>NC_044036.1:323572531-324172531 GCF_901765095.1 Microcaecilia unicolor | reverse complement strand
ATAGCCCCATTGATAGCGATGACTAAAAGCAAACTGATGATGTGGAGGGAGCTGCCACTTACTATTTACTACTACTACTACTACTTAACATTTCTAGAGCGCTACTAGGGTTACGCAGCGCTGTACAATTTAACAAAGAGAGACAGTCCCTGCTCAAAGAGCTTACAATCTAATAGACAAGTGAACGGTCGGTCCGATAGGGGCAGTCAAATTGGGGCAGTCTGGATTCACTGAACGGTAAGGGTTAGGTGCCGAACGCAGCATTGAAGAGGTGGGCTTTAAGCAAAGACTTGAAGACGGGCAGGGAGGGGGCTTGGCGTAAGGGTTCAGGAAGGTTGTTCCAAGCATAGGGTGAGGTGAGGCAGAATGAGCGGAGCCTGGAGTTGGCGGTGGTGGAGAAGGGTACTGAGAGGAGGGATTTATCCTGTGAACGGAGGTTACGGGCGGGAACGTAAGGGGAGATGAGGGTAGAGAGGTAGTGAGGGGCAGCAGACTGAGTGCATTTGTAGGTAAGAAGGAGAAGCTTGAATTGAATGCGGTATCTGATCGGAAGCCAGTGAAGTGACCTGAGGAGAGGGGTGATATGAGTATATCGGTTCTGGCGGAATATGAGACGTGCAGCAGAGTTCTGAACAGACTGAAGGGGGGATAGATGGCTAAGTGGGAGGCCGGTGAGGAGTAAGTTGCAGTAGTCCAGGCGAGAGGTAATGAGAGCGTGGACGAGAGTTCGGGTGGTGTGTTCAGAGAGGAAAGGGCGAATTTTGCTGATGTTAAAGAGGAAGAAGCGACAGGTCTTGGCTATCTGCTGGATATGCGCAGAGAAGGAGAGAGAGGAGTCAAAGATGACTCCGAGGTTGCGGGCAGATGAGACGGGGAGGATGAGGGTGTTATCAACTGAGATAGAAAGTGGAGGAAGAGGAGAAGTGGGTTTTGGTGGAAAGACGATAAGCTCGGTCTTGGACATGTTCAGTTTCAGGTGGCGGTTGGACATCCAGGCAGCAATGTTGGATAAGCAGGCCGATACCTTTGCCTGGGTCTCCGCGGTGATGTCTGGTGTGGAGAGATACAGTTGGGTGTCATCAGCATAGAGATGATACTGGAAACCATGAGATGAAATCAGGGAGCCCAGGGAAGAGGTGTAGATTGAGAAGAGAAGGGGTCCAAGGACCGATCCCTGGGGAACACCAACAGATAAGGGGATGGGGGTGGAGGAAGATCCATGAGAGTGAACTTTGAAGGTGCGGTGGGAGAGATAGGAGGAGAACCAGGAGAGGACAGAGCCCTGGAACCCAAATGAGGACAGTGTGGCAAGAAGTAAGTCATGATTGACAGTGTCAAAAGCGGCGGATAGATCCAGGAGGATGAGGATGGAGTAGTGGCCTCTGGATTTGGCAAGGAACAGGTCATTACAGACTTTAGAAAGTGCTGTTTCTGTCGAGTGAAGAGGGCGAAAACCGGATTGAAGCGGATCAAGGATGGCATGAGAGGAGAGAAAATCAAGGCAGCGGCTGTGGACTGCGCGCTCAAGTGTCTTGGAGAGGAAGGGTAGGAGGGAGATGGGGCGGTAGTTGGAGGGACAGGTAGGGTCTAGTGATGGTTTTTTGAGGAGTGGCGTGACTACAGCATGCTTGAAGGTGTCGGGGACAGTTGCAGTGGAGAGAGAGAGGTTGAGGATATGACAGATGGAGGGGGTGATAGTAGGAGAGATGGTGTTAAGTAAGTTGGTGGGGATGGGATCAGAGGAACAAGTGGTGCATTTTGAGGAGGAAAGAAGGCGGGCGGTTTCCTCCTCGGAGATATATTTGGGGTAGAATAGCACTATTCAATATGGTGGTTGCTCCCAGGTGGCTATATGTTTTTCAACAATTACCACTCTTTTTGAAACACAAAGATGATAAGCAGTTACAGCGTTTAATACAAACATACCTGTGGCAGGGGAAGAAACCCAGAATACCGTATAACCAGATAACGGCACCAAGGGAAGGGGGTGGTATGGGGCTTTTAAGTATCAAATTTTTGGCGATTGCGAGTTCCATGCGACATATAAATGATTGGTATCGGGGGACATCCGATTTCTCCGTCACGTCGGTGGAGACCTCGGTGTTTCCAGATATACATTTCAGTCATTTGCTCCACTCCGGTGCCCCGCTGCCCGCTTCAGCATTTCAGAGGCACCCACTATTAAAATCTCTCAGGGACACTTGGAGGTGGGTGTGTAGGCGTTATCATTTCTCCCCCCGCATATCCCCTTGGCTGTCAATATGTGATAACCCAGCATTTCCTCCAGGTCAGGGGGTCAGTACATTTAGTAGTTGGGCAAAAAAGGGGATCATATATTTGGCACATATAGTTACAGAAGAGGGACGAATTCATGAGTATTCAGAGCTCCAATCCAGGTATGGGATTCCCCCGACACATCGCTTTGCATATTGTCAGTTGAGCCATTATGTAGCCTCACTAGAGTGGACAGATCTTACAGAGGATGTGGTGGAGGTTCTCTCAGAAGAGTTTACCCTGGGAGCACAGCTCTCGGTGCCGTTGAAATTTCATCACCAACAACTCAAAGACACCACAGCAGAGTTAGATTTCCGGCGGCTAGCACGAGAGTGGTCAAGGGATCTAGGCTGTACACTCACTGAGGAGGAATGCAGGTCATATCTGAAATCTATTTACAAACAGCGGCTTTCCATTCCGCAGAGGGAGCGGCTATATAGGTGGCTGCTTAGAACGCATATATCTCCGCAGAGAGCACAGAAGGCGGGGTTTACTGCAGCAGATACATGCCCAAAATGTAACCAGAATGCGGCATCTCTAGGCCACATGTTCTGGAGTTGTTCTTATGTGGATCGGTTCTGGAAGCAAGTTATAAAGGGGATAGACCAACTATGGTATTGTACCCTTGTGTGGGAACCTTTAATTTTATTTAATATCTTTAAGTACACTGCAGACCCCCCAGAAGGTTTCAAGGCATTTGCAAAGGTAGCAATCTATTTTGGAATAACTACCATATTGCAATTCTGGAGAGCGCAGGAAGCACCCCCACTGCAGATATGGCGCTCACAATTAGTGAAGCAAATGAGAATAGATAGGTGTGGGGTACCTGATTTGGAAAGCCCAGTGGGCCTCAGGTTTAGGGCGCAGTGGGAGCCACTTTGGGTCACACTCACACCTAAAGCGCGTAGTTTACTGCTGAATTTCTGACCCTTCCTTGATGCTCTTTTGATCTGTCATTAGGCGGGGAACTTGTTGATAGGGATGTTATTGTGTATTTCTCTCCGATAAATAGGACCTCTGGTTTAAACTATGCCACTTTGACTGTCCTTTAGGTATATGGGACGCTGTGACAGGACCACCGCATTTGTTACTGGTGAGAGACCTGAACAATACATCATGCTGAAGTTGCAGGGACCAGGGGGGGACTGGGTAGAGGGTGGGAAGGGGGGGATAGGAGGATAGGCTCTGGTAGGGAGGGAGGGAGGGGGAGAAAATATAAAAGATGTATTGTAATTTCTTGTATTGAGCATAAGGTGTTAGATGACAACCTTTGGTATGTAATTTCTTTGGCAAGTATTTGTTCAATTGTCAATCTTTACTAATAAAAATGATTTAAACATAAGTAACAAACCCATCTCTGCAAGTCACCAATTGGAAGCGGTACACAGAATGCAAATGGCAGAGGTACAGCGAAACGTTGCACAAATTATTTTATAAAGCTGATCTATTAAGATAATTAAAATTTTTCTTGCATTTTTAGGAAAAGAGAAAGGAATAATGATGTACTATGATAATAGTTTCAAGAACAATATAATGTAAAAATAAATCACTTCTCCCCCCCCCCCCCCCCCAAAAAAAAAAAAACAACAACATTAAGCACTGAGAGAATTTGGAAAATGTCTGCAACACAAGCTACAGAATAAAATCCCTTTGCTGGTTCTCGGCAGTCAATTCTTAAATACTTCTGGGAAAATCCTAATCTTCAGTCTTTGGCGGTCTAGCATTGAAGTCTTCAATGCAGAGCTGACCTTCAGAATTAATTTGATTTTTACTGACCCAGAAATACATGGGGGCCTCAAGTGGTGCAATAAGGTACTGCAAATAGATAAATCGTGTGTATTTTTTTCAAGGTAACACAAAAGAGACCACAGTATGTGACCATCTTTGGGAAAAGGTAACTAAAGTAACGGATCCAAAATGTTGAGAGTGGTCGAATTTTCATACCCTGGGTCCATAAGCAATCTACAAAAAAGTTACGTTTGAACTTCTGCAACTTATTTTTTCATATAAAAGGATGGAGTTTGGACTGTTGTATTACAAATTGTTTGCTCTAACAGAATTCATTTAAAATTTCATCTTTTGTTTCTGGTGACTGTAGTAATCTTTTCCCAGAGATGGTCATATATACCTACCCTAAATGCCTGTGTTTGAACATTTTCTCGCTAGCAAAGCACAGGCCAAACATACAGCAGGCCTTTAAGTCAATTCCACGCAGGAGTGCTTAGAGGACATATAGTCCATTTTGTCCCTTTACAAACCAACCGCCCCGTTTACTAAGCCTCGCTAATGCCGACACAGCCCATTCACAGCCTGTTGCCGCTCGGCTTAGTAAACAGGAGGGTAAGTTGGTGTTGTCATGGCTAAAAGCTTCTATCTGGTTTCTCTTTTCCTGCCTCTCAGTCTCCTCTTTCCTTCTCTTGTCCATAAGTACATAAGTATTGCCACACTGGGGCAGACCAGAGGTCCATCAAGCCTAGCATCCTGTTTCCAACAGTGGCCAATCCAGGTCACAAATACCTGGCAACATCCCAAAATGTTCAATATGTTTTATGCTGCTTATCCCAGAAATAAGCAGTGGATTTTCCCCAAGTCATTTTAATAATGGTCTATAGACTTTTCCTTTAGGAAGGCATCCAAACCTTTTTTAAACCCCACTAAGCTAACCGCCTTTACCACATTCTATGTCAACGAGTTCCAGAGTTCAATTACACGAGAGAAGAAAAATTTTCTCCGATTCGTTTTAAATTTACTACTTTGTAGCTTCATCGCATGCCTCCTAGTCCTAGTATTTTTGGAAAGAGTAAACAAACGATTCACATCTACCAGTTTCACTCCACTCATTATTTCATAGACCTCTATCATATCTCCCCTCAGCCATCTTTTCTACAAGCTTAAGAGCCCTAGCTGTTTTAGCCTTTCCTCATAGGGTGATTCAAAAATTTGAGGCTCACCTAGGCCCAGAGGTGGCAGGTGGCTCTGGATTGGCCAAGAAGACTTAAGTGGAGAGAACCGTAGCCATTCCTAGAGATGGTAAGTCTCTGGTGTCAAAGACCAATTCTGATGCCAGACATGCCTCCATTTTGTCTTAGGACATGGTTCTTTGAGAGGGAATGGATAAGGAAAAGGAGATACTCTGCTCAGATGGCAACTCTGTTGCAGATGGGATGAGGTCGACCTCCTTGGTATGCATGTGTATGTGGAGGGTCTTTGAAGCTTGGTGTCATGGCCAGAACATCAGGCCTTTTTGGTTTATTCTTCTAGACATTTTAGCCTTTCTCCAGGATGGCCTGAAAAAGGAGTTAGCCTTGAATTCCTTGTAGGTCCAGGTGTTGGCTATTACCTAATATGAAGGCCCAGTTCAGGGTCATACTTTGTCTGAGAGCGTATAGCATTTCTGACTACCTCAGTGTTGCTCTAGGATCTCAAATTTCTCTCTCTTGGCCTGGTTAAAATGCCCTTTCAGCTCGATACAGGAGGCATCCCTGAAAGATGTGGTGATCAAAGCAGCTTTCCCCATGGTGATCTGTTCTTCTAAAAGGATCTTGTCAAGAGTGTTTTCTGTTGATGTCCAAGGGAAAAGTGGTGGTCCAGAGGGCTTCTCCTATTTATCCAACATATTTTCCCCATTTAATGTGAATCAGTCTGTCTCCCTGCTGGTGTTTCACAGGACAGAAGACCATGGGGGTTTGGTGAGCCTGCATCAGTTGGATATATGCTGGGCCTTGCAGGCTTACTTGAAGAGAATTTTGAAAGTCAGAACACCCTTTCACACTGTTCAGTGGGTCCAGGAAGGGGGAGGTGGTGTTTAAGGCGACAACAGACTGCAACCACACTAGCGTATCTTGTGCAAGGACAACAAAATGCCTCACAGTTTGGGCGCCCATTCGACTAGTGTACAGATGTCAAGTATAGTTTAGTACTACTGCAGGAGATCTATAAAGTGGCCACCTGGGCATCCCTGCTTTCCTTTGCAGGATATTATATGCTTGACATTCAGGCTCGGCAGGATGCAGTATTCAGGGCAAATTTGCTGCAACCACGCTTTGGTACCTCCTATATGTCTGGACTAGTCTGAAGGGATGAAGAGGAAGGAGAGTCCCTTAGATTCTCTCTAGATCAGTTGATCTAGATGATCTAGATTTACTTGCTGTGTAGAATAGGAGGATATAATAAAAGAGTGGCTCAGTAGTTAAAAATACAAAAAGAAATAAACAAAGGGAAATGTTGTCCTCACTGGTTTGCATATGCTGCTTAGTTATAGAAATATTGACTGGCTGTGATGTCATCAAACCAGTGGTTCTCAGTCTCCATGTGCTGGCAGGATAGCATAAACCCACATGACTGGAATGGTCTGGAGCAGTGCTACCCAAACTGTAGGTCAGGACCCCAGATGGAAGACTCTCTCCACGGTGCATCATTATTCTGCACCTCCAGGGGGGGTCACACAGTTTTATTTGCCCATAATAATGGGGTCATGGCCACAAAAAGTTTGGTAAACACTGGTCTGGAAGGACTCAAGGAAAGAACATTAGCAAGTAAGACGTAATTGCTCGTTTTACACAATGCCCATAAAACCATTCTGGTGTATTGGTTCAGTAATGGATCAGGCAGAGGAGTACCCCTGACACCATCCTAATACAACTAAGATTAACTTCCTGCAGAATCAAGCCTTTCTTGGGGATTTTCCATGCAAGTACTGAGCAGGCTTAATTCTACTTTGCTGATGAGACCTTATAGAATCACAATCTAGGGTAGTATTGTTGCGGACTGAGTAAGCAGAATTAAAACTCATAGGGCCTCTTTTACTAAACCGAGCTAGCGATTCCTGCACAGCAAATGCAGTGCAGCCCATTAGAAATGAATGAGCTGTGCCACATTTGCCGCAATGGGAATCACTGGCACGGTTTAGTAAAAGAGGTCCATAAGCAGATATAAGAAATCTTACACTCAAATTATTTCTGAACACAAGACCCACAGCAAAACAGTGCAGAACTAAAAAGATAATTAATAAGCTAATCTATTATAATAAAAGGCACCTTCAACGTTCTGAAGCCTCAAGCCGGAAACTTGAGGCGCCAGAGATATCCGGTTTGGCAATGAGTGTCTGGCCCGCCCTCTCGAGGGCGGAGCATTCACACTCACTGAAACGCCATCTCCCCCTGGCCCTGCCCCTCGGTGACCATTTCCCACCTCCGGAGGACTACATTGCCCGAACAACGGCGGAGGGAGGGAGGCGGGGACGCGGCCAGCGCCGACACGCCATCTCCCCCTGCCCCTCGGCGGCCAATTTCCGCATCCGCAGGACTCCCATCGCCCCACACAACCTCGGACTCACAGACGGAGCCAGCCAGCCTGCCTGCCTCCCTGAACGTGCGAGGAAGGGAACCACCTTCAGCAGACGGAGACAGCCTGCTTCCCTGAACCTGCGAAGAAGGGAACCAGCTTCACCGTCACAGTTTCACCCTGAAAGGCGGAGCGAGGGGGGGCACTCGACCCTGAAGCTGCGAGGGGGAAACGGGGAGGCCAGGAAGGGGAGGAGGGAAGACAGGGGGGAGAGGGACAAAGGGCGGAAGAAAGAGGGACCACCATCCTCAAAGGCCCGGGGGGGGGGGGCAACCCTGGAGCTGCAAGGGGGGAAGGGGGGGAGGGAAGACAGGGGGGACCACCATCCTGAAAGGCCGGGGAGGGGGGGAACTCCCTGAAGCTGGGATTCTCTCTCACACACACACTCTCTTTCTCGCACACACACTCGCGCATTCACTCTGTCTCTCTCACACACTTACTCTCAAACATACACACTACAGTGCAGAAAAAAGGCCCCACACGGAAGGGCCACCATCCTGAAAGCCAGACAGCCGGGGGGGGGGGGGGGCCCACAACCCTGAGGCGCTGTGGGGAGGACACATGGGAGGGGGAGGAGAAGGAAACGGGAAAACGAAACACAGGGGGGAGCGGGAAGGACGCCAACAGACGGAGGGGGGGGCCCCTGCAGCACACTCTCATTCTCAAACACACACTCACTCTCTCACACACACACTCGCACATTCACTTTTTCTCTCTCTCACACACACTCACTCTCAAACATACACACTACGATGAAAACCTTGCTAGCGCCCGTTTCATTGCTCTCAGAAACGGGCCTTTTTTTACTAGTTTACAATAAGACGTAAGCATAAGCGTGCAGACAGTTGAGAATATATTTTTCCCATATTAAAAAATAAAAAATGTGGGTTAAGTGGGGATTTAATAGTGGTGTAGAAATTCCTCAGCACAACAAAGAATGCCGGCAAGAAATCAAAGATTCTTAGATTTAAGAACCAGAAGAAACCAGCTGAAGTTATGGAAAATAATGAGCACTGAAGGAATTCAAGCTTATTTTAATCATAGAAAGTAATCTTTGTAAACATAATCACCATTGTACAGGGGAACAGAGAAAAATAAAGCTTACTTGTTTCACATTTTGAAGCTCCACAGATAACTGTTTCCTAAGCCCTTCAGATTCACACAGCTGTTTCTGAAAAAGGAAATGCAAGAATACACTGAAAATTAGACAAATGCACTTGAATTTTGTTCACCCAATGTAAAACAAACAAGTGGAACCAGAAAATCCAAGTGTCAAAGACTCAACTCGGTACAAGTCTAATTAAATTAAGCAAAGTTCTCAGAGATTATTATTTTACAGATTTATATCTTAGTCTATCTAAAATTCTAAGAGAGTTACACATATAATAACACAATAAAATCAACAAACTGTAAAACAAAAAATAAAATTAATTAAAACAGTATAAACAAATAACAGAAGGGTCGATTATTAAGCTGGTAGCAGTTTGCGTTTTGCTGACTGCAAACAGCTTTATACCCAGACTAGTAAAAATGGCCCGTTTCTGGCAGCGATGAAACGGGCTCTAGTGGGCAGGGGACTCCCTTCCCCTCCCCTTACGCGTGTCTCCCTGGTGGTCTAGAGGTACCTGTTCGGTGGGGGCAGGAAAGAAAGAACCCCCTCTTTCCTGCCCGTAGCGGTGGTGGTAGCATCCTTGCTACATCGTGTGGGAGTCCGGCTCTCGGCGTTTCAAAATGGCCACCGAGAGTTGAAGTCTCGCGATGCAGCTTGAACTCTCGGCGGCCATTTTGAAACGCTGAAAGCCGGACTCCCACACGATGTAGCAAGGATGCTACCACCACCGCTACGGGCAGGAAAGAGGGGGCTCTTTCTTTCCTGCCCCCACCGAACAGGTACCTCTAGACCACCAGGGAGACAGGCGTAAGGGAAGGGGAGGGGAGGTGACGGGGGGGAGGGACGTTGCTGAGGGTGAGTGTGGTACCGTGGGCGGGGCGGTAACTTCTAAGGGGCGGGGCAATGTGGGGAAAGGGGCCGGGTTGATGTGGACGTCCTGGGCGGCTGGGATTTTTTGGAAGGGGAGGAGTAGCCTTGTTTTCGTGTTGCGCCCTCGACGTCATCACGTGTGACGTGAGGGCGGGGCATGAAGATGTTGTGTGGCTTCACCACCATGAAACCACGAATCGGTGTGTGAGTGACTTCAGTGACGTTAGTGTCCTCAGAACGTTGAGGCTGCGTTTTATTATAGTAGATATTGGATGCTGATCCATGTCCAGCAATGGTACTAAATATCCTACTTATGCAGCTGGCTAACACATAGCCAGTTAAGGAGCCTTTTTACAAAACTGTGTAGGTGCCTAAACGCATCCAACGCATGTCAAATTGGCACTACCGCCCGGCTACCACGTGCCCAGGGCGGTAATTCCATTTTTGGCACACGCCCAAAACACGTGGTAGAAAATATTTTCTATTTTCTACTGCAGGGCGCTTACCCAGCAGTAATCGGCAGTCGAAGCACGCTGCATGCTTACCGCGTGGTTAGCACGTGAGACCTTACTGGTAAGTCAATGGGTGGCACTAAGGTTTCAGGCCGAAAATAGACATGCGCTGGGTTTCATTTTGCTGCATGTCCATTTTCCGGCACATTAAAAAAAAAAATCCCCCTTTTTCCAGGCACGCTCAGGACATGGACCAATGTGCGTCCAAAACACCAAAACACGTGACTACACTAGCGCAGGACACTTTTGGGCACGCCTTAGTAAAAGGACCCCTAAGCGCGATATTCAGCACAACTGGCTATGAACCAAATAAAGATAGGACTGCGTTTTGTGTGGTCCTACTATGAGGCTGCCTTAGCCGGTTACCCCAGAATCTATATAGCGCGACTTACGCTGCGTGCGCAAATCTGGTTCTATTCTAGATTTGCACAAGCAACTTAATTAGTTAAGCCAATCGGCGCTGATCGTTGCCAATTAACAAGCAATTGACACTAACTGGCATTAATTAGAATTTATATTCATAATTGTTAAGGATATTCTATAACACCGAAGCAGTGGCGCAGCAATCCTGCCAGAAGCTCTGGAAGCAGGGCCCTGATGCGCTCGTTGAGAGCCGCCGTCGGACAAGGCTGCGGGGACGGTAAAGGAGCCGGTGGCAGAATCTGTCGAGGCTCGGGAGCAGGTAAAGGGGCTGCCAGAAGACCGACGCATCAGCACCTCCTGAATAGAGGGGGAGCGATTCTGTCAGCGCCGATGCTTCTAAGGTGCCGATTCCCTCGACGCCCCGGAGCTCCCGGCACCGTGTGTTGAAGGAGAATGATGACAGTGCTTCTTTGCCTTCGCTCGACATCCGTCATCGAGACTCCTCGGTACCATGGACGTGGAATCCTGACGCCTCCTAGCGGCCGGGTCCGACGAAGGTCAGTCCCGGGGGGCCTGCACAGCAGGAGGCCTCGAGGCAGGTGGAGACCCACTCAATGCCTCACTGCTCCCAGCGCAAATTGGTCTTTCAGCAGCCATTACCTCTGCTCTCGATGTTGATGTGGACGCCGCTGACCTCGGTACCAATGTTGATGTTGAAGGACCAGACCGAGCCCCAAAAAGCTTTTCTCGTTGGGCTTCTCGAGACGGTTGGGTCCGTTTCTTCATACGAAGACACAGACTACAAGTGGCTGGGCTATGGTCGGGACCAAGGCACTGGATACACCAGGCGTGGGTATCGGTACCTGAGATGGTCCAGTTGCACCGAGTACAATGTTTGAAGCCGCTGGGAGTCTTCGATGACCTGGAAGGAAAAACGGCTTTGGCGAAATCAAACGACGTGATTGTGCCTGTTAAAAGAAAAAGGCACAAAAATAAGGGGAAAAAAACCCGACCGAAAAAGAAAGGAAACTTCAAAAGGGAGAAAAACGAAGAAAAGTAAAGGAACTCTACTTTGTTTTTATTATTATTTTTAGAAACAATAATACAAGAAAAAAAAATCAAAACAAAAACCGAAGACTCTCTTCTGGGCCTGTGAGGAACAGCGAAAACCACCACCGCATCTCAATGCGGAGAAAAAAACAGGGAACGTGTTCACGCGATGGGTGGGAAATCAGTCTGCGCACGCGCCAGAAGACTCTGGCAAAAATTTTTTAAATATTTTGCTTGCAAAATGCCGTCCGATTCCTGGGCCAACGCGGACGTCGACCCACATGTGAGAACAAGCAGCCTGCTTGTCCTCGGAGAACACTATTTACAAGCACATGTGATCTACAGAGGTTTTATTAAGTATTTCGAGGAAATTCAGTGAATATTTAATAAAAGAAATGTTGAGGAGCCAGCAGTCAACTAGTATATTTAATACTATTTACACCTGGAGATGTTACTACTACTACTTAACATTTCTAGAGCGCTACTAGGGTTACGCAGCGCTGTACAAAATAAACAAAGAAGGACGGTCCCTGCTCAAATGAGCTTACAATCTAAAGAACGAAATGTCAAGATGGGCCATCTAGATTTCCTGGGTAGAGGTGTAGAGGTTAGGTGCCGAAGGTGACATTGAAGAGGTGGGCTTTAAGCAGAGATTTGAAGATGGGGAGGGAGGGGGCCTGACGTATGGGCTCGGGGAGTTTGTTCCACGCATGGGGTGAGGCGAGGCAGAAAGGGCGGAGCCTGGAGTAGGCGGTGGTGGAGAAGGGTACTGAAAGGAGGGATTTGTCTTGAGCGCGGAGGTTACGGGTAGGAACGTAAGGGGAGATGAGGGTTGAGAGGTAAGGAGGGGCTGCAGATCGAGTACATTTGTAGGTTAGTAGCAGAAGCTTGAATTGAATGCGGTACCTGATCGGAAGCCAATGAAGTGACTTCAGGAGAGGGGTGATGTGAGTGTATCGGTTCAGGCGGAAGATAAGACGTGCAGCAGAGTTCTGAACGGACTGAAGGGGGGATAGGTGGCTAAGTGGGAGACCAGTGAGGAGTAAGTTGCAGCAGTCAAGGCGAGAGGTAACGAGAGAGTGGATGAGAGTTCGGGTGGTGTGCTCAGAGAGGAAAGGGCGGATTTTGCTAATGATTTTGCTAATATTACATAGGCTGCACATATTAATGTTTGCCTTGGATTGTTCAATTTCTACAGCCAAAACAGAAGACAAGAATAAGGAATATGCCATGTAAAGAATATTAGCAAAAGGTGCTTGCTAGGACACCAGGATTTGAACATCAAAGGTTAAGAGTGTAAGGAGCAGAAGAATAGGATCGCAGAGGAAGCAAGGCTTTCAATGTACATTTCACATTCAAAGGAGGCTCTTAGCTATGCCATCAAGGAACAGAGACTGAATGGAGCAAGAGAGGCTACAGCACTTAAGCCAGAAGGAACAGAGAGGCCCTTGCCGGAGCAGCAAAACTCTGGGACTGATTTCTGCTTCCTGACTTCCAGATCTCTTCTTCCTGGCTCCTGCCTTTGGATTTCCCAACCTGGTTCCTGACTTCCAGATCTCTTCTGCCCAGTTCTTGCCCCCCTGGACTCCCTGACTTGCTTCCTGACTTCCAGATCTCTTCAGTCAGGTTCCTGGACTTCCAAAACTCTTCTTACAGTTCCTGCCTCTGGATTTCCTGACCTTCTTCACTTCCAGATCTCTTCTGCCTGGTTCCTGCCTCTGGTATTCCTAGGTTGATTTCTAACCTCTAGATCTACTGTATATTGAAGCAGTTATGTTAGTATTCTATAGAGGAAAGCAGGAATGTAAAGTTCCTTTATAGAATAGATTCCTGCCAGCTGCCCAGTTACAGAACTGTCCTCCGTGTTCTCACTATAGTTTGGAGAAGATCATCTAAAAATCAAGGGCAACAACAAGCTTAGATGCATTTTTAAAATGAAATCTTACCTTCAGTTCATTTATTTCTTTGAAAGCTTCATTCCTTTCACTGACAAGTCTTTCCAGGTCTTTTGATTCCAAAATATCACAGGGCTGAAATTGTACAAAAAAATATTAGAAAATGAGCAATAAAAGTTACACTGCATACACATTAAAAAAAAAAGCCCTCAACCTCTTAAAGTGCATGCAAAATTCACAGTTTATGGTTTATTTCGACTTAATATAGTGCCCTTCCTGTGGGCATCACAGGGCAGTTTACAAATAATAAATAAAATCAATAAATCAAGGAAAAGGAACGATAAAAGCAATACGAAAGGAACAGCCATACATACACTTACAGAAAGAGAGAGAGAGAGAAAAAAAAGGACTGAGTCTACATGGGAGAGGTCAGTAGACCCTAACCATCAAACTGCCGCTGCACCACCAAAGGCATTTTGGAAGAAGTGAGTTTTCAGGGCAGAACAGAATCTATGGTAGGACGACTCCAAGCAAACTTGTGGTGATAAAGCATTCCACAGGGGTGGAGCTAAATGGGAAAATGCAGTATGTCTTGTAGAATCGAGCAATACATCCCTAGGGGATGGGATGCACATCTGATAGTCGTTCAGCGATCGAAGTAGCCTTGCTTTTGGGGGAGGGGGGGGGGGCGTGTAAGGAATCACAATTGCTGCCAAGTAAGAGGGGATTCTAAAATGAAAAGCCTTAAAGGATAAGAAGCACAGGAAAACCTTATGGGAGCAATTTTCAAAATGATTTTCTGTTGGTATGTGGGTGACTATCTGAGGCAAAAGCCCCTTTCAAAGCTGCATTCAGTCCTCTCCCCAACAAGTATAAGGAAAAAGAGGGGGGAGAGGGGGAGTATTCACATGGCATTTATTTTTAACTCCCTGTGCATAATTACTCGCAGGGAGTCTACACCTACAAACTCCACAGGGAGTTCCAGCTGGGCAAGACATTTTCAAAGGAAAACTCTGCAGGTAGCTAGCTTCCCTTTGAAAATGAACTTGCAGGCTTTGGGATACTTTACAACATGTGCAGGGGGAGCTGAAAATGTCTAATTTATTCATATGGGACATAAGTCTTTAGTGTGCAAAGAAAATCGTTTTTCCAAAATCAGCACTGAAAGTTAATGCTGTCAGTTCCACTAGTATGGATTTTGCAGGCATAATGATTTCAGATGTTAATGTTACTAATATCACCCACCACATTTTTATTTTGGCACATATTGTGAACAATGGTCTACAAAGGTGCAATAAAACAACACAATTAATGGCAGTCTCATCTCGACAAGGAGTTTATGTGGACTCATAAGTTTATCATAACATAGCATTTTTTTTAATAATAAAAGGTTATCAGAACCCAGAACCCATTAGTACTGTTGTATTCATCAGAATCAATATGGCGAATATCCCCACATTCTATATAGTGTGACTTGAGTTGCACTTGCAATTCAAGTCGTATTCTGTATTGCATTCCCAACTTAATTATCTTAATAAGCCAATCAGTGCTGATAATTGCCAATTAACAAGCAATCGACTAACTCTACCTCAATGTCACTGAACGCCTCATCCGACAAGGGAAGCAAGCAGTCATTCACCTCATCACCCCAGTCCATGCGAGGCTGCTTTGCCACCAAAGAAGCGGATACCAAACCTGAAACTTCTCCCCAAGTTGGTCCCCCCACATTCCAGACCTGAAACAACGTCCACACAAACTAAGGAGGGAAACCTATTCCCCCTCAGAACTCAGCGTGACCTAGAAGGGGAGCCTCCAGAATAAGCTGCGGTGGACCAGAAGCGCAGGAAGAATCCAAAATGGCGGTGGTTCCCCCTGAAATTGGGTTCACTGCTGCAGAGCCTGCCGGCAAGACCTGCTCTGCTCCAGACATGCCCAGCTCTCCTGATGACTCCGATGCCACCTCCAAAGATGATTCTGGCTCCCCACACAGCCTGCACTGTGCCCCAGGTGCCTCTATGCCCTGGCACGTGCACGTAGCATTATAGCAGGTTGGCCACACACATTACTGCGATATCCGAACGGTAGTGAGAGCAGGACGAGAAGGGAATCCCTAAACAAGGACCACTCCCAGCACAACACAGCACCTTTCTGCCCCCCTCTGGACAGCACTCATAGTACTGGCCCACAGCCCGGTCTTCCTTCACTGCTAGGTCTTTTTTTTTCTTTTTTTTTAGCTCACTTGCTGCAGGCTGTTCAAGGCAGTCGAGGCACACAGTTGTCCACTCCAGCAAGAGGGCAGGGGAGGGGGATGGACCTGGCCACCTGGGGGAAATTGGTGCCCTAAACCCTCATAAGCATGATAAGGCACCAGCGGTACAGGGTTACTTTTTTTTTTGGGTATTAAGCTTCCAAAGGATATTTAAAAAAAAGCCCAAGAAACAAAACAGAACACACAAAGCACCTCATGGGAGGGCCTATCAGTCCGGTCAGGCTGCACAGACTGCCCTCTGCTGGAGACTGAGAAATACTGGAGTTCTGATAGATATTCATGATAGATATTCAGTGTCCAAAGTCAAGTGATCTCAGTCTCCTTCTGCTGGTAGGTGTGCATAACTCAAGCATTTTGACTGGTCTGGAGGGCTGCTGAGGAAAAATAGGATTACTAAAAACTATACATAAACAAAAGTAACAGTCAAAAAACAGCTTAAAATGCAAAGGGGACAAAGGCTTACCCAGCTGGTGGAAAATTACAAACTTCACCACTTCGGGTCCAACAGATAACAAGGTTAAAAGCACTGAAGTGTAAAAAAAGAAAGTTCACCTCACAAACCCCCGTTTACTAAGCCATTCTAAACTGAAAATAACTGAAGCACTTTTAAAAGTTTGAATCCTAAGTCAAACTACTTACATGTTTCTTCCTCTGGAAGCGTTTGTGTAATTGAGAAAAGAAACTTGCTGTGACAATCTAGTCTATACATATATAGCATGTCATGCATTATGTAAGGAGCCTAAAAACAAATTAAAAACTTGTTTTCTATAAATAGAACTAAAACCAAATGGTATTCACAAGTAAACAAACATATAACACTGTACAAAAATTATTTAAAAAGTGTTATATACAATAAGAAAAGTCTACGGTGCAATGCTGACAACAAGAAACAACGATCTTAAAATTAAAAAACGAAGTGCTTAAAAAACATCTTGAGATGTTTGCCATTCTATACCTATTAAAATATACATTTAAAAAACACCTCTCAAGTTTTCAAAACATGTTAAAAAAGTTAAAAGTAAGGTGGAATGCGTTCCAATGATGTCAACAATGTGCTCCAACCATAAAAGAAATCTCAAAGACTCAAAAACCCTTTAAAACCTTTGAGGAACATGTTAAAAATGTCTTAAAATACCTTGGAACACTGGAACATCCAAAGACTTACTAAAACCATCAAACATCTCCATGATCATAAGAAGACAGAATGAGGTAATGAAAATCTTGATGTGAAAAGCTAGGTAAGCCAGCTCTTAAAGGAACATGTGTTTCAACTATCTCTCTGTGAAAATCAAGGCAAATGCAAACAATAAAAAAAATCCAGTTAAAAACTGCAAGGGAACCATACATATCCTTTAAAAACATCATAATAAATGTTCCACAGGTACGGTGCATTAAAATGAACCTAAAAAGAAGCTGTGCTAAAAATAATAATAATAAATAAAATGAAACTGCTACAAAAACCAGATTACTGGAGCTGAAATTAAAAAAAAAAAACCCCACATCTACATCTTGATTTAATCCATGTGGTATCATTGTATTGAACTTATAGATAAAACCTCTCTTCACTCTGTAGAAGTAAATTGTGCAGGTCTCCCTTCCCCCCCCCCCCCCCCCCACTCAATGAGGGACATGGCATACTGAGCATAAAGAAACTGTAGTCCTCAAAAACATGATTCTTCTCAACTGAATGCTGAACAAGCGGCTTTTCCACCACAGATCTCTTGAGCGCACTCTTGTGCTCTAAAATTGGCGTATTAAAAGGTCGTATGGTCTTCCCTATGTATAGCAGTCTACATGGTCACATAGCAATGTATATAACATCACAGCCCTTGCAATAGGTAAAACTTCTGCGTTCAAACTTTTCCCCTGTAGTCGGGTGAATGAATGTTTTAATGTTGATGTTCACCTTGCACAATGAGCTTGCACCACACTTATGGTGTCCTGTGGGTCTCTTAAGTTCAATCCTGGAAGAGCAGAATGAATTAATATATCTTAAATTTTTCCATCTCTTGTGAGCAATCATAATATCCTTTGTATGAAAATGCTCAATACCCTGGATGATAAGCCAGTATTTTCATAGTATCTTGATAATGTCTCTGAATAGATGTGTAAATGACAGTGCACATACGACTTTATTGGTAGGTTCCCTCACTCTAGGTTGAAGTAGAACATCTCTGTCAGTTCTTCCTGCCCTATTGTATCCCTCAGCAATAGCTTCAAGGGGATGAACTGGGGCAACTGCAGTCCCACCAGGGATTCCATTAACTTAGACAACAAAGGAATACTAGCTATAGATCTGAAGTTAAAAAGTAGTGCCAGATCTAATCCATCTGACTTACGAATGGGAGTCTATAAAATATGGCCCATACTTTCTGGATAACTCCCTGAACTAAGAATGGAATTAATAAAAAGGGTAATCCAGTAAATAATCGGGGCTGGGGCATCCTTCAAAAAAGTAGCCGGGCAGCTATCAAGTGGAGATGAAGAATTAAATTAATTTAGCAAACTGAGATTGAGGATATAACATTCCAACAGGTTCAAACTTATGTCATAATCTATCTGCTGAAATTTGAGTAAAAGGTGTAGACTGCCTCATATTTATATCAAATATAGTCCCGTCATTCAATAAGAGGTCAGATCTAATTTTCGCAATCTTGGTGTAAAAAAAATCAGCCACAAGGCTGTTTAAGTTATCATATTTCAGCTATATTATGCGATGCCCAGAGTCCCTAGAAAAAGCAATTATGCCAGAAAAAATTGAAGGAGACGTGGAAGACCAGCAATAAGATGGACTGATGCAATCACAACAACAATAAATGCTTCATTAAAAAGCCTCCACACACATACAGAAGACAGTACGTTCTGGAGAAAGTCAATCTATATGATTGCCAAGAGTCGGCTTTGACTTGACGGCAATTATCGGTCAACCACACCATTCTCAGAGGTTTAACACAAGTAACATTCAAATACAGGAGGTATTCTCTTGGCCTCAATCTAGGTGACTTGCCCAATTATTCTCAAAAGTCTATCAAATATTTTAACTAAATGCAAAAATATTTATCCTAAATGCGAAATAACCTGAAGTGAGTATTAGTGTTTCCAAGGAGAATTCACTTCACCGTCAAAATACAAACACTGACAAACATCTTTAACTTTACTCAGAGCAATCTACTTCTTTCAATTGCCTCTTTATCTTCGTCCCTTGTTTTTAGATGATGACCTCTAAAAATCATTATTTTTATCCTATTATACGTGAAGTCCAAATTATCACACCACACTAGTTTGTTTCACTCTCCATAGGCAGCTATCCATACTTTTCAACACAGAAAACAGCAGGTTAAATAACTGTGCAGTCTTCCCCACTAAAATCAATTTTCACAGTGCTAGTATACTGTACATTGTTTCTGATTGGGGGAGGGGGGGGGGACGACCACGTCAAAAAATTTCAATTATTTTTTAAGTCTCAGACCTTTGAAAATTGAAAACAACCTCAAAAGGACCATGTTTATTTCGAATTTCAATTGCTGCAAAATGGTTGCATCGATATAAGATATGCTCAAGAAAAGGCTCTATTTTATATATACTTTTTTCTTAGTGAATGTAGCGCTCATAAAAGGTGCAGCTAGACAGTACTGGGGAATGAAGAGCTCCCATTTTTCTCAGAAAAGAAGAGAGTATTGACAGGCAGAGCAGTGCCTTATATTACTCCAGTAACGTTCCTAGACCTGTTTACGCAAGGCTGTCATTCAGGAATGAACAGTAGGTCATGTTTCAAGCCAATCTGATTCTTTGTGGAGACTGACAACTAGGAAGTGAATTTGTGTCACCTATGATGATGACTAAACTGATGCAGACAATGGCTCTCTGACAACCAAAATGAGACCATTAACCCAACAGCTCTCCAAAGCTTATCATTTTTCTCTCAATAATGGTGACCAAACAATGAAAAAAAAAAAAAAGCTACTGATCCTGGTCAGGAAAGAATATTTATTCCACTGCAAGCTCCATCAGGTATTAGAGGAAACCACTCACCTGAGAGGAGTGCGAGTCTAACAAGTTGGCTATTTCATTGGCACCAAAAACCATAGGTCCCTGGCCAATGCCTACTTCATCCAGCTGAAGACGGAACACTTTTCTAGCCACCTGCACAAAATCTAAAATAGACAACCACAGGTTTAGCGAATCAGCAAGAAAACACTGCATGAGCAGTAAACTATGGGGTCAATATTCAGCTGGTGGTGCTCTACGTTTTGCTGACTGCCGCCAGCGTTATTCCCAGAAATTCAATGCCGGACCACATCACTACCAGAACCAGTTACACCATAGTCGGTTAAGTGCGATATCTAGTGCTTAACTGGCTATGGGACACTGCATAAAGATAGGACCACATAAGTCAGCCCTATTATGTGGTGACCTTGGCCAGTTAAGTGTCAATATTGGCACTTAGCCAGCCAAGAGCCGACTCCACGCTCAGAACGCTGCCAAAATATCCGGTTTGGCTTTAAGCCTGTGGTTCCCAAACCTGGTCCAGGAAGCACCCCGGCCAGTCAGGTTTTCAGGATACCCACAATGAATATTCATGAGAGATCTGCATGCACTGCCTCCACTGCATGTAAATCTCTCTCATAAATAATCACTGAAAACCTGACTGGCTGGGGTGCCTCCAGGACCAGGTTTGGGAGCAACTGCTTCAAGCAGGACCAGGTTTGGGAGCAACTGCTTCAAGCGCTAACCGGTTAGGTGCCACTGAATAGGTGATTTAACCGGCCAGGATCAATTTCAGGCTGAGTAAATCGATTTGAATATAGACCCCTATGTTTGAAACACTGTCAGCAGATTTATTTATTCTATCCAGCATTGCATCCCTTTGGAAATAATAATTGATACTCTTTGGTTTCATGGCTTCTGTATGTTGTAGATAATGACATCATATGATTCCAATTATGCATGCATGTAAGACATGACAAAATAATAAATCTGTTTTTAAAATGAGATTCCCTGATATTATTTCAGTAAGTCATCTACATCAACTCAGATGAAAAAGTAGATACAATAGATTAAGAACTGAAAAGAAAATTCAGTCTAATGCACCTTCTTCCCATTCCCATGCATGTACATGTTTTCAGAAACTATTACCTACACAGCATCGGCAGACAGAAATAGGAAGTTGAGTGCATGAAAAATATACAGTAATAAAAAACCTCCATGATCATTACTCTGCTATAATACAACGAACAAATGATTACCTCCAAAAGAAACTGTTCCCTTGTTATCTATCTCTAATTCTTGCTTCAGGCACAGCTGCTGCTCTTCTGTAGGCTTGATTCCAAGATAACTTAAAGCCTATAAGAATAGATGAAACATCAATTTAAAAGGTTACCGGGACGTTTGGTCCCTTTTCCTTGATTTCCGACAGTAGAGCTAAAGAATAAGAGAGCAAATGTATAACTGGGCACCTGGTAGAAACCTAATCTACAAAGTAATGTAAATACCTGTTTTCCTTTATACCAGTGTTTCCCAAGTCTAGTCCTGGAGTACCCCTTACCAGTCAGGTTTTCAGGATATCCACAACACATATGAATGAACTTTCTTTACATACACTGCCTCCATTATATGCAAATCTCTTTCATGCATATTCATTGTGGCTATCTTGAAAAACTGACAGGCAAGGGGTACTCCAGGACTGGACTTGGGAAACCCTGCTTCATACAATACGAGCCTAACCAGGTATATATGTGTTTAAATGCCATACGAGCTGGTGTAAATATTACTACTTAAATGCTGGAGATACAGTATTTCTATATTACGAGTGCGAGTCCCTAACAAGCTCTGCCCATCCGGTGTTTGCGAAATCAAACATTACAAAATTACACTCTATAAAGGCAGTTCTAGAACCGGGAATATAAGTGCACAGAAATACAATAAGCCTAATGTGTCTTGCACTTTCTTTAGTTAAGCAAATACATTCAGCAAAAGCCACCAAATCCAGCTGAAGTGAAAGGAAAAGAGCCATGCAGGTGTCTGCTCCTTTCTGTTTCTTCGCACTTAACAGAAAATGAAACCAAAGAAAATATTGATGCTGGCAGAATATTAAGTCTATTTTACTCTGAAATAGCACAAAAAACCACCCATTTCACAGGAAGAAATTGCATAACAGTTCTTGCTGAAAATGCCTATTAAATATCCATTTTCTCTGCTAAAAAAAAAACCATGCATTTGTAGAGTCTATCCTTTCACTTAGGACGAAACAAAATGAAATACAAAGAGGACCAGACACATTAAGCTATACAGAAATTAAAAAAAAAAAAAACAAACAGTTCTCAGCATAACACAATTTTAATGTGGAGACAAAAAAAAAAACAGGTCAGTAATACAAATCAATCTTTATTATAAGGTAAACACCCCAACAGAAAATGCCCGGCACAGGCTGCGTTTCGCCCAAGGGGGCTGCATCAGGGGCTCTAAAGTAAGGTCTTCATCAACAGTGTTTTTTCCAGTGAAATTGAGGAGTGTGGTTACATATTGTCATTCTCTGGAGTGTGATTCTACCTCTGACGAAGCTTTTGTGCTGGTTTTTTTTTTTGCCTGCTATTGTGCATCAGTTTTTTGGCCATTTACTACATATGGTGGCGATTAGGGCATGCACTATTTAATAACTGCTGTTGATAAAGACCTTATTTTAGAGCCCTTGAAGCAGCCCCTTTGGCCGAAACACAGCCTGTGTCGGGCATTTTCTATTGGGGTGTTTACCCTATAATAAAGATTGATTTGTATTACTGACTGATCTGCTTTTGTCTCCACGTTGGATTTTGTGGATCATCTGCCTTGTTGTTTTTTGGGACCATTTAATACAATTTTAATAAAACTGCTAGTCTACATAAAAATGTTGGGGGTCGAGATTCAGCTGGCAGCGCTCAGCGTTTTGCTGACTGCCGCTGGCGTTATGCCCGGAAATTCAATGAGAGGCCATGTCTGACTTTGGCACTGAATTTCCAGGTTTGCAGAGCCAGCTAAAGCACTGCCGGTTAAATGCAATATTCAGCACTGCATAAAGATAGGACTGACTGTTATGCAGCTCTATTTATATGGTTATCTTGGCTGGTTAAATCACTTAATCGGCCAAGTGCTGACTCCACACCAGAAAATCCCACAAATAGCTGGCTTTGGGACAGGTGCTAACCAGACAATTTCAACAGCACTAATTGGTTAAGTGCTGCTGAAAATGACTGGTTAGCTCTGAACAAGAAATTTAACCAGCCAGGAGCCATTTAAATCACTTTAAATATTGACTGGGGTAATTTTAGTTACTGAAAAACTTCTGTTATCACCCTCTAAGTTTGCAATGTTAGGATCTAAAGTGTGCTAGAATCTGGGCTTAACGTGTTTTTATTCAGGATTTCACCACGCACTAAGCCCATATTTAGCATGGCACCTTTTGGCGGTGTTCCCTCAATTTTGTATTGCAGGTCAGGCATTAAAGTAAGCATATTTTTTGTTATTCATATTCAGCTGAATAGTAAAATATGCTATTTAGTTCAGCTCTAATAGTGAATAGGCCAGATTGCCAATAATGGGAGCTTCAGTAGATAACATGTATTAATGTGCTGAGAGTCAGGAAATTGATCCTGTAAGCTCTATAAGAAAGCTGTATCCACTGCATATCATGCAATGGGCTAGATTTACCATAAGGCACTATTGCTTTACATGAGCTGATGTGCATTATGTACAAGTACCTATTTACCAGTAATGTGCGGTACGGTATAGAGGATGCAATACTTCTGTGCATGAAAGAAAAGAAGGCACAGAGGCTGATCACATCTGATGATTGTAAGGTGGCCAATTTGGTAGAAAAGCAAAAGCTTGAAAGATGCTTTGATGCTTAGGGAGAGGAATGGCTTGCACTTCAAACGCAATCATAACAATCAGAAATACACAACTGCAAAACTCAAGAATAAGAGGGAATGGGATGAAGTTAAAAGGTTGTAGGCTCAGGAATAATCTAAGTTTATATATATATATATATTTTTTTTTTTACAGAAAGGGTAGTAGATGTGTGGAACAGGTGGTGGAGACAAAGACGGTGTCTGAATTCAAGAAAGCACAGAAACATAGAAACATGACGGCAGATAAAGGCCATGGGGCTCATTTTCAAAGCACTCAGCCTTACAAAGTTCCTTAGATTACAATGTAACTTTGTAAGTCTAAGTGCTTTGAAAATACGCCTCTAAATGACCCATCCAGTCTGTCCATCCTCTGTAACCCCTAATTCTTCCTGTTCCTAAGCGATCCCACATGCTTATCCCATGCCTTTTTAAACTCTGGAACAGTCCTCAACTCCACCACCTCCACCGGGAGGCCATTCCACACCTCCACCACCCTTTCAGTGAAATAATATTTCCTCAGTTTGCTCCTAAGCCTATTCCTCTCAACTTTGTCGTATGCCCCCTCATTCCAGAGCTCTCCTTCATTTGAAAAAGGCTCTCTTCCTGTACATAAATGCCCTTGAGATATTTAAACGTTTCTACCATGTTTCCTCTCTCCCTCCTCTCTTCCAGCATATACATGTTGAGGTTCATAAGCCTGTCCCTATAATTTTTGCATTCAAGACCGCTAATTTCGTAGCCGCCCTCTGGACCGACTCCATCCTGTTTATATCTTTCCTTAGGTGCGGTCTCCAGAACTGCACGCAGTACTCCAAATGAGGCCTCACCAGAGTCTTATACAACGGCACTATCACCTCCTTTTTCCTGCTGGTCATGCCTCTCTTTATGCACCCAAGCATCCTTCTGGCTTTGGCCGTCGCCTTTTCTACCTGTTTGAAAGCTTTAAGGTTGTCAGAAACAATCACCCCCAAGTCCCGCTCTTCCTTCACACACTGAAGCACTACACCCCCTATACTGTACCGTTCCCTTGGATTTTTGCGACCCAAGTGCATGACCCTGCATTTTTTGGGATTAAACCTTAGTTGCCAAATATCGGTTCATTCCTCTAGCTTCGCTAGGTCCTTCCTCATGTCATTCACACCCTCCAGGGTGTCCACCCTGTTGCAGAGTTTAGTATCATCCGCAAAGAGACAAACCTTAACAGACAGCCCTTCTGCAATATCACTCACAAAGACGTTAAAAACAGCCGGCCCTATGACCGATCCCTGCAGTACTCCACTGACGACTTCCTTTTCTTCAGAGCAAGCTCCATTTACCACCACCCTCTGTCTCCTACCATTCAACCAACTTTTCACCCACTCAGTTACTCTAGGTCCCACACTGAGGGCACTCAATTTATTTATCAGACGCCTGTGCGGAACCATGTCAAAGGCTTTGCTGAAATCAAAGTATACCACATCAAGCGCCCCTCCCACATTCAACTGTTTGGTCACCCAGTCGAAGAAGACAGACAGATTCGTCTGACACGACCTGCCACTAGTGAAGCCATGCTGCCTCGGGTCCCGCATTCCATGTAGTTCAAGAAATGTCACAATCCTCCTTTTTAGAAGCGTTTCCATTAGCTTACTCACCACCGAAGTCAGACTGACAGGTCTGTAATTCCCTACCTCCTCCTTACTTTCACAAGTATGTGGGATCTCTTAGGGAGAGGAGAAGATAGGGATCCTATCAATGGGCAGACTGGATGGGCCATTTGGCCTTTATCTTCCATCTTGTTTCTATGTTAAGTTATATTAAGGCATTCTTTGGCAACTCTTCTGAACCTAAGCTAATGTGTAAAAACCTTCTACCCAGGTGCAAAGGGGGCATTGTTAGAGTCAAGGGTAAATGGGAGGAATTGTAGAGGCTGAGGAGAGTAATGATGAACTGTTTAACAAATGTTTCTGTTCTGTGTTCAGAAATGAAAAGCCAGGAGTAAGATTGCAGATAAACACAAACAGAAAGGGAAGCAAGGTAGACCTTGAATGATTTTTAGAAGACTATGTTCATGAGCTGCCTAAACTAAAAGAAGACAAAGCGATGGGGCTAGATGGTATACATGTCAGGGTAATGAAGGAACTCAGGTAAGTTCTGGCAGCGTTACTGTCTGACCTTTAGAATAAGAAATAGTCCCAGAATACTGGAGACAGACAGACGTAGTTCCTCTCCACAACAGTGGCTGTCGATAGTGACCAGTGCTAACTCTTCTGTCTGTGCTTGAGCGCTGATTGGCTCAGGCACTGACAGAAAAGTCATGCTGCAGCCCCTTATCCCAAAACTCTTCCCCGAGCTTCCCCCCAACCAACAAGAATCTCGTTATTCGGTAGAACCCCTCCAAAACCCTCCCACCAAAAAAATCCCCAGTAATCAGGTGGACCCCTCCTGACACCCCCATAAAAAATAGCCTGGTGGTCCAACAGGTACACTGACCAGACCTCCCGCCCCCACCCCAAAAAAATACCCTGGTAGTCCAGCGGGTCCACAGACCTTACCCGGCCCCCCCACCCCCGCCAAAAAACCCCCAAAAAACTACCATGGTGGTCCAGAAGGCCCACTGACTCAACCTACCCCCACCAAAAGGTATCCTGGTGATCCAGCAGGCCCTGAGTTGGACCGGACCCAACCTCCTAGTGGAAACTGGCCCTGGTGGTGTAGTGAAATCCCTCTCCCCAGACTCCTCCACATACTTTTGTCTGAGGCAGGAGTGGCATGCACTTGTCAAAATGGAGACACCCAAGCCCCTTCCCGGCGCTATTCTGGCCTTGAAGATAATCTCTACGATATACATATTTCTCTACGATATACATATTTCCTCTAACTCTTTAAAACATACATTCAAGTAAGTTATTTCAGATGAGAAGAAGAATGGCTTCTCTGCTTGCCTTTTTCTCCTGCTCTATTTTTCTTCAACTCCGTATCAAAAAGAAAAAAAAGAAAGAGTAGAAAAGCTGTTAACAAAATGTACCATTTCTAGCTTCTTTACTTTCAGTCGAACAGTGGGATTTAGAGAAATCTTCCTTCCTTGCAATCCATAATCTTCAGTCCAGCTGGGGGCAACAGCTAAGAGACAACAGGGAGCATATGTTAATTGCAAGTCTGTTTTTTTTCTGAAAGATGCATTTATGAACTCCTGCAGTTTAAAATAATTACAATTACTGTCATTGTCTGATTGACCAAATTCTTACTTTCATGGTGGAACATCTTTATACCCCATTGAGAATTAAATATGACTAAAATACTGACAGAACTATATCTGCAGTTCAAAATTAACCATCATAATGAGGCCATTTTACTAAAGTGTGTTAGATTTTGCTATTAACGTGGCTTAACCAGAAAATTAATGCACAGTAGCTGCAAATTTAACACTGCAATGCCCAGCATTTTCATTGTAGGTCATACATTAATAGTTACATTAGCGGTTGGTACTCAGGCTACAGTTAGCACAGAAGCATTTAGGAGGGGGTAAGTGGTCCCACACTAACTGTGCATTAGTTGGCTAACCTTTCTTCCCAAGGGAGGTATTCCGCAATCTGGTGCGATCAATGGTGTTAAGCCATTTGGACTATTGCAATTTCATCTATGCTGGATGTAAAGCACACATTATTAAGAAACTTCAGGCAGCCCAAAACATTGCAGCCAGACTCATATTTGGAAAAGCGAAATAAGAAAGCACCAAACTCCTCAGAGAAAGGTTACGCTGGCTCCCACTGAAAGATCGAATTACATTCATACTCTGTACTCTGGTTCATAAAATTATTCATGGCGAGACCCCGATATATATGTCAGACCTCATAGATCTACCAGCAAGGAACACAAAAAGTTCATCACGCACATTCTTGAACCTCCATTACCCCAATTGTAAATGACTTAAATATAAATCAATATATGCATCTAGCTTCTCCTACATCTGCACGCAACTTTGGAACGCACTACCGAATGCCATAAAAACAACGCACAATCTGGCAGCCTTCCGAAAATTACTAAAGACTAACCTGTTCAAAGAGACTTATCAAAAGGATCCTCCATAAAGACCTAACATCAAAACTGTATCAGAATAAGTTAACATTGAACTGTTTTTATTTGGTTACTCTAATTACATTGTCATTATTGAATGTTATATACATTACCCTTGATCTCAAACACCTGAAATGAATTGTATTTCTATTTCCTTCTAAATTACTTTATATTGTCTGTACTTTAATTGTAATAATATTCTGTACTTCTTATTCCGGAAATGGCAATAGCCACTACGGTATAATGTAAGCCACATTGAGCCTTGAAAGAGGTGGGAAAATGTGGGATACAAATACAGACAATAAATAAACAACACACAGTATATGCAGCACACTGATGTTCATATTCTCCACATTCATTCTCTGCCCGTGCCCTGCCTAATTCCATCCCCTGACACAAAAATCCCTAGCATGTGACTTAGAGCCAGATGCACTAAAGTTGTCGGTAATTCCCGTTCCCTACCGATTCCATAGCGAATCGGTAGGGAACGGGAATGCATCAACGATAGGGAATGCAAATGAGCTACTCGTTGTAGCTCACTTGCATTCGCTATTTTCCTCGGTTGCCAGTCGGAGAATCGGGACGTCCCTTTCGATTATGCACCTCTTCCTGGTCTCTTCAGCCAATCAAAGCGCGTTTAGCTGGCTGGTGTCAGCTAAACGCGCTCTGATTGGCTGAAGAGACCAGGAAGAGGTGCATAATAGAAAGGGACGTCCTGATTCTCCTGCAACCAAGGAAAATAGAAAAATTTTGCTGTGGAGGGGTAAGTGGCGTGGCGAAGACAAAATAGAAGGGGGAAAAAACCCGCCTCAGTCACGAGCGCTGGCAGAGCGAAAAACGGCGAAAAAAAAAAGATGTCCCTCACAAGCGCAGGGAGAGTACGTCCATAAAGGGCGCCCCTCACATGCACTCGTTGCTTTTTTTTTTTTTTTTTACCTTTTTTGGGGGGCCCTTTTCCATTCCGATTCCCTCACAGGAGCCCTAACGAGAGGTGCAGACCTCCCCTTAGGGTTCCCATGGTAAGGAAATCAGAAAAACGGTAGTGCATCTCATTATAATGGGCTGCAACGGTAGTGCAGCGCATTATAATAGCTTTTGAATAATTTGCATTCCGTTTTCGTTGCCTGCTACCGTGACAGGGAAAATGCCCTTAGTGCATGCCCCCGGTAAACTACTTGCGTTTTAAACTGGCAGGAACCAGTTTAAAACACAAGTTGTGGGCTCGTGAGGTTTAGTGCATCTGGCCCTTAGTGAGCAGTAACCTTTAAAATACCACAAAAGAAGTTACCACATTTGCTTGCTTGATGTTACCGTGCGCTAAACCACATGTTAACCTAACGGTGAAAAGAGCCCAAAGTGACATTGCAAGAGAAGAACACACAGAAATCTAACCACTCTGTATGTCAAGAAAAAGCAGGGACAGAATATAATAGCAATGTAAAGGTCCAATCACACTAGAAATCATGGAGTGAGCATGTAAAACTGAAGTTACTAGATGCAGTGTGTGTTCAAGCCTTACTAAAATGATTATAAAAACACAGAAGAAAAGCTGAGTGGAAAACTCAAGCCGAATATAGTGTGATGGTTAAATGCTGTATGTCATTATCTACGACAATGTACAGCACAGTCAGAAGAATTTACTGGCTGCCAAGAAAACACAAGGGGCCCTGTTTACTAACCTGCGCAAGGAACGCGCTAGAGTTATTAGCAAGCGCTAAACGCTAAACACACCCACAGGAATATATGGGTGTCTCTAGCATTTAATGCGCGCTAAAAACGCTAGCGCGTCTTAGTAAACAGGGCTCAAGGTCTTGTTCATCAAGGAAGAAAGCCAGATAGAAACACTAATCCATGCAAAATCACATGTATGCTTGCAACTCTCAAACAAAAAAAGAAAAATCCTCCCATAAAAAAGTCAAGCAAAGAAAAGAACGGTTAGAGCCAAAATACCACAAGTCAGGATGTCATAAACAGGCTCAATTTATTAGCAATTCATTTTCAAGGAACAAAATCCAATTCAAGTACAAAATCCGTAGGAACTAGGAAGAGACGCTGTCCGTAATTTTGCAGCTCTTCAGAATTTTCGGCGACATTATTGGAGTTTGTCCGACAGAATACATGTCATGTGCACTTCATAATTGGACCCTGAGGAAGGCAAAGGTTGTTGCCGAAACACTGCAGTGTTAAGGCCATTATATTTGGAGTACCAATTATAATACTACCTTCCTTGTTTCTACAGATTTTGTGCTTGAACTGGATTTTGTTCCTTGAAGATGATTTGTTAATAAAGTCTATGACATCCTGACTTGTGGTGTTTTGGCTCCTTCTGTTCCTTTTCTTTGCAACTCTCAAAACAAAATAATCCAGTGGTCTGATCTGCTGCACATGGGAACATAAGATGCATTGTACATCCACTCTTTCTAATCAGACTTTTCTTTTTTGTCATCCATGCTTTATTTATATTCATCTCTCATTGAAAACACAGCATTTGGTCTTTCTTTTCTATCGTGTAGGCATAAACCCAGAAAAATCCTTAATGATTCTGGAACAAAAAGATTACAGAGGCTGCGATGGAAGCGGATTAAAGCAGCGTCCAAACACATCTTTTCAGTTCTCCATTTGACTGTTATAAGATTTAGGAAGTTATAGCTCTGGCCTTACCACTTTGTCGATCTAAAGTTTGAGCATTCATTACTTAAGCTGCACATGTATACTCTGGAGGAAAGGAGAAACAGGGGTGATATGATACAGACATTCAAATATTTGAAAGGTATTAATCCGCAAGCGAACCTTTTCCGGAGATGGGAAGATGGTAGAACGAGAGGACATGAAATGAGATTGAAGGGGGGCAGACTCAAGAAAAATGTCAGGAAGTATTTTTTCACGGAGAGAGTAGTGGATGCTTGGAATGCCCTCCCGCGGGAGGTGGTGGAAATGAAAAAGGTAACGGAATTCAAACATGCGTGGGATAAGCATAAAAGAATCCTGTTCAGAAGGAATGGATCCTCAGGAGCTTAGTCAAGATCGGGAGGCGGGGCTGGTGGTTGGGAGGCGGGGATAGTGCTGGGCAGACTTATACGGTCTGTGCCAGAGCCGGTGGTTGGGAGGCAGGACTGGTGGTTGGGAGGTGAGGATATTGCTGGGCAGACTTATACGGTTTGTGCCAGAGCCAGTGGTTGGGAGGAGGGGCTGGTGGTTGGGAGGCGGGGATAGTGCTGGGCAGACTTATACGGTCTGTGCCCTGAAGAGCACAGGTACAAATCAAAGTAGGGTATACACAAAAAGCAGCAAATATGAGTTATCTTGTTGGGCAGACTGGATGGACCGTGCAGGTCTTTTTCTGCCGTCATCTACTATGTTACTATGTAAGCTACACATTTTGGGGGTTTTCTGCGTGTAAAGCTTGTTTTACACATTTGGAGGCATATTTTCAAAGCACCTGGACTTCAAAGTTCCATGGTAACCTATGGAACTATAAGTCTAAATGCTTCAAAAATGAGCCCGTAGTAACCTATGGAACTTCATAAGTCTAAGAGCTTTGAAAACGAGCCCCAAAGGCTTTTACAAAACTATGTGGCTACATACGCCCATAAAAATATGCACAAGGAAACAGTGTGCTTAGTTTTAGATGATTTGTGCATAGACATTCCCAGGAGTGTAGTCTGGGAGGAATAGACGCCGAGTTGCAATGTATGCATTTCTTTTATAAAATACGTGGGTACAAATGTAGGTACTACTGCTGGACCTGGAAAACCATTTTATAACAGCATATAGACTATGCTTGTCCAATCTTCGGCCTATGGGCCAGAACCTGGCACACCAAGTGCTTTTTTTTTCTGGCCCTAAGTTTAGCAATTCTTGAGGTGCTTACAGCAGGATTCTGATTCCCTACCACAACTCAGATCTCTGTAAGCATGAGTCAGGTAGTGCTGGAAGTTTGGGTTGATCTAATGGTTTCAAGCCTTGCCCCCCCTCCCCCCCCCCCCCCCCCCCCGAAGTCGCTTCCTATTTTTGAGGATAGGAGCAGGACTGGCAGAAACTTTAGAAGCATATACAAGATGGAACACCCTGCAGCTTCTCTCTCCTGTCTTACGTCCAACAGAGCAATAGCGGCAACTGGTGATGTGAGAGTAGAGCTGAGGGCTACTGTAGACAGAAACAGAGTGGGGGTGAGAAGTGTGATGCTGAATCAGGGCCAGCCAGCCAGGAGAGGAAAATATGATTGCTGGATTGGAGGAAGAGGAGGGAAGAAATGTGATATGTTTCTTTGGGGTGGCAGAGTGCGATAGTTGACATGGAGGGGCATAATCAAACGGGGCACCCAAGTTTTCCTGAGGGCGTCCTCGCTTGATGTCCCGGCGAAGTGGTGGGGAAACCGGTATTATCGAAACAAGATGGGCAGGGCACCTAGATGTGGGTACAGTGGGTTTGTGGTGGGTTTTGGAGGGCTCACATTTACTACCACAAGTGTAACAGGTGGGGGGGAGGGGCCTGGGTCCGCCTGCCTGAAGTACACTGCAGTACCCACAAACTGCTCCATGGACCTGCATACTGCTGTCATGGAGACGGGTATGATATTTGAGGCTGGCATAGAAGCTGGAAATTTTTTTTTTTTTTTAAGGGTGGGAGGGGGTTAGTGACCACTGGGGAAGTAAGGGAAGGTCATTACCAATTCCCTCCAATGGTCATCTGGTCATTTAGGGCACATTTTTGTGGCTTGGTCATAAAAAAAAAAAAAAAGGACCAAGTAAAGTCGACCAAGTGTTCGTCAGGGATGCCCTTCTTTTTTCCATTATCGGCCGAGGATGCCCATGTGTTAAGCACGCCCCAGTCCCGCCTTCGCTATGCTTCCGACACGCCCCGTGAACTTTGGTCGCCCCACGACAGAAAGCAGTTGAGGATGCCCAAAATCGGCTTTCGATTATGCCGATTTGGGTGACCCTGGTAGAAGGACGCCCATCTCCCGATTTGTGTCGAAAGATGGGCACCCTTCTCTTTTGAAAACAAGCCTGATAAGGAAATAGTGTGACAGAAGGGACGTAATGGATCAGGATGGGGGAGGAACTAACTGGAACAAGGTGGAGTGGGGTGGGAAGATAGGGTGGGAGAGGAAAATAGGAATATAGAGGGGAGATGCTTGACATGGGGGGAGTAAGAAGACAAAGGGGGTGCTGGGCATTGGATGAGGAACAAGGCGAGAGTGGAATTAATGCTCTGCTACCTGTTAGAATTGTAAGCAAAGTTGGAAGGGTAAATGTTCTGTTGAAAGAAAATAAACCATTGTAAATCTGTAAATTGATATAATGTAATTTTATAACTTGATTACAGACTTTTTACGTAAGTTCCTGGTGCAGCTCATGTTCTCTCTTTAGCCTGAGCAGTTACTTAGCTATTGGCTCCTTCCTTCTTGTCTCTCACAGGACTGCACATTCTTGAGGACTTTTTGTAAATGTCTTGTATTTTAAATTTTAGAGTTTATGGACTCCTGATGCAGGCAACGTCACATGCTATTTATGCAAAGTCTGATGTGGCACCTATTTCTCTGTGGCCTTGTTTAGATACAATGTTTAAATGTGTTAGCTTTAATGTTAACAAGTATAAGTTTCTTTGCTTAATGTGTGCACCAAAACCAATAGAAGTGTTGGCCTAAATGAATTCGCCATCTAGTCCGAGGAAGCATATTGAACGAATTTGCCTGACTCAGATGAAACTGTATGAGAAACTGATTGCATCACGCAAGAGAAAGACTGAATTTGAAGATTCTCCAGTAACAAATAAAGTGAAACGTATGCTGCACAGTCAGTCATTTTCAAGTTCAGGCACTCGAGCTATAACGCAAGCTGCTCTGGACGACCTTATCCTTGACTTCATTATTCATGATATGCAAACTTTCAGTACTGCAAAATCACCAACATTACGAGATTTGATTACAGGCATTCCTCCAAATCAGTTAGGAGTAGAAAAACTGTTGTACAATAGATTGATGAGTTTTGAAGAAATGAAGATGAACTTCATTTGAGAACTGGAAAATTAACACTTTGTTGCTACTACAACGGATTGTTGGTCTATTCATCACAGATCCTTCCTTGGGGTGACAGTCCACTGGATAGATCAGATGGTGAAGCAAAGAAGATCTGCGGCTTTGGCATCTCGTTGCGTAAAAGGATCCTACACATGTGTTAGCTGCATTAGAATCAATCAATTCTGAATTCCACCTCCAGGATAGAATTACCAAAACAACTACTGACAATGGGTCAACAATTTTCCAAATATCAACAACATGTTGATCAAATTATGTCAATGATGATTATGAAGATGAGATGGAATTTCAAAACTTGCACGGTATCTTATCAACTTGCGTTTTCATTTGCTGCCACATCAGCGTTGCGCATTTCACTGCTTAAATCTGGTTGCCACACGTGAAGCTACAGAAGCAGAATCTGATTTGGCTTACAAAAAGCTGCATCGTTATACTTTTGCCAAATTCCAAGTATTATGGAACAAATGGCATGAAATGTGATGTCTACTGAGATTATTGAACAAGCATTTGGCCTCCATTTTTGTTACTCCTATTCAGATTCACTGGAACTCCATCTACAATTCAATCGAATGGTTTAATCGTCTAATCACAGAAAGAGGCATCAACGTCACGAATTCCGTCTACAAACAAGATGTTGCAGAATTTCGTTGTTCGGAAATCATGTTTATTGCAGACTAGGTCTCTGTAATGAAACCCTTGATGCAAGCTTTAGACATTCTTCAATGTGAAACTAAAGCATTCATGGCCTACCTTGTGCCCATTCTGGTATTGCTGAAAGAGAAACTACAAATATTTGAGAAAAACAACACACTTCAGACTTGTCAGACATTAGTAAGAGGATTTCTAAGTGGCATACAGAAGTGCTTTGAAGAGGAACTTATACCAGCTACAATATTACATCCCAAATTCAAGACTTTATGGATCAAAGACCCTACGCAGAAATTGCAAGGAATGGATTTGCTGTTGAAAAAAAAACAAAAAAAGCCAAGAGTCTAGTCACAGTTAATGCTACAGCAACTCAGACACAGTTGGACATGGATGATGATTTCTTCACTTTCAACACAGCAGACACCAACACCATAAGTGGCAAAGTTATTCTGTCTGCCTACATGAACAGTGTAAATTCTGTGTCAGAACTTGTTGGATATCCTGTTCTCAAAAGACATCTTTTCTGAAGTAAACACTGCTTTACCAGCCTCTCTTCCTTCCCGTTCACATTAATTGATTTGATTTGCTTACTTTATTTATTTTTTGTCTATTAGATTGTAAGCTCTTTGAGCAGGGACTGTTTTTCTTCTATGTTTGTGCAGCGCTGCGTATGCCTTGTAGCGCTATAGAAATGCTAAATAGTAGTAGTAGTAGTGAATGCTTGTTTAAAGTTGCTGGACAGTTGTTTAGTCCAAAAAGAAGTAAAATGACTGAACATTTTGAACACCAGCTACTGTTGGGCCTTAACTCAGCATTTGATAAAAAATCAAATAAGGAAGACTAAAATTATTACAAGTCCAACTTGTTTAATAACCTCAACAGACATCACACTTTGTGGGGGCTGAGAAGGGGGGAGGAATGATAGATTTTTGGCCAGCTTGTTAAAAAGACAGATTACAAGTTGATATGTACATATTCAAAATACTAGATTAACATACTAGATTCCGTGGTCCAACTTAAGAATACTTTTTACTTAGTAATAAAAAAGTAGTTTAAGAGACTATTTCATTACTTTTATGGATAAGACTCTCTACTTGTACTTCACTACTTTTTAAGCCACAGTACTTTTACTTTTCACGTAAATATTTTAAAAAAGTAACGACCTCATCTCTGGAAACAGGCACATTTTTGGCCTTCTCATATAGGTGTCTTGTTATAAAATTAACCTTCATATGTGTTTTTATTCATGATTATTAACTGAGGGTATTCTTAAACACAGGCACCATGAGCACAATCTAGGTGATATACAGTCACATAAAATAGAAAAACTGCCTATAACTTCAAAATGATATCAACAACAGTAAGTTGTTCAAGAAGGCATGCCATAATGATCCATCCTAAATACAAGACAACTAGACTTTACATGAACTAGACAAAACCGAACTCTTTACACTAGAATGACAATCTTCGTTGCTACTAATGAAAGTTACGCAATACACACTACTACTTTATTTCTCATACCAGAAATGAACTTTCTATAGTTGATTATCTAACTTATTTTATAATTCACTCTATCATTGAGCCTGCAAATTGGTGGGAAAATGTGGGATACAAATGCTACAAATAAATAAATAAATAAATAAATAAATTCAGGAACTTCAATGCAATACCACTTTTTATTCTACTTTACCATTTATGCGCCTTAATGCAATACCACTTGTAATTCTCTATCCGGAAATGGCGATCGCCATTACGGCATAATGCAAGCCACATTGAGCCTGCAAATTGGTGGGAAAATGTGGGATACAAATGCAACAAATAAAATAAATAAATAAGTTATGTATCAATCAGTCATCCACAGTCATTTGTGTGGAGGTGGACTGTATATCAAAGTAACATATAAGAACTTGGTTTCATTACCATGCTTACAGTCTGTGGACCGAGAGATTACCGTCTAACTTTTAAACACCAAAGCACATATACCATCTTTTGTGGCCCTTTTACGAAGCTGTAGTAGGAAGTGGCTTAGTGAACCCTTACCAATGCCAGAAAATGGCCAAATGTTCCATTTTCCAAATGAATGGCCACGCATTAATGGCAACATTAGTGCATGGACAGCCATTACCAAAAATTAGCATGTGAGCCCTTACTGCCACCTATTTTGTAGGCTATAATGGCTTATGTTCTAATCCTGGGCCAAACAGTTAGTGGCTGCGCTGATTCACACTGTCATTCTCACTCTCCACCCCCCCCAGGCGTGCCCCCTCCAAGAAAAATAAAGAAACATTTTTAAATTATTTGTGAATGTACATTGGGCTTTTACCACAGAACGCCTCAGCGCATCCCACGGTAAGCCCTTTTAAGCTGTGGTAAGCATGCGCTAGTGCTTACTGGAGCTTATTAAAAGGAGCCCTCTGTCAAGGGATTTTATTAAGTTTCATTTATTTTTTATTCTATCATATTATAAGATCCATCTTGGCAGTTAACAATACTAAAAATTGTCTAAAGAAAAAAGTAGAAAATAAAAAAAGAAAGTGACATTTCAAATCTTATCTTAATAAGACAAAATAAAAGCAGTTTAAAAGATACTGCAGATTACAGACTACGATTCCATGCCAGAACTCTATACCCACCTCCATCCTCTGCACATTTCAAAGTTTCAGGAAGTATATGCTTAGTCAATAGGTTTTCAAAATGTTCTTAAATTTCTAAAATAATGTTGCAACCGTAAAGAAGTACTTAAGTGTTTCAACAGAGTTGGAGCAGTAATGCTAAAAATAGAACAAATCTTATGAAATCTTATTTGTTTAAATGAGGGAACAATCAGGAGTCCTTCAAGACCCATGAAGGTAATATATAAGAAATAAAAAGAGGGGGAAGCCCATATAATAACTATCTTGTAAGGGATGCAGAAAAAAAAATGGGCAGCCAGTGTTCACTTTTGAGAAAAGGTGTCACGTGATCCCATTTTGCTCCTGTGAGAAGATTACTTGCTGTAACAGTTTCAATTTGCTCAAAAGTATGCTCTGAAAAGGAGCATTACAATAGTCTAAGGGGCCTTTTTACAAAGGCATGGTAGGGCTAATGCGCAGGTAGTGCCTGCCAAATCTGCCCTGCCATTGGGGTAACGCAGGAACCCAGCGATAGTTCCGAAGCTGAAGCACACAGTTTCCCGCAGTAGAAAATAATTTTCAAATTTTCTACCATGGGGGAAAGGGGGGAATTCCTGGCGGTAATCGGCAGAGCTGCCACATTGACATGCGCTGCCCAATTCCTGTAACATAGTAGATTACGGCAGAAAATGACCTGCATGGTCCATCCAGTCTGCCCAACAAGATAAACTCGTATGTGTATACCTTACCTTGATTTGTACCTGCCTTTTTCAGGGCACAGACCGTACAAGTCTGCCCAGTAGTATTTCCCGCCTCCCAATCACCAGTCCCGCCTCCCATCACCGGCTCTGGCACAGACCATATAAGTCTGCCCTCCACTATCCTCGCCTCCCAACCGCCAACCCCTCTTCCCCCACCTGCTCTGCCACCCAATTTCGGCTAAGCTTCTGAGGATGTAGGGTTAGCGCAAGAGCCCTTTCCACCAAGTAAATAGGAGGCGGTAAGGGCTCACGCGGTAAATGGCCAGGCCCTAATTTTGGACTTAGCGCCTGGCCATTACTGTCATAAACAGACATTTGGTTATTTGGAAGACACGCTAAGAGGTGGGCTGAATGTGCTGGAAAATCACCCGCTAAAAGCAGCGCAGGCCACTTTTTAGCGTCTCTGTAAAAGGATCCTAGAGGACTAAGTATTAAGAAATGAAATAGTATATGAAATGATTTTTGGTTGAAAAATGAATGGACTAAGCATATTTTCTTTTAAACCTGAAAAAGCATTTCTGCATTAATGTAAGTATATGTGAGTGAAAATTTAATTTATCATTTATAATGATACCTACGAACATGCAAGGAGTTAACCATTTTAATATCCATTCTTTCCATAGAAAGCTGGTATGGCAACAGTACAGGATCTGTTTGACTGAAGATGAGAGCTCTGGTCTTCTCACGGTTTAGTTTTTGTTTGCTGGAAGATAACCAATTTGCAATAAGAGTTCATTTTTCCATCTATATTTATAATGTCCTGAGGCTGGGTGATGGAAGCTGATGCCCATTACGTGGCTCAAAATAATATGGTATTTATTTTAAGGTCTTAAGTTCATAGTGCTTCTCATTAGGGCCGCTCAGTCTTTGTGTATGCATGCTCTCTCCTACAATATTTAAATTCTGAACCAAAATAAATATTTAATAACCATAAATCTAATTCTGGTCTATAATTGATCTTAATGTGTAGTACGATGATTGGTCTTGCTTCTCTTTTGTGAATTTTTCTCTTTCTATATTTCAACCTTAAATCACTTCTAAATATCTCCCATTTCAGCAATGATCAGCATAAGCACACATCTACTATATAAATGAAGAGTGACCGACGTCACACATATCTCCCCAACGTAGCTAAACTTACAGGCAGGAACATAGCTGCGGGTGACCGGCGAGCACTGAGCGGGGATCGTCCGACAGCGGCTCCGAGGCACAGACCGACAGGTCCGATCAGCTTCTGCTGCCGCCGCCGCTTCTGTGACCGCAGACCACCCTGGGAGCCGGCGCTTCCCTCTGCGACTTTCCTGGGCGGGGGCTTAGCTGGACCCGGCGGGGCTCAGACCGCTTTCTTGACGGTGCTTCTTTTGCCCGTTTTAATGGGCTCAACAGCTTGTAGGTAAATATTCAACCACTGTGGTCAGTGTTTTTTAAGCAAACCACAGCTATTCAGCGCCAGTATCTAGATTTCAGCCAGCACCGAATACTCGTGCAGTGCAGTCAGTGCAGGTGCTATCTGGAAAGTGACGATATTGAGTCTATTGTCCAGATAATTATCTGAATAAAGTTAGAGCAGAAATTTTACCCGGATCAACCCTATACTCGTGTATTTGAACAGTAATAAATGAAGTTTTGAAAATGTTCAATTGGGAGTAACCTAGATAATCTCCTCACCATGGGGAATGTCTATGATGTGATGCATGAAAATTCAGAACAATGGGCTGCTAGCACATCTGGAAGAAATTTGGAGATGGACATTATAATAACAACCTCTTCTGCAGATGACCACAGTTTTCAGCTGCAGTTCTACCATTTTTAATTAAGTTGCTGGAGGGCTTTCTTCAGTCTGCCATGGCAGTGCCATAGTTTGCCACCAAACAATCAAGGACAGCACATTAATCCAGGTTCCATTATAATCTGTCTCTTCCTACATCCTGAAAGCAGTTTCCATGCCTCCCACACTCCCCCCCCCCCCCCTCCACCAAATGATTGCAGGCCTGTAAGTAGGCCTGCAAGCAGATTTTCGAAGGGAAATTCCCCATAAGGAAAAAAAAAAGGCAAAAGTAAAAGCAACCTCCTTCAACATCACATTAAGTGAAAAGTGAACCATTTCTATGGGTACCAAACCTTTTGAATTAGAAAACAGTCTTCATTATCTAGCTTCAATAGGCTCTACTGATCACAGAGAATGTTATGACAATACATCCTCTGGTTAGTTCCAGCTGTTTGCCCAGGAAAACGTCCCAGAATAAGTTATACTTAATAGGAAATATTGGACGCTGCATTCATCTCAGCCTTTTGTCATTTGTGGAAAAGGCCATATATTTTTCTTCAAAGTCTATTAAGAAGCATTATGTAGCACAGCTCGCAAATGAGTAATTGTTTAAAAAAGTATGGAAAAGGTGTGAAACGTGCATTACCATCAGTGCGTAGGTCTGGAGGGCTGCTCTCGGCAGAAATAATTGGAGCCTGTTCTCTTTTCACACATCCAGCTTTGATCTATGAAAGAACATCACAATTCATAAAAAGCAAATTACAAAAAAAAAAAAAAAAAAAGAGAGAGGTTAAAGACCCAACTGGCAACTTGAAAATGGGTTAGACATACAATACAGCAGAAGCATCCAAAATATATATGGCCAAAGGCATTTCAAAATGCATATTTCATTCTAATTACACCATTGAAATCAGTATACTAATGGTTTCAGGATCACAATATTTGTTCGTTTCAAACTAATTTGCTTATCTTAAAAACTTCAGTAGGCTTTTAGGCCCTGAATATCACCGGAAACTGGGTTCCACTCAGTTGCATTACTGGTTAAGTTTAGTGTGTCACCCATGGATATGAGGTGATAATGGGGGGAAATGAGCAACAGCGTTTATATATGTTCATTCAACCTGGAAACTAGCAGAAAAGTATGACTGTAACTGATAAATATGATCCATTCTGTTCATGCACATCTTTGCTATAATCTTGATGTAGTTGGATTTTCTGAAAGTCACCCACTCCCAGCTGACATTCCCTAAGGATTGATCCTGGGCCCACTTCTCTTTTTATGTACAGCTGCTTACTTGTCCCAGTTCTCCTGTTCAGCGGTTCCTAATGCTAGCCATTCACAGCCTTCAAAACACATCTAGTTTTCAAGATAACCAAAAGGATGCAAATTAATGGTCTTTTCTTTTAGACCAAATGTACTGTACTGTAATATTATTTGCAAGTATCATAGGAGTGGAGAAGTAAATCAGTGCAGTGTTTCCCAAGTACAACCCTTTAGCACCCCTTGCCAGCCAGGTTTTCAGGATATCCACAATGAATATGCATGAAAGAGATTTGCATAAAATGGAGTCAGTGTATGCAAATCAAGTTCACGCATATTCATTGTGGATATCCTAAAAACATGACTGGCAAGGGGTACTCCAGGACTGGACTTGGGGAAACACTGATCTAGTGGTTACAGCACCAGACTAACAACCGGGGAAGCCCAGTTCAAATCCTGCTGCTGCTCCTTGTGATCTAGAGCAAGTCACTTAACCCTCCATTACCTCAAGAACAAACTTAGATTTACTATGTTACTATATAAGCACTCCAGGGACATGGAAATACCTGATATATCTGAACGTAGATCACCTTTAGCTATAACTGGAAAAGGTGCGAGCTAAACCCAAATAGATAAATCTAAATAATAAGAACATAAGAACTGGCATACTGGGTCGGACTAAAAGTCCATTGAGCCCAGTATCCTGTTTCCAACAGTCATAAATCCCTGGCAGGATCCCAAAAAGTAGACAGATACCATGCTGCTGTCCCCGAGGATAGGCAGAGTCTTTCCCATCTACCATGCTAAGAATGGGTTTATGTACTTTTCTTACAGAAGCACTCTAAAATTATAAGAAGCTCTAGAGCCATTCATCTGCACCTTCTAATGAAATACTCAAAGAAAGCAAGATTTAATATGCTGGTGTTGGTTTTTTGGAAAGATACACCAACTCAACAGCACTGTACTATGTATCCTTTATAAAGGCCTCTTTCCCAGTTAATCTGCCACCAGAAACACCACACAAAACCACCTGTTAGCAATAAATATAACAGGATTTTATTTATGAAATGTTGTGGTCATCGTCAAGATATTTGTCTCGCCAATACAATGTTGTATGTATGTGTTTATGCTACTGCTGGTGGGGACAGGACAGTACTGCACAAGCTGATTCATAGGTACCAGGTTCCTGTACAGAAAAGTTGATACAGTTCATTTGTCTTGTGTCTCGCCGCACCTTATGCCTGGAATAGGCTTCCTGAGCCATTACGTCTAGCTCCATCCCTGGCTGCCTTCAAATCCAGGCTAAAGGCCTACCTGTTTGATGTTGCTTTCGACTCCTGACTTGTAACTTTTATCTTATCCTTATGTGTCCTTCTGTCTGTCCTTCCCTTATCCTTATTGATTCTGTCTATTTATCCTGATTTAGATTGTAAGCTCTTTTGAGCAGGGACTGTCTTTCTTCTTCATGTTCAATTGTAAAGCGCTGCGTACGACTGGTAGCGCTATAGAAGTGATTTATAGTAGTAGTAGTAGTAGTAGATTAACACCAAGAGACTTATTAACAAGATGAGGTCTTACTAGATATGGTTTAACAGAAGGAACGATGGTGTTCAAAGAGCTGGGAGTTGAGGACATCTTAGGAATCAGTTTTTCACATAGGGGCAGACCACCCAAAGCTCCTGCTAGCTGCTTCCTGCTAAAAGGGGATCGAGGTTGGCGGATCGCTGACGGCTTCTACAATCACTCGGTGATCCTTTCTGTCTAATGAAAGCAATCTCCCACGTAGGTTCTGGCCTATAAAACAAAAGGTATCAAATTATTAACATGTCAACAAATTTAAATTTTATCATCACCTCCTCTGCTTTCTAATTATCCTTCACAGGGCAGGATAACACTTTGGTGGGCACTAGGTAAAAACAAACATTATGGGGCCCTCAATGAATTTTTTCCTCTTAGGTTTCTGTGGCTGGTGTCATGATTGTTGCTGCTGTCCAGGTCTTGCCACGTCTAACAGAACCAGACAAAAATCGAACTTTTTATACCTGTTTGCTTCAATCAATTTGTCACTAATGAACTTTAATGCATTACCCCCTTATCTCTCACGCCTGAAATGAACTGTTTACCTAACTTACTTTATAATTTATTTCAACATTTATGAATTTTAAATGTAATACTACTTTGTACTTCTCCTCCAGAAATGGTGTTTGCCATTACAGAATAATGTAAGCCACATTGAGCCTGTAAAAAGTTGGGAAAATGTGGGATACAAATGCAATAAATAAATAAATGGAACCAACGTTTCAGCCATCATGCTGTGGCATTTTAAAACCCCTCAAAAAAAGTAAAGATGAACTTAAAACATATGAGATCATCCACAGTCATCAAATTTAAGGAGCCACAAACATCATCTAAATGACATACTATATCTGAATTGTACAAACAGGATAATACAGTAGTCTCGATTAGCCGACTTTCGCTATTGCGACCATCTGGCATATCCGACAGACCCCAGGTGACATCATCGCGCTGCTGTTAAGATCCGTGCAGGTACTCTTGCAGTTTTCTGGATTCACACACTGCTGGCAATGTTAACAAACAATATTGTATTTTAAATACCCTATGCCTGTTCTTTATCCATAAAGAATGTTTTCCGTGCATTTTTTAAGGGGTTACCATTGTTTTCTGCATTATCTGACTTTTCACTTATCCGACAATGGCTTGGCCCTGTTTACATCGGATAATTGAGACTGTACTGTATAAATGAACTATTAATTATGTGAAAAAGGATCTCAGTATCCAAAAAAATGCAGATAACCAAAGCTCTTATGATTGTACATAATGCATAGCAATTTCTCTACCTATATGTGCTTATATAGTATTAACCTCAGTTTTGACCCGACTAAAATGCTTTTTGCTTCCTCATGGGACACCAATTAATGACTCCTTATTTAGGGATACAAACTGGTCTCCAGGTCTCAGTCGTCCATCCTAATTAAAAAATAACAAAAAAAGGTTGGATGTATTATCCTAGCAATACTAAGTTGAAGACTTAACATACATCACCAGATTCTACATAGGTTGCCCAAATTTGGGTGCAAATCTCACATGCGCATGTAAACAAATTAGACAATTAGAAGCTAACAACCAATTACTGAAGTTAATTGGAATTGATCAGCACATAATTGGCAGTAATTAGGAGTTACACATGCCTCTGCCTCACACCTTATTCTATAACATCCGCGCCTAAATCTCATAGCATGCAACTCAAAACGGGTGTAGGTATGGAGGAATATGGGCAGATCGGGGGCGTTTCCAGAAGTTAAGCATGGATGTTATAACAATAATCTCTATCTTCGCCTAAATTGGGCGCAGGCTTTATACCAGGTTTCAGCTAGCATAAACCCAGCGCCCAACGTCAGTCGCGAGATCCACGCTGCTAGTATTAGCGCGGATCTCTTCCGTGCCTATCTTTGAGCAACGTTTACTGAATCCAACCCACAGTGCATACATTTAGAGCTGTGAACGAGCATTCCATATACGCACTGCTTTGACTACTCCAGCTAGAGCATGTTAGGCTTTCAAGGGAAGCAGAAGCATCAGGTATGAGCATCATCCACTGTGCACAAAAGATGTGCTCAATTTATCAACAGTGGAACATCAAATAATTGCAAATAAATAAATAATCCCCCAAAGTATGCTAGTATTCTAAACATCTACCTGCATAATGCCCCAGATTCTATATAAGACGCCTAAAGTTGTGCACAGAAATTTGACAGTGCGGTCAAACTGCGTGAGCAACTTCATGGGTTAACAAGCCAGTCAGTGCTAATAACTGGCCACTAACAAGCAATTATCAGCACTAATTAGAATTTACGCATGCAACTTTCTAAGCGCATTTTGTAAAGGGGTGAGTGTAAATTAGAGAATTGCACTGGGACAGAAATCTAACCCGTTCCCACCTGCCCAATGGGGAATCTAATCCATCCCTGTCTACCCCCGTGGGGAATCTAACGCGTCCCCGCCGCAAATAATCTCCTCCATCCCAGCCCCTGCCGCACCGGAGTCACTTTGCCCTCCCCCAAGAGAGAGATCTGCATGAAAGAAAATATGTTGACTTACGAAAACCATTTGTTCCTCAAACATGCTCAAAACAGAATCTATTTGTACAAAAGAGATGACGTGAAGATGTGATTCCATGTGCCCCAATGAAAGAAGAATTTAAGTTTACTTCCAAACCAGGCTTCCCAAGGAAGATTACAACAGTTAAGATGAACCCATCAGTAAACAGGATTTCCTCACTGAAATTTGGCCATGTATAACTGTATTGTATAGAGCAGTGCAGAAAAATGAGCACAAAATATAGTCTTTATTAGTGAAGTTCTAACAACTACAACAATTTCTGAAGCTGTTTTAGTGATATTCATATCTACATAAGGGAAGCTTTCAAATAAATTAAAAGGCTGTCAAATAAGTAACATAGAGGAGCATAATCGAACGGCGCCGGCCATCTATATGGGCGGCCATCTCTAAGGCTGGCGCCGTAAAGAGGTGTCCCGAACCATATTATCAAAACAAGATGACCCGGCCATCTTTCGTTTCGCTAATACGGTTGGGGTCGGCCAAATGTCAGAGATGGCCGGCATCGGTTTTCGCCGATAATGGAAACCGATGCCGGCCATCTCAAACCTGGCCAAATCCAAGGCATTTGGTTGTGGGAGGAGCCAGCATTTGTAGTGCACTGTTCAACCTCACATGCCAGGACACCAAATGGGCCCTAGGGGGCACTGCAGTGGACTTCAAAGATTGCTCCCAGGTGCATAGCTCCCTTACCTTGTGTGCTGAGCCCCCCAAATCTCCCCCAAAACCCACTCCCCACAACTGTACACCATTACCATAGCCCTAAGGGGTGAAGGGGGGCACCTACATGTGGGTACAGTGGGTTTGTGGTGGGTTTTGCAGGGCTCCCATTTCCACCACAAGTGTAACAGGTGGTGGGGGGGGGGGGGGGGGATGGGCCTGGGTCCGCCTGCCTGAAGTGCACTGCACCCACTAAAAACTGCTCCAGGGACCTGCATACTGCTGTCATGGAGTTGGGTATGACATTTCAGGCTGGCATAGAGGCTGTAAAAAATAATTTTTAATTCATTTTTTTGGTGGGAGGGGGTTGGTGACCACTGGGGGAGTAAGGGGAGGTGATCCCCAATTCCCTCCGGTGGCCCTCTGGTCATTTGGGGCACTTTTTGGAGGCTTGGTCCTAAAAATAAATGGACCAAGTGAAGCCGGCCAAGTGCTCGTCAGAGCTGGCCTTCTTTTTTCCATTATCAGCCGAAGCCGGCCATCTTGTAACCACGCCCCTGTCCCGCCTTCCATACCCTGCCAAAATGCCACCTTTAACTTTGGCCGGCTCTGCGACGGAAAGCAGCTGAAGCCGGCCAAAATCGGCTTTTGATTATACCGATTTGGCCGGGTTCAGGAGATGGACGGCCATCTCCTGATTTGTCTCGGAAGATGGCCGGCCTTCTCTTTTGAAAATAAGAAGGCTAGTAACATAGTAGATGACGGCAGAGAAAGACCTGTACAGTCCATCCAGTCTGCCCAACAAGATAAACTCATATGTGCTACTTTATGTGTATACCTGACTTTGATTTGCATCAGCCATTTTCAGGGCACACACCGTAGAAGTCTGCCCAGCACTAGCCCCGCCTCCCCCCACCGGCTCTGCCACCCAATCTCCGCTAAGCTTCTGGAAGATTACATTCCTCTGAAAAAAAAAAGTGAAAAAAAAAATCTTTTGTCCTCCACCTTTTAAGCAATGACGTACCATCTCCTGTTCTCAATCTAGCCTCCTTGCTCCTTATCAATCTTTTTTCCCCTCTTCCCTGCACCCACACTCCCACCCTTTTTACAACCCCCTCCCCTCCCATCCATGTACAGACGAACGAACGACTGCATCCGTCCACTTCCCCTCCAGCACTGGGTGCCCTTCACGCACGCACCTCAAGGCAACCTGGTGGTCTAGTGGCTTCTTCAGGGCAGGAAAGATCCCCACTCTTTCTTGCCCACTATCGCTGATCCTCGTCTTGCTGCCACTGCTTGTTTAAAATGGCCACCGAGGCTTCAAGCGGTGGCCTCGTAAGTCTCCTATACATGAGATAGATTTGCATGGAATGGAGGTATAACATGCAAATTTATCTCTTGCATAATAATTGTGGGTATCCTAAAAACCTGACTGGCTAGGTGTGTCCAGAGGACTGGATTGAGAACCCCTGATCTAGGTCAAGGCAACACAACAAATGCAGGTCACAAATTAGTGAAGGAGCGATCCAGCAGCTTGTTTAAATGGTGCTGACAACAAAGGGAAAACACACCCCATTTTTACTCTCTTTCTCATAACCATGATTTTCTGATTTGGAAAAAGTAAAGACTACAGTGGTGGAAATAAGTATTTGATCCCTTGCTGATTTTGTAAGTTTGCCCACTGACAAAGACATGAGCAGCCCATAATTGAAGGGTAGGTTATTGGTAACAGTGAGAGATAGCACATCACAAATTAAATCCGGAAAATCACATTGTGGAAAGTATATGAATTTATTTGCATTCTGCAGAGGGAAATAAGTATTTAATCCCTCTGGCAAACAAGACCTAATACTTGGTGGCAAAACCCTTGTTGGCAAGCACAGCGGTCAGACGTCTTCTGTAGTTGATGATGAGGTTTGCACACATGTCAGGAGGAATTTTGGTCCACTCCTCTTTGCAGATCATCTCTAAATCATTAAGAGTTCTGGGCTGTCGCTTGGCAACTCGCAGCTTCAGCTCCCTCCATAAGTTTTCAATGGGATTAAGGTCTGGTGACTGGCTAGGCCACTCCATGACCCTAATGTGCTTCTTCCTGAGCCACTCCTTTGTTGCCTTGGCTGTATGTTTTGGGTCATTGTCGTGCTGGAAGACCCAGCCACGACCCATTTTTAAGGCCCTGGCGGAGGGAAGGAGGTTGTCACTCAGAATTGTACGGTACATGGCCCCATCCATTCTCCCATTGATGCGGTGAAGTAGTCCTGTGCCCTTAGCAGAGAAACACCCCCAAAACATAACATTTCCACCTCCATGCTTGACAGTGGGGACGGTGTTCTTTGGGTCATAGGCAGCATTTCTCTTCCTCCAAACACGGCGAGTTGAGTTCATGCCAAAGAGCTCAATTTTTGTCTCATCTGACCACAGCACCTTCTCCCAATCACTCTCGGCATCATCCAGGTGTTCACTGGCAAACTTCAGACGGGCCGTCACATGTGCCTTCCGGAGCAGGGGGACCTTGCGGGCACTGCAGGATTGCAATCCGTTATGTCGTAATGTGTTACCAATGGTTTTCGTGGTGACAGTGGTCCCAGCTGCCTTGAGATCATTGACAAGTTCCCCCCTTGTAGTGTAGGCTGATTTCTAACCTTCCTCATGATCAAGGATACCCCACGAGGTGAGATTTTGCGTGGAGCCCCAGATCTTTGTCGATTGACAGTCATTTTGTACTTCTTCCATTTTCTTACTATGGCACCAACAGTTGTCTCCTTCTCGCCCAGCGTCTTACTGATGGTTTTGTAGCCCATTCCAGCCTTGTGCAGGTGTATGATCTTGTCCCTGACATCCTTAGACAGCTCCTTGCTCTTGGCCATTTTGTAGAGGTTAGAGTCTGACTGATTCACTGAGTCTGTGGACAGGTGTCTTTCATACAGGTGACCATTGCCGACAACTGTCTGTCATGCAGGTAACGAGTTGATTTGGAGCATCTACCTGGTCTGTAGGGGCCAGATCTCTTACTGGTTGGTGGGGGATCAAATACTTATTTCCCTCTGCAGAATGCAAATAAATTCATATACTTTCCACAATGTGATTTTCCGGATTTAATTTGTGATGTGCTATCTCTCACTGTTACCAATAACCTACCCTTCAATTATGGGCTGCTCATGTCTTTGTCAGTGGGCAAACTTACAAAATCAGCAAGGGATCAAATACTTATTTCCACCACTGTATACAATAACTACTACTAACGACAGCATTGAATCTATGCTAAAATAAAGTAACCTGGTGGGAGAATTGTGTGTGCAACATGTATTACTGCAAATGTGAAGTATATAATATCTCATATCAGAACTACAAAGTCTATTCATGAAAAAACATGGTATTACAGTATGACTCCACAACTTTGCAGCCACAAGCAATTTGTATTTTTTTTTTTAATAATTGGTGGTTATTCAGGGTATAATTACTTCTGCTGTAATCATCTTTCTTTTCCTGCCTCACTCAATAATACAGGAAAAGATGGCTTTTTCATGCAAAGATATATTTCAGTCTAATTCAGCAAGGATCTTCTTTCATGTAGACCGTACTTAGTAAATGGTGCCTCTCGGTAATGCAGAACAATGGGAATGAAAATAAAGCAATAATTCTCTACTACAGAAATGGTTGCACGCGTATCATTAAAAGCACCATTATAACCACCATTATAGAGGCAGCTAATGATACCAAATAACCTAAAGTAAGTTAATCCTGAGCTAGGACATAACAGCCATTTTATTTTAGATTGTATTTGCAGCACACAAAAATGCTCACTCCATGGAGTGGATGTTGGTGCCACCGAGCTCACCATTACATCACATGGAATATTATTTTTACTGGCTCATGTTATATGTGTTTTATTTATTTCATGGCCAGTGGGTGTGATATGCAAAGTCATTGCGCAACTTGTTCAAACAAGGCTGTTCCAGCAGCGTCGGGAAATTTCTAAAAACAACAATTTCAACATTAATGTAGTTATTTTAGAAGTTCTATTTGTGATTTAAATGTGCAAATGCTGGTATATATACATCTACAGTGAATTAACATAGAAAGGCCAATTGTAGGGAGTATGTAAATCCAAAATAAGTGCATATGGTACGGGGACATGGTCTGGGTGTGTTCTGGGCAGGATTAGAGCAGCCCCCCCCCCCCCAAAAAAATGCACGTGTATTACCCATTCCAGAAAGGGAACGCATATCCCCTTTATGACCCTCAAGATCAATGTCGGGATTTACACTGCTCCCCAGGACATCTAGGTTTTATATACATCCTAGTTTTGGGCAAAACTCTAAGGAGACATTAGATGAGGTCACTCCCTTAATGCTTTAGTGTTTCTTCCCCCCCTCTCAATTCTAATAGTGCCAAATGATTGTGGGCCCTGTAACTAATTGGGGACACAGATGTGTAGGTCTGTAAAATGACATGCATACATAGCTATGTATCAGCAATTACACATGTATGTTCTGAAATACCAACAAAATCACAAGAGAGAGGGTAAAGCACTATACAAACCAATACAGAAACAAAATAAGCAACACTGGGCCTTCAGGGTCTTCAATATGTCTTTCATCAGGCATTGTATTTCGATCGTTTTTTTTATGACACATACATCTTTATGAAAGACATATTCAGGACTCTCTGGTAAAATTGTACATGTGAATTTCGACTGTTGACAATTTTTTTTAAATTTGATTTTATGCATTTTCAGAATGTGGTCTTTTGTGTATGTTTATCCGTATATACATTTTTTCTTAGAATATTTTTATATTTTTTTCTTAGAATGATTACAACATTGGCATATTGATTTAAAGATTTTTTTCAATGTTGATTTGAAGGGCGATTTTAAGTCATGTTAGTGTGAAATAATTTAATGAAACTGGACAATTGATCCGTTTCTCACACAACATTGCTGTCATCATCACATAACATACAGGATAATAATAATATGTTCTTTACAGCGTTGCAAGTGCTGGGTGATGTCTTAAGAAATTACTACTATCAGACGATTTATCAGTTTCTCGCGCAACACTACCTCTACCATATAGCATATAGGATAATAATACCATGTTTGTAGTGTTACAAGTGCTGGGTGATTTTTTAAGAATTTACTAATATCGAACGATTTACCCGTTTATTGCGCAATACTACCTTCATAATACCAAATAGCATATAGGATGATACCACCACATTTTTTGTTAGCTTTTTTAAGCATTTATGAATAACAACCGGTCTTTATATAATAAGAATATATAAAAAATAAATATACACACAAACCTTTTATTTTGAAAATTAATAGATTTTATAAAAGAAAAAAATGTTCAGCACATTCACATTTTTATATGTTTTGATAAGTATATACACAAATAAATCTCTTATTTTGGAAAATTAATAGATTTTATAAAAAAAGAAAAAATTTCTGTACATTCATGTTTTTTTTATATGTTTTGATAAGTATATATGTACATTTTGTCTACTATTTCTTTGTGTATCTCTTACTTATTGTTGGAGTGTAATGTTTTTATAGATTTGTGTTTGGTATATGTGCATGTTCTTATTTATGATTATGTATAACTGATATATTTTTATGTTATTTTATGTTGTGATAAAATTACATCCAGGATAGTTGGGTTAAGGCAGTTTCAGTCTGAAATATAAGTCCCAGAAGGCATTGCAGGCAAGGAGCCAGGGGGTGAGATGAAGAACCGGGACTGGACTCCTAGCTGTACTAGGGGAAGACATGGGTGTAAGCTGGCAGGATGTGCAGACTGGCTGCCACTAGGGGGAAAGAGAGACAGGAAACCCTGTGTGCAGGTGCTCATCATTAGTCTAATGCTTAACTTAGTTAGTATGGGTGTGGGGGAAGCTAATGGAAGGAGAATGATTGGTTGTGAGAGCAGAAGCCAGGGACTGATAAGGAGTCCCAGAAGAGAGTAGAAGGTAGAAACTGCTGCTTTGTGATTTAACTGTGATGATGAATTGAAAGAACTGTTTCTGTTTGGAATTGAACTACTGTTTATTGTGCACTGGATAAAGAGCCCAGACTGGAGCTGACTGTGAGCCTGTATTGAATCCTGATATGTGCTGATAGCCTACTGCTTAAAGGGGACTATTTGCCACACACTTTCAGGTGGCTTATATGTGCTTAAGATTGATGGTGAATGCTGCTGTTGGAACTGTGTATTAGGTCTACTAGAAACCTGCATGGAATAAAGTCCTTAAGATTGAAGTTGCTGGTGGACATTTATTTCTTGACTGTACCAGAAGCCTGTGGCTGGAGGAGATTGTTCTATCCTTGGCTGCACTTAGAGGTGCCTGCTTACAATATTAGACCCCTGAGGCAGGCGCTAGTGCGCCGAAACATGCAGCCCGTGTCGGGTCTATCTTTTTGTTTATCCCAACCCTGAAGGCCCACTGTTGCTTTTTTTGTTTTTGAAATACCAACACACACTTGCATCCGTTGGTATTGTAGATTTTGACATTTACAAACCTGGGGCTGCTGCCACCACCAAATGCATGAGCACACATGTCTATTACTGCATATATTTTATAAAAGGCTCTACATTGACAGAATTTGATATGCCCTGACCTGGAGGTCTCAATTCCGATTTCTACAGTCTATCTAAAATCTCCCTTCACATATCTATTCAATACAGTATGATTCATACCTTTAAACTTTGGCAATACTGCACTGAACAGAGCTGCACACAGATACATAAAAACATATTAGACTCTGATGATGCAGCCCTGTAATCAGAAGCAGTGTTTGAACACAGAACTCCAGATCATGCAAAACCTTGTACTGCTATAACAACTGCTGTATCAGCCTAGGACTTAAAGGCTCTATAAAAGAACAGATCTAAAGCCAAACTCTTAGGAAATATAGAAAATGAAGGCATATAAAAAACAACCAAGTGAGGGCTGAACACAAGGATTCCATGAAGAACCCAGGAGACGATGAGAGAGTGGGAAGATGAAGAAGACTCAGCAGTCCGCCATGGACTAATAAGAAGTGCATCGCTGTGAGTGTTACATCACTTTTTGTGTTGTTTTTAACTTGCTTTTATAAAATACATTTCATTTACAGTCTTTTTAAAGACCTCTTCATTACCTTTTTGGTAGCTATTAAATAATCATGCTTGAATCACTTATTGTAAGACTCTTGAGGAAGGCTCTGGCCGAAACACAATGCCGTGCCAAGTCTTTGATGAAAGAAGTGTTTTACACAGCTGTAGAACTTTGTGTTCATAATAAAGCATTGTTTTATTGTCAATCCTGTTGTGTGCTGAGTCTTCTTCCGCTTCCCACTCTCTCGTTTTCGGCAGATAAAAGACACAATGGCCTATTAAATCTGCCCTTCCAATCCCTTCCTCTCCCTCAGAGATCTGTGCTTGTCCCATGCTTTCTTAAATTCAGATACTCCACTGCCAGCACTGGGAAACCCTTCCATGTATCCACCACCTTGTTAAATAAAAATTCCTTTTTGATTACTCCTCAGTCTACCCCAGTGTAAATAATATATCAAAACTAATTCACCTCAGAACTCCAGTTATATTATTTTCTTTTACAAAGGAAAATGCTTCTTGAAATGTTAAGATATTGTACTTGCTCCAAATTATTCTCATTTTCCTTTGCTGGGCAAGATTGTTAAGCATGCCTTATCACAGAATGAATGCTGCCCTCTTGTGGAAAGAGACCAAATTCTTTTTTTTTTTTTTAATCTGGAGAAAATAATGGGTCTGATTTTCAGCAGTGGTGCTGTATTTTATTTGTATAATCGGTAGTACTACTTGTTTTAAGTGGTGCCACTGAATACTGTACTAAATAAGTTATCTGGAGAACAGGTCAATTTCACCACTTTCTGGATAACAGCTTAAGTAGTAGCCAAAGGAATTTTGATCCTCAGTCCTTTGGGAATGATGTCATTCTTCTTGCAGATTGTCAGAAAGTAAAGATGACTGTTCACTTTTGTTTCTTTTTCCAAAAGTTTGTTCATTTGCTTTTTCATGCGGCTGTATGCGGTTATCTTCCATCTTAAGTAGAGAGGTGTGGTAGCCGTGTTAGTCCACTTTTAGAGGTAATCAATAGAAATCAAACAAAATAAAACATGGAAAAGAAAATAAAGATGATACCTTTTTCATTGTACATAACATAATACATTTCTTGATTAGCTTTCGAAGGTTGCCCTTCTTCATCAGATTGGAAATAAGCAAATGTGGAAGATGACAGAATATATAAGAGAAACATCCAAGCATTTCATTGACAGTCTAACAGGGTGGGGTGGGTAGGAGGTATGCATGGGAACATCAAAGCATTTCATTGATAGTCTAACAGGATGGGTGTGGGTAAGTGAGGGAAGAGGGAGATAAACAGAGAAATACAACTTTATGGTTTATAATGGGCTAGAAAACCCAGATCTTTGTTAAGTCCTGTCTGTTGGCCGTCTGAAGAAGAAGCGTGTTCAACTCCGTTTGGTATTCCAACAGAGTCCTCCAATGATCCCGACGGCGAGATCCCATAACACAGCCTTCTCTGTCACGGGCCTTACGTTTATAATGGGAATAACTTATTATTTCTCCCCTTAGAACCGCTTTTGCTGCATCCCAATACAATACAGGATGAGCCTCATGTTCTACATTCAGAGTCTTATAGGATTCCCAACACTTCAACATCCTCTCCCGAAACATAGGGTCCTTATATAACTCAATGGGGAACCGCCAATGCCCGCCTCGTAGCCCAATGTGCCCTAAATCCCAATCCATCCACACCAAGGCATGATCTGATAAAGCATAGGATCCTATATCCAATTTCTGCACTCTGCTAAACTCCCCCCTGGTTACCAGCAAATAGTCGATTCATGCCTGGGTAGAATGCGCTCGAGATAAATGAGTATAATCCCTATCTGATGGGTGCAGCTCCCTCCAAATATCAACAAGGTCCAACAACTGACTTAAACCTTTGTTAGCGTAATAACCAGACATAGGTCCTGATGTTGACTTATCCATACCAGGGTCCCACATGGCATTAAAGTCTCCCCCCACCACCAAGGGAGCGCACACATGAGAAGTCAGTGCTTTAGTCACATGTTTGTAGAATTTCTTATCACATTGGTTTGGGGCATAAATGTTACATATGTAAACTGTATGCTTGTTGATGACCGCCTTAAAGAAAATAAAACATCCTACAGGATCTGCTTCTATGGTCTGGCCCTCTTCAGCCACCCCCTTTTTAAACAAAATGCCCCCCCCCCCTTTCTTCCCCTGGGCTGCCGCTGCCACACAGTCTCCCACCCACCATGTTTTTAACTTAGCATGCTCCATCGAATTGAGATGAGTCTCCTATAACAGGGCCACGTCCACTTTATGCCTGTGCATATGTTGTAATATTTTAGATCTTTTAATTGGCGAATGTATCTCCCCCCCACACACACATTCCAAGTTATCAATTTTACCATGTCATACTGGTAAGGATCGCTTTCAACGTAACTACTGTTATAGTATTCAGTGGTGAGAGATGTCCCAGCCTCCATCCCCCAGCCAACATCTTTGCCAATCTAATCCATCTCTCCTCATCTTGCCAGTACTTCACCCTTAACCTCCAAATCCCAAATATCTCCTGAAGCCTAAGCCCCATTTCCCAACCCCTCTGCCCTCCTCCCCCCTTCCTCCCCTCCCCCAATCCCCATCCCCCAACAGTGTTCCCCCCCATAGGAACAATCACTTCAAACACCTCCCCACCAACCCCCGTTACATACTTTATAAAACAAAACTAATCGCAACTTGCAAAAGCAGAAGCAAACAACAGTCAACAAAAAGCCCCCACCCATATATCCATCCATACGCACCCCCTCACATCCAACAACCGGGGCTTTCCCAAGCTCCCTCCAAGCACGCTTAATCCTGTGTCCTCTGTGAGTCAATGACCAAGAAATTAGAGGCCTTTGAACGCCGACCACAGCGTCATCGGGGCCTTAAAAAGAAAAAAGCCCAAAGTCTTTACTTCAGTACTTCCCTCAATCCATATTCTCCCTTCGTAATAGTATTATATTGAATGTCCCCATGAAATCTTTCTTCCCAGTGAGAGTCACTCCCTTGCCAGATCCTCTAGGTATTCCCTCAGGCCGTCCTCGATCATTCCCCGTCTGTGCCTTCCACTCATGCAAGAAAGGTATATGATTGAGTCGAACCCCCATGTGTAAGTTTGAGGGTAGCTGGGTATATCAATACAAATTTAAAGTTGAGGGCAAACAACTTCAAGCAAATGGGGGGGAAAGCTCTGCGCCGCTACCCCTGCGAGGTAATCTTGGAAGCGCAAACTTTTCTGGTTGTCATATTTCAATGTTTTCCCCGCTCGGAGTGCTTGTAATATCTCGTTTCTGATCAAAGTTCAAAAGCCTTAAAATAAGCACCCTAGGTCTATGGTGTGCCTGTGCCCTCGGTCCCAGTCTGTGAGCTCTTTCAATACGCAAGGTGCCATTACCTTCTGGAAGTTGGAGCTCCTTAGAAATCCACTGTTCCAGAAAACCAGGCAAGTTTTTATCCGGTACCGCTTCTGGCAGACCTACCAGCCTCAAGTTGTTCCTGCGGGACCCGTTTTCTAGATCCTCCACTTTGGCCTATAGATCCGCTACTCTCTTCTGTAGTGCGCTCTGTTCTTCCTCTACTACCGTGACCCTATCTTCCACCGCTGCTGTTCGAGTCTGGAAGGCCACACAGTCTTTTGAAAGTTCTTCCATTTGGGCGTGCAATCGCTCCAATTTAGTATCTATAGGAGCTAATCGCCTCTCAAGCAGATCTTCCAGGACTACAGTCATTTCTGAGGTAATCTCCGCAATCCACGTTGAGGAAATTGTAGGGGCAGCTGAGCTCGAAGGCGCCACCATTTTGTCCTCCACCGTTTTTTCTCGGGCTTTTCCCTTGTGCGCTGCTCTCGCCGCCATAGTCTCGTCGCCAAACCAAATCAACTGCTGTAAAACTGGTCCGGTTCTCACCAGGGTTTGAAAAGATTTAGTGCGCTGCAAAGGTCGCGGGAGTTGCTTGTGGGCCCGGAGAGACTGAAAGTAGCGTATTCCCCCGAGCATAACGTCACGTGATCCCCAGCTCTCTATTTTAAAAGAAAGCCATTTATGCACTCAGTGCTGCCACTGGTCACATAAGCAAGTTTGGATATCAGACCCAAAATTTATAGCATGTTAGTCTTGTTTTTGGATTCTCTTCATCTTTAAAGAAAGAGACTCAAGGTGTGTTAGAAGAATTAAATTCTTTTTTTTTTTTTTTAATTTTATTTATTTATTTAAATTTTCCAATATATCACCACATAAAGTGAATATGCAATCGGCATTATTTAACATTAGGAAACAAAAATGATAAGTATATATCTTTACAGCCCATTTGTCCACAAGTTAAAGAAATTTGATTCCAAGATTAAGGAAACTAAAAAAGAAAAAAAATACAAAAATTAATAATCAATAGATGCTTCCTCTGGTTCAGACCCCAGCCTGCTAAATCAGGGAAGGTTTACTATATTCACATCAACTCTTGCATCAATAAACTCCTTCAACTGTTTTGGTTCTACAAACTGAAAATGTTTACCCTCAAGCATCACATTACAAAAACAAGGAAATCGCAAAACAAAATTTGCTCCCAATGCCACCACCCTGGGGCGAAGTTCCAAAAAGGCCCTTCATCTCATCTGTGTAGGCCGTGAGAGATCTGGAAAGATACGGACCTTTGAGCCCAAAAACAGATTTTCTAAGTGTCTCAATGAAAGCCGTAGTACGGCATTCCTATCAGGCTCCAACGCAAAAGTGGCAAGCAGAGTTAACCTCTGAGTAACTATTTCTAATGAGCTTTCTAGGAATGAGGTAAGATTCATTCCCTCCCCTATTACGGGGGGTTTCCTACCACCACTCCAGTACTCCCGATGTAATAAGCCCGTGTAATGGGAGGGAGTGAGTCCTTGTCCATTCCCAGGATGTCCACCAAATATTTTTTAACCATCTCCAAAGGAGAAATTAACGACGATTTGGGAAAATTAAGAAACCTAAGGTTAAATCTTTTAGTCTGATTTTCAAGGTATTCAAGAAGAATTAAATTCTTTTAAAGTTCTGTGTTCTGCTCCCACCCACTCAATATGCAACAGAGCTTGCACCCTGTTCCTCCTGCCTGGAATGAAGGGGAACCAGGACACACGTGATCAGACCTCAAACAGGGCTTCCAAATCACTCCAGGTTTTCTCAGACTGATCCAGTTCTGTTTTTACCCCACTAACCTGCATGGATTTACCAAACTATGGGATTCAGATCTGGACAAATGGGTGAATTTGCTTTGTTTTCTACAGGAATAAAGGAAGAAGGGAAACAGTATCCCGTAATTATTACCCTGTGGCAGTCTCCTCCAGGGATGACTTTCAGAATATACACCAAGGGTCCTTCAGTTCTGTTAATTCCACCCACAATGTTCAAGCCTAGGCCTGTTTCCTTGGTGACAGCGATTATCTGAAAGGTGCTGTCACTAAGATAAAACAAAATCAACAGTAAAGGTCAAGGAACAGCCTGTAGTACAGCCAGCAACAACAACAACAAAAATAAGACTGTTGGAGTAGCAGAATGGGATGCGAGGCTTAATTAAGAGTTCTTTAATGGGCACAGAAAATTCTTTTCAACGGTTATGTAATCCTAAGAGTACCAAGAGCTACTTATCAGTCATGAGGCGGTCATTTTATAAAGGCTTTTAGTTATATCTACAGTATTGGGGCAATTCTATAAGGAGTGTCACAATTCTGGTGCCCAAAAAGCGAGCGCTAAGCCAGTATTCACTAACGACCAAATTGCGCACCAAAGCCATTACAGAATGGTATCTTAAAACAGCAAAGATGCACCTATCTTTCGTGCCTGCTCTATGGCAGGCATAACTGCTCACACCTAAATGTGGCAGAAATGCATATAACTGTCAGTATTCTATAAAGTGTGCACTCAAGTAGTCGGCACACCCCGTCCCACCTTGCGCACTATAGGATTTAGGCCAACTATAGGGGCATACCTCACTAACTCATGTAACTGCTAATTAGTGCCAATTAGTTCTAACTGGCACCAAATATTGATAATTAGTGGCACTTAAGAGCAAATTTAGACCCAATTTACGTGCATGAGTGAAATATTCTAAAGAATACGCTAACATTTTCACAGGTAACTGTGTAAAACACCGCTTATAAAAATAACCCCATGTAAAGGTATGCATGAAATCAAGAACATGCCTCAAAGGGGCATTTTCGAAAGGGATGTCCAAATTTTGATGCGGACGTCCTTGCAAAATGTTCCCATCCAGGGGTGGGGAAACCTGTATTTTCGAAACAAGATGGACATCCATCTTTTGTTTCGATAATATGGTCAGGGACGCCGAAATCCTTAAATTTGGATTCTATGTAAGGCATCGTAAATGTAGGCATGTCAAAATAACGCACACAGCGCTAGTCTGTTAAAAGCGTCTACAGTACAGAATAGCACATAGGCCAGGAGAAAACACATACATTTAGGTGCAGCCATTTACGCCACCGAAAACCTGGTATAAATGCCAGCCCTAAATGTATTCGTGTTCCCCCAAATTCTATAACGCCCGTAAATGTAATTGACAACCCCAACATGCCTACACTCCTCCCATGGCTATGCCTCCTTTTCAGCTACGAACGGTGGAATTTATGCACGCTTCTTTTTAGAATACATCTAAATATAAACATGCATGAATTCCAATTATTGCTAATTATCATGACTAATTGGCTCATTACTCAATTGACTGGCATGCGTAAATTGGCCACGTACCCAATTTAATGTGCACTACTCGCCATGCCCGATATAGAATCTGGCCCCTTGGGCGTAGGCATGATGGAGGCTTGATTTAGGCAAAGTCACGCTTTACACCTGCTCCCAAGCTGGTGTTAATGTACGCAGGTTAATTATTGCTGCAAATTATGCAGCACTCATGGGCCTATGCATCTTTATAAAACAGGCTTTAAATTACACTGGTCACCTGTCAAACAAATTCTGAATATAGGAATAGCCATACTGGGTCAGACCAATGGTCCATCTAGTCCAGTATCCTGTTTCCAAACAGTGAACAAGCCAAGTCACAAGTACCTGGCAGAAACCCAAATCATGGCAACACTCCATACTACAAGTCCCAGGGCAAGCAGTGGCTTCCCCCATGTCTATCACAATGGAAGACTATGGACGTTTCCTCCAGGAATTTGCCCAAACCTTTTTTAAACCCAGATACGCTAACCACTGTTACCCCATTCTTTGGCAACGAGTTTCACAGATTAACTATCCTGTGAGTGAAAAAAATATTTCCTCCTATTTGTTTTAAAAAATATATTTTAATGTAATGTCGTTGAGTGTCCCCTGAGCTTTGTAATTTTGAAAGAGTGAAAAACTGATTCATTTTTACCCATTCTACAGTACTCAGGTTTATATAGACCTCAATCATATCCTCCCCCCCCAGCCGTCTCTTTTCCAATCTAAAGAGTCCTAATCTCTTTAGCCTTTCCTCAAATGGGAGGAGTTCCATCCCTCTTATCATTTTGGTCACTGAATCTTTTCTAATTCCACTATATCTTTTCTTAGATACGACAACCAGAACTGAACACAATACTCAAAGTGAGGTCGTACCATGGAGCAATACAGAGGCATTATAATATTCTTGGTTTTGCATCCCTTTCCTAATAATTTCTAGCATTGTTTGCTTTTTTGGCCGCTGCTGCACACCGGGCAGAAAATGTCAGCATACCATCTACAATGACACCTAGATCTATTTCTTGGGTGCTGACTCCTAAGATGGACCCTAGCATCAGGTAACTATGATTCGGTTTATTCTTCTCAATGTACATCACTTTGCACTTGTCCACATTACATTTCTGTAATTTGGATGACCAGTCTTCCAGTTTCCTAAGGTCTTCCCGAAATATTTCACAATCCGCATGTGTTTTTGACAACTTTGAATAGTTTTGTGTCATTTGCAAATTTAATCACCTCACTCATCATTCTGATTTCTAGATCATTTATAAATATGTTGAATAGTACCGGTCCCAGTACAGATCCCCGCGGACTCCACTGCTCATCCTCCTTCACTGAGCAAAATGGCCTTAATCCTATCCTCTGTTTTCTGTCATATAATCAATTCCTAACCCAGAGAAGGACATTGCCTCCTCTCCCATGAATTTTTAATTTTCTCAGGAGTCTCTCATGAGGAACTTTGCCAAAAGCTTTCTGAAAATAGTAGTAGTAGATGACGGCAGAAAAAGACCTGCACGGTCCATCCAGTCTGCCCAACAAGACAAAATCTAGATATACTACACCAACCGGCTCACCATTATCCACATGTTTATTCACGCCTTCAAAGAAATGAAGCAAATTGATGAGGCAAGACTTCCTTTGACTGAACCCATGCTAACTCTGTCCCATTAACATAGTAACATAGTAGATGACGGCAGAAAAAGACCTGCATGGTCCATCTAGTCTGCCCAAGATAAACTCATATCTTGAATTTGTACCTGTCTTTTTCAGGGCACAGACCGTATAAGTCTGCCCAGCAGTATTTCCCGCCTCCCAACTACCAGTCCCGTCTCCCATCACCGGCTCTGGTACAGACCGTATAAGTCTGCCCTCCCCTATCCTGGCCTCCCAACCACCAACCCCTCTTCCCCCCACCTGCTCCGCCACCCAATTTCAGCTAAGCTTCTGAGGATCCATTCCTGCTGCACAGGATTCCTTTATGCATATCCCATGCATGTTTGAATTCCGTTACCGTTTTCATCTCCACCACCTCCCGCGGGAGGGCATTCCAAGCATCCACCACCCTCTCCGTGAAAAAATACTTCCTGACATCTTTTTTGAGTCTGCCCCCCTTCAATCTCATTTCATGTCCTCTCGTTAAAATCATGTTTGTTTATTATGTGTTCCGTAATGTTATTTTTTATAATCATTTCCACTATCTTGCCCGGCACTGATGTCAGGCTTACTAGTCTGTAATTTCTTGGATCACCACGGAAGCCTTTTTAAAAGTCAGCGTTAACATTGGCCACCCTCTAATCTTCAGACACTATGAACGACTTTAATGGCTGGTTACAGGTCACCAACAGCAGATCAGCAATGTTTGAGTTCTTTCAGTACTCTGGGGTGTATACCATCTGGTCCAGGTAATTTATCACTCTTTAACTTGTCTGACTCAGTAGGTCTTTCAGATTCACCGAGATTTCTTTCAGTTCCTCCACATCATCACCCTTGAAAACCATTTCCATTACAGGTAGATCTCTTACATCTTCTTCCGTAAAGACTGAAGCAAAGAATTCATTCAATCTCTCCGCTATGGCCTTGTCCTCTCCTAGTGCCCCTTTTGTTACTTCACAATCTAACGGTCCCAGATTCCTTCAAAGGCTTTCTACTTTGATGTACCTGAAAAAGGTGTTACTATGGGGCTCATTTTCAAAACACTTAAACTTACAAAGTTCTATAGGATACAGTGTAACTTTGTAAGTCTAAGTGCTTTGAAAATATGCTTCTGAGTTTTTTTGTCTCTGTGTGAAGTTTTTTTCATATTCTCTTTTGGTCTTCTTTATCAATACTTTGCATCTAGCATGTGTTGTGTCTTATTTTCTTCATTCATATCCTTTTTCCATTCTTCGAAGGATGTTCTTTTATCATCTGCCAAGGGCTTTGAGATCTGCCAATATGGCATTGCTGGACGTGTCCTCCTTTCATATAGTTAGAGGTATATCAATCCTCACTTTTCTATACAGTTGGTCCTAAATTACAGAATACCTTGCCATCACACTAAGAATGTTGCAGAATACGGAGCCGATTAAAAAAAAGGACTGAAAACAATGTTATTCCAGCAGGCTTATGGCGAGAATTAAAATTTTAGGAGGAGCAACCAAGGAGATTAATTACGAGCTTAGATATGTGGATATCACATTTATGATGAAGTTTCATATACAATGTTGAACTACATTATCTTGGTGCAATAACTGTGTGTAGGATAATTTGCATTGAAGTGTTGTTCTAATGTATTGTTTGTCTTATTGGTTTAAATTATGTATGTACTGTTATTATCGGCCAAGAATATACGATTGTGCGGATTATAAATGCTAAAATAAATTAATGTGTGCCTGATTAGCCAACCTAGGTGACCTGTTATAAAATTACTCTGAACTAGGAATGAAAACAGATGTTCCGTATACCCTAGACATAAATAAATGAATAAACAAAAGCAAATAAATACTTGCAGTGAGATGCACTATTAATTATACACTGAGTTTTTAACCCACACGTTTCATTAATAAACCCATTTAATTGCAATCAGCAGAAAACTAGCTAAGGGCCCTGTTTACTAAGGCGTGTTAGCATTTTTAACGCACCTACAATTAGCATGCATGCACTGTGTAGGCACCTATAGGGATATTGTAGGCGTACACATGGTTAACGTGCGTACATGGTTAACACACGTTAAAAGCGTTAACGCACCTATAACGCAGCTTAGTAAACAGGGGCCTAAGGTTGTTGTTGACTGCCAGGGGGTATTTGAATTTTAGGAGGCCTTTAAAAACGTATTCATTTCAGAAATGTGTCACTGGAGGGTGATGGGTGGGTTGGGGAGGTTTATGATCTATATTGACTATTTCCTGTTTATGACCAGTTTTGTTTTTTTTTATTGTGATCTGCAACAAACTGCAAGGTGTTTGCGAAATATAAGAATAAAGTTATGTTACCATTTCAACCAAGATGTCACAGGTTTCCCTCACACATTATAACACAGTAACCCCCAAAATCTGTATAGGCTGTCTAAATTTAGACATGCAATTTTGGAAACAGATTGCAGATATGCATGAAAATAATTTGTTCCAAATTGGTGATAATAATTAGCCTTAACAAGCAATAATTGGCACTAATTAGTGGTTACGTGCACTATAACCTGCACACCTAATTCATCTCTCACTCAACTCCACAGGGGATGTGGCCAGAGGAAGGGCATGGACCTTTCTGGGATTTAGGAGCGAAATTATAGAGTACTTCCCTTTCCATACCTGACAGGCCTAAATGCTCACGCCTACAGTTAAGCGCGAAAATGATTCAAGCTACTATTCTATAAAGAGAGTTCTGTGCCAAACTCGTACAGAATTCAAGCTTAATGTGCATCAGCCCGGCACCTAACTTTGGGTGTCCTATACAGAATTCCCCCTTAAATATTTGACAGGGATCATTTGACCCAGCTGCACTACTGATTGACCATCCCTACACTCCAGGTTAATTTAAGAATTTTAAAAAAGCCTTCTTTATTCATAAGCTGAGGTGTGTAGTGCTGTCCTGTCTTCACAAATCTGCCAGCTAGTTGTAAAGCCTGCAAGTAACATAGTAAATGACGGCAGATAAAGACCTGAATGGTCCATCCAGTCTGCCCAACAAGACATACTCATTTTACATGGTATGTAATACTTTATATGTATAGCAGAGTTTGATTTGTCCCTGCCTTTCTCAGGTATAAATCTTATATTCAGTTTCTACAGGGAAAGGGCATGTGTACTTTTAAAACTGCCACAGACAGGGTACCCACTGTCTTTCCATACAGGGAAAAAGTTTCTGGAAAATAATACGTGAAGTTTTAAAAATATGGTTTAAAAACATGGAAAAGTATGTGAACTGTGCAATGACAACTCTCAAGGGGTAATTCTGTACATGCTAAGTGAGAATTCTATAACAGCAATTACACATGCAATTCAGTTACATGCACAACTGCCGCATTTATACATTTAACATTAGGTGCAAGCAGTAGCTCTATGGCAGGCGTAATGCTCGCACCTAAATGCGGAAAGTTATGCACGTAACAGACAGTATTCTGAAAGTTTAGCACACAACTGTTTGTCATGACCCTTTACCTCCCACACCCTTCTCGCAGTTATGTGCTGTAGAATTTAGACGCTAATATTACAGAATAGCACCTAAATGATGTTATACATGTAACTGTAAACTACTGTCAATTAGTATCAATTAACTCCAATTATTGGTTGGGTGTCAGTGCCAAGTGACACTGAATCAACCATTTACATGCATAGCTGCTACTATTCTACACCCTGCGCATGCAAATGTGTGCCCAAGGCGTAAATTATTGAAAACCTATTTAAGCATACAATAATAATCCATCCTAAATGCCAATTAACAATTGTATCTATGCAAATGTATTCATTAAGCCTTGTTTTTTGCTAAAGTATCTTGATTTGTAGTTTTAATGTTCCTAATTGTTCAAGTTAATCTTTTACGAACGAAATTAACCTAATACCTTTCAATTCTTATTATAATTTAAAATCTTTCCTTCCTGTAACCAAATTCACTCTGTATCCTCTACCTTAACTATGTATTTGTCTTCTCCGGAACTGGTATTCATCATTTACAGATCTATGTAAGCCACATTGAGCCTGCAAATAGGTGGGAAAATGTGGGATACAAATGTTAAAAATAAATAAATAAATAAATAAATAAAGATTATAGAGTGAGGGTGTTACTGTTTGCCAAAAGGGGAGGGGATTTTCAGCCAGTCTATTCACACGCATAAAGAGTCTTGTAAATTCTCTAGGAGGACAAATGTGAACTTCTAAAAGCTACCAGCAGACATAAAACCACCATCTACCACAAATCTAGCAATAAAGGATTTAAAAAAGTTACTTCACAACTTGAGTTGTTGTGGCCATGGCAAGATGACTTCCATTGGAGTTTTCGACAATGTACCTTGAACAGCTAGAAAGTTGGTGACCTTGACAAGGATCCAGAAGAAATGAAGTTCATAGGGCTTTTCTAGAAGAAATAAGAGTTGCAAGATGAAAATATTGTTAAAGGAAACATTTATTTATTTATTTATTGCATTTGTATCCCACATTTTCCCACCTATTTGCAGGCTCAATGTGGCTTACAGTGTGTCGTTGTTAGTAGATTAGGAGATAACAGTTAGTGTTACATAGGAGTAGTACGATCGAAATTCAGATAAGTAACTATAAGTAGACAACATTAATGATAACAGGTAAGATGGAGATATCATAGAAAATAACGTGATCGAAATTCAAACTAGTAGATATAAGCAAGAGCATTGTAGATAACAGGTAAGGTTATGATGTGTTACTTTATAATTGCTGCTCTTATTTGGTATGCCTTGTTGAATAGGTGGGTCTTCAGGGATTTGCGAAAGTTGGTTAGTTCATATGTTGTTTTTAAGCTGCGCGGCAATGCGCTCCACAACTGTATACTCAGGTAGGAGAAGTTAGACGCATGCGTTAGTTTGTATTTTAGGCCTTTACAACTGGGGAAATGCAGATTCAGGAATGTTCGAGATGACTTTTTAGAATGCTACAGTATCAATCTTGAAAAAATTCATTACAGCACAAATAGCCAGGAGTGGAAAGCAAATCCTCTGCCCAGCCGTCATTCAAGTACACTCAAAACAAAGCAAACAAATTGTTTATTGATGGCAGCATTTTTATTTGATCCTACTTATATTTTCAAGCATGCCAGCTTCTGCAACATACAAATGTAGACAGAGGAAGTATAATAACGGAATACGTTTTCATAGGTAGAAGAGTAATTTATTTTATAAATCGTAATTGGTGTGTCATTTGGAGGGGCTGGTTACAGGGACACCCTAGAATGTGTTATATTTGTGTAGAGATTTTTTTTTCTCCTGGTGAAGAGAGACACTAAAAACAGACATGTTATGAGAATCAGGTGCTCAACATTCATAGTTTATTTATTTATTTGTTACATTTGTATCCCACATTTTCCCACCTATTTGCAGGCTCAATGTGGCTTACATAGTACCAAAGAGGCGTTAGCCAAGTCAGGTAATGAAACAAATACAGGTAGTATTGTGGTTGAATAAGGAACATGTGTTTCAGTTACATTGGGGATCAAGGACTACTACTACTACTACTATTTAGCATTTATATAGCGCTACAAGGCGTACGCAGCGCTGCACAAACATAGAAGACAGTCCCTGCTCAAAGAGCTTACAATCTAATAGACAAAAAAGAAATAAAGTAAGCAAATCAAATCAATTAATGTGAACAGGAAGGAAGAGAGGAGGGTAGGTGGAGGCGAGTGGTTACAAGTGGTTACAAGTCAAAAGCAATGTTAAAGAGGTGGGCTTTCAGTCTAGATTTAAAGGTGGCCAAGGATGGGGCAAGACGTAGGAGCTCAGGAAGTTTATTCCAGGCGTAGGGTGCAGTGAGACAGAAGGCGCGAAGTCTGGAGTTGGCAGGAGTGGAGAAGGGAACAGATAAGAAGGATTTATCCATGGAGCGGAGTGCACGGGAAGGGGTGTAGGGAAGGACGAGTGTGGAGAGATACTGGGGAGCAGCAGAGTGAGTACATTTATAGGTTAGTAGAAGAAGTTTGAACAGGATGCGAAAACGGATAGGGAGCCAGTGAAGGGTCTTGAGGAGAGGGGTAGTATGAGTAAAGCGACTCTGGCGGAAGATGAGACGGGCAGCAGAGTTTTGAACCGACTGGAGAGGGGAGAGGTGACTAAGTGGGAGGCCAGCAAGAAGCAGATTGCAGTAGTCAGAGTAGGAGAGGAAAGATTAGGTAGTGTCCATTACGAGCTTTGGTTATGTTGTGTTGCAGAGTGCAGGCATTTATGTTGGGTCGGCGGGGTATGCCTTTTTGAACAGGTAGGTTTTTAATGATTTCCTGAAGCTTAGGTGGTCGCAGGTTGTCTTCACAACTTTTGGCAGTGCGTTCCATAATTGTGTGCTTATATACGAGAAGCTGGATGCATAGGTTACTTTGTATTTAAGTCCTTTGCAGTTTGGGTAGTGGAGATTTAGGTATGTTCGAGATGATCTGGTTGTGTTTCTGAGTGGTAGGTCTATAAGTTCTGTCATATATCCTGGGACTTGGCCATAGATAATTTTGTGGACTAGGGTGCAGATTTTGAAAGTAATATGTTCTTTGATTGGCAGCCAATGCAGTTTTTCTCGGAGGGGCCTGGCACTGTCCAATTGCGATTTGCCAAATATTAGTCTGGCTGCTGTATTCTGAGCGGTCTGGAGTTTCTTTTTTTTTTGTTTTGTTACATTTGTACCCCACGCTTTCCCACTCATGGCTGGCTCAATGCGGCTTACATATTGTATACAGGTACTTATTTGTACCTGGGGCAATGGAGGGTTAAGTGACTTGCCCAGAATCACAAGGAGCTGCCTGTGCCTGAAGTGGGAATCGAACTCAGTTCCCCAGGACCAGAGTCCACCACCCTAACCACTAGGCCACTCCTCCACATTAAACATGAATTACGTTGAAACCTGGGAGCATTTAAAATCTTTTATTTTCCTGTGCTTAGTTCAAAAGAAAATAGATGGCATGTGGGAACTTGCTCCTTTTTTTGTGGATTGCAGTGGTATATTATAAAAATGCACTTGATATTTTTTATTACTACTATATAAAAGACTAATATTGAATAATGAGGGCAGAGTTACCTTCATGCAGAAGTCCAGAGTCAGTCTGGCCACCTGTATTATAGAACAGTGTAGAAAAATGACCACAAAATACTGAGTTTAAAACTGCTTTTGCAACCAGTTACAATAATTTATGAGCTATTTTAGAGATAATATTCAACGTTTATTTCATGATATTTATATCTAGATATGGAAAGCTTTCAAATAAATTCAAAAGCTGTCAAATAAGTTAGAAAAAAAAAACCCAAATCTTTTGTCCTCCACCTTTTAAAGCATTGAGGCATATTTTCAAAGCACTTAGCCTTCCAAAGTTCCATAGGTGCCTATCTAAGTGGAACAGTTTTTGACTTTTTAGATGGACCATGCATAGGCAGTCCCTTATTTCTAATAATCTTTTGCTATTGTTTTCAATAGCATTTGCTATTGTTTTGGGTTTACTAAAACTGTGGCAAGTTCCACCTACTAGCTTACCTCATATAATGGGGCTAGATAGGTTCACTTCAACTCCTGTTTTCTTCGACCTCCTTGTCCCCACAGACACATGAGAAAAAAACCTCTTTTAAAACACATCTGGCTCCAAGTTATATAGTGTAACATATGATACTTTAAGATGAAATCCAGTAGTAGGTCCAAGATATTTACAAAACTGAATTTCATTGACTAAAATCAAGTAAGGAATTCAATTTTATGATTTAATGCTACACTGTTATGTAACCTAAGGATGCAAAAATGTTCACCCATTAAATTCTGAAATTCAAATAGCTAACCTTTTAAAGAATATATACCCCTGAAGAGATGTCTCCAGGTACAGGGGGAAGAACCCCCCCCGATCTGCAATGTGTCGGCAACAGCAACTGAACTTATCCCAAAGGCGATCTGTGCAGCACCCAGAAAACAGAATCTGGAATTCAACTCCTGCTTCCCACTTGCAGATATCAAACACCAAAATGCTTAAACCAGGGGAGGACAACAACCCAGTTAGGTTTTCAAGATTGATTTACATGTACTGCTTCCATTCTATCCCCCCTCCTGGCACAGTACAGGCTTTACTTACCATTTAATTTTGTAAAATGGTTACAGGGAAATTTTTATGGCCATTTCAGTGGTTTCACTAAAAATTAATATGTGGTATGGATACAAATCAAAATTCAAAAAAGGCAAACAAATCCACGTAGTATGAAATAACAATCAGGGAAAAAGCCTCAAAGAGCTTGGGGACTAAACAATGAGTCTCAACAAGCTAAACGGACAGAAAGTCCTCTCTTCATCATAGGCAAAAAAACCCTGAGGCTACAGCAGCGTAAAAATTTTTTTGCAGTAGCCAAAACACTTTAAATTTTTTGAGTTTTTTCATTAATAGATAAATTTTCAGTGCATTGAACGTTGCAATAGGAACACAGAAAAACAACTATAAGTAACTGGTTCACTTATCTGTTCAACGTTCTCAATCAAGAGCTGCTCCCCCTGTGCGGTCCCTCCAAGGTAGCCATGAAAATTGGCTATTTGAAAAATACCCACCTTCTGTGCAGGTAAAAGTATGCACGTCATTCAACAGGTTATGCAGTTTGACCTGTATACTTTGAAACTTTCCAAACTCTGCCTATTGTTCTGTTTGGAAAAAAATAACTGGAGCAAAAGGAGGTACAAATCTCTGTTGGGTATATTTTCAAGGGCAATAATCAAAGTAAAAGTAGCTGGAGTTTCACTTTGATTATTTTATTTATTTACTAGTAAAAAAGGCCCATTTCTGACACAAATGAAACGGGCGCTAGCAAGGTTTTTCTCGGATTGTGTATGTTTGAGAGAGTGTATGTGAGAGTGACTGTGTGTGAGAGAGAGTGAATATGCGAGTGTGTCCGTGAGAGAGACAGTGTGTGTGTGAGAATGAGAGTGTGTGCAAGTGCGTATGTGAGACACAGTGTGAGAAAGAGTGTGTTTCACACAGATACAGTGTGTGCGAGAGAGAGAGAGAGTGTGTGTGAGACACAGACTCTGTGAGACAGTGTATGAGACCAAGAGAGTGTGTGAGTGACTGTGTGACACATAGAGAGTGAATGTGATACAGTGTGAGACAGAGTGTGTGAGAGTGAGAGAAAGACATTGACTGTGAGAGAGAGAGTGTGTGTGTGACAGAGATAACTCTCCCCACCTCTCTGGTGTCAGCCCCCCCCCTCCCTCCCTCCCTCTCTCTTGTTTCAGGCCCCCCTTCTCTCTCTCTGGTGTCTGAGCGTTACTGTGCAGGATGCTGAGCTCTGGCTGTGCTTCAAGGAACTGACCAATCCTATTTAATAGAATGCACCTCCAACATTCTGAAGCCGAGAAACCTCGTGTGGTTGGTCACTTCTGCTTGTGACGAACCCGGAAGTACGTGATGTCAATTCAGGAGATGTGGGTTTCACCACCATGCATTTAGAACGTTGGGAGTTGTGGAGGCTTCATAGAATGTTGGAGGTGCGTTTTATATAGAGAGATATCCCACATTTTCCCACCTATTTGCAGGCTCAATGTGGCTTAGTACCATAGGCGTTCACCAAGCGGTAAAGAACAAATACAAAAGTGGTATTATGGTAGAATAAGGTTCATGTGTTACAGACACATTTGGGAATCGTAGAGAGGAAGAGTTGCTTATGTCCGTTACTAGCTTTAGTTAATTGTGTAGCAGGGTTCTGGCATTTAGGTTGTGTCAGTAGGGGTATGCCTTTTTGAATAGGTTGGTTTTTAGTGATTTCCTGAAGTTTAGATGGCCATATGGTAATGGTGCAACCCCTACAGATAAAAGTTCCAATGCAGTTTGCATCTATGAAGGCAGTTTCAATAATGCCCCCTTAACAATCTCTGATTAAAAGAAAGGAAGAAAAATAAACACCTTTTTTGTTACATGCTCGATCACCCCCACCTCATTCCTATGCTTACAGCAATCCTTTAACCAGACTGCTAAAGTGCAAATTTTGCTGGCTATAGTTTTTAACACTTGCCTACTGCCAATTTTATAAAATTCTTCTCTCAATTACAAACTTGCAAAGTTAAACCACTAGTTAAACTAGTCTAGTTTTAGGTTTTGAGAAACCAAACACCGTTTGTATAAAAGAATGTTAAGTGGCAATTAAGTTAAGCAAAGAACTGCAAAGCGGATACCTTAATATTTCATTGCAAGCACGTTCATTTATTACCCACAAAAAATTCTTGATGATCACTTACATTCCTGAGCCACTCAAATTCCTTCCCCTGTTCCACCATTAATCCTTTCATTATTGTCATAAATCCGATAGTATAAATATTTACTCTCACAAAACGCTCCAGATGCAATACAATACAGAGCAGAAAAATTGATAGTTCATTATCTTCAACACAGCAGATAGCTTTAGACGACTGCAGATATATATTTGAGAAAGAAACTGAAGGCTACAGGGTTTCCCAAAATCTATTCTGGTTCAATCTGGTTTACAGGAGATCTGTAACAACTAGAATTTGCAAATTTATCGCATGCATGTTCCATTGTGAATATCCCAGCAGCCTAACTGGTTGCAGGGTCACCAGTACATGCTGAAGAAGCACCATCTTAATTTCACATTTCAACAGAACAAAAAACATTCATAAAACTGCTCTCTCATAAGTGTACCCCCAGTGGATACACTGCCGGCACAGTTGAAAAGATATTACAGGGCAATTCTGTAACTTGGCGTCAAGATGTAGGTGCCACAACAGGGCATGCTTAGCTCCAATTCTATCATTTCAGGGCACACCTTAACCATTATGGAATACTAGCGCAACACTATGCAGCTGCATCGAAATTTAGGTGCACTACTTACAATAGGTCAATGGCATGCCTAAGTGTGTCATGTATAAAGAACATAACTAACAATATTCTATAAGTTACCCACTTAGAAGCTCGCCCATTGCCTGCCCATGTTTATGCCCCCTCCCCCGCAGTTACATGCTAAGCACACAGTAAATGACAGCAGATAGACACCCACATGGTCCATCCAGTCTACCCAACATGGTGGTCAGTGCTGCGTCCACCACTCTACGCAGGCCCCAGTCACCCACGCTTAAACACTGGCAGTCAAGTCTCCACCATGAAAACTATATAGGCAGCCAAACATGACGGAGTCTTGGTTATAAACACACATATCATCAAGTATTGCTGATAGTATTCAGCTTATCAGTCGACTTCCCCTCCCCCCTGAGCTGTACAGCACCCTCACTCACAGCACATGACAATAAAGTGATCTACAACACTGGAGTTGCCGAACTTCACCTGCCTTTTGTCATTTGTGGGATACAGACTGTAAAAGTCGGTCTGGCATTGGCCTCAGTTCCCACTACTCTTGCTCAAGATAACACCTCAAACAGTCATGTTGTGTTTCCATGCTCTTTCTATTTAGGCATCTCCTGTGTCTACCTCACACATTTTTTAATTTACTCACCATTTTGACTATCACCTTTCCTGGAAGGGCGCTCCAGAGTCCAGACATACCCTACTCTCTCTGTGAAAAAGTATTTCCTGACGGTACTCCTAAGTCTACATCTTTGCAACCTCCATTCATGTCCTCTAGTTCTACAGCTCCTACATCTGTGAAAGAGGTTTCTGTAAACATATACATATTCAAGTACTCCAGTCTCTTCTCGTACATATTAGAGCTGTTCTCATACATGTTAGGGCTCTTTAACCCCACCCCTATTAATCTCTGGGGGGGGGGGGGGGGGGGGAGGGGTCCAAATGGATTAGTTTTAGGGATATACCATGACAGGAATGAACCTCACACCTACTCCAGAGTATATGGAGTATGATCTGTTTCTCAAATGTACTAACACTCCCCATAGTATTGCATTGTGCCAAACAGAGCTTCTTTCTGGAGTTCATAATATGTAACATATCCAGGTTTACATGCATGCCTATTTTATTAAGCATTCACATAAATACTAAAAGGGCAATGCTAAAATTTGGTGATTAATGTTAGGTGCCAAATGCACACACCTGTTAGAGAGTAATACCAGTAACTGGCAGATATATTTGTTTTGAAAATTCGTGAATACTCACAAAAGAAAATATGCATGCAGTATTCATACATTTATGTGATTTTAGAAGTGCTGCAAAAGCTATTATTGTGCTAACATCCTCTTCGGGGGGGGGGGGGGGAGAGAGAGAGAAGGTTTTTGCTTAGCAGATCCGTATTGTGAGAATGGATCACATACAAACACAAATGCAAAATTAAGCAAACTCCTACCGCAGAGCCTAACTCTAGAACAGGCTGGTTCAGCGCCGGTTCTCCCCCCCCCCCCCCAGTTCATGCACGGAAACGTACGCCGCTTTCCTAAACTACGAGTCCCTGCATGCACCGGGGCAAAAGCAGGACTGACTCACCTTGCTAATTTTTTTTTTCCTCTCTCCCAGTCTGTCTCTGGGTACTTCCTATAAAATGAGGCAATAACACGGTAACCGAACCAGCAGCGAATGCGAAAACACCGAACTCCCGGGATTCGGCTGCTCTAATTCTCTCCGCTTCCACCCCCTTTCCCTGAACTACTGGTGCTAACGTAGCACGACGGATATTTGCCGCCCTCTTTCCAGTTCTGTCAAAGAAAGAGCTAGGCCAGAGTTCAAATCCGTCCCCCTCCCCCGCCCTGTCTGTGTTTACTTACCTCAGCCGGCGTGGCGCGCGGAGCGAGCCCCGAATCTCGCGGTAATTATGAACGTTCCACAGCCCCTGTCTCGACGCGCAACTTTCACGCGCCTCTCTCGCGCGAGCTGACTGAAAGGCCGGCGGTGGTGCCTGCAAGGAGGGCAGATTGAGAACACAACAAGGCAGCCTATCGTAGTGGTCGTCACTTGACCTTTCCCCTCTGCCCTCTTCCGGGTGTTGCCAAGGTGAGAGGTGCTAGAGGAGGGACGCTAGGTAGCTTCCTCCTCATTGGAGGGATGGCGCGGTGGTCGGGCTGCTGCAAGGCTTGGAAGCTGCTGAGGCCGGGTTCGGGGGGCTTCATTTGGCAGCTGGCAGCCTGTCGGGGCTTCCGGAGCGGTCGCAGCCAGGAGCAGGAATGGAGGCGGCGGAATAAGACGGTGCTGACTTACGTGGCGGCGGCGGCCGTGGGCATGGTGGGCCTGTCCTATGCGGCCGTGCCCCTCTACAGACTCTACTGTCAGGCAAGTGAGGACGCTCATGCAAAACTTGTACTTGTATTTGCATGTGTAAATTGAGGCCATACATTGTCACCTATGTGCGCAGCGTGCAATCACAAGTGAGCCTTGTGGATGGAGTATTAACATGTCATGGATGTGCCACTATCATTGCAATGTACACATAGGTACACCATCTTAAGCCAGCCATTGACTTCATGTAAGTGGTTATACCTAAACTTCAGCATACCAAATTGGATTTGAACTATTGGTTCATTCCATGCCAAGTGGTCTAAAATTAAAAAAAAAAGTTCCCACCATCATGTTCTCCAATTTTGTTCAAATTTTATCTGTTGCGCGAGTCAGGTGTTAAACGAAGTTTCCCAAAATTTGAGGTCTCTTAACTGCAATAGTTGCAGATCTAGACCCCCTTTTCTGAGAGGTTGTCAGTCCATGAGCGCGCGACATTTACCCAAATGCCATTTTTGGGGGTCTAATAAAAGCCAAACACTTTTATAAGAATGGCTAAAAATGTCAAATCATGTACAGTTTTTAATGCTAATTCCGATGACATACATTTTAACATTATGGATGCAAAATCCAGTCAAACAAGTTGACTCAAAGTGTGCATCAAAATTGGTCGCGACTCATCGGAACATATTTGGACCAATATTCAGACCGCAACAACTTCCATGCAAACAAAGATATGGACTGGAAATTTTGAACAAGCATTATGCTTGTGCTGGACATAATACTGCCAGATTTGCAACTAACCAGCATCTGTAACCGCCTGAGTCGCGACCAATTTTGATGCACACTTTGAGTCAACTTGTTTGACTGGATTTTGCATCCATAATGTTAAAATGTATGTCATCGGAATTAGCATCAAAAACTGTACAAGATTTGAAATTTTTAGCCATTCTTATAAATGTGTTTGGATTTTATTAGACCCCAAAAATGGTATATTGGTAAATGTCGCACGCTCATGGACTGACAACCTTTCAGAAAAGGGGGTCTAGATCTGTAACTATTGCAGTTAGAGACCTCAAATTTTGGGAAACTTCGTTTAACACCTGACTCACGCAAGAGATAAAATTTGAACAAGATTGGATACATGATGGTGGGAAGGTTTAGACCACTTGGCATGGAATGACCCTATTATTCTATAACAGGTTAGGTGCCTTTTATTATAGAGAATGCCGTTTCACTGTTGCTGGCACTTTTACCTTTTACAAGCTTTCGGGTGGCGCATTTGAAGCCCAAGAGTTTAGCTCTCAGGAGACTCCGGATTATAGGAGATCAAATTGTGCTAATCACAGGACCCCTGATGAAGGCACACTTTGCCGAAACACGGCCTGTGTTGGGCTTTGATGTAAAGCACATCCTGTATATTACACTTGAAGACTACTTTGCACATACCTTTCAGATTCAATGAATAAATCAAGTTTTTGGCCATTCTGGCCCTTTGTCTTGGTGCCTTCTGCTCTTTTGGTTTGACTGGTGACTGTTTGTGGAGGGTTTATTTTCCTTTTTGTGTTCTTTGCCAGGGTGGTAACAGCATGGTGCTTGTGCGCTAACAGCACTTTAGTAAACAAGCTTCTAGATTTACATGGTTTGGAATTTATTTTTTACTTCTAAAATATACATACTGATCCTCTATCCCTTTCTCCAGATGTAATCATGTACATCTGTATTCCCCAATACAATTAATGCAGATTAAATTGTAACTTCAGTTACAGCTGTAGTTATCTGCAGACATGGAATGTTTAAATTACTTGTTTCTGGTTGCTGTGCTTTATTCTAGGCTACAGGATTAGGTGGAGCAGCTGTAGCTGGGCATAGTTCGGACAACATCGAGTCAATGCAGCCGGTTAAAGACCGAATAATTAAGGTTACCTTTAATGCAGATGTGCATGCAAGCCTGCACTGGAATTTTAGACCTCAGCAAACAGAAATATATGTGAGTTATTTACTGATTTTATACACTAATTGCTTTCCCATATACACTCAGAGCAGTTTATAAAACTCAAATCATGCATAAAACAAATCTATGAAAATGTATACATTCACGTGGCAGCAAACTAATACTCTCTTCCGTTTCACTCCTAATTTAGAATATATCCTGAAGTGCTACTTTTAGTCTGTAATTTGAAGACTCATAGGGGAATTCTGCACAATGCAGAATTTGTGCAGAATTCCTCACCCCCGCAGGATGCACAGAATTCTGCACTTGCTGTGCGGAATTCAGTGCAGGTATGAGCAGCAGCGGCTCTGCTCACTCTGTCTTTTTCCTGTGCTCCACTGAGCTCCCGTAGCAAGAAGAACTGCACATCGAGTCACTTCTTCCTCCTGAACCGGCTTAGACCTGACTGTTTTTGTGAACTGCAGTCACAGTCACATAAGCGGTCGGGTCTAAGCTGGCTTAGGAGGAGGAAGTGACTCGATGTGCAGCTTCTCTTGCCAGAGCTTAGCAGGGGAGGGGAAGAGAGAGTGAGCAGAGCTGCTGCTGCTGCCCTTGGTTGAAAATGAGAAGGGACCAGAGGACAGGTCAGTGTGCCATGAAGGGATTGGAAGTAGAGTACAGGGGTGAATGTGCAGTGGGGATGGGAGTAGCAAACTGAATGTGTGTAAGTGCTGTGTGTACGATCAAACCTGAGGGTGTGCCATGGAGGAGGGTGGGTGGAGAGGTACAGTGATAGCTGGGGAGGAGAGGAGAAAGATTGAGTGGTTGGGGTGTTTCATGTGGGTGAAGAATTTGAAGGCAGACAGGATTAGGGGTCTTGTTGGGATTTAGAGGGAAAGAGAACTGCAGTTGGAGTGAGAGAGGGAACTGAGAAAAGGCAGGAAGGGATTTCAGGCCTTTTGATGGGGGAATTCTATGCAAAACACTACAAATAAGCTTTGCAGAATTTTCAAACTTTTTGTGCAGAATTCCCCCAGCAGTAAAGTAATGCAGAATAATAAGTCACGTTGTAAGGGATTTGTACACTTAAAGAATTAGTACGAAGAACACCCCAGTCATTTACTATGATTCAGGGGCGTAGCCAGACAGTCAGTTTTGGGTGGGCCTGAGCCCAAAATGGATGGGCACAGAATTCAGCCCCTCCTGGCCCCTTTCCGCTCTGTTCTCTGCATTATGCCTCTCCCCCTACCGTCAAACACAAAATATTAAATACCTTAGCTGGTGGGGATCCCCAGACTGCACAGCTGAAGATTTTTTCCTCCTCGGGCAGCCAGTGCTCTTCCAAACAGCAGCTGGCAGGCACTTGACTCGAGCTGACGCCGCTGCCAGGAGTCTGTATATGCTCAGTGCTTCCGCACGGGTGAAATGTGGGGAGGGGCCGGTGTGCGGTGCCAGCTGCCATTTGGAAGAGCATTGGTTGCCTGAGGAGGAGGAAACCTTTAGCTGGTGGGGTTTGGGGATTTCCACAGCAAGACTGCCACAATTTTGGGTGGGCCTGAGTCCAAATTGGGTGGACCATAGCCCACCCAGGCCCACCTGTAGCTACGCCACTGCTAAGATTAATGTTGGAGGCAGCATTTGTTTTAAAGATTTGTCCTTGTTTTCATATGTCTAATGGAATGTTGCTGTATGACCATTACTTTAAGCTTATGAGTTGCAGTCAGGTAGTGTTTATCAGTACTGTCAAAATGATGTGGTAAAAGATTGATCATTGTTAACATTAATGCAGTTCCCCAAATCTCAGTTTCTTATGACCATCCCCTTTTTAAAAAGCAGGCATGTGAGAGCTACATAGTTGAATTCAGCCCATTATCAGTCACAACTGTGGACAGAATGGAAGCATTCTGCATTGCCGGCTTATCAACCTGGAATCTCTGGGCATTAAGTTCTAGTTTTATTTAAAGTGGCCTTACTTAGCTTGTTGCAGCTTCTAATTACAGAGCATAATGGCTGATAAAAAGCTTTTAAATGCCTGTAGGTGTGGAGAGCAGGACAGAAATATGACATTCCCTCTTAAAGGAAAAACTCTTCAGCCAGAAAAACAACGTACTCAACGCTATTGCTTTCTTCCAATTGTAAAGCTTTCAGTGCCTATGAGATTTTTTTGAAATAGAAGTTGATGAATTAAACCTAATTTTTTTTTAGGTAGTGCCTGGAGAAACAGCATTAGCTTTCTACAAAGCAAGAAACTCTACTGACAAGCCAGTAATTGGAATCTCAACCTACAACGTGGTGCCTTTTGAAGCAGGACAGTACTTTAATAAAATCCAGGTATTTTAACAAAGTACATTCAGCATAGCTCCTGAAAGTTCTCCTTTACAGAAGTTAAAGGCAGCTCAGCCAGTCACAGCTGGTTTCTAGGTGCTGCATCTGTGAGATAAATCAGTCACTTTAAAAGATAAGCTCTGTGTCCCCAACCATTCCTGTGCAGGTGGTGATGATTATAGCACAATGTATTCATTTAATTAGCAGAGAAATATCAATATTTCAGTAGTGAATTAAGAAAAGAAAAATATAGATAAAATGCAACCATTAATTGTGTATAGAGAGAGCATTTCTATCTTATTAAAACCCTAAACTGTGTATGAGGTTTTTCTGTGTTGCATATAATCTAAAAATTATTGTGTTTAAAAAAAACCATAGTATGCTGCGAGAAATCAGTTAATGTTCTGAAATAGGAAATGTGGTTTTTGCAACTACATTCAAAGTGGTTTTCTTAGTATATACAGGTCCTTATTTATACCTGGGGCAATGGAGGGTTAAGTGACTTGCCTAGAATCACAAGGAGTTGCACTGGGAATTTGAACTCACTTCCCCAGGATCAAAGTCCACTGCGCTAACCACTAAACTATTGAAAGATAATGTTTCAGTTCTAAAGAACCTTTATCAAGCATCTGGCTTCTCGGAGGAATACAAATAATATTAATATTAATATTATTATATATATTAATTGCTTCTCAGTATGATGTGCTATGACACATACACACACATATATATATATATATGTGTGTGTGTGTGTGTGTGTCATAGCACATCATACTGAGAAGCAATTAATATATATATGTATTAATATTAATAAATATTATTTGTATTCCTTTAGATTGTAAGCTCCTTTGAGCAGGGACTGTCCTTCTATGTTAAATTGTACAGCGCTGCGTAACCCTAGTAGCGCTTTAGAAATGTCAAGTAGTATATATATATGTCATAGCACATCATACTGAGAAGCAATTAATAAGAGAGAAGCTCAAACTCCCTAAAAAGGTTCAAAGCAGATTATAGAATTTAAAAAAGCAGTGAAGTACATGTGGAATTTTTTGAATAGATGAGTTTTCAAACTTTGTCTAAATATGTAACAGGATTGTATAGTTGTTAGTTCCATGTTTGTACAGCTTTGTAAGAAAAGGCACCTCTAATATCCAAAGTGACTTTTCTATCTTGTTCCATTTTGGCAGAAAAGCATCCAAGTTCTGGGAACACCCAAATCCTACCCCCAGCGCACCCCCTTGTGATTTGGACGTACTGCAGAGAAAACTGTGTTAAAAATGGGTTTTGAAAATATCGATTTGGTCGTTTTGGCAAAAATAAAAGTCCATCTGCCGATTTTTGAATGTTTTTCTATTTTGAAAATGGGCCCCGTAATGTAACATATTTACTCAACTATTCTGGATATAAACCAAATAAAATCTTAAAAATAATTTGTGCCCTATGATCCAGTGTAATCTAATCAAACTATTCTGGATATAAACCAAATAAAATCTTTAAAATAATTTGTGCCTTCTGATCCAGTGTAATCTAATCAAATATGGTGTAGACCTATCTGTTCATTTCCCTCTCAGAATCAACTTAAATGACACATTTTGAAGAACTTAAAATCTCTGTTTTTCAGAAAAACTCAGTAGCATATTACAGTAATTTAATTGACAGAGGCGTATTTTCAAAGCACTTAGCCTTACAAAGTTCCATAGGTTACTATGGAACTTTGTAAGGCTAAGTGCTTTGAAAATGAGCCCCTTAGTATAGTCGCTTGGACTGCTAACTGCAGTTGTCCAGGGTCCAAATATGATTTAGGGCCCTTTCACTAAAGCGTAGCTCGTGCTAATTGCTAAAAGCCCATAGGTATAAAATGGGTTTCTTAGCATTTAACACACACTAAGCTTTAGTAAAAGGGCCCCTTAATAGGGTGAACCAAGTTTAGATCAGAGAAAAAAAACCCCTTTTATTAATCTTGTTACTTGTGCTTTCATATTTAGTCTGGAGTCCAGAATTACTACCAAACTTCTGGACTCCGTAGATAACAGTAGTAATAATAATGATAAAACTTTATAACCCGCTATATCTTTAAAAGTCTAAGCGGGGAACAAATCACATACAAAACATTAAAAAAAACCACAGCAATAAAAATTATTTCTTTTCACAACAAACTATACAAAAAAAACTCTACAATTTAAACATACAGCTGATTAAAATCTACATGGTATTTAAATAATTTATACATCAGAGGAACCAAAAGCCTGAAGAAATAAATGAGTTTTCAGCGCGTTTTTTTAACTAGTCCACATTTTGTATTGAACAAAGTACACTAACTCCTGCCAGTATCAGAATAAGAATAACGATTAACCATAAAAAAACAAGTATGATATTATTCCTAGACTGGCTAAAATTATTTTGTGAATTTTTTCTTTCATACACAAGAGTTTCAGGGCAGTCTGGATGCATATCAAGTCTGATACCCATTCTTGCTTTTTCTTACCTGCCAGATAACCATGTCACTTGGATAGTGTGTGCTTTCTGAAAGCATTTTATGTATTTATAAACCAGTACTTTGTATCAGAGTGCTTTGTGATGAGATTGAAAAAAGCCCAACCAAGTGGACCCAGAATCTCAAAGGCATCCTTCAGCTTAGTTGTTAGGTAGGCTTTCATCATTCGGATATTCCATGTGAAAACTTATTGCAAGGATCAGACTAATGCCAGCTATTCAGAGGCGAGAGTCATTGTCTTAAAAAAAGAATGGGCAATTTCTATGTATTAAATCAATATTGTAGTGTACTGGGAAAGAATGCACTATATAACATTAGACTTCTAAACATTTTGGGAGTGTTTTGCTTTTGTAGAATTGTTTTTGTAAGCAGATGTAAGTGTTTTTTGGTTTTATCATATTTTGTTTTCCTTTTTACAACCCTTTTAGTGTTTCTGTTTCGAAGAACAGAGGCTCAACCCCCATGAGGAAGTAGATATGCCAGTATTTTTCTTCATAGACCCGGAGTTTGCAGATGATCCAGCAATGGCAAAAGTTGACCTAATCACACTTTCCTACACGTTCTTTGAGGCCAAGGAAGGGACACAAATTACCACTTCCAGGCTACAATTAAAATGGAGATCAGACATTATAGCTCTGAAATATGCACTGTACAAGTCCAAAAGCCCAGTGACCCAGCTGCCCCCTAGCTATAATGAAGAGACAGCACAATAAATATTATACAATAAAAACAAGTATTCAGCTTAAAATCTGTTGAAGACACAACTGATGTTATCTAGGATTCTGACTCTCACCTTAATGCTTTTGGACTCAAATTCCCTTCTGCCTCTCTTGAGATATTTTTTGTATTTGTTCATAATTTTCAGCACTGGTCTGTGAATTTTGCATTACAAACTGTTTCCAATTCCAGGCTGAAGGTACGGAACATGAATTCTGTTATTTTACCATGAAATTAAGTTAACATGCCACAGTTAGGACAAATTCAGGAGCCTCCTTTTACACTCTTTGTAGTAACCTATCTGGTTGCATTTAAAGATGCACTGTTAAACTTCGATTGTTATTTCTGTTTTCAGCAAAGTGCTAGTACTTTGTTACTCTAGTACTTGACTCAGCCTTTCCTATTGTTGAGTTCAGGTTTTCTCTGCTGTCACTGTTTGTGTTTAAGAATGTCACATCAGAGTTTTGTTTTTAGATGGGAAAACAGTGCTATTAGATTTATATAAGTGTGTATTGCACTTATACCCCGGGATTCTATACATAGCGTCTTAATTTCCGATTGGAAATCGAAGCGTATTCTGTAACAATGTGCATAACTTAATTGGTTAAATACCTAATCAGTGCTGTTAATTGGATGTTAACAAGCAATTAGCACTAATAGGCATTAAGATTTACGTGCACAGCTTGCTAAGCGTATTCTGTAATGTGGTGCGTCTAAATTCTAAGTTGCATATTTGAAAAGGGGGGCGTGGTCATGGGCTTTCTAAAGTCTATGGGGGTCTTTTACAAAAGCTTAGCTTGCGTTATCTGCAGCAAGGCCCATTTTATTCTTATGGGCCCTGCCACAGATAACTCAAGCTAAGCTTTAGTAAAAGACCCCCTGTGTGCATTGTTTGTAGAATATACCCACTCTGTGCCTAATTAAGGTGTCGGGATTTGCGCCAAGTAAAACATGTAAATGGCCGCCACTACATTTGGTCGCATGACGAGGTGCTCGTTGTTATTCTGTATACCACACGGAAATTTAAGCCTATTCTATAAAATTTCGGTGTACTTTTTTTCCACATGGAATTTTCAGGCGCTATATATAGAACTAGTAAAAAAGGCCCGTTTCTGACACAAATGAAACGGGCGCTAGCAAGGTTTTCCTCGGAGTGTGTATGTTTGGGAGAGTGTATGTGAGAGTGACTGTGTGAGAGACAGAGTGAAAGTGTGAGTGTGTGTGTGTGAGAGAGAGTGAGTCTGGGTGTGAGTGTGTTTGTGAGAGTGTGTGTGTGAGAATGAGTGTGTGCAAGTGTGTATGTGAGACACAGTGTGAGAGAGAGAGTGTGTGTGTGTGCGAGAGAGAGAGTGTGTGTGAGACACAGATTCTCTGTGAGAGTGAGTGTATGAGACCAAGCGAGTGTGTGAGTGACTGTGTGGCACATAGAGAGTGAATGTGATACAGTGTGTGAGAGTGAGAGTCAGAAAGACATTGTATATGAGAGAGAGAGTGTGAGTCCTGCCCTCCCAATCCATGGCCATCTGTCCCCTGCCCCCTCCATTCATCCTTTTCCAGCAATTCCCCTCTCTCCCTGAGCCCTGCCCTCTCAATCCATGCCCATCCATGCTCCTGTGTCACCTGTCCCCTCCATTCATCCCTATCCAGCAATTCCCCTCTCTCCCTGAGCCCTGCAATCCATATCCATCCATGCCCATCTGTCCCCTCCATTCATCCCTATCCAGCAATTCCCCTCTCTCCCTGAGCCCTGCCCTCCCAATCCATGCCCATCCATGCTCCTCTGTCACCTGCCCCCTCCATTCATCCCTATTCAGCAATTCCCCTCTCTCCCTGAGGCCTGCCTTGCAATCCATATCCATCCATGCCCATCTGTCCCCTCCATTCATCCCTATCCAGCAATTCCCCTCTCTCCCTGAGCCCTGCCCTCCCAATCCATGTCCATCCATGCTCCTCTGTCCCCTGCCCCCTCCATTCATCCCTTTCCAGCAATTCCCCTCTCTCCCTGAGCCCTGCCCTCCCAATCCATGCCCATCCATGCCCCTCTGTCCCCTGCCCCCTCCATTCTTCCCTTTCCAGCAATTCCCCTCTCTTCCTTCCATGACCCCCCCCTCGCATCCATGCTCCTCTCTCTCCCATGTCCCAGCCTGGCCCGCCCTCTTCTTCCCCCCCCCCCCCTTTGCATCAATGCTGTCGTTTTTCCCCTGCCCTTCTGCTCCCATTGTTTAACTTTACTGCCCACCCTCTTCTCTCCCCCCCCACATCCCTTTTATTTTGTTTTTCTTTTTAAATTTACCTTCGTGGTGGCGGTTCCGGCAGCGCAGCGTCAGGGAAGGAGGCGGCGTTCCCGACGTCTAGCCTTCCCTTCGCTTTGTTCCGCCTTCTTCTGACGTCATCATTGACGTCAGAAGAAGGCGGAACACAGCGAAGGGAAGGCTAGAGACGTCGGGAGCGCCGCCTCATTCCCTGACGCTGCGCTGACGGAACCGCCACCACGGAGGTAAATCTAATATACTAAAACGCACCGTGCATGGGTGCGATCAGTTTGTTTGGTTTTTTTTCTGCCCTTGCGATCCGTTTTTTTCCCCGCCCTCGACGTCATGACGTTTGACGCGAGGGCGGGGCAGAGACCACGAATCCACGAACCCTTCAGGAATTGTTTGAGTGACTTCAGAACGTTGTCTTCAGAACGTTCACGGTGCGTTTTATTATATTAGATTAGCCCATAATGTCAAAGGCAAATGTACATTTGCTGCTCTTTGGTGTCTCATCGAGGCTGATTTCTGAGTGAGTCTGTGAGCACCATTTCAGAGTTGTAACTAAAGATGATTCTATTTCTAAGCAACTAGAATTTGACCACCTAGAATTACGCCTGTATTTTTTTTTTCTAAAGCATTGCAGAACAGGCACTAAATCTAACTACAGTGTTGAAAATCGGTGCTAGGTGCTTCACCTGCCTCTCTACCCTGACCCCAAAAATGCCCCTGGCAATTTAGTCACTTCGCCTGGGTACACTTCAAAGGAGCCAATTCAGCCGCCTAACTCTTGAAGTTAGGCAGCTAGTCTACTGAAAATTTACCCCATAGAGGCCAGTTTTCAAACTCCATGTCAGGTTTGTTCCTATGGACCTGCAAGCCAATTCTTAAAAAGCTTGATGTGCCACCCCTTTTTTCCTGCCAGGGCAAATAATTAAAGGTTTGTTTTTACCCATTGAAATACCATTGAAATGGCATAAGGTGCACCAAAGGGAGCTGGAAGACATACATTTCATCTTTACTCTGTGGATGCATACGTGAGTGAATATGAACCTTTCAACCTGTAGATCGAGCTTTCCCAAACCCTGATCTGGTAACCCTACAGCTAGCTGGGTTTTCAGGTTGATTGTGATCCTATCTATGCAACTTTATCTTATGTGTATTTATTTTTGTATTCTGAATGATGTTTTTATTCTATTGTAAGTGTTGAATTATCAAAGTTTATCAATAAATTTGTGGAAATCCTGAAAACAGAGATAGGTTTGGGAAGCCCTTGCTTACATAAAAAGATCAGGATGAGCAAAGGACCATAGGCTTGGAACTGTGCATGAACTGAAATAGATTGATTTGGCTAGTCCTTACTTTAAAAAAAAAAAAAAATAGCATTGTGTAAAACTGGATCCTTATTACAAAAGTCATAAGATCCAGATAGTGGGTAGGACTTGTTGGAGAGATGAGGCTTTTGTGATCTCAGAAAATACAAACAGAGAAAATCATTAAATTTTAGAGTCATGAATCCTATAGATTGTACTTCTGCAGTTTTCGTTGCTAATCGCAGAAATTTCATTCATCTTTTAATTTATTAAGGTATCTTTAATATATCATTTGTTGGAATGTATGGCTACCATATTCATGCATTCAGTTGCTACAAATCATTTTTACAAATGAAAACTTAGATTATCAAGATTGTACAGAGAGAATTGCTTTGGTTTATTTTATTACTATTGTGAACAAATTTAGGGCCTCTTTTATCAAGCATTGTCGGCATTGCCGCACCAGGGACCTCTAGCACGGCTTGATTAAAAGAGGCCCTTAGCCAGTACTCAGATCATCTGCAAGCAGAAAACCTGGCTCTGCACTACTGAAGTCAGAATGTGAATACAATCCACCGATGCACCTTGTCAGGCTGATTTGTATGCGTGTAAGGGGGATATTGGTGTATAAATACAGTAAATGTACATATTGTAAAGAAAACTATATAAATTTTTTTTAACGCTGCTTATTAAAACTGTTATTTTCTTTGCCTTTTTTCCACATCCTTCCATTTTTAAAAGAAGTTGAATATTGTATCGCTAATAGTCCTTTGTTAGAAACAAGAGAGATCAGCAGAAAAGGGCAACTTGGTCCATGTCCCCCAGTCTGCCCATTTGTACCTGCCTATGGTGCTGTCAAAGGTCTCCCTCCCTCTTCCATGTTAGTCCCTTTTGTCTTTTCAGGACTTGCTTGTAACAGGTGCTGGAAAAGTGTTCCAAATGTTGTTGTTGCAATCCTTTTGAGCCTTTCTTCTTTTACTCTTGCAGGCTGACCCCATGCCTTTGACCTCTTCCTTCTATAGGAAATGCTTCTTTTGGGAACTTTTATTTTCAGTGTAGTAAACAGGGCATCCTGCCCTTTTCTTTCTTCATATGGCAGAGGGCAGATATAAATCTGTGGAGGAGTGGTTAGGGTGGTGGACTTTGGTCCTGAGAAACTGAGTTCAGGCACAGGCAGCTCCTTGTGACTCTGGGCAAGTCACATAACCCTCCATTGCCCCATGTAAGCTGCATTGAGCCTGCCATGAGTGGGAAAGCGCGGGGTACAAATGTAACAAAAATAAAAGATAACTATTGGAGATTCTACATGGAATGTTGCTATTCCACTAGCAACATTCCATGTAGAAGGCTGCGCAGGCTTCTGTTTCTGCGAGTCTGACGTCCTGCACGTACGTGCAGGACGTCAGACTCACAGAAGCAGAAGCCTATGCGGCCACATTGGTGTGACTCTGGGCAAGTCACTTAACCCTCCATTGCCCCATGTAAGCCGCATTGAGCCTGCCATGAGTGGGAAAGCGCAGGGTACAAATGTAACAAAAATAAAATAGATACTATTGGAGATTCTACATGGAATGTTGCTATTCCACTAGCAACATTCCATGTAGAAGGCTGCGCAGGCTTCTGTTTCTGCGAGTCTGACGTCCTGCACGTCAGACTCACAGAAGCAGAAGCCTATGCGGCCACATTTGTGTGACTCTGGGCAAGTCACTTAACCCTCCATTGCCCCATGTAAGCCGCATTGAGCCTGCCATGAGTGGGAAAGCGCAGGGTACAAATGTAACAAAAATAAAATAGATACTATTGGAGATTCTACATGGAATGTTGCTATTCCACTAGCAACATTCCATGTAGAAGGCTGCGCAGGCTTCTGTTTCTGTGAGTCTGACGTCCTGCACGTACGTGCAGGACATCAGACTCACAGAAGCAGAAGCCTGCGCGGCCACATTGGTGATCTGCAAGCGCCGACTTCTACATGGAATGTTGCTAGTGGAATAGCAACATTCCATGTAGAATCTCAAATAGTAGCAACAGTGGAGGAGTGGCCTAGTGGTTAGGGTGGTGGACTTTGGTCCTGAGGAACTGAGTTCGATTCCCGGCACAGGCAGCTTCTTGTGACTCTAGGCAAGTCACTTAACCCTCCATTGCCTGCCGCATTGAGCCTGCCATGAGTGGGAAAGCGCAGGGTACAAATGTAACAAAAATAAAATAGATACTATTGGAGATTCTACATGGAATGTTGCTATTCCACTAGCAACATTCCATGTAGAAGGCTGCGCAGGCTTCTGTTTCTGTGAGTCTGACGTCCTGCACGTACGTACAGGACGTCAGACTCACAGGAGCAGAAGCCTGCGCGGCCACATTGGTGATCTGCAAGGGCCGACTTCTACATGGAATGTTGCTAGTGGAATAGCAACATTCCATGTAGAATCTCAAATAGTAGCAACAGTGGAGGAGTGGCCTAGTGGTTAGGGTGGTGGACTTTGGTCCTGAGGAACTAAGTTGGATTCCCACTTCAGGCACAGGCAGCTCCTTGTGACTCTGGGCAAGTCACTTAACCCTCCATTGCCCCATGTAAGCCGCATTGAGCCTGCCATGAGTGGGAAAGTGCAGGGTACAAATGTAACAAAAATAAATAAATACGGGTTAAAAGCAGGGTGAATAAATTATCTTCAGTCAGGTTTTATTATTCAGATTTTTATTATATTTTAAAAACCAACATAATTAAATTTCTCTTTAAAAAAAAAAAAAAAAAAAAAGGTTACAAATGCCATCTTGTGTGTGCAGATCTTATACATCCTTTTCATAGCAATGAACTAATGACTCTAGACAGTTGACCAAGGAGTGCTGTTACAATAACGGGTCTAAGTGAGCTTGACGGATGATTATAAAATAGGAGAAAAATCCCCAAGTAGTTGAACACAGGCTTACGATGCTGTCGTCCAATACTGACTTGTTCTGTTTGAGGGAGTTAGTTACTAAATTGTGGTAAAATATTGTTCCTGCATGGCCTGATGTTCACAGGGGCCATCTTAAAAGAGACTGGAGGTTTTCAAACGGTGGCAGCATCCCCTGGACCTACCAGCTCTTTCCCTGACCCCAGTATCCACAAATTTACTACCGGTCCACTTTCAACCTTTTATTATTTGTTACATTTGTATCCTAGCAACTCACAGCCAGCGGGTATAATAAGTCAAATGTGGAACATTAAATGATCGGAGCAGCAATAAGCTAAGTAGTTGTGGTGTGAGATATTTACTGATGGTATAGCACCGTTATAGAGTAAAGACCCACTGTTAAGGGAGGAGGATGGCAGGGGATCAATGATTATGCAATTGTCACCACACAATGATCATTTTATTGATTAAAAAGGTGGTACTGGTCTGAGGTCCCCTCCTCCTTGGTTCTCATTTAATGTTCCACATTTGACTTATTATACCCGCTGGCTGTGAGTTGTTGTTATTCATAATTCAGCGGAGGATTCCCTGTGACCGTTTGTTACATTTGTATCCCACATTTTCCCACCTCAATGTGGCTTACGTATAACCGTTAGCGGTGTTAGCTGGTCTGAACAAATACATAGTATGAATGAATACAAAGTGATATTGTGGTAGAATGAGGTACATGTATGGTAGGTACAATTGGGGGGAACCTGCCAGCCTTGGAGGTAGAGGCGACTTGGGACTGCTTAGGTGATTTAGAGCCCTCCCCCCCCCCCAAGTAGATCGGGGGGCTGTTCTGGACATGTGGTGGTGGGGTTATCAGCATGGCACTTAAATTTACCTCCAATATCTTTCAGATGGCCCCTGGGAGTATCGGGTCATGTGTTAGCAGATCCTGTGCTCTGTGGGAGAAGCCATAACTCCAAAGCTACTACTACTAATCATTTCTGCTGCTATTTTTCCAAGAAGAACCTAGTTTGTAAAGTTCAGCATAAGCTGTGTTATTTGATTTGTATAATAATGAGGTATTTGCATGCTTTGAATTTCTGTGTAGCATGCGTTAAAGGAAAATGGGACTTTGATATACTGCCTTTCTGAGGTTTTTGCAACTACATTCAAAGCGGTTTACATATATTCAGGTACTTATTTTGTACCAGGGCTGATGGAGGGTTAAGTGACTTGCCCAGAGTCACAAGGAGCTGCAGTGGGAATCGAACTCAGTTCCCCAGGATCAAAGTCCACTGCAGGCAACTAATGTAGGATTTTGTCTTTTAATTTGCACAAAGTGGCAAAAATCTTGCATTATCCCCTTTAATGTGGGTTTATCCCTCTGAGGTGGAAACCTAAAGGAACAGGAAGAAACTGCTGAGCCTGAACAATAAATAAAAGTTTTATCTTCCTGTGTGTTCTGGTATTGACAAAGCCTGACACTAGTAAAGGGAACACTGTTCAGACATTTCTTTCTGTGAGTAAAATTGTATTTATCTTCTTGAAAATATGCCCTTCCATCCTCTGTGCGTACCAGTGCATGCACTGTTCACAGGTTCTTCTATACCCATATTGTCAAGACTGGCGGATTTCAGAAGAGCTTACAGCTGTACCAATAAACTGCAGCCTCCACAGGGAATTCATTTGTGCCTTCAAAAGTAGCTGGTGTGTACTATCACTGCCAGCTGGGGGACAATGTTTATGTAAGAAAAGTGTCAATACTTTTTACATTTATCACAATAATAGCAGCTAAAGCTTGAACTCACATTCTGTAATATCTTTGGGGTTCTTTTAGCAATGCACGTTGAGTCTGGATCATGTCGGGGTATCTATATGCCTTATTTAAAAAAAATTAAAAAAAAAAACCAATGTAGAACAAAATTTCTGTAAGTTGAACATTCCTCCTCCGTGCTTTGCACTGAAGCTACAATCTTGTTTTGAGTTTAAACCTTAAAGAAAGAAGGTGCTTGAAGAGTGCAAAGATCCTCAGAATCGATCACAGCACAGCAAATTTGGCCATGGCTTAAATAAGACTTTGAACAACCAAGAGAAAAGATCAAAATACCATATATCAAAATGCACAAAATACTTGTAAATACTAAATATGGTAAGTTGTAGGAAATACAGGTATTCAAAAATGTTCTAATAGTTTCACTGTCGCCAACTATGAGCGCAACAGAAGTCGTCCATAGTTTTGGCAAGGTCTCCGGAAGAAGCCTTCATGAAACAGAACAATCTGGTATAATTTCAGATTTCCAATAGTCCTATGAGAAGATATTAAGTTGGTGACAGTGAAACTAATGAAAAGACATATATTTGTCAACAGTGAATCCATTTTGCTGTGCAGCTCAAAGCTAAGTATTAATTTTCTTGGCTGTTGGTAGAAGTTTTTGATTGTGAATTACAGAGTTTAAGAATTTTTTCCTACCACACAACCATTGTTAGGAAGTTTTTCTAGACCTACTAGTAAAAAAGGCCCGTTTCTGACACAAATGAAACGGGCGCTAGCAAGGTTTTCCTCGGAGTGTGTATGTTTGAGAGAGTGTATGTGAGAGTGACTGTGTGTGAGAGAGTGAATGTGCGAGTGTGTGTGTGTGTGTGTGTGAGAGAAAGTGAGTCTGGGTACGAGTGTGTCTGTGAGAGAGAGAGAGAGTGTGTGTGCGCAAGTGCATATGTGTGAGACAGATACAGTGTGTGCGAAAGAGAAAGTGTGTGTGACACAGACTCTCTGTGAGACTGAGTGTATGAGACCAAGAGTGTGACTGTGTGACACATAGAGAGTGAATGTGATAGTGTGAGACATAGAGTGTGTGAGAGTGAGGGAGAGAAAGACATTGTGAGAGAGAGAGTGTGTGTGTGTGTGTGTGTGACAGAGATACCTCCCCCCACTCTGGTGTCAGGCTCCCCCCTCTCTCTGTCTCTGGTGTCTGAGCGTTACTGTGCAGGACGCTGAGCTCTGGCTGTGCTTCAAGGAACTGACCAATCCTATTTAATAGAATGCACCTCCAACATTCTGAAGCCGAGAAACCTCATGTGGTTGGTCACTTCTGCTTGTGACAAACCCGGAAGTACGTGATGTCAATTCAGGAGATGGATACAGAGAGCAGGAATGCCTCAGCCATGCAGTCAGCTTCAGAATGTTGGAGGTGCGTTTTATTATATAGGATGATTACTTTTTTGACCGATCACATTAATATGTATGTGGCTTTGAGCTAAAATATTGTTGATAAGGTCTGAATGAGGTCTTTTCCTCCTTATTTTGAATACCTGTATTTCCTACAACTTACCATATTAAATAAGACTTAGCCCAGTATGTTTTAGTGCAGTCCTGTTCTGTATAGTAATAGAACCATACTTTGTATTAATTTTGATGTGCTTATGGTCCTTAAGCATGTACTGCTTTGTAAAATGAAGCTAAGGTGTATCGTGGTGCAGGTCTCACTGTACTGTTCTCAGATTTAATTTTGGAAATTGACAATTGACTTTTAATCCATATTTTTCCAGGTATGTTTTATTCTGCATGAATAGGGGGGAAAAAACCCTACTCTGAAATGTTTTTAGCTAATCACAATTAATTTGATATCTACAGAATATTAAAATAGAATAATAAAAATACCCTCTGCATTCTCTTCTCTGGTCTTACAGTAATTGTGCTCAAGATAAGCTGTAGTTCATGTATGGTAGATAGAGGTCCCTGCCCAAGAAGATGGGACAATGAGGGCAAAATGACTTGCCCAAGGTCACAAACAGCCTTAATAAGAGAAGAGAGATTTAAACACTGGCTTCGCGGTTCACTGCTGTAACCTCTAGGCCTCTCCTTGATGCAGTCAAGTACAAATACAGAAGCAGTACACACGTTTCTAGGAGAATACGTTCTGTGTTGCATCAGGGGACATGGTATGATACAAATGGGAAGTCCTATGGTAAGCTGTTGGATCTTGTGCTGAAAGTTTGTTCAGAGATTGTAGCTGTCGACATTCTTAGAGGAGCTGCATTTTCAGTGGTCCATGGTGCATTCCACCCTGAGTAGTGGAGCTGTTGGTGAATTTTTAGATTTGCATATTATCCTTGCTTCATCCACTATGTCACTACTGTCGCTGTAAAATGCTGTATTCCCCATTCCATGCCACTCTCTCAGTATTTGTATCCCATCAAAACTGCAGCACAGAAGAAAATAGTTTTGACTGAAATGAGAACAAAAGATGTATTCTATGTTTACTGCAAAGCTTCTCAGCCAAACTCCTCTCCAGTCAAGGCAGGAGTAAATATATCCTGTGAGATGTAGCTCTTTGACCCTAGCATGTATTTACCCTTGCAACGACTTTTTCCATTGAACCCAGAGATCTTAGCATTAAAATATAGGATTAAAATAATGCTACAATCAAGGAATGGAAAAGTAGAGGGCTGAAAAATAATGATGAACAGAAATATCATTTGTGGCCGAGCATCTAATTTACCTACTTTCTGGGATAGATTTTAGGCCAGTCCTGGATTTATGACAACCCTAACCTAGTGCATTATGGGACCTGCAGCAATGATTCTGCGGGATAGAACTGTAGAATACATATACTGCTCTGCTTTGGGATGTACATTTAAAGCCAGAATTCACCAAAAAGCCTCCCTTCCAGAACTAGGGCCCCCTTTTACTAGACAGCGTGCCCTAAATGCTGTGCATCCTATTTTATACCTACGGGCCGTGGTGTGGCACTTCAGGGGTTGCTAATGTCCGCTAGCATGTGCTAAGCTTTAATAAGACATAAGCATCGCCATGCTGGGACAGACCAAGGATCCATCGAGCCCAGAACCCTGTCTCTGACAGCGGCCAAAAGAACAAGTGTTTTGTCCCGCCCATCCCAGAAATAGTGGATTATTCCTACGTCCATTTAATAAAATTCTATGTCCTTTTCCTCCAGGAAGCCGATAAGACATAAGCATCGTATAAAAGGGCTCAGAGGTAACTTGGCAGCTCTGTTGTGTGGATCATATCTTAGCCTGCAGGACCCAAACACCTACAAGGGAAGTATTGCATGCAAATCTATCTCATGCCCATTTAATTAGCGATATCCTGAAACCCTAACTAGCTCTGTGTGTCCCAGGGCCTGGGTTGAGAACTCGTTAAGCAGTGTTGGCTCTCAGTCTGCCTAATATGTAAAGCGATCACAAAATAATCCCATTTTTCCCTTTTGTGCAGTGGTACAAAATCAGTACATCATTTGAAATTTTACCCTCGGAAGGAATCATATAAGATCTTTTCACGCACATAGAAACCCTACCGTAGATTTCAGCATTGGGACTGCATCTTAGACTCTGGCTTGGTGAGAAAACTGTCAATGTCTTCATAAATAACTCTGGAATAAGAGCAAAGGTTTTAGAAAAGATAGTATGCTATGTTTCAGAACAATAAACGCTTACATTTTCAGTATAGTGCTTTCTGAAAACCGGACTGGCTGGGCTGCCTCCAGGATCAGGTTTGGGAACCACTGGTATAGTACTTAAAAGTTAGACATCATGACATTTTGAATGAGTTGTGTTAACAGAAAGCTCTATATGACAATTGTGTAAGTTGACATCTGCATTTGGGTGCCCTGATGAAATGCGGGTCACACCAATTCTACAATAGCTTCTATATGACCAGATAGCATTATGTAAAGGGTCCTTTTACTAAGGTGAGCTAATGGATTTAGGGGCCCTTTTACTAAAGAGTGTTAGGGCTGCCACCATGTTATTATTATTATTACATTTGTACCCTGCGCTTTCCCACTCAAAGCAGGTTCAATGCGGCTTACATAGTAATAGGGATTACAGGTTATTGATGAGAAAATAAAAGTTAAATATAACAGAATAACAAAAGTGATAGGTAGGTAGGTAGAGGACAGGGGTGAAAGAGTAGGAGAGGGGTAAGCAAGGCTAGAAGAGGCAGAAGGGGGATGGGTACAGGATAAGCAAATAGAAATTTTGGTTGGAAAGATAGCTAAGGTCAATGTCGTTGTCTCCTGGATGGGTAAGTAGGATTCATAGAATTCGTTTGGGTCATGTTGGTGTGTGCAAATCAGTGCCGAAACAGGGTACCTTGTAGAGTCTTCAATAAATTGAATTTTGAAATTTGCCCGTTTCTTCCTAGTTCTGCTCCCACTCCCTTTTTGCTCCTGCAAATCAGCCCTACCACGTGCCAACTCCAGCCAGTGGCGTAGCCACAGGTGGGCCGGGGCCCACCCACTTAGGGCTCAGGCCCACCAACAGTAGCACACATTTAGCGGTAGCTGGTGTGGAACCCAAGCTCCACCAGCTGAAGACTTCCCCCTGATGGTAATGAAAATGCTAGTCCCCACGATACCGGCACCTGTGCATGCTCAGTTTTCAGCGCATGCCTGCTGCAGACCACCAAGGTGGAAAGAAGCATTTTCCCGGCAGCTCAGATATTTTTTTGGTGGTGGTGGGGAGAACACTTGGTGCCCAGCCACTTCTTGCCCTGGCCCACCCAAAATCTGTTGTCTGGCTATTTTTTCTAGCACCAGGGTCATGCCATAAGTATATAATGGGCTGTGTGGAATTGAGCGCTCCTTTGTGAAAGGACCCCAAAGTGATGCATGTAGGGGAGAGGAACCCAAACTATAGCTATGTGATGCAAGGTTCCACCGCCCAGGGAAAGGATCTAGGTGTCCTCATTGATGATACACTGGAAACCTCTGCTCAGTGTGCAGCGGTGGCTAAGAAAGCAAATAGAAATGTTAGGAATTATTAGGAAAGGACTGGAAAACAAAACTGAGAATCTTATAATGCCTTTGCATCACTCCATGGTGTGAGCACACCTCGAATATATTGTGTGCACTTCCGGTCACCGCATCTCAAAAAAGATATAGCGGAATTAGAAAAGGGTACAGAGATGGGTGACCAAAATGATAAAGGGGGATGGGACAAGTTCCCTATGAGGAAAGGCCAAAGCGGCTAGGTCTCTTCAGCTTGGAGAAGAGATGGCTGAGGGGAGATATGATAGAGGTTTATAAAATAATGAGTGAAGTAGAACGGGTAGATGTGAATCACTTGTTTACTCTTTCCAAAAATAAAAGGACTAGGGGACACGCAATGAAGCTACTAAGTAGTAAATTTAAAACAATTTGGAGAACATATTTTTTGCTCCACTTGTAATTAAACTCTGGAAATCGTTGCCAGAGAATGTTGTAAAAGCAGTTAGCTTAGCAGGGTTTTAAAAAGGTTTGGATAACATCCTAAAGAAAAATCCATAAGCAATTATTAACATGGCCTGTTCCACTCCACTCATTATTGTATAGACTTCTGTCTCCCCTCAGCCACCCTAGTTGGGTTTTCGGGTCAGATCTGGGAAGCCCTGGCATAGGGTACTTGCAAGGCCTAGAACAGAACTGGTCCGGTACTCAAAAGCAGTTATCTGAGCAGCAGCACCTTCTATCTAAATAAGTTCTGTTGACAGACTTTCAGCACAATTCTCCAAATCACCACAGATAGCCCTGGCACTATCCAGATACTGCAGAGCGAGAACAGTCCCCAGAGTTATCCAGTTAGCGGTAAGGTTTGTTCCAGTAACTAAATAGCTATCGGGATAATGGTAGGACAGCAAAGGCCTCTCCTAACTTTATCATGTTAGCTCTTCAATTAACGCCCCACATCTTAACCTATGTGCATTGAATTGACTTAGCATTCACTAAATTTTTAAGGCAGCCTAACAAATTGAGGGGCCCTTTTACCAAGCAGCACTAGAAAGTGGTCTGCAATAGCCCCAATGCAGGTCTTTCGCACATGCTGAGGCCACTTTTTCGCTGCTGGTAAAAGGCAGCTTTTCTATTTTTCCCAATTATGACCATAAGCTAATTTTCGCATTAGCGCTTGGTAATTAATGTGTAAGCCCTTACCACCAACTATTTTGTACGTGGTAAGGGCTCATGTCAGTGGCGTAGCTACGTGGGGCCTGGGCCCCCGTGAATTTAGCCCTGGACCCCCCTGCCGATGACCCGCCCGACCCCCCCTCCCGCCGCCAACCCGCCATCGCCGTGCAGGACGTCAGAAACAGAAGGAAGCCTTTTGCGAGAAGAGGACCTCAGCTGGCTGGAGTTAGGATCCCCCACCAGCAAAGGCAGGCGACGGCGGGTTAGTGGCGGGGGGGCTAAAATGTGCCCCCTCACCTCGGGCTCTGGACCCCCCTCCTGCTGAAATCTGGCTATGCCCCTGGCTCACGTGCAAATTTTGCACTAATCAGTTAGCGTGTGGCAATGGCCACACGCAAACCGATTAGCATAGCTCCACCCACTCTCCACTCCCAAACACCCCAGCTACAAGAATAAATTTTACTTTATAGCACATGAGTAGTGTGCGCCAATTCCCGAAACTCCCGCGGAATGCCTGAGCACGCTGCGCATGCGTTAGTTCTGACTGCAGCTTAGTAAAATGGCCCTGAATGTGTGTTAACAATTGCACCTTTCTAAAATAAGAACATATGTTGCATGAAAGGGTTTTATGGTCTTTCAATAATTTACATATTATAAAACAGAACAATGTGTGTATCACCCATAGAGACTAGAGTGCTACTGCATTGAAATAGATTTGTTACGTTTTAGGTTACTTACTCTGTCTTGTTACTGTTTGCTAAAGGGTCAAACTCTATCACCTCATAGTAATTAGGTGGTGATGGACTGTCTTTGGCAACATCTGAAACAAAAGACGATCAACAAAATGCAATTTAAAAGCAGATTCATGACATGTAAGGATGTATGGAAGCAATGGAGACAGGCCACACAGATAGAAGTCATGTGAACCTGGATAAATACAGAGAAACATGACCGCAGATAACAGCCAAATGGCCCATCCAGTCTGCCCATCCACAGCACTCACTGTCTCCTCCTTAGATCCCATGTGCCAGTCCCATACTTTCTTAAATTCAATGGAGAGAGACAGTCACAGCTGGTACCTTTGAACCAGCCGAGCTGCTCTCTCACATGAGAAACCAATCAATTGTATCTGAATTGACAAGTAATTCAATTTCTTTCTCATAAGTAGCTTTGAGTCTTTTATATCCACTAATTGGCTTTGGCATTAAAGACTCAGACCCAGAGAACACTTATGTGTAGCTGTGGTACTATATTCCCGTAACTAATTGGTTGTACGTGTCGCTTGTATATTTTTTGGAGTCTCAGATATAGAGGTAATTTCATGTAGCAATATTCTGTACTCCCAGTGAGATATCACTGATCTGTTAATTGTACAAATACTTGATGAGGTATCTGGCCTAGTGGTTAGGGTGGTGGACTTTGGTCCTGGGGAACTAAGGAACTGGAGTTCGATTCCCGGCACAGGCAGCTCCTTGTGACTCTGGGCAAGTCACTTAACCCTCCATTGCCCGCTGCATTGAGCCTGCCATGAGTGGGAAAGCGCGGGGTACAAATGTAACAAAAAATAAATAAATAAATAAATAAATAAAGAGCAAACTGGGTGATTTATTTACTCCTAGGTATTGGTGGGTGGACTGCCATCTTGGGAGGGATAAATATACCCTAAAAAAAACAAACAAAAGTCCTCATCTTTCCAGCCATGAAGAAGGGGAGAGGGATACCAGAGATCAACTGAAGTTTGTGACACTAGGGCAAGAATGAAATGGGGCAGATCAGGAGGGTCTAATGATCCTTGTCTGCCATCTCGGGCTATGTTTCTATGTTTAATTATTTAGGTTTCAACATTTTTATTAATGAAGCACAGAAATAATGCTCAAAAATGGTGGTTACATCTTGTAAATGTCTCTACAAACAATCAACACACACCAAGTATTGAAATTATACGATATTGCTTGTCTCCATTAATCTTTTTACTTTATCCCCCCCCCCCTCCTATATTATTAACTAACATGTTATCATCAACCTCTAATAACAACAAATTCTCCCCCTCCCTTTCCCCCCAACTTTCCTTACTGCCAATTGACACCGTGTGTTCAAACGCTGGGCCCCCCAAATTATAACCACCTGCCTGTGTCAACTGTGCAGCCACAAAGCCTCAAATTAGGATCAAACCTTACTATACGGGCTTATACCCCTCCACAGGCGAGCCAGGGGGCCTGTGCTCTGATGGCCCCCCTACCCCCCTACGGAGGACATCCATTTCACCCTGGGAAAGGACTAATAGAACTCCAAATAAAACAGTCTCCTCTCCTGCCCCCCTCCCTAAACCCTCCCTCCCCCTCCCCCCCCCCCAGCCATGGTCTGCTCTCCCGTCTTGTCAGTTGCTAAAGGGTTGGTAGAAAAAGATCTCTATTCCCATTTAATTCCCATCAGTTGCCGGTGGAACTTTAGACAATGCTCCAAGTTTATTAATAATGTGGCTCCTCGCCCTATGAGACAGGGTGTTAATATAACCTTCCCAGGTAAGGAAAAAATAGCCTTGTGTCCGAGGGTTAAGCAGGGAGTCCCGGAGCTCCATCATAAGTAAGTCATGTAAGCGATTCCTCCATTGCCAGAAGGAGGGGTTCATTTCTTGCGTCCAGTTAACAAGTATGCACTTCATGCCCACCAGAAACGCCTTATGGGCCATTATGTTCTGGTATCTCGTACCCCCCTCTACTGGCGCGTGGCAACCCAACAAAATGGTCGTAGGCTGCATGTTTAATTATTTAAATACCCAGGACCTGATATTCAGTACTACTAAACCAGGTAGGAGAAGCTTCTACCTGGCCAAGTCGTACCCGGATTTTCAGTGGCACATAACTGGATATGACAACTACTGAAACAGTAAAGATTCTGGGCGTCACACATGATGCCAAACTCTTTCAAATCTCAAGTACTGAATTTTCACACCTATACCCCTGAATTCTACAAAACGCGCTAAAAATTGCACGCACAAATTTAACTGAATAACGAACTAATTAGTGCTGATAATCGGCTTTTTAACAAGAAATTATTGGCACTAATTAGAATTAATTAAAATGTACGCACACAAGTTTAGGTGCGAGTCAAAAAAGGGGGTGCGGAAATGGGAGGGTCATAGATGGATGGGGGCCTTCCTTTCAGTTACATGTAAGAGGTCAAAGTCACGTCTAATCAAAGTCCGTGATATGTCTGTCCCATAGCAGATTAGGAATCCTTTGGCTGGCTGGCAAGTCCTAGTGGGCGTGGGGATCCCCCCCACACTGACGTCACTCCCTCCTGGGGTGTTTTTTCCCACCAGGCTGTCCTCCCTTCTCACGAATCCCCTTGAGGGGACCCTACTCAGACTCCCTCTGCCCCCCCTCCCCCAGCAGAGGTTTCCAGCAACCAGCCACTCCAAAGTCCGCCTGTTCAGCTCCGGATTTCCTCCTCGGTACTCAGGGTCTCGATGGGGGTAAGGCAACCAAAGACCCAGATCCACTTTTCAGAATCCCTTTTATCACTTCTCCGCCCACTTCTGGAGGCTGGGCTCCCCCTATTTCTACCCACTGGACCTGCTTTGCCAGTCCTATTGCCATAGTGACACCCATAAAATCCTCCCACCTTCTGCCTACAGCAGAGGCACTTTTCGGTGGGGGGGGGGGGGGGTCATATATGTAAGTAGTGCAAATGAATTATGAATATATGTATAGGCAGTGCCTGCTCTGGCAAGTAGCCATTTGATTTACACCTGCAACTTATCCGTTTAGCAGCTAGAAATCATCTTAACCCAATGGTTGTCAACCCAGTCCTCAGGACACACCTAGCCAGTCAGGTTTTCAGGATACCCACAATGAATATGCATGAGATAAATATGCATGCACTGCATCCACTGTATGGAAATCTATCTGATTCATATTCATTGTGGGTAACCTGAAACTGGCTACTACTACTACTACTTAACATTTCTAGAGCGCTACTAGGGTTACGCAGCGCTGTACAATTTAACAAAGAGAAACAGTCCCTGCTCAAAGAGCTTACATTCTAATAGACAAGTGAACGGTCGGTCCGATAGGGGCAGTCAAATTGGGGCAGTCTGGATTCACTGAACTGGCTGGCTAGATGTGTCCCGAGGACTGGGTTGAGAACCCCTGCCTTAACCTGACAGTCGTCGGCTCTGCCTCCGCTCTCTCCAAACCCCGGCTCCTTTATATCCAGATAAAATCTGGGCTTTCAGTGAGCTGAACCACCTGGTTTTATCAGGATAAGGGTTATGAATATCCGGTTGGTGAGTTATGCGCTCACCATCAGCTGGCACTGGAATACCAGATCCTTTGTTTTCATCAAATAATTTAAGAAGGCACTCCAGCACTTCACTGAGAAATCTTCTTAAATTTCTGCAGAATGGAAAACTGTAAGTTGCTAAAATACGTACTGTACCTGAATGTACACTGCTGCAATAGCTTTCAGGCCAGCAGGCGGTACATAAGAGATTAAAGGGCCCTTTTACTAAAACGCACTAGAATATGGGGCTTGGAATTTTTTTAATGTAGGTCTTTACCATGCACTAAGGCCATATTAAGGATTTTTTGGATTTGCTAATTTTTTTCATTAGCACATGAGACTTGCAAAAAAGTAATGCGAGAACGCTTACTGGCCCCTATTTAAAAGGTGTTACGTGCTCCTGCATTAACTCCCAAATTCCATAAAAACGCTAAAAATTGCATATGTAAATTTGGCCGCACACCCAATTAGCACACGCGTTTTGACTAACAAGCTAATTAGAGGCAATAATTGGCTTTTTAACAAGCAATTAATGGCACTAGATTCAATTAACATGTTCAGGTGCTTATCTTTAAGCACGGTTTATAGAATACCGCTATGTGTTTTTTTTTCGGTGCTGATTTTTTTTTTACTATTTATAGAATTCCCTCCTAAGTCTGTATTATCCGGTTAGCGTGTGCTAATCAGAACACTGTAGCTGGATAACGCTTCCACACCCAACCCCGCCGATGGCACGCCCCTTCCTGAAAAAAAAATTAGAAAAAATATAAACAACACACAATTAGCACACGCTGCCAGGCAAATTACTATAAAATACTTTAATGTGTTTTGCGGTAAGCATCTGTTGGCGCTTAACGCAATTTCGTAAAAGGGCCCTTAAATAAATAATGTCATCTGAACTTCCAAACCACTTTTTGTCTATTTGCCTAAGCCTGTTTCATGGTTCAGTAATTTCACAGAGCAGATCAATAAAGAACCTGTGCTGTAAAGACCATTTCTATAAATTATTGTGCGTTCTTACTCTTGTAGGTTGTTGCTGATGCGCTGTTTGCCTGCTCATGTTGAAGCAAGACAGTAGGGTGGAGAGGCTGGACTGTCGGAAGCAGAGGCCTGGGAGGTAGAGCAGAGAAAATCTAAAGGGGGAAGATGAAACAAAATGTGTTATTATGACCTGACTGCAGCCACATGGATATACATTTGTGTGAATCTAGGAGACGTTTTTTTCTCTGTGGCTAGTCCTTGAAACTGGAACCAATTACCACTGCAGCTGTGGTTGGTCACAAATACTGTGACTTTTAAAAAGCTGCTGAAATCACATTCATTTATTTGAGCCTTTGGTACGGTGACTTAAGATGGGGATTGTTATGTAATTATTACATTTATTTATTCATGTATTGGGATTTATTAACCGTCATTATGAAGAGATCCACTCAGCAGGTTTGTGTAAGTGTATTCAGGGCTGCCGAAAGGAGGGGCAGGGAGGGCAAAATTCCCCGGGCCCAAGCCCAGGCCCAGCAAACTTCTCCTTGCTGCCTGCTTCTGGGTCTGTCCTCCCCTACTCCTGCATGCCACCCAGGACCCGGATGATTGCATTAGCGCGATATTGTGTTAATGCAATCAACCGGATCCTGACTCCTGGCACGAACAGGAGCAGGGGAATCAGGCACACAGGAAGCGGGTTCTTGGCGTCGGGTCTGGGCTTGGGCATCCCCACCCCCGAAGGAATTCCTTGAAAAGCGCGGTAAATAAATCCTAATATATAAATAAAATAAATAAACTATAGGAAACACATCAGGCTGTACCTCACAGCACACAAAGGAAATGAGGGACTGAGAAATATGGATACAGAGAGCAGAGCCCCCAGCAGACAGGAGAGGGAAAGCTTGCAAAAAATAGAGAGCCGGGTCTGAGACGCACCCCGCTCAGAAAGGGCAGTACACAGTAATAGCGAGGGTAGTGACAGCTAAACAGAATTTAAACAGTCACAACAAGGAAAGTCTGCTCCAAACACTCAGCTGCCAGAGGCAGGCAAAATACTGCAGTCAAAGGGTTAACCAAGCTCTGAACACACAGCTGCCAGAGGCAGGAACACTGAAGACAAGGGTAACATAAACACAGGGAAGAACAAACAACCCCCACAGAAAGAAACAGAGGCTGAGTCTGCCACAAAGACAGACAAAATACAAACACAGCACAAAGGGTAACTCCAAGGGAAACAAAACAAACAACCTGGAACAGAATGATAATCGAGCTTACCGCAAAGCACCAGAGTCAAACAGAGGAAATCACAGGTGAGGGAAGAGGGGTAATCAGACACACACTGGAAGCTGGAAGGAGTGGCCTAGTGGTTAGAGCACCAGTTTTGCAATCCAGAGGTGGCCGGTTCAAATCCCACTGTTGCTCCTTGTGATCTTGGCCAAGTCACTTAACCCTCCATTGCCTCAGGTACAAACTTAGATTGTGAGTCTTCCTGGGACAGAGAAATATCCAGAGTACCTGAATGTAACTCACCTTGAGCTACTACTGAAAAAGGTGTGAGCAAAAATCCAAATAAATAAATAAATGGTGACGTTTGCTCATGGTCATTAAAGAAAAAAAACGGAAAAGTGTCCATTTTAGTGCTGTAGTAAAAATGACCGTAGCACACGGGAAAACACCCGTGTAAGGGTGCCCTAAGGCCACATTCTACCACAGCTTAGTAAAAGGACCTTTATGAGAGCTGAAGAATGAGAGAATACTCACATTATCATACTGGGGATCGGAAGGGGCACTTGGACCATTGTGCCTGTCCGTTGTAAACCTAGAACAAAAGTAATCATGAGATGTTGCAAATACCTTTTGGAGAAAGCAGTGCAGTGACTGTGTTTGTACTCTTCAGTGTGTGGGAACAAAAGGCCAGCCAAAGCACAAAATATACATAAAGTGACACTTTTTAAAATCATTTTAAAATAGCTCTGAAGAGCTCATACTCCACTGGATAAAAACAGCATCATCTTTCACTCTGACCTGCTTATTCTATTTTGACCTGAGGGAGAGAGTGTTAGCTCCCGAAAATGCGAAGAAATGCAAAGTGATGCACTTAAGGAATAGAAATCCACGGGAGACGTATGTGTTAGGCGGGGAGAGTCTGATAGGTACGGGCGGAGAGAGGGATCTTGGGGTGATAGTATCTGAGGATTTGAAGGCGACGAAACAGTGTGACAAGGCGGTGGCCGTAGCTAGAAGGTTGTTAGGCTGTATAAAGAGAGGTGTGACCAGCAGAAGAAAGGGGGTGTTGATGCCCCTGTATAAGTTGTTGGTGAGGCCCCACCTGGAGTATTGTGTTCAGTTTTGGAGGCCGTATCTTGTTAAGGATGTAAAAAGAATTGAAGCGGTGCAAAGAAAAGCTACGAGAATGGTATGGGATTTGCGTTACAAGACGTATGAGGAGAGACTTGCTGAACTAAACATGTATACTCTGGAGGAAAGGAGAAACAGGGGTGATATGATACAGACGTTCAAATATTTGAAAGGTATTAATCCGCAAACGAACCTTTTCCGGAGATGGGAAGGTGGTAGAACGAGAGGACATGAAATGAGATTGAAGGGGGGCAGACTCAAGAAAAATGTCAGGAAGTATTTTTTCACAGAGAGAGTAGTGGATGCTTGGAATGCCCTCCCGCGGGAGGTGGTGGAAATGAAAACGGTAACGGAATTCAAACATGCGTGGGATAAGCATAAAGGAATCCTGTGCCGAAGGAATGGATCCTCAGGAGCTTAGTCAAGATCGGGAGGCGGGGCTGGTGGTTGGGAGGCGGGGATAGTGCTGAGCAGACTTATTCGGTCTGTGCCAGAGCCGGTGGTTGGGAGGAGGGGCAGGTGGTTGGGAGGCGGGGATAGTCCTGGGCAGACTTATACGGTCTGTGTCCTGAAGAGCACAGGTACAAATCAAAGTAGGGTATACACAAAAAGCAGCAAATATGAGTTATCTTGTTGGGCAGACTGGATGGACCGTGCAGGTCTTTTTCTGCCGTCATCTACTATGTATAAAATGAGGTAAGCTCAACCAATAAAATGGCATCGTTGTATTTTTAGTGCAGCAGAGAGAGGGAGCAAAGTACAAAGTCCAAAGAGCAAAACAAAGAGTACTAGGAGCCTTCAAAAAAAGGGGAATAAAACCTTTAATCTATGGGCGTAGACTGGGGGGGGGGGGGCGAGGGGGGCAGTGCCCCCCCAAATGACGACGACTTAGCGGAAGTTGCTTTGGCGAACTGGCGGGCGGGGTGCCAGTAGTAAAAGCAACAAACAGGCACGCTCGTCTCCGTCCGCTTCCCTGCCCTCTCAGCGTCCCGCCTGAAAGGAAATGACATCAGAGGAAGGCGGGACGCAGAGAGGGCAGGGAAGCGGATGGAGACGAGCGTGCCTGCTTGCTGCTTTTACAACCTCCGCTCACTCGGCCGCCCGCCCGCCCGTTCACCGCTGGAGTGGAAATGCTGGCTCCTGTCTAGTCCACGGTAAGGAAGGAAGCCATTTGGTAAGTCTCTGCTTCCACTCCCCCGCGCAGCCGTCGCCGTTCACTCAAACACAGCAAGCAAACCTGTGAGCTGCTGCATCCACGTTGTCATTGCTGCGAAGGGGGAGAGGGGGGGGGGGAGACGCTGGATAGAATGGGGAAGGGGACGGATAGAAACAAGAAAGGGGGTGGGTAAATACTACTGAAGAGGAAGAGGGAGTGCTGGGTAAGGAGGAAAGAAGGAAGGAAGGGAGAAAGAGCTGGCTTGATATTCCCAAAAAAAGCCAGCTCTTTTTCCCTTCCTTCCTCCATATTAGCATATTCATTTGCATATATATATACAGTATATATATATATATATGCAAATGAATATGCTAATATGCTCCGCCCCATCCTTTGCCCCCCCCCCTCCAAAATGAAACAAACTACGCCCATGCTTTAATCACGTGTTTTGGGGAACAAATCTTTGAATGGACCAGACAAGGTCCGTGTTCGGCGCTGTGCGCCTGCGTCAGGGGTCGCAAAGTGCAGCAAAATGTGTACGGCTTTATTGTAAATTTCAGTACATTTGATGGAAGCAGTGTGCTGAGCCGCCGTGCTGTCCCTTTGCATAAAAACATACAGAGATATACTCTCTCTTGAACAAACTCCTCTAGTCGTAAAATCAGTTTGTTCAAGAGAGAGTATATCTCTGTATGTTTTTATGCGAAGGGACAGCACGGCGGCGCAACACACTGCTTCCATCAAACGTACTGAAATTTACAATAAAGCCATACGCATTTTGCGACCCCTGACGCAGGCGCACAGCGCCGAAACACGGACCGTGTCGGGTCCATTCAAAGATTTGTTCCCCAAAGCACGCGATTAAAGGTTTTATTCCCCTTTTTTTGAAGGCTCCTGGTACTTTTTGATCATTGTATTTTTAGCCTTGGTTCAACAGAACTGAGAAGCTTATGACATCTTGACCGGCTCAACCATTATGCGGATGAGGTGGTTGACTCGGGTGGCAGAGGTTTTGGGGCGGTAAAGAGCAGGCTGTAGTCAAATCAGAACAATAATGGGGCAATTTGATAAGCTGGCACCCAGAGGTACATGCCTGTGTTTCCTTTGCCGGAAGGGCGTTCTGACCCCTCCAAAGTGTTCAGCTCCCCTCAGAGGCAAAGGGGTGCTCTATGGCATCAAAGGCATCATCAATTGACAGTTAGGTGCCTACGGGGTCCTTTTACTAAGCCGCGCTAAAAAGTGGCTGGCGCTGGTGTCAGTACGTGAGTTTTCCGTGTGCTGCGGCCACTTTTAGGACCCCTTTCACAAAGCGGTGGTTAAGCCCAATGCGGGTTTACCGCTCACTAAAAAGGAAGTACCGCCGGGCTACTGCAGAAGCCTGGCAGCTCATCACATTTGCATGCAATTTTCTTTGTGAATCCCTCTGTGTTTCTAAATCGGTACATTTTTACCGATTTGGAAACGCAGACGGATCCTTAACGAGACCTTTGTGCATCTGGCTCTTTGTCTTTTCAACTTCAGTGAGAGACACAGTGAGGAGCTTGCAAATTATTCATATCCCTTTTTAAAGGGTAGAAAGAGACTCAAGTTATTGGAGAATCTGTTAGGGGTCCTTTTACTAAGGTACACCGAAAAATGGCCTGCGCTGGTGTAGACACGTGTATTGGATGCGCGCAGGTCCATTTTTCAGTGTGCCTACAAAAAAGGCTTTTTTGGGGCAGAAAAGGTTATGTGGCAAAATAAAAATTGGCACGCATCCATTTTGGGCCTGAGACCTTACCGCCACCCATTGACCTAGCAGTAAAGTTTAACACGTTAACCGGACGGTAATGGTCTACGTGCGTACAATGCCGATTACCACCCAGCTAGCCAGGAAATTTCCAGCGCGCTTAGTGGATGCGCGTAAAAAAAAAAGAAATTACCTTTCCGGCGCGATTCGTGGACACGTGTAAAAAAAATGAAATTACCGCCCGGGCCACACGGTAGCTGGGTGGTAGTTCTAAATTGAGGCACATAGGACCTACACAGTCTAGTAAAAAGGCCCCTTCGCTTTTCAAGTGGCAAGACTAGATAAGACTATTTTGAATTTTATGCTTTCTGCTTTAGGTTACAGGCATTTTAGGTGCATGATAAAAGGAAATGGGACTTGATATACCACCTTTCTGTGGTATTTTGCAACTACATTCAAAGCGGTTTACCTATATTCAGGTACTTATTTTGTACCAGGGGCAATGGAGGGTTTGGTGACTTGCCCACAGTCACAAGGAGCTGCAGTGGGAATCGAACCCAGTTCGCCAGGATCAAAGTCCGCTGCACTAACCACTAGGCTACTCCTCCACTCCGACATACCTGTTTAGGAAATCTGTGATAAATTCTGTAGATTAGCGTTTGTTGGTCATTTATTACCTCAATAAAACAATTAATTTTAAAGGGAATTTTATTTTTTGTCATAACGTAACATTGTTAATCTCTGGTAATTTCCAGATTTATCTTTTGTAAAAGAACCCAAAAGTAGATAGCGGACTATAAGATATTGTGTTATGTTATGCTATTCATACCTGTTGCGAGTTTCTCTAATGATACAGATTTATTGCAAGAGACAAGATCTGAGCCTTGGGCTCTGGCCATGTTTCCACTGCATAGGAAGGATTTATGTCCTGCAAAAGATCGAATCAGTCTGTCTGATTGATTGATTCGACCTTTCTGACACCCACCGTAAATCACATCAGTGCTGCCAGACACTCTCTGCCAGAGTCCAAGGTCTGAATCAGTTCCTCTGACTTTATCTGAATTCTGCAGAACAAAATTCTTTTTTGCTGCACTCGGGTCCTTTTGCAAAGGCGTGCTAGCATTTTTACTGCACGCTAATCCTTAGCCCATGCTAAAAATAATAGTGCACCTTTGTAAAAGGACTCTTTAGTGAGCTACATTTAAACAATTTTACCCATAGGCCAGGGGCGTAGCCAGACTTGGGCGAGAGGTGGGTCAAAAGCCCGAGGTGAGGGAGCACATTTTAGCCCCCTCCTGCGCTGCCAACCCCCCCACCACCGTCCCTCCCCTGTTCCTTTCGACCCCCCCCCCCACTGCCGCCAACTCTCCCCCGCCACCGCCAGCCAAAGTCCCCTTCAGCACCAGTCTCTGAGTCCAGTGCGTTCGCTGATCTGGATTCTGTTTCTGTGAGTCCTGACGTTCTGCATGTTCCTACGTGCAGGACGTCAGGACTCACAGAAACAGAATCCAGATCAGCAACGCGCCGGAGACCGGTGCTGAAGAGGACTTTGGCTGGTGGGGGTTGGGTCCCCCGCCAGCAAAGGTAACTGATGGCGGGGGAGGGTCATCGGTGGAGGAGTGAAAGCAGGGGGGGTCAGGGCTAAATCTGCAGAGCCCCATGCCCCCGTGGCCCCACCTAGCTACGCCCCTCCCATAGGCATAGAATGGGCAAGAGCTCTCTCTTGAATAAATTTACTGACATTTTGGCTGGAGAGTCCTTACTAATTGAAAGGTTGTAGGGAAGGGATTTGGAGTTTAGCTCACATCCTTTTCACTGGTTATTCAAGGCAAGTTATAGTCAGGTACAGCAGCCTAACGGTTAGAGCACCAGGCTGATAACTAGGGAACTGGTTCAAATTCCACTTCGGCTCCTTGTGAAAATAAGTACATAAGCACTGCCATACTGGGACAGACTGAAGGTCCATCAAGCCCAGTATCCTGCTTCCAACAGTGGCCCAATCCAGGTCACAAGTAGCTAGCAAGATCCCAGAACAGTAAAATAGATTTTATGCTGCTTATCCTAGAATATGCAGTGGATTTTCCCAAGTCCATCTTAATAATGGCTTATGGACTTTTCTTTTAGGAAATTATCCAAACCTTTTTAAACCCTGCTAAGCTAATTGCTTTTACCACATTCTCTGGCAATGAATTCCAGAGTTTAATTACTTGTAATGTGAAGAAATATTTATTTGCTTTAAATTTACTACTTAGTAGCTTCATTGCATGCCCCCAAAGTTCTAGTATTTTTGGAAACAGTAAACAAGCGACTGATGTCTACCTGTTCCATTCCACTACCTGTTCCATTCCTCTATCATATCTCCCCTCAGCTGTCTTTTCTCCAAGTTGAAGAGCCCTAGCCGCTTTAGCCTTTCCTCACAGGGAAGTCATCCCATCCCCTTTATCATTTTCGTTGCCCTTTTCTTTACGTTTTCTAAATCCAGTATATGTTTTTTTTAGATGCGATGACCAGAACTGTACACAGTATTCGAGGTGCAGTCGTACCATGGAGTGATACAAAGGCACTATAACATCCTCATTTTTGTTTTCCATTTCTTTCCTAATAATTCCTAACATTCGATTTGCTTTCTTAGCCGCTACTGCACATTGAGCAGAGGGTTTCAATGTATCATCAACTATGACACCTAGATCCTTTTCGTGGGCGGCGATTCCTAATGTGGAACGTTGTACAACGTAACTGTGGTTTGGGTTCCTCTTTCCCACATGCATCGCTTTGCACTTGCTCACATTAAAAGTCTTCTGCCATTTGGATGCCCACTCTCCCAGTCTTGTAAGGTCCTCTTACAATTTTTCACAATCCTCTTGCGATTCAACAACTTTGAATAACTTTTTGTCATCATCAAATTTAATTACCTCACTAGTTATTCCCAACTCTAGATCATTTATAAATATATTAAAAAGCAGCAGTCCCAGCACAGACCCCTGCGGAACCCCACTGCCCTCCAAATGCCAGAGAGACTATAACAGTAGCACATGGAACAGTATCCCTTGAAAAATATAAATCAAGTTTGGGAAAACATTCTGGAAAATATTGTACTTACAAGGTGGATGAAGTATCTCCAATAGTTAATAAATTCAGCTGCGGGTAAAGGAAAGGGTTTGCTGTACCTGGACCAGAGGCGTTCATCTGCTCCGAATCTAAAAATAAAAGCAGCATAGTTACTCATGTATTTTTATACTCTACAAATCTCTTTTGCATTGATCAGATGTTCTATACCATCCCTCGGATTCTATATATGGCGCCAGATTTGCATGCCCAAAGTTGTGTGCGCACCCAAGATGCACACAAATTAATTAACGAGCCCATAACTATCAATAATTGGGTGCTAACAACCAATTCCTGAAGCTAATTGGCACTCATTAAAATCTGCACATACATCTGGCTGCTCGCTATTCTAGGGCGTGATGCCTAACTTTACTATCATGCAACTCAAAAGGAGGCATGTCAGGGGCATTCTGAAAGGTTGCACGCGTAGTTATCGAATACGGCCTCGGCTCACCTAACTTGGGCGCCAGCATTTACACCAGGTTTCAGGAGGCGTAAGTTAGGGGCGGGAATCAGCACTAAATGTGGTTCTATAAAGGGCACCCCAGATTGCCAGGGCAGGCAACCCAACCTAACAGATTGTCCAACATAACATACATAACATAGTAACATAGTAGATGATGGCAGAAAAAGACCTGCATGGTCCATCCAGTCTGCCCAACAAGATAAACTCATATGTGCTACTTTTTGTGTATACCTTACCTTGATTTGTATCTGTCTTTTTCAGGGCACAGACCGTATAAGTCTGCCCAGCACTATCCCCGCCCCACCTCTGGCAAAGACTGTATAAGTCTGCCCAGCACTATCCCCGCCTCCCAACCACCAGTCCCACCTCCCACCACCGGCTCTGGCACAGACCGTATAAGTCTGCCCAGCACTATCCCCGTCTCCCAACCACCAGTAACTCAAAGTTTTCCACCAGTGGTTTCTAAACCCAGACAGTCAGGTTTTCAGGATATCCACAATGAATATTCATGAGGAAGATTTGCATGAAGTGGAGGCAGTTTATGCAGATATCTCTCATGAATATTCATTGTGGATATCCTGAAAATCTGACTGGCCAGGTTTGGAAACCACCGTTTTACACCACTGTATGCATGGAGTAGGGTTGTCAACTAGATCCAGATTCGACTGACAGGGCTGATCCAGTCCTGGGTTTACTCCAATGTATGAAGGTCCATATCTAATGGGGAAATCAGAACCACAAGTCCCTGCATGCAATGGGGTTAAGCCCAGGGCTGGTCAACCTGTCGGGTGAATCTGGATCACATTGCCAACCTTTGCACGGAGGCCTGGGTCAGTTTTCTTTAAGAACAGTAGAATGACCCACCCCCTCCATGCATGCAAGTAGGAAAACACAGGGCTGGATCACTCTGTCCCTTATGATGTGGCTTTACATGGTCACTCTCTTTATTCTTTTAATTTAGGCTTGTTCGAGTTCAGTCCTTAAGGGCTGCAACCAGACCAGGTTTTAATGCTATTCCTAAGGAATATGTGTGAGAGAGAGCTGCACGCAATGGATGTAGTGGGAATGGGAATGCAAATCTTTCTCATGCATATTCATTAGGGATAGCCTGAAAAACCTGGACTGTTTGTAGCCCTGAGAACTGAACTTAGACAAGCCTGTTTTAATTGGATTGCATTTATTTATTTAGTTGTTATTAGCTCACATGTTTTATGAGCAATAAACATGTTGCATTGTGAAAAGAAGAAAGGGCCTGCCAGCTGGCTCTGTGTCCTGAGAACAGGCTGAGCAAGTCCTGACAACCCTATTTTATACACAGAGATGCCAAGTTACCTAGTTCCAGGCTGGAGATTTTGAGATCCTGTTGTATTACAGGACTTGCAGCACTGATTTGGGATATAAGTTCAAAACCAGGACTGGCCAAAAAGTCTGCAGCCTGGAAGTAGTTAACTTGGTATTTAGCTTAGCAGGGTTTAAAAAAGGTTTGGATATCTTCCTGAAAGAAAAGTCCATAAGCCAATATTAAAATGGAGTTGGGGAAAATCCACTGCTTATTTCTAGGAAAAGCAGGCATAAAACGTATTCTACTGTTTTGGGATCTTGCCAGGTACTTGTAACCTGGATTGGCCACTGTTGGAAACAGGATGCTGGGCTAGATGGGCCTTCGGTCTGTCCCAGTATGGCAACGCTTATGTTCTTATGCATACAGAGCTGCCAAGTTACCCGGTTCCGAAAGGAAGGCTTCTCATTCAGGCCTGGTTTTGAACTTAATCCCAAAGCAGTGTAGATTTGTGGTCCATGATTCCACCCATTGAAATCATTGCAGTGTGTCCCTTATGCATCTGGATAAGGTATTCAGAAATTCAGAACTGGACTGAACTATCAATCCTCGTACTGGGTAACTTGGAAGGTCTGTTGCATGCAAGGAGGTTTAATTGACAGGAAATGGCGTCACGAGACAAGGCCGAAGCCGTAGTTGCCATCTTGATACACTCAAACCAATGCAAACTATTGGTCCATGCCAAGTCTTGATACACTCAAACCAAAGGAAACTATTGGTCCATACCAAGCCACACAGAGGTGTTTGCTGTTGTTTTGGGTGATTCAATATGGTGGCAAGCTGGCTTCAGGCCAGATAATGTGCCAAACACACTCCTGCTGTCTCCTGTCAATTAAACCTCCGAGGTTGCATGCCTGGACTTTTGGTTTTGATTTTTCCCAGTAATTTCCCATGCATGCCTCGAAGTAAAGCCAAGACTAGATCCATCTGTTTCCTATGCCATGCAGCCAGGTGGCAAGCACAGAGAAAAGAGCAGGGCATCTTTCTTTAGCTTATTTGTGGGATCTAAGAGACAGAATTTTGACTGGCAAAGTAGAGTGTTCTACAGCAGTAGTTCCCAAACCTGTCCAGGGGGACCCTCAGCCAGTCAGAACAGCTCAGCAGAGCTTCCAAGTTACCTAGTTCCAGGAAGGAGCTTTTAGACCAGTTCTGGATTTCTGACAACCTCATCCTGATGCATTATGGGACCTGCAGTACTTATTTCAATGGGTAGAATCGGGGACTACAAATCCCACACACTACTTTGGGATGTAAGTTTAAAATCAGGACTGGTCAAAAATGTCTCCCTCTTGGAACTGGATAATTTGGCATTTCTGGTTCAGTGGTAGGCAACCAAGGTCCCCGAAGGCCGCAACCCAGTCGGGTTTTCAAGATTTCCACAATGAATAGGCATGAGATCTAACAGAACACAACGGAAGCAGTACATGCAAATCAATCTCATGCCTATTCATTGTGGAATTCTTGAAAACCCGACTGGGTTGTAGTCCTCAAGTTCCACGGTTGCCCACCTGTGGGATATCTGCAATGAAATAGGTTTGTATGTTCTGCCTTCATTGCATGCACATTTCTCTCAAACATATTCATTGTGGATATCCTGAAAATTGGACTGGCTGGAGGTCTCCTAGAAAAAGGCACTGTTGTAGAACAGTGATTCTCGACCCACTCATCGGTACACACTTAGCCAGTCAGATTTTCAGGATACCCACAATGAATATGCATGAGATACATTTGCATACAATGAAAGTAATGCATGCAAATTTGTTTCATGCATATTGTGATAAAGACACATCCAGGATAGTTGGGTTAAGGCAGTTTCAGTCTGAAATACAAGTCCCAGAAGGCATTGCAGGCAAGGAGCCAGGGGGTGAGATGAAGAACCCGGACTGGACTCCTAGCTGTAATAGGGGAAGACATGGGTGTAAGCTGGCAGGATGTGTAGATTGGCTGCCACTAGGGGGAAAGAGAGATAGGAAACCCTGTGTGCAGGAGCTCATCATTAGTCTAATGCTCAACTCAGCTGGTATGGGTGTGGGGGAAGCTAATGGAAGGAGAATGATTGGTTGTGAGAGCAGAAGCCAGGGATTGATTAGGCAGGTGGGAAGGAGTCCCAGGGAAGAGAGAAGCAGAAGGAGAGAAGAGGGTAGAGCGAAGCAGATGCAGGGTGAAATCCCTTGGGTGTGAGAAAGTCCCAAAAGTATTTGCAGGCTGAAAACCCTTGGGTAATAGAGGTCGCTAAAGTACTGAATCTACCAGTGAAGCCGATGTAAAGGGGAATGAATCCCTTGGGGTATGAGAAATCCCTAAAATATGGAACCCCTCCTGAAGGTAAAGAGAGTAGAAGGTAGAAACTGCTGCTTTGTCATTTAACTGTGATGATGAATTGAACAAACTGCTTCTATTTGGAATTGAACTACTGTTTATTGTGCACTGGATAAAGAGCCCAGACTGGAGCTGACTGTGAGCCTGTATTGAATCCTGGTATGTGCTGATAGCCTACTGCTTAAAGGGGACTATTTGCCACCCACTTTCAGGTGGCTTATATGTGCTTAAGATTGAAGGTGAATGCTGCTGTTGGAACTGTGTATCAGGTCTACTAGAAACCTGCATGAAATAGAAGTTGCTGGTGGACATTTATTTCTTGACTGTACCGGGAGCCTGTGGCTGGAGGAGATTGTTCTATCCTTGGCTGCACTTAGAGGTACCTGCTTACAATATTAATTGTGAATATCCTGAAAACCTGAGTGTCCATGAGAACCCCCTTTTCTAGAATGCTCTTTACATCCTTGTCTAGGCTGATGAGTCTCTTTTATAGAGTCTCCCATCTAAATCTCACTCTCATCAAGTGTCTATTTTCTAATATATTTCCATCACTCATGATGTATTGTAAACCACATTGAGCCTGCAAAGAGGTGGGAAAATGTGGGATACAAATGCAATAAATAATAATAATATGTAGTCACTACAATATTTTCTCCTATTTTCTCTCTCACCCAGTACTCAATTCAGGGACCAATGCAGAACGGCCTGCAGTACAGCTGCAGGCAGATGTCTGAGCGTATGGCCTCACCCACAACCATAATACTGCGGCACGCAAGAAACTAATTGCATGCAAATTTTGTGTGTGGAAAACCTGCAGCAAATGTGGAGGGAGAATGCCAAATGCAAGTGCACAAGGCTTTACAATGTGCAGCGACGTCAGACTCCGAAAGGAGCAGCTTTGAACAGCACGGACTCCAGAGGACGAAAAAGAACTTTAAAAAACCCGGCTCGGCTGGCGGGGGTTGGGATCCCCCGCCAGCCGAAGGAATATTTTTAAAGGCAGCGGCAGGAGGAAGCGGACCTCGGCTGGCGGGGGTTGGGGTCCCCCCGCCAGCAAAGCTAGGACGGCGACGGCGGCGGCGGGAGGGGGGGCTATAATGTGCCCCCTCACTCTGACCTTGGCCCCCCCTACCACCGCATTTCAGATACGCCTCTGGTATAACCCGGGTTTAGCTTGTGGTAACCCCGCAGCTAAGCGTGTGTTTGCGTCTGGATTGGCCTCCTAGTACTCATCCCGTCCCACTCACTTCTTATCCGGTGCCGTGGGCCTGAGAAAGGAGGAAAGCAGCTGCCAACAGAGTTTTACTTCTAACTCTTCTCTGCGATTGCTATCTGGCTGTTTTATTGGTTATCGGTCATTAAATGTTTACTGACTTGGTGAGAATAAAGTGTTCACCGCTGGGGTTTCTGAGCCTGTTGTCAACCTCTCATGTCCCGCTGACGGGACATCTGCACGAAAGACTGAAGGTCTATAGCTGAGGTCAATTAAATCGCTTGCAGGAGCTGATGGAGTGTTGTGATTCTGTTAATGAGAAATGCAACATTAAAAGTTTATTAGATGCATTCATTTCAACAATTCTACTGTATTTCACATTTTGCAGGTAATGTCTATTCTTAGAAATCTAGGTTGAAATGAGGTGGCCGTATCAGGACAGCAATTTTCTGCAATCTGCGTATGAAACTGGAGACTAACGTAGAATCCCATGGAAATGACTGAAGTTCATGCTCACGTTCTTGTCACATTATTTTGTTATGCTTGTTATAATCTTTGTGCATTTGACCCGAGCAGAAAAACCACTGATATTTCCAATGACTTTTACTGTAAGAGGAAAAGACCCTAATAACAGAAATAAAGGTCATTACACCGCTGAAGAACTAGGAAATGTCAGTAAAGTTTTTCTAACCAGGGAGCTTACACAACGGGGCTCAGCATTGCTTTCGGAAATTTAGGGGCCCTTTTACAAAGGCGCGGCAGACTTCACGCGCATGCAGCGTGCGCCAAAACGAGACTACCGCCAAGCTAGCGCACCCTCCTGGCGGTAATTTCGGATGTTGGCCTGCGCCCATACCGCTGGGACAAATTCTTTTTTTTTTTTTTAATTTCCTACCATGCGTGGCATTTCTGCCATTAATCGGCAGTTGGTGCGCACCGACCGGTCACTGCACGTGTAGTGCGTCAGCTCTTACCACTAGATCAATAAGTAGCGTTAAGGGCTCAGGCCGTAAATAGACGAACGCTGGTTTCAATTGTACCGCAGGCCCTTTTTCCCCAGACATGGTAGAAACTGGCCCTGCGTGCGCCAAAAACACACACCCACACTACCGCAGGCCACTTTTTGCCACGGTTTAGTAAAAGGACCTCTTATTGCGGCCACCGTTAGGGGAGCTAGAGATTTAGAATCCCTTTTACTAAAGTGTGCTGAGCAGTTAGCACATTGCTTTACATTTCTTGCTTCTATACCACAATATATTTATCCACTCCTACCCTAGCTGAGATAATATTTAACCACCTCTCTGACCTCATGTGCAACTTTCTTTAATCACCTTTCTAACTCTTCCTACTCTCTTACCTATCTATATGTTCCATCTTTGCTTTACCCTTCACTATCAATTAAAATGTTCTATTACGTATTGTGTTGACACTGAGTCTGTAATAGTTTGATTCGTTTATTCTGAGTTGTCCCAGTCTCAGAAGTCATTGGTCCACTTCCCACTCCTTTTTTTTTCAGTATTCCCCAAGTGGGATTTAGTTGTACATCCACCCAGGTGGATTTCCTATCCAAGTAGTAGTATACCATGCCATATTTTGTATTGTTTTTGAATATTCTTACTGCTGTAATTGCCTATTGCTCATGTTTGATCTATTCTTACTGTACACCGCCTTGAATGAATTCCTTCAAAAAGGTGGTAAATAAATCCTAATAAATAAATAAATTAAATAAATAAATATCCCCAAAGAGATCTCTGCAGTTTATAGTCTAAAGATGCAAGGCATTGATCAAAATACTATTAAAAATTCATTCAATTAAAATAACAACACAAAAAATACAATCGTGATGATCTTAAACAGATCATAAAAGTAAGTTTTAAGACCTCTTTTGAATGCTGAAGATGTATTTTCAGGGGTAATGAATTCCACCAGTGTGAAGCCTGGTAGGAAAACATACAGTTAAATGAAGATTTATAAATCATGCCCTTGAGACTAGGTAATTTTAACACTAAAGGCAATGTACTGCCAAAAGCCATGTTCTGAACTGATAATTGAATCAAATTCCTCAGATAAAGGGGAGCGTAACCATGGAGTATTAAAAAGGTCATAGAACAAAGTCTGAATAAAACTGGAGCCTTAACCAGGAGCCAATGAAGCTTTCTCAGCAATGGACCAGCAGGAACATACTTAAGAGGAACAATAAATTAGTCGAGCCGCGGTATTCTGCCATGTTCGTAGTTTTTTAAAATAAGATCCTCGTTTACTCCTACATACAGAACATTGCAGTAGTCTAGATGGGATAAGACAAGAGATTGAGCCAATAACCTAAAGGCGGACTGATTAAAGAAGGATCTTATTCTTCTCAGTTTCCTCATATTATTCCATAAGTTTGTTCATTTGCTTTTTCATGCGGCTGTATGCGTTATCTTCCATCTTGAGTAGAGAGGTGTGGTAGCCGTGTTAGTCCACTTTCAAAGGTAATCAATAGAAATCAAACATGGAAAAGAAAATAAGATACCACCTTTTTTATTGGACATAACTTAATACATTTCTTGATTAGCTTTCGAAGGTTGCCCTCCACCCCCCATCCTGTTCGTCACTGAAATGCTTTGATGTCTCACTTGTAAGCTTTGATGTTTCACTTATATATACTGTCATCTACCAAGATTTGCTTATTTCCGATCTGACGAAGAAGGGCAACCTTCGAAAGCTAATCAAGAAACGTATTAAGTTACGTCCAATAAAAAAAGGTGGTATCTTATTTTCTTTTTCATATTTCTATTGATTACCTTTGAAAGTGGAGTAACACAGCTACCACACCTCTCTACTCATATTATTAAAAGCTTCGTCAAGAATGACACCCAATATTTTTAACTGTTTGTCTAACTGAAAAGAAATTTTCTTGTACCTTTAATGTAGTTTCCAAAAAAAGGTCTGTAAAGATTTTTCCCAGTACAAAAGAATTTAGTTTTATCATCACTTAATTTAATCTTGAAAGCACTAGCCCAGCTGGATAAAATATTTAGGGCCCTGCTTTCTAAGGTGCGCTAGAATTTTAAGGAGTGCATAAAATTAGCGCGCACTAACTGTATAGGCGCCAATAGGATTATTATGGGCATCTACACAGTTAGCGTGCGCTACAAACGCAGGAAATGGGATCCAATGTTGAATCAAAGGATATAGCGATAGTCACATCATCTGCATATATCTAAGTGTTGTATCCTGCTGATACAAAAGGACTAGCTGCAAAGGACTCAAGTACAAATCAATCTATGCATCCAGCTTCTCCTATACGAGCACGCAACTGTGGAATGCACTACCAAAAGCAGTGAAAACAACGTACGACCACCTTAATGTCCGGAAATCACTAAAGACCAACCTGTTCGAAAAGGCATACCTTACCGACCCAACTTAAGTGCCTGAACCCTGCAACACAACAAAAACAAAGCTGGTAATGAACACTGTATAATTCTTCTTCTCTACGATTCCCTAATGTGTCTGTAACACATGAATCTCATTCGATCATAACATCGCTTTGCATTTGTTTCATCACCGGAGGTGGCTAACGCCTCACGGTACTATGTAAGCCACATTGAGCCTGCAAATAGGTGGGAAAATGTGGGGTACAAATGTAACAAATAAATAAATAAATATCAGTCAAATATTGGGGTCCTTTTATGAAGCGGCGGTAAGCCCAACGCAGGCTTACTGCTCGCTAAAAGGGAAGAACCTCCGGGCTACCGCAAGAGCCCGCTGGTAGTTCCCTCCCCCAGCATGCGCCATTTCTGCCGCAGTAAAAATATTTCAATTTTTGTAGTGCTGGTATATACCCAGCAGTAATTGGGAAGTGCCGCTGGGTTAGTGCGGGAGCCCTTACCGCCACCTCAATGGCATGCACTATTTGCAAAGAGTGTGCACTATATGGGCAAACAAACAAAAAAATGTGTGTGTTTGGATTTTTTTCCTTTTATGGCTCATTTTCAATTCCTTAACAATATGCAATAATTCGAGCTATGTCGTGGACATTTCCCATGTCATTGCAAACAACAGCCCATCCCTACTTCTCCTTTGTCCCCTGTGCATGATTCTTTTAAATCTCTCCATGCAGAGAAAAGAATGCTCTCAGCAAAGAAAAGGCAAAGATGACATAAAAACAAAACAAAATAAAAAGAGCTGATAGCATTAGATTTCACAGAAGGGATTAAGCAGACAGACCTTTGCCCTGACTGGAAACAGAATATCTGAATAATGCCCATTGTGTTAAGAAGCCTCTGTGTTCCCTTGGGTTCACAGCATGCCACAATCCTGCTCCCAGTTGAGAGAGAGAGAGAGAGAGAGAGAGAGAGAGAGAGAGAAAGAAAGAAAGAAAGAAAGAGACTCTATACTGAAGACCAAAGTCAGTCACTCGTTTACAATACAGCAGTTTACAGGGCCGGTCTTAGGCAGAGGCGACCGAGGCGGACGCATAGGGCCCCGCGCGGCGCACCTCAACTGCCTCTCCCTGAGTCCAATCCCCGCTCGCTCGGACCGCATGCGGCACGGCATCCGCATCATCATGATTGATCCCGCGCCTCTCGCGCCAATTCGCTCAGTGCCCCCCCCCCCACTCAGCCCGCCGTCAGCTCTCTCGCAAATCTCGCCACGCCCCCAGTGAAGTCCCAGTAGCAGGCAGCAGCACAACGTGCAGAACTCGACGGCCCGGCCCCACCCCGACACAGAAGACAGACAGTTAGTTGCAGGCTTGCAGCAGGCACGATGAACGTCTCACCCCAGCTTCCTTCCGCCTTCCCGCTCAATTATGTCCCGCCTCCTTTGATGGTGTTTCCTGTTTCCGGACTGTGAGGGCGGGCGGGAGACGAGTCATTGAGCGGGAAGGGAAGGAGCCGGAGCGTGGTCAAAGCCTGAGCCATCGTCGATGGTGTTAGAAGAAGCTCAGCTCTGGATGCAGACTTTTGGTCTGCATAGGGCCCCGCACTTGCTAAGACCGGCCCTGGCAGTTTATACCTAGAATCTATCAGTTCAGTGCCAGAAACCTGTCACATAAGTTCTCACTCTAATCACTCACTGTATAACCGGTGCCACTGCTTCACGCCTCTAATTTCCTTACACTGGAGACATTTATCACTGTTCACTTTCTCATCTTCCTCCCTTCCTTCCTGTATTTAAGCCTGAAATGCCAACTGTCTTTTTCTACAGAATTCTTTTTTCTTTACCCCCCATCCTGCAGATGCCTGCATGTACTCTCTGCATATTTCACTATCAGAGCCAGTGGTGGGAGGCGGGGCTGGTGGTTGGGAGGCGGAGATAGTGCTGGGCAGACTTATATGGTCTGTGCCAGAGCCGGTGGTGGGAGGCGGGGATAGTGCTGGGCAGACTTATACGGTCTGTGCCAGAGCCGGTGGTAGGAGGCGGGGCTGGTGGTTGGGAGGCGGGGATAGTGCTGGGCAGACTTATACGGTCTGTGCCCTGAAGAAGCACAGGTACAAATCAAAGTAGGGTATACACAAAAAGCAGCAAATATGAGTTATCTTGTTGGGCAGACTGGATGGACCGTGCAGGTCTTTTTCTTCCGTCATCTACTATGTTACTATATATCAAAGTACCGTTTTTTTAATCAGAGGAAGAAAGACACAAATATGTACTTTTTAAACGATTGCTTTTGTGCAGGTTGCTACAATTCGGCTAACAACAGCTCATCTAATAGTCAGTTGGTCCAAGGATACAATTCCACAGAACCATAGAAACAAGACGTCAGATAAGGGTCAAATGGCCCAGCCAGTCTGCTCATCCACAGCATCCACTTTCTCTTCCTAAGTGATCCCACACTTTCTTGTCTCCATCAACTCCCCTGGGAGGCTATTCGATGCATCCACCATACTTTCCGCAAAAAAAAGTACAGTGATACCTCGGTTTTCGTCGATAATCCGTCCGAAAACAATCGGCGAAATACAAAACCGATGAAAACCGAGGCAATTATTTCCATATGGAATTGTTTGGCTAGACGCGCGGGGTGATGCTCACACAACGAGAAACAACGCCACATTGAGCAGAAGAACGCGTGGGTGGCTCTTTTATTTCGCAAAATTAGCAGCGAGGTCACGTGGGCACGCCGATGAAATCAGAGGCAACCGACGAAATCAGAGACAAATTTTTTGCGGAAAAAAAATCGACGAAAACCGAAACCGACGATAACCGAAGTCAACGAAAACCGAGGTATTACTGTATTTCCTTAGATTACTCCTGAGCCTATAACTCCTTAACGTCATTCTATGCCCTCTCATTCTGGAGCTTCCCTTCATTTGAAAAAGGCCATAGAGGTATTTAAACATCTCTATCATATCCCCTCTCCCCTGACTCTCTTCCAGAGTACGTATATTGAAGTCTAAAGGCCACTTCATCCAAAGAGACAATTCATCTAAAAGTTAATCTGTCTAATGGACAATTGATCTAAAAATTAAATAATCAAGATAAAGATGTAAAGTCATACCTTTGTCATGTGGAAAATCACTTTTTTAAAGTCAATAATGAGAATACACCACATGCTTTAAGCTAATCACTGAATTAACCCTATGTGGCATTTGGCTAGAAAAATATTGACAAACGTCGTTTTAATTTTCTCATATTAACTTTCTTCACTCATATATATAAGTTTATTAATGGGCCCTTTTACGAAGCGGGCGTAAGCCCCACACGGGCTTACTGCTCGCTAAAAGGGAAGTACCGCTGGGCTACTGCAGCAGCCAGGCTGTACTTTCCTCCCCCAACACGCGCCATTTCTGGCGTTGCAAAAGTATTTCAATTTTTGTAGCGCCAGTGTGTAGCTGGCAGTAATTGGGCAGTGCCGCATGCTGCTCGGTTACCGCAGGAGCCCTTACCACCACCTCAATGAGTGGCAGTAAGTGCTCCCCCCTGAAATGGCCACGCGACAAGTGCTTCACTTGCCGCACGGCCGTTTCTTCAAGAAAAGGGAAACCGGCCTCAGCTTGCATTAAAAAACACACACCGATGCCAGCGCAGGCCCCCTTTTGCCGCAGCTTTGTAAAAGGACCCCTAAAAAATTAACTTTTTCCATAAAGTTCACGTGCTAATCTTTAATGAAAATGAAAAGGACTGAGACCTGATTCTTGATGTACATTTTCTTATCGTAATTGAGATGCTATGCGGCAAATATCTTGCTGAGGTGAATATTCTAAATATATATATATTACCAAGCATAACCAGTGTTCATTAAGTCATGTAGTTATTGGAGGAAAAGACCTCGGATGCTCGGGCTCATTATTGTGGATATTTCCACAGGACTGCCGTGCGAACTTCTTCACTGGTCTCAAAAACCTCTCGGTATAACTTGTCTGGAATGTTTTTACGTTTGGGGAGCGTGCCAGGTGCCCTTGACCTGGATTGGCCACTGTTGGTGACAGGATGCTGGGCTAGATGGACCTTTGGTCTTTCCCAGTATGGCACTACTTATGTACTTATGTACTTATGATCATTTTTTCTAGCTTTTAAAAAATATTTTTTGCTTCAATGCTTTCATATATTGCTGTCTAACACTTTGAACTCCATTACCGCCAAGAAGTAATTTTGAGTTAAGTGTCCTTCCTCTTCAACTTTAATCACAATAGATGTCCTTCTATCCTAAAGTCCTTATGAAGTAATGAAGTTCAAAGTGTAAAATAGCAATATATGAAAGCACTGAAGAACAGTGGAGCCCTGGTTTACTTGTATTTGAATTTAAATCACTATTCGGCCAAATACGAATAATATATTTGGGGCACTATTCGAGGCTGAATCGAATCAAATAAAAATATTCAGTACAGCCTTAATTATTATTATCACTTTTTTCTTCTAACATGTATTATAGATCTAGGCTTCCACCAGATGGAGACAAACCTGTCCTTAGTATATCTTCCTGAAACTCCCCTAACATTCCAGCATTACCTGTGCAGGCTTCTCTTTCCATGTGCTTTCCTCTGCTATGCGGATCCTGTTTCTAGAAAACCTGCAATAAGCCACAAGATGCTTGAGTAAAAAGTAATAACATTAAGGATTATCAAATCAATCTACAGTAACGTGAGGAAATACTTCTTCATGGAAAAGGTGGTGAATTGGTGGAGATTAAGACTGTATCTGAATTCAACAGAATCTCTAAGGGAGTGAGAGGGAGAGTAAATGACATGGATGGGCAGACTGGATAGGCCATATGGTCTATATCTGCCTTCATTTTCTATGTTTCTATATTATCAGCAGAAAGGCTATTGAATTTTAAAACATATTTTATGGGAAACAGCCTTCTGAAGTGAGTAGATTATAGAAAGCACATTTTAAAAAATGGCTGCTTATGTGAGTCAGATAGGGTTAGATTCTATATATGATGCCTTAAAAACTGGCACCAAAAAAATACACCTAGACATATTCTGTAAACTACACCTAAAGTTAGGTGTGGTTTCTAGAATACGCCTAGCGTCCGTCCGTGTGACTAAATTTAGTTAGGCACAGAGTGGGTGTATTCTATAACAGCTCACATAGTTTTTTGAAACGCCCACGACCTGCCCATTCCACACTCGTGGCCTCGCCCCCTTTACCAATCTGCGTCTTAGAATTTACATGCATCACTTTACAGAATACGCTTAGAAAGCTGTGCGTGTAAATAATTAATGCCAATTAGTGCTAATAATTGCTTGTTAAGTGGCAAATATCTGCACTGATTGGCTTGTTAAGATAATTACTTTGCATGAGTTAATCAGAATACAACCTGATTTGCACGCGCAAGTCAAGTTGCGCTATACAGAATCTGGGAGATAATTTCTATTAGCCAGCAAATCATGAAGGCATTTTTCCATAGAATAGGATAATGGCAGGATGTGTCATTAGACACATTTTAAAATTAGTTTTCTCTAGTATTTCTTGGAAGGATCACTCTTGACAATCCACCATGAGCACACAGGAATCCACAGCTCTGGGACCACACGTAAATAACCTTTCATATCTCAAGAAGGCGTTATTCAGGTCATCGTTCACTTGCACGAGTTCTCCAATTATGTCATCGTTCTGCACCTCCACGAGCAGCTCCGTGATCCTCTCCTGCATTTCTCGGCAGGTTTTGTGCAATTTCTGCGAAAAAAAAATGGACAAGATCCCTTCATCCTTGCACACCTGTACCAACCAGCAATCCCAAATTCTTATATGCATCTCTGCATTCAATTGTTCCTAAGAGAGAAACCTGGAGAGAGGAGGAGGAGGAGGATGTCTTAAGTTGTCGGGAAATGAATGGGAGGTGGGGTAGGAGGGAGAATGGCCACAGTGATAGGATTATTGATCTGGCAGCAAATGGTGGGGGTAGGAGAAAATATGGTGACATTTCAAAACGAATAAGAGCGACACCTGGGAAATGTACTGTTAAGGAGTTGAAAAGGAAATTCCATTCCACATTTAGACCCCCGTTTACTAAGACGCGCTCACGTCTTTAGCGCACCCTAAAATTGTGGGCGCGCTAAACGTTAGAGATACCAATGCATTCCTATGGGTCTCTCTAATGTTCAGCGCGACCACAATTTTAGCGTGCACGAAAAACGTGAGCGCGCCTTAGTAAAAGACGCCCTTAAAGCCTTATAGAGGTACATAGAACAGTTTGCAAGAGAAATGTTTTTTAAAAACCCTTAAAAACATATTTATTCCAACAAGTATTTAGATAAGGCCCCCTTAAGATCAACTCAGAACTATCTAAAGTTTAGAAAATTATTAAAGTCCATCCTATTCAAAAAGGTTTATTCTTTAGATGCAACATAATCAGATCAATTTCTTGGGTTCTCAAATAATTCAGAGACATTTAAACCTTATATTTTCCTCACTATCCTGATGTTTATTATAATTTTTTTATTTTTGTTACATTTGTACCCTGCACTTTCCCACTCATGGCAGGCTCAATGCGGCTTACATGGGGCAATGGAGGGTTAAGTGACTTGCCCAGAGTCCCAATGAGCTGCCTGTGCCTGAGGTGGGAATCAAACTCAGTTCCTCAGGACCAAAGTCCACCACCCTAACCACTAGGCCACTCCTCCACTGTTCCACTCCTCCACTGTTGCTACTATTTGAGATTCTACATGGAATGTTGCTATTCCACTAGCAACATTCCATGTAGAAGTCGGCCCTTGCAGATCACCAATGTGGCCGTGCACGCTTCTGCTTCTGTGAGTCTGACGTCCTGCATGTACGTGCAGGACGTCAGACTCACAGAAACAGAAGCCTGCGCAGCCTTCTACATGGAATGCTAGTGGAATAGCAACATTCCATGTAGAATCTCCAAGAGTATCTATTTTATTTTTGTTACATTTTTACCCTGCGCTTTCCCATTCATGGCAGGCTCAATGTGGCTTACATGGGGCAATGGAGGGTTAAGTGACTTGCCCAGAGTCACAAGCAACATTCCATGTAGAAGTCGGCCCTTGCAGATCACTAATGTGGCCGCGCAGGCTTCTGCTTCTGCGAGTCTGACGTCCTGCACATACGTGCAGGACGTCAGACTCACAGAAACAGAAGCCTGCGCAGCCTTCTACTTGGAATGTTTCTAGCAACATTCCATGTAGAATTTTCAATAGAATCAAACTCAGTACCTCAGTTCCCCAGGACCAAAGTCCACCACCCTAACCACTAGGCCACTCCTCCACTGTTGCTACTATTTGAGATTCTACATGGAATGTTGCTATTCCACTAGCAACATGCAGATCACCAATGTGGCCGCGCAGGCTTCTGCTTCTGTAAGTCTGATGTCCTGCACATACGTGCAGGACGTCAGACTCACAGAAACAGAAGCCTGCGCAGCCTTCTACATGGAATGTTGCTAGTGGAATAGCAACATTCCATGTAGAATCTCCAATAGTAGCAACATTCCATGTAGAATCTCAAATAATAGCAACAGAATCTCCAATATTAGCAACATTCCATGTAGAATCTCCAATGGTATCTATTTTATTTTTGTTACATTTGTACCCTGCGCTATCCCACTCATGGCAGGCTCAATGCGGCTTACATGGGGCAATGGAGGGTTAAGTGACTTGCCCAGAGTCACAAGGAGCTGCCTGTGCCTGAGGTGGGAATTGAACTCTGTTCCTCAGGGCCAAAGTCCACCACCCTAACCACTAGGCCACTCCTCCACTCTGCCAATCTTTATTTAATATTTTACTGTTTGTACTGTAGTCCTACTACAGCTTATGTAAGCCACATTGAGCCTACAACTAGTGGGATAATGTGGGATATAAATGCATTTTCTATACTTTCCTTAAAATATTGCAATTTCTTTTTCATTATGTTTGCGTTTTACTTTATGAATTGTAAACTGCCTCGATGGCATGACCCTATTACAGTATATCAAATAAAGACGGAACATGAACAGAATATCCTTCCGGTGGCCGCTGACCCCCTCCCACCCCCCAAAAATGTGAATACAAATATGACTTACCAGCCTCTATAACAGCCTCCGATGTTAAAGTCAGGTCTATTAGAGCAGCATGCAGGTCAGTATGGAGTGAGGGACTCAGGTTCCTATCTCCCTCTACCTGTCACACTTGTGATGGAATCTGTGACCCCTCTCAAAGTCATCAAAACCCTACTGTACCCACATTTAGATGCCCCCTTCACCCATAAGGGCTATTGTAGTGGTGTACAGTGGGGGTTAGTGGGTTTTGGAGGGCTCAGGGGACGAGATAAGGGAGTAGAGGTGAGGTGTGTACCTGGGAGCATTTTCATGAAGTGCACAGAAGTGCCCTCTAGGGTGCCCCATTGCTCTCCTGGGATGTCTGGGGGACCAGTCTACTAAAAATGCTGGCTCCTCCTACATCCCAATGGCATGAATCTCTATGTTTTGCACTTACTCGTTTTGTTTTCAAAAATGGACCAGAAAACAAAACGTCCAAAGCACAAAACCCTGTTCGAAACAGTATTTTCGGGGAAAAAAAAAAAAAAAAAAGATAGACATTTGTCTTTTTTGAAAATGACCTTTTGTGTAAAACACCCAAAGCCGGACTTAAGACGTCATATCGAAAATGCCCCTCTATGTGACTTTGGAAGTTTTTCTGTTTTGAAAATGAGAACTTAAAAGATTACCACAACCCAAACACAAGAATAAAACAACAGTGACTTAAAGATCCACAAAGAATTGACAACTGAGTGCCGCAGACATCATGTCTGATCTCTGTTGGCATGCCTGACTAAGGGGCCCTTTTACTAAAAGGCATTAAACTCTACTGCATGGTTAGCATACTCAAAAAAAAAAAAAACCTTACTGAAAAACATGTTAAAGTGTTTTGCAGAAATTTGCCTGTTTGCTGAGATAACTGCGTGTTATTTATTGTTTGTATTTTTTTCTGTAAGGGGCGTGTCAGCGGTGGAGAATGGGCATGGAAGCGTTAACCAGCCAGCGTTCACGTTATCATGCACTAATGCTGGGTTAACATGGGAGCTCTGTGTACCCCCTAAATAGAAAGTGATAAGTGCTCCTGCATTAAGGGAACAGTGGTAAGCCCAATGCAGGTTTACCGCACGCTAATCTGGAACTACCGCCGGCCCAACGCGGGCACCAGAGGTAGTTCCAGCCCTGGCATGCGCCATTTGCTACGCTAAGGAAAACAGCTATTTTCCAGCGTGGGGTTAACTCATAAGACATAAGCATCGCCACACTGGGACAGACCAAAGGTCCATCTAGCCCAGCACCCTGTCTCAGACAGTGGCCAATCCAGGTCACAATCACCCGACAAGATCCACGGAGCAAAGCATTTTGTACTGCTTGTCCCAGGAATAGTGGATTTTTCCCTACGTCCATTTAATAACATTCTATGGCCTTTTCCTTCAGGAAGCCGTCCAAACCTTTCTTAAACTCTGCTAACTGCCTTAACCACTCGGCGGTAATCGGGCAGCACCGTGCGCTACCCGGTTACTGCAGAGTTAGCGCAGGGGCCCTTAATGTCACCTCAATGGGTGGTGTTAAGTGCTCCCCCCACCCTTTGCATGGCCACGCGATAAGTGAAATCTTACCACATGGCAGGTTTAGTGGCACTGAAACACAGTCCGTGTTGGGTCTACAAATAAAGGACTCTTGATTGTCACATACTTGACGGCACCTGGGTGCTTTTTGTTGTTTGTTAATAAATTGACTGGTACCCTACTGCCACCTGCTTGTGTTTTTTTTTTGGCCTACTATCATTATCATCTTACTCTGTGTTGGACATCACCTCTTTCTGTGAGCATAAGTGGGATCCTCCAAAAGCAATGATGAGCAGTAATCCCTGTCCTAATGCAGAAATGACCAGAAGACACGCTCACCCTTGCTTTGGAGATGAAGTCACAAGAAAGAGGAGATAATTTAAGACAGAAAGAGGACAGTTAGTGCCAAAGTTATCAGACAACAACGGACCGTGTAAGTGAGAGAATACCTGTAGAAGGTCCATATCTTCAGGTTTCTCAGAGCCAGGAACATTTTCAAGTAATATTGCTGACATCACTGTGACGTTCATTTTCACCATATCCAGTTCACTGTACAGCTTTGCAATCTATTCATCACAACATAATCGCATTTTTATACTGTTGATCCCCAAAAGTTTACAAGCAAGAATGCAAACTAATTAACTAATTAAGGGGTCATTTTACTAAGGTGAGCTAATAGATTTATCGCACACTAATTATTAGCATGCGCTAAATGATAAGATGCCCGTTATATTCCTAGGGGCATCTTATCATTTAGCGCTCACTAAGTATGAGCGCACCTTTAAAAAAGGACCCCTAAGACACTGAAATAATTACTACACTGAAATAACACAAACAGAAAAGCATGAACCAAATAACCATAAATACACGAGAACAATACAGTAAAACAGAGAACATATTCCACACTTCTTCAATGAAACAAACAAGAAATAGGGCAAATCGTAACAACAGCTAAGATGAAACTTCTAAATAACAAAAGGAAAGAGAAGTTGACCCTTAAAAATTAAAAGCAGCATTTTTGAAAGGATATCGAAGTTTGTACATCACATATACATGTCTATTTCACCACATTTTAGAACAGGATCGGCTGGCATGCAGGAGTTTCTGGTATTAAATTCTAGGTTGCAGACGTTTGGTCTGAAATTTTTATTGTGTCCTTGCTCATGTGTTATTTTTCATGGAAATAAGTCTTGTATGTTTTTTTAACCCAACAACTATCTGAGGGCCTCTTTTATCAAGCCCTGCTAATGGGTCCCGCGCAGCATTACCGCACCGAGAATCACTAGTGAAGCTCGATAAAAGAGGTCCTGAGTTTCTAGTGTCTAAGGAAGAAGAAAGGATTCAAGGAACTGTTCCACTTAGGTTGGTTAGGTGGAAGATTAGGAACATGGAGGCGTATTTTCAAAGCCCAAAGTTACATAGCATCTTAAAATTGATATTGCTATGACTTGAGATTTATTATGGGATTCTTACCGCTACATCACCGTGTGCCAAATCAACCCTACCGCTGGGCTCACTCAGGAGCCCGCGGTAGTTCCGGTTTCCAGCATGCAGCGATTAGGGCACTAGAAAATTTTCGTTTTGCTGCACCTCCATTTTCGGCAAAAATTTTAAAAAGGTATTTTTTTTATAGGTGCGCTAAAAAATGATTCTGCGTGTGCCCAAAACACATGTCTATACTACCACAGGCCATTTTCAGCACACCTTGGTAAAAGGACCCCTGTGTGCACAAATTTAGGCGTGACCCTGTTTTGTGATTCAAATCAAACATGAAGGTAGAGGTAAGAACCCTACGTCAAAATCCGACAGCTAACCAAAAAGTAAGGGTGGACCAAAAAATCTTCGCAGCCAGAGGTTGAATAAAAGAACTTTAATTCGGCACCAGAGTAGTGTATGACCCGACACGGGGCCATGTTTCGACAGAACAACCATCTGCCTCAGGGGTCTGACACTTACTGTAGAAAACCACAAGGTATGGGTGCACAATAATACAAAAGGAACAATAAACCACTTGAATGCAGTGAAGCAACACAGACGCCAAAAAGCCCACCAAAAGAAGTGATCGCATATCCTACTCTAGTGCTGAATAAAAGCTTTTATCGACCTCTGGCTGCGCAGATTTTTTGATCCACCCCTACTTTTTGGTTTCCTGTTTTGTGCATGCAATTTAATAGAATAACTAGCCAATTAGTGCCGATAATTGACTTAACAAGCAATTATTGGCACTAATTAGATTTAATTGGGGATTACACACGTAAAGTGAGGAGCAGAAACTGTGCCTACAATTTACGCGCGGCCCGAAAAAGGGAATGGAGAAACGGGAGGGTCATGGGCATTTTGAAACAGATTGGGGGTGTGGTCTTGAGTTACTCATGTAATTATAGAATAACAGTGCTGTGTGCGTAAATTTAGGCACACGCATTTGCACCGTGTTGTCGTTGGTGCAAATGGGCGCGCCTTAATTTACATGCCAAATTTTAGACACTGATTATAGAATACTGCTTAAGGGGTCCTTTTACTAAGGCACGCTGAAAAATGGCTTGCAGTAGTGTAGACGCGTGTTTTGGGCGCGCACAGAATCGGTTTTCAGCACACCTGCAAAAAATGCCTTTTTAACATTTTTGCCGAAAATGGACATGTGGCAAAATGAAAATTGCCACGCATCCATTTTGGATCTGAGATCTTACCGCCAGCCATTGACCTAGCGGTAAAGTCTCACGCGGTAACTGGGCAGTAATGACTTATATGCGCCAAATGCCACTTGGCGCGTGTCCAATATGCAAATGAAAATTATTTTACAGACATGCATGTCCAATGCGCGCCAAAAATGAAATTACTGCAAGAGCAATGCAGTAGTTAACCCCATTTTGGCACGCGTAGACACTTATGCGGCTTAGTAAAAGGGCCCCTAAGTTTTTTTTTATTCTGTGTGTAGCCCAGGGCTGCCGAGGGACATAGCTGGGTCCGGGACAAGACTGCCCCCCCACCTGGGCTGCTGCTGCTGCACCGCCCCCCACATTTGGGCCCCCATCCCCTTACCTTGTTTGGTCTGTCGTCTCCTGCTCCTGTGTCCTGGGACCCGGATGATTGTATTAACATGGTAACCCAGGTCATCATGTTAATGCAATCATCCGGGTCCCGGCATGCAAGAGCAGCAGAAGAGAGCCAGACAGACCTGGAAGCAGGAAGAAGCTTGCTGAGGCTGGGCCTGGGGAATTTTGCCCCCCCCCCCGCCCCCACTCTCGGCGGCCCTGATCTAGCCCATAATGAATATGCATGAGACAGATTTGCAAACAATGCCTCCATTAAAAATTCAGAGATATAATAGATATGGTAATCCATATACCTATCTGTTTATCTATCTATAAAAGCATCTCTACTAAAACACTGCTTCTGTATCAAACTGGTTTAGAATGAGTCAGGAAACCATCGAGTCATGTTTTACTTCTCCTTAATGTACTACTTTTGTGTGTCATGTCTTGTCCTTAGTTTCCAAGAATGGATTCAGAAGCTCCAATGGCATGTAAACTCAAAGACAAACACAGTAAGCCATATGACAGCATGACACAAGTGTAGACAAAATCAGAAGCCAAGAGGAAACTGCAAGTGTCACCGAGCACGCAAGTTCAGTGGCTCTTGACTCCACAGCCATTGGAGACCCAGTACATACAAACTGATCTCATGCACGTTCATTGTGGATATCCTGAACACGTGACTGGATTCAGGGTCACCGGGACAGGTATGGGAACTACTGGGCTAGAGATCATAGATCAGGGGTGTCCAACCTCAGTCCTCACCAGGTTGGGTTTTCAGAAGTTCCCCAATGAATATGCATGAGATCTATTTGCATACAACGGAAGCAGTACATACAAACAGATCTCATGTATATTCATTGTTATTACTACAAGGGTTACACTCTATATTAGTTAGTCATACTGTATTAAATACCCATCAACTAGACCACTATATATGTTATATATTTCAAAATATAATTACTCTTTATTACTTTGTTACTCACTACATGCTCACTCATGAGTGAGCATGTAGTGAGTAACAAAGTAATAAAGAGTAATTATATTTTGAAATATATAACATATATAGTAGTCTAGTTGATGGGTATGTATATTCATTGGGGAAATCCTGAAACCAAACTGAATTATAGCCCTTAAGGACTGAAGTTGGACAACCCTCCATAGATGGAAAACCTGAAGACTCAAGTTCATCTCTACCCTCAGCTTGCTAATGGTTCTAAAGTGACCTTGGTGCTTGTTTTAGAAGCTCGATTTGTACTTTAGACAGGCACATGCCCCCACAGTGGTTGATGTACCCACCTTCCGAAAGTGAAATTGGCAAGGGATACCAGGTTCTGTGAAGCATTTCTTTTTCCCCAAAGCTTTATGACTCTAAAATGGTTGACATAAATGTTTGTGTTCCAGCACGTGTTGGTTATTTCAGCGAAGGTTGGATAATCGAGACTGCACTGTGCCAGAAACGCCCAGTTGTCGTAATAGGATTTGCAGCTATCATGAACTAAAGTCCCGCATTAAACTGCGATAACTACAATCTTAATGCACTTAAAAGGGTCCCTGGGAGAACCAAGAGAATCTAAAAGCCATCCGCCATCAAAACTAATTACTATACCTGTTCAGGAGCCAGAAGTACAGTTGCACCCTTGGGAGAAAGTTCTAGAGAGGAATTCACAGAGGAAACAGAAGTGGCTTGATGTGAACTCTGATAACACACAATAGAGAAAAAACAATCACAGTCAGCTCCACAACACTACTACTTATCACTTCTATAGCACTGCAAGGCATACGCAGCGCTGTACACCATACATGAAAAGACAGTCCCTGCTCAAAGAGCTCACAATCTAAAAATGGAATGTTGCTAGTGGAATAGCAACATTCCATGTAGAATGTCAAATAGTAGCAACAGAATCTCCAATAGTAGCAACATTCCATGTAGAATCTCAAGTAATAGCAACATTCCAGAATCTCAAATAGTAGCAACATTCCATGTTCCACTGTACTAACCACTAGGCTACTCCTCCACTAGCAACATTCCGTGTAGAAGCCTGCCCTTGCAGATCAGCAACGTAGCGGCGCAGGCTTCTGTTTCTGTGAGTCTGACGTCCTGCACGTACATGCAGGATGTCAGACTCACAGAAACAGAAGCCTGCGCGGCCGCGTTACTGATCTGTAAGGGCAGGCTTCTACATTACTACTACTTATCACTGCTATAGCGCTACCAGGCATATGCAGCGCTCTACACCACACACATAAAGACAGTCCCTGCTCAAAAGAGCTTACAATCTAATAAGACAGGTAACAGACAGAACAACTAAGAGGCAGGGGGAATTAAAAAGGAGGGGATAAAGGTACAGGCAAGTGAGCAGTGGTTAGGACTTAAAAGCAGCGTCAAAGAGGTGGGCTTTTAGCTTGGACTTAAAAACGGCCAAAGACGGGGCTAGACGTACAGGCTCTGGAAGTCTATTCCAGGCGTGTGGTGCAGCGAGATGGAAGGAACGGAGTCTGGAATTAGCAGTAGAGGAGAAGGGGGCCGACAAGAGAGATTTGTCAACAGAATGGAGTGTTCGAGGAGGGGTGTAGGGAGAGACAAGAGTGGAGAGGTACTGGGGAGCAGCAGAGTAAATACACTTATAATACACAAACATGAAAAGACAGCCATATAAGATTGGGAAAATAGGAAAGCTAGACGTCGGGTGATGCGCCGCCTCCTTCCCTGACGCTTCGTTGCCGGAAACGCCACGGAGGTAAATTGAAAAGAAGAAAAAAAAAAACAAAACGATGCATGGATGCGAAGGTGCGGTGGGGGGGGGGGGGGGGGGGGAGAAGAGGGCGGGCCAGGCTGGGACATGGGAGAGAGAGTAGCATGGATGCGAAGGGGTGGGGGCATGGAAGGGCGAGCGGGGACTTGCTGGAAAAGGATGCATGGAGGCGGCAGGGGACAGAGGAGCATGGATGGGTATGGATTAGGAGGGCAGGGCACAGGGAGAGAGGGGAATTACTGGAAATGGATGAATGGAGGGGGCAGGGGACAGAGGAGCATGGATGGGCATGGATTGGGAGAGCAGGCCTCAGGCAGAGAGGGGAAATGCTGGATAGGAAAAATGGAGGGGCCAGGTGACAGAGGAGCATGGATGGGCATGGATTGGAAGGGCAGGACTCAGGGAGAGGGGAATTGCTGGATAGGGATGAATGGAGGGGACAGATGGGCATGGATGGATATGGATTGCAGAGCAGGCCTCAGGCAGAGAGGGGAAATGCTGGATAGGGAAAAATGGAGGGGCCAGGTGACAGAGGAGCATGGATGGGCATGGATTGGAAGGGCAGGACTCAGGGAGAGGGGAATTGCTGGATAGGGATGAATGGAGGGGACAGATGGGCATGGATGGATATGGATTGCAGAGCAGGCCTCAGGCAGAGAGGGGAAATGCTGGATAGGGAAAAATGGAGGGGCCAGGTGACAGAGGAGCATGGATGGGCATGGATTGGAAGGGCAGGACTCAGGGAGAGGGGAATTGCTGGATAGGGATGAATGGAGGGGACAGATGGGCATGGATTGCAGAGCAGGCCTCAGGCAGAGAGGGGAAATGCTGGATAGGGAAAAATGGAGGGGCGAGGTGACAGATGAGCATGGATGGGCATGGATTGGAAGGGCAGGACTCAGGGAGAGGGGAATTGCTGGATAGGGATGAATGGAGGGGACAGATGGGCATGGATGGATATGGATTGCAGAGCAGGCCTCAGGCAGAGAGGGGAAATGCTGGATAGGGAAAAATGGAGGGGCCAGGTGACAGAGGAGCATGGATGGGCATGGATTGGAAGGGCAGGACTCAGGGAGAGGGGAATTGCTGCATAGGGATGAATGGAGGGGACAGATGGGCATGGATGGATATGGATTGCAGGGCAGGCCTCAGGCAGAGAGGGGAAATGCTGGATAGGGATGAATGGAGGGGGCAGGTGACAGACAAACATGGATGGCCATGGATTGGGAGGGCAGGGCTCAGGGACAGAGGGGAATTGCTGGAAAAGGATGAATGGAGGGGGCAGGGGACAGATGGCCATGGATTGGGAGGGCACGGCTCACACTCTCTCTCTCATATACAATGTCTTTCTGACTCTCACTCTCACACACTCTGTCTCACACAGTATCACATTCACTCTCTATGTGCCACACAGTCACTCACACACTCGCTTGGTGTCATACACTCACTCTCACAGAGAATCTGTGTCTCACACACACTCTCTCTCTTGCCCACACACACACACTCTCTCTCACACTGTGTCTCACATACACACTTGCACACACTCTCATTCTCACACACACTCTCTCACAAACACACTCACACCCAGACTCACTCTCTCTCTCACACACTCACACTTTCACTCTGACTCTCAAACAGTCACTCTCACATACACTCTCCCAAACATACACACTCCAAGGAAAACCTTGCTAGCGCCCGTTTCATTTGTGTCAGAAACGGGCCTTTTTTACTAGTAATTATAATAATCATAATCAAAACAAGCTCAGCAGATATCTCTATATATAAAAGGCACCACCAACGTTCTAAATGAAGCCTCCAGCCGGAAGTGTGAAGGGGGAGAGATATCCGGTTTCCCCATGAGTGTCTGCCCCGCCCTCGCTCTCTCTGTAACACAACAGTGAAGGAAAACACAGCAAAGCACGAAATCAAATCGCTCTCTCTGTAACAGTGAAGGACTCAGAGGGGGGAGGGGAGAGAGGGCAGAAGCCCTCACTATCTCTGTAACACAAACAAAGCACAGCAGGAAACTTAACACTGAAGGACTCGACTCCGAGGGGGGAAGGGGACAGAGAAGACAGACAGCACAGGGGACGGGAGAGAGGGCAGAGGGCAGGGACACACACACTCCCACATGCACACAGAAGAAAACCTTGCTAGCCCCCGTTTCATTTGCATCAGAAACGGGGCTTTTTTACTAGTGATAATATAATTAAACCATAGAAAAAACTATTGACCCAGTGGGTTAAGCTGATTTCAAATTTAGACTTCCAAAATTGTTTTTATTGCTACAGATATACAGTGGAACTTTTTTCTGGCTTTTTTTAGTTCACTTTGGGGTGGGGTTTAGGATCGGGGCAGCACTAGCCTGAATGTCTTTTTTAATTCTGTTTTCTTCATTTTCTTTTCCTATCTTGACATTGGAGTTCTTTTCTTTTATGTTGTTTTTACATTGTAAACCACTTTGATTATAGTACATTTTTTGTAAAAAATAATAATAATAATAAAAAAACTGCTAGGCTAGAGTTTAAGAAGTGTGATTTGTATATTTATTAAAGCACTGGACACTGATTCTCAGATTCTTTTTTTTTTTTTTTTATAATTTCAAAATTTACATTACAAGATAATCTTGTTTCAGAAAAACAGACAGGAAAATATTTTGTAGAATTACATCTTCCACCTAAATACAGTAATACAAAATTACAAGAATTGTCTTTTTTATATCACAAAAAACTTTGAAGAGGGGGCATGCATGAGGATAATGGGATTAAATCTAAAAAAAAAAAAAAAGGCTTAGCACGATCTTTCCATCCATCAATTCTTTAACTCAATCGGTTAGGGGATAACCATAGGAGTTTATACTTTCCTAGAATCAAGAAAAACTCTTAACTGCTCTGGCTGAAAGAAAATGTATTTTAAACCTTGATATTTGATAGTACATTTACTAGGATAATTCAAAAAGAAGGAGGCTCCCAAGTCTTGGGTCTCCTTTCTCATACTCAAGAACAACTTTCTAATTTCTTGTGTCTGCATTTATTAACTAATAGAGAGGTGGTTTTCCTACTTCTCCTTAAACACGACACTGTATGTAGGGTTACCATATGGCTCCAGAAAAAGGAGGACGGATTGAGCCAGCCGGGTTTACTTCCATTGCAAAGCAATGGAAGTAAAACCCGGCTGGCTCAATCCGTCCTCCTTTTTCTGGAGCCATATGGTAACCCTAACTGTATGACTTCCAGCACATTCTTTTCTTCTGATATCTTTTACTTGGACTCTGCTCCTGAATGTTTCTTCCGCTTTATCATCAAACCTATCTATACCCTCCCTGGGAGTAATTTTGACATAATACCTCAGTCTAAAAATAAATTAGTAAAGAGCCATGAAAGAGGAAGAGAGGACTGAGGGATGCTCAACCCAGCCCTTGGGACACACCCAGTCAATTGGGTTTTCAAGATGTCCACACTCATTATGCACGGGACAGATTTGCATACAGTAGAGGAAGGGCATAGAAACCAATTTCATGCACATCCCTTATGAATCTCTGGAAAAACCTGGCTGACTGGGTGTGTCGTGAAACTAGGTTTGGAAACACTAGCTCCAGCCCTTTTGGAACAGGTTCTGGTCACGTTTCAAGAGATTTTGTGTGCCTACAGTAGTTTCAACACAAAATCAGGACCACTACTCCAGAACTCAGGGCATGTTACAGTCAAGAAAAGAAAAAAAAACTGGACCATCTCAAATTGAGGGACTGGTATGGAAAAGGGCATGAGAAACACAAATAAAGAGCAAAGCGCAGAACACAGTAACATAGTAAATGACGGCTGATAAAGACCTTCATAGTCCATCTAGTATGTCCCAAGAGTCATATTCATTATTTGCGGATGATACTAAGATCTGTAACAGAGTGGACACCCCGGAGGGAGTGGAAAACATGAAAAAGGACCTACAGAAGCTAGAAGAATGGTCTAAGGTTTGGCAATTAAAATTCAATGCGAAGAAATGCAAAGTGATGCACTTAGGGAGTAGAAATCCACGGGAGACGTATGTGTTAGGCGGGGAGAGTCTGATAGGTACGGGCGGAGAGAGGGATCTTGGGGTGATAGTATCTGAGGATTTGAAGGCGACGAAACAGTGTGACAAGGCGGTGGCCGTAGCTAGAAGGTTGTTAGGCTGTATAAAGAGAGGTGTGACCAGCAGAAGAAAGGGGGTGTTGATGCCCCTGTATAAGTCGTTGGTGAGGCCCCACCTGGAGTATTGTGTTCAGTTTTGGAGGCCGTATCTTGATAAGGATGTAAAAAGAATTGAAGCGGTGCAAAGAAAAGCTACGAGAATGGTATGGGATTTGCGTTACAAGACGTATGAGGAGAGACTTGCTGAACTAAACATGTATACTCTGGAGGAAAGGAGAAACAGGGGTGATATGATACAGACGTTCAAATATTTGAAAGGTATTAATCCGCAAACGAACCTTTCCCGGAGATGGGAAGGTGGTAGAACGAGAGGACATGAAATGAGATTGAAGGGGGGCAGACTCAAGAAAAATGTCAGGAAGTATTTTTTCAGAGTAGTGGATGCTTGGAATGCCCTCCCGCGGGAGGTGGTGGAAATGAAAACGGTAACAGAATTCAAACATGCGTGGGATAAACATAAAGGAATCCTGTGCCGAAGGAATGGATCCTCAGGAGCTTAGTCAAGATCGGGAGGCAGGGCTGGTGGTTGGGAGGCGGGGATAGGGCTGGGCAGACTTATACAGTCTGCGCCAGAGCCGGTGGTGGGAAGCGGGACTGGTAGTTGGGAGGCGGGGATAGTGCTGGACAGACTTGTACGGTCTGTGCCAGAGCCGGTGGTTGGGAGGCAGGGCTGGTGGTGGGGAGGTGAGGATAGTGCTGGGCAGACTTATACGGTCTGTGCCTGTGCCAGAGCCGGTGGTTGGGAGGTGGGGCTGGTGGTTGGGAGGCGGGGATAGTGCGGGGCAGACTTATACGGTCTGTGCCCTGAAGAGCAAGTTGGCGGCGGCGGGGTCAGCAATGGCGGGGGGGGGGGGGGTGGCGGGTCGATAATGGCTGGGGGAGGTCGGTGGCACCGGAGGGGGGAGGAGCTAAAAATGTGCCCCCTCACCTCGGGCTCTGGACCCTCCCTCCCGCCGAAGTCTGGCTACGCCCCTGATACACACTAAACGGGGAGAGAGAGGGGTGGTATTGGGATCTGACAGATTTGTTGGTCATTTCGAGTTCTATGGTAGGGAGCTATAAGAGTCAAAACTCGCTACCTTGTTAGGTCTCGTTATTGATCTGTTCGATTCCTAGAGTGTTGATTGAGTTGTACATCCACATTTTATATGTAACCATTGTGGTGACTGTCTTTTTTGTATAGTGCAATAAAAAGATTTGAAACAAAAATGTTTTACTTGCTGAGTTCCACTTTAAGATGTCTTCCCCTACCATAACATTCATAACATTGTGTGAATGCGGTATAAAATACGCATACTTGATCCTAATCTGTCCTTGCCATTTTCAGGGTTCAGACTGTAAAACGCCTGCCCAACACTGGCTCTACTTCCCAACCCCTGGAGTTGCCATCAAAATCCACTCCACTCCATCCTGATCTGTCCGGCCATATATGGGACACAGACCATAGAAGTCTATCTGACATTAGTCACACTTCCCCACTACTGAAGTTCCCATCTAAGCACCATTTCTGCCCATCATAAATGAATTTATAGCTGTTGATGTGTTAAGTTTTGTTTTTATACTATTCTTTTTTTCTATTTAGGGATCTTTTATGTCCATCCCACGCATTTTTGAATGTTGTAACTGTTCTTGTCTCCACCAGAAAAAAAATACGATTCGTGTGTTTTTTTTAAGCCAGTTATGGTTTCCTCAAAATGCTTCTCTACCTACCTCGTGCTCTTCCATATCGGTTCTTGTGTTAGCCTGTGCAGATGGAAACTGGACTCCTTTCTTTATTAGATCCAGGTACACTTCCTTCACATCGCTGACATCAACAGAACCCCCCAAACCTTGCGACCATGTCTGTTTCACAGAAATGAACATCAATAAAAGTGTTTGCACTGTAGCAACTGTAAGTGATGATCTGCAAAGTCAGGCATGCAAATGTTCAAAGACAACGTCGACACTCAGGGGTCCTTTTACTAAGGTGCGCTGAAAAATGAGCTGCGGCTGTGTAGGCGCGTGTTATGGACGCGTGCATATCCCTTTTTCAGCACACCTGTAAAAAAAAGGCCTTTTAAAATTTTGCCAAAAATGGACGTGTGGCAAAATAAAAATTGGCACGCATCCATTTTGAGTCCGAGACCTTACCGCCAGCCATGGACTTAGTGGTAAGGTCTTTTGCATTCACCGTGCGGTAACTACCTACGCGCGTCAAGTCAGAGTTACTGGCAATAATTCAAATGTACATACCCTACTTAAGCGCATTCTGTAATGCAGTGCGCTTAACTTTAACACGCGCAGGGGTGGTTATGGGTGTGGAAATGGGCATTTCATGGGTGTTCTTTAATTTACGCTCATCGTTATAGAATATGGTCCAGTAAGTCTAAATCTATGCGCTGGGATTTACGCCATGTTTTTGCCAGTATATATGGACAGTAATTGTTTTAAGCACCCAGATATCAACTAAGCATATTCTATATACTGCACCTAAATCTAAATCTAACATTAGCACATGGCCAGATACTGAGAAAACGTAAAATAGCCCTTTCTCATGGCCATGGAAAAAATGGCCTAAGCACGCAGGAAACACCTGTGTAAGGGCGCACTAAGGCCATTTCTTACCACAGCTTAGTAAAGGGACACCTTAGTGCCTCCTCTTTAGGAGGTAGTTAATGGTCCTCTATGTTAACTGAAAAGTGCCAATTAGCGTGTTATTTGTAGCGCTCTAATCACAAAACACCTTCCATGTCCATGACACATCCCCTATCACAAAAAGCCTCTTAACTGGCATAATTGGCAACAATTTGGATTTACGTGCGCATCTTGCTAGGCATTATTCTGTAAAGATGTGTGTGTAAATCTTTTAGTGCACAACTGAAAAGGGAGAAAACAAAAACATAAGAATAGCCATACTGGGTCAGAGCACTGATCCTTCTAGCCCAGTATTCTGCTTTCAACAGTGGCCAATCCAGGTCACAAGTACCTGGCGGAAACCCAAAGAGTAGCGACATTCCATGTAGAACCCCAAAGAATAACAAGATTCCATTCAGAATCCCAAAGAGTAGCAACATTCCATGCTACCAATCTCAGAGTAAGCAGTAGCTTCCCCATGAATGTCTCAATAGCAGACTATGGACTTTTCCTCCAGGAACTTGTCCATACCTTTTTTAAACCCAGATACACTAACTGCTGTTACCACATCCTACGGCCGTGAGTTCCAGAGCTTAACTATTTGAGTGAAAACATATTTTCTCCTATTTGTTTTAAAAGTATTTCCATATAACTTCATTGAGTGTCCCCTGGTCTTTGTACTTTTGGAAAGAGTGAAAAATCGATTCACTTTTACCCGTTCTACACCACTCAGGATTTTGTAGACCTCAATCATACACCCCCCCCCCCCCCCCAGTCATCTCTTTTCCAAGTTGAAGAGTCCAAACCTCTTCAGCCTTTCCTCACACGAGAGGCGTTCCATCCCCTTTATCATTTTGGTTGCTCTTCTTCAGGAGCATTTACTAAAGTTACATGCAGTATTACAGAATTTGAGGAATACGCACCTACCGTATTTTTCGGACTATAAGACGCACTTTTTTCCCCAAAAATTTGGGAGGAAAATGGGGGGTGCGTCTTATAGTCCGAAGGTAGCGTTTTTGGACCTCTGTTCCGTACTTACAGGATTCCATGTTCCCTGGTGGTCTAGTGATGTCGAGGCAGGAAAGAGCCCCCTCTTTCCTGCCCATCGCGCTGCTCTCCGTGCTTCTCAATGCTTTCTGATGGTCTCGGCGATTCTCGGCGGCCATTTTGAATCTCGCCGAGACCGTCAGAAAGCATTGAGAAGCACGGAGAGCAGCGCGATGGGCAGGAAAGAGGGGGCTCTTTCCTGCCTCGACATCACTAGACCACCAGGGAACATGGAATCCTGTAAGTACGGGACGGAGGTCCAAAACCCGGACAAGACGCACCGGAGCACCTAGGTTTTAGAGGAGGGAAAGAGGAAAATTTTTTTTTTCCTATTTCCCTCCTCTAAAACCTAGGTGCGTCTTATGGTCCGGTGCGTCTTATAGTCCGAAAAATACGGTAATTTACACACAAGGATTCACACCTGGTTTCAGTTGGTGTAAATCCTTGAGCCCAAAGTTGGACATGGTTCCCGGTGCTATGCGCTACTCTTTAAACGGTGCTCAATTCAGAGCACTGTTTATAGAATAACGCTCAGCTCTTTTTTTTTTTTGGCGCTTAATGTAGTTGACTAAAATCGCCCCTAAAATAACAACTACCCTTTCTTAGCAACCACTAGTTCCTATGGAGCCTCAACTCTGCTCAACCTGTAGGATCTGACTGGACCAGAGCCCAAAGTATAAATGAATGCACTAGTGCAGGTCAGTGCTACAATATCTAAAAAGCTGCAGTTTGAACCCACAGCACAAAGGAGAAATTAGACCTTACCTGCTAATTTGCTTTCCTTTAGTCCCTCCGGACCGGCCCAGGATTGGACTGATGGGTTGTGCACGCCTTCCAGTAGGTGGAGACTAAGAAACGTCTGACTCTAGAGAGCCAATAAGAGCCCTGGCCATGTGACCCTAGCCTCAGTATTTTCTCAGTCTCCAGCAGGCAGGAGGTGAGCCCATTAGTCTCTCTATCTTTCTTTACTTGAAAAAAAAAGGGTTTGTTACCTTCTGTGCTTGGGGGATCTTGTTGAAAGGCTAGGAGATAAAGGTCTTTTCTTCTCCAGCTTCTAGGGTGGTAAATTTGAGAGTTCCCGGGTTCCGTCCCCCTTGGTTGTCAGGGAAGGGCCAACCCTTTCGGAGGAAAGGTGTTTTAGCCTTTGGGAGAGGCAGCCACTTCTTTAGTTGTAAAACCAAAAAAAAAAATAAAAACCCCTCCCCGAGGCACAAACAAGCAGTCAGCTCCACAGCACAAAGTTGTCATGCTGTCCCTGTCAGTTTTCAGCTGGCCCAAGACTTACCATGATAAAGTGTAAGATTCTGCTTTGCATGTGGCTTGTTAGGTTGTATTTCGGATTCAGCAGTTTAACTAGCACATCTTTACAGAAGTCTTTTTTCACAATCAAGGACAGGAAACTCGGTCTACAGTTCTGCATACACATTTCAAGTAGCTGAAAGGGAAAAAAACCAAGGCAGACGGTCATGTTGGATGGCCATTAAAATGTGGAATTTCTAGTCACTTTTTTTTTTTAAATTGAGACAAAGCAATTCCACCAACAATATTGCTTATGATTGTTAACAAAAATTATGTGGCTGGAAAGTTCTCCTTTTGAAAGGAGCAGTAATTAATCCTTATGTTTTGGGCTCTGCAGTTTTCCTTTGGCTTTATTGGGTTTCTAGTTTAATCATAACCATTGTCTACAAGGGCTGCTGCACTATCTTGCCCCTTTTTACTAAACCTTACCATGCTAGCGATTCCCAGCATTGGCAATGCCAACAAAGGGCTTTGTTGACATTGCTGTGCAGGAACCGCTAGCATGGTTTGGTAAATGAGACCCTACGAGCGTTGATTCTCAACAAACCTGCGGTTTTCCCCATATTTTGGCCCTCTTTCATCTTACAAGGAACACAGTCATCATGGCTAGTAGGGATGAGCGCATGCAAACAAAAGTTCAGTTAGTCCTCTTTTTTCCCCTAAAGTTTTCCTGATTTGGGCTTGTTTTTTTTTTTTTTGGCTAATTTCACACACTTCCTATATAATAATTCTCACCTCCAACATTCTGAGGCTGCCTGGAACCGTGGATCCCATGGAGGTGGTCTGGAGTTGGAGTAGATAATAGTGACAACCCACACCAGATTGGCCAGTAGAAGGGAGAGGGGCGGAGCCACGACGCAGGGAGCAGCGAATCAGCATAACACGGGGAATGCACAGCAGCAGGAACAGAAGCCTCTCTCACACAGTCACTCTCACATACACACTCTCAAACATACACACTCAGAGGAAAACTTTGCTAGCGCCCGTTTCCTTTCAAACAGAAACGGGCCTTTTTTTTACTAGTGCTTTAATAATGATTTGTTTAATGCATGCTATTGCATTTTAACATGTGCTAATTTGTAGGTTAGTGTTCGTTAAATCACGTGAACACACACTAAAATTCTGCAAGGTGCACTAACAAAATGCACATGTAGGTTTTGAAGTAGTGGTCATGCGCTTTCGAAACACAGCAGCAAGATTAGTCAACCACAAGGGAACAACAAGAGGTACTTATACAGCACAAAAGGTGGGTAGTGTTCAAATACCTTAGCTACTCGGGTTATTTTAGGAGGGTGTTTGGGTAATAATAATACCCACTATCCTTACACTGGCCCTGAATGAGGGCAATTTCCAAATTAACGAAATCTTCAACAAAATCAATCAAAGCCTACACATCATGAACACATGGGCAGATGCATTTCGTCTGAAATTAAATGCAGAAAAAACTCAATGCCTGATACTCACCTCCCAATACAACACAAAGGAATTCACCGCTATAAACACACCAAACCTGAACCTTCAAATCTCAGAAACGCTAAAAAATCCTTGGAATCACTATCGACCGCCATCTAACGCTCAAAACTCACGCTAACAACATAACTAAAAAGATGTTTTACAGCACGTGGAAACTGAAAAGGATAAGACCATACTTCCCAAGATCCGTCCTTCGCAGCCTAGTGCAATCCCTCGTGCTCAGCCATCTGGATTACTGCAACTCACTATAGGCAGGTTGCAAAGAACAAACACTGAGGAAACTTCAAACAGCCCAGAATATGGCAGCCAGACTCATCTTTGGAAAGCCAAAATATGAAAGTGCAAAACCATTACGAGAGAAACTGCACTGGCTTCCACTCAAGGAACGCGTCACTTTTAAAGTATGCACATTAGTCCACAAAATCATCCACGGCGAAGCCCCAGCCTACATGTCTGAGTTAATAGACTTACCACCCAGAAACGCCAAAAGATCATCCCGAACCTTCCTTAACCTCCACTTCCCCAATTGCAAGGGCTTGAAATACAAAGCGCTACACGCGTCAACCTTTTCTCACATGAGCACGCAGTTTTGGAATACACTGCCGCGCAACTTAAGAACAATCAACGAGCAAGCTTCCTTCCGCAGATTATTGAAGACCCATCTTTTTGAAAAAATTTACGGAAAGAACCAAAACACAAAGTCCACACTTACTGTTCACTAATGCATCATACATCCACCTCTGAACTCTCATTCCCGTATTATCACATCACTCATACCTTTACTCACAGAAAGATATATACCATATGTCTTCATGCCTTATTATCGCCCTCTAAGCTCCCATTGTTTCCTTCCAAAGTTTCAATGTTTGTGTTCCATTGTTACATTCCTTAACGACACCTCGATTGTTTCGCATAACTCTGCACAATGTAATCCATAACCAATCTGTAACAAATTGTATATCCAATATTTAACTCATATTGTAAGCCACACTGAACCCGCAAAAAGGTGGGAAAATGTGGGATACAAATGCAATAAATAAATAAATAAACAGTCACCCACCCAGCTAAATGAACTATTTATTTACTTACTTACCACCTTTTTGAAGAAATCACTCAAAGTGGTATACAGCACGAATGATCTCAACATAGTCAATAAGTGATTATAGCAATGAAAATCATTCAAACAGTGCACACTGTAACGTAGTAAATTACTTCCAATACCAGTGTTAATTCACACAGCACAGGGAGTAAGCGGAGGTGGAACGTATCGACGGATAAAAGAGAGTAACAGGGTGACTAATTTAAGGAAAAATTGCAGATGGAATCAGAAAAGGGTGTGTGTGTTATAAGCAAGTCCTGTTGCAGTAAGTGCAGTCGATATGAGTCCTTGTGTGTGTGTTATAAGCAAGTCCTGTTGCAGTAAGTGCAGTCGATATGAGTCCTTGTGTGTGTGACTATCTAGTGAGCTGCTTCTTCTACTAAAGGGTTGGGAGAAGTGCCAAGTTTTTTGGCTGTTTCCTGAAGTAGAGATACTCTTACATGAGGCGAAGCCTTTCTGGGAGTGCATTCCAGAGTGTGAGGCTGCTGATCTGACACGGCTAAAGATCTCAGGTACGGTCTATCTGAAACAGCTGCCCATTAAACAGTCTCCTATAACGGGCCACCCCTTGTTGCCAAAAGTCTGACCCCCACCCCATCAGGATCAAGCCACTTTCCTAGCAAATTTGGCCACTATGCCAGTGAATGCATGCATAAAAAGTTACAACACAGTTTGAAGGGATACGTTCTGCTTTTCTGTTCCCTAGTCATGTTATACGTTGCTATTGGTTTAATGAGCTCCAATTTAAATGTTTAATTTTACTAAATTTAAGATTACATTTTGTCCTTAATATACAGAAACAGTTCTGCATATGTAGGACAACTTCTGTGTGGATGTGTATGGGTGTCACTTCCTGTGTTATCCTTTCAAGAGGGGAAGGTTCGGTCTGTGCCAGAGCCGGTGGTGGGAGGCGGGGATAGTGCTGGGCAGACTTATACGGTCTGTGCCCTGAAGAGGACAGGTACAAATCAAGGTATACACGAAAAGTAGCACATATGAGTTTATCTTGTTGGGCAGACTGGATGGACCATGCAGGTCTTTTTCTGCCGTCATCTACTATGTTATGTTAGGGATACTCCTTGGGAGGACCTCAGAGACCTTAGAAGTGGATAGAGAGAGATCCGGTTCTTTGAATTTGAAAAGGACCCACCCTCCCTGCAGGTAAAGAATGTGCTGATGGTACTTTCTTTGGTTGGCAGGATGCATTGTTTTGACTGCTGGGCTCTTTGCCACATGTCAGTATGAAATTTCATTTGTATGTACTGCTCTTCCCCCTGACATAAACACCCACGGGAAGGTCTCTTTTTAAGGCAGCCACATATGCTGCACTGTGGTTGAGGATGATGATTTCCAAATTCAGGCCTTTTCCCCAGGTAAATTGCTCTCCCTCTGTATAGTTGCAAGAATTTCTGCTGACTTTTATTTACAGTAGCTCCAGGTTTGTCCAAAAAGATCTAGATTATCCATAGAATTCAAGGAACAGCATTTGAATCCCCAGCCAGCATCCAAACTGTTCATACCCAGCTTCCAAAATTCATGCAATGTTGACACAATAGGAGTGCAGAGATTTTGTGAGTACAGCTGTTATGTCAATATTGTGCTAAAAAGATACACTTGTATCCAAGAAAGGCTTCAGAATAATTTCCCATCTGTTGATTGTATCCAAGGTAACTTGAAGGTTTATATCAATGTGAAGATTGTTCTGAATTTCCAGATGGTGCAGGGAGCCCCATTTCCTGCTGCTGTTGAGCTGGGACCAAATCTATCTGCCCCAGTCAGCGCAGGTAGTGCAGCTGCTTTACAAAAATCAAATGAAAAAAAGTGTAACTTGGCAGCACATACACCAGGGGTGGGCAACCTTGGTGCAACCCGGACAGGTTTTCAGGATTTCCCCAATGAACAAGCATGTGATCTATTTGCATGCACTGCCTCCATTGTATGCAAATAGATCTCGTGCACAGTCATTGGGGAAATCCTGAAAACCTGACTGGGGTTGCCCACCCCTAACACTTATATTGCACCTCCAAATAAACCCCTTGGATTAGTGTGGAACTGAGCTGTCTGAGAAAGTCTCAAAGAAGGTTTCAACTTAACCTTCTTTATTAGACACATACTTCCCACGATAAAGACCAAAATGCTCCATCCATTCTGCATAGATGCATTGAGATATTCCCATCTGCTACCCAACACTAGGGTTACCATATGTCCGGATTTACCCGGACATGTCCTCTTTTTGAGGGCATGTCCGGGCAACCAGCCGGGTTTTCCCAATCTGCCCGTTTGTCCGGATTTCTGGACAAACGGGCAGATTGCTAGCCTCCCCTCCCCTTACTTACTAGTGCCCTGGTGGTCTAGTGACCTCTTCTGCCTTCAGGTCAGGAAAGAGCCCCCTCTTTCCTGCCCGGAGCGCTGCCCTGCATGTATCTTTCCTGTTGCTGATCCTTGGAGCTGATTCAAAATGGCCTCTGAGAGTTGAAGTGACTTCGCGAGACTTCAACTCTCAGTGGCCATTTTGACTCGGCGCCGAGGATCAGCAGCAGGAAAGAGGGGGCTCTTTCCTGCCCCAAAGAGGTCACTAGACCACCAGGGCAGTAGTAAGGTAAGGGGAGGGGGGTGACGAGGAAGGGGGGCGACGGGGTATGTGACAGGGGGCGGAGCGAGGGTGTGACAGGGGGCGGGGCATGTGTCTTCCTTTTTGGGGGACAAAATATGGTAACCCTACCGAACACTACCTCTCTTTCCTCCAGTATGTCTTTCACCTTTATTTGCAACTCTTTTACCATCACTGCCTGCCACATCTGTCCCAAGGCATATACACAAAACTGGGCTTTTTGGTGAGGCACAATATCATATGAAGTAAAATACAGTACAGTACAACAGTGTTTCTCAGGGTACATCCTGGCTTTTCAGGATATTCACCTGGACTACGCATGAGAGAGATTTGCATACTGAGGAGGCAGTGATTGCAAATCTCTCTCATGCATATTCTTTGTGGGTAAGAGAAAAACCACAAGGAGTGTGGAGGTGCACTTGATCCCCACAGGACAAAAAAGCGAAAACAAAAAAAGGGGGTGGGGAAAATAGGCTCTATTCAAACAATGGGGCAGACGTATAAATTAGTTAAAACAATGATTTTTATTGTGAATAGGTGACTCAACACAGCCGTGTTTCGGCGCCGTAGCGCCTTCCTCAGTATTTATGTATTATTTCTGTCATTATATTTGTTTTTATAGACTCCTGAGGAAGGCGCAAGGGCCAACTTCTACATGGAATGTTGCTAGTGGAATAGCAACATTCCATGTAGAATCTCCAATAGTAGCAACAGTGGAGGAGTGGCCTAGTGGTTAGGGTGGTGGACTTTGGTCCTGAGGAACTGAGTTGGATTCCCACTTCAGGCACAGGCAGCTCCTTGTGACTCTGGGCAAGTCACTTAACCCTCCATTGCCCCAGGTACAAATAAGTACCTGTATATAATATGTAAGCCACACTGCGCCTATGATGAGTGGGAAAGCGCAGTGTACAAATGTAACAAAAATAAATTAAAATAAAAAAATAAGCGGTACATCAAGACTTGTAATAAACTGGAAACTATGATCATTTATAATAGGGGTAGATGGATCTGGTCCTTCAGTATCACAACAGACATGGTTTTCAGGATATCACAATGCCCTCTTTCCACTGTGTACAAATCTATCTTAATATGTATTCACTGTGGATATCCTGAAAACCAGACCTGTTGTGGTGCTCAAGGACTAGAGTCGGCCATTTTTCAGTAGTACAACTTACAGAGAGGGAAAATTTAAGTTCCTTCTGGTTATAATTTTTGGAAATCCTCTTCTTTAAGGCTCTTGCAGCATCCTTTGGTCTGTCACATGAAGAAAGGGAGAGAAAGAGCAAAGTTAATGATATGAATTATGATAACAGAGAAGTGTGGTGGCCGTGTTAGTCCACTCTTAAGGTTATCAATAGAAATCAAACAAAATAAAACATGGAAAAGAAAATAAGATGATACCTTTTTTATTGGACATAACTTAATACATTTCTTGATTAGCTTTCGAAGGTTGCCCTTCTTCCTCAGATCGGAAATAAGCAAATGTGCTAGCTGACAGTGTATATAAGTGAAAACATTCAAGCATTACTATGACAGTAAAATAGATACCATTGGAGATTCTACATGGAATGTTGCTACTATTGGAGATTCTACATGGAATGTTGCTATTCCACTAGCAACATTCCATGTAGAAGGCTGCGCAGGCTTCTGTTTCTGTGAGTCTGACGTCCTGCACGTACGTGCAGGACGTCAGACTCACAGAAGCAGAAGCCTGCGCGGCCACATTGGTGATCTACAAGGGCAGACTTCTACATGGAATGTTGCTAGTGGAATAGCAACATTCCATGTAGAATCTATAGAAATCAAACAAAATAAAACATGGAAAAGAAAATAAGATGATACCTTTTTTATTGGACATAACTTAATACATTTCTTGATTAGCTTTTGAAGGTTGCCCTTCTTCATCAGATCGGAAATAAGCAAATGTGCTAGCTGACAGTGTATATAAGTGAAAACATTCAAGCATTACTATGACAGTCTGACAGGGTGGGAGGATGGGGGTGGGTCGGAGGTATGCATGGGGACATCAAAGCATATCATTGATATTCTAACAGGATGGGTGTGGATAGGTGAGGGGTGGGGTGATCAACAGAGACATACAGCTTTATGGTTTATAATGGGCTAGGAACCCCAGATCCTTGTTAAGTCCTTTCTGTTAGGTGTTAAAATATTCAATCATTCTGACCTCAAACACCCAACAGAAAGACACCCAACAGAAAGGACTTAACAAGGATCTGGGGTTCCTAGCCCATTATAAACCATAAAGCAGTATGTCTCTCCACCCCTCACCTATCCACACCCATCCTGTTAGAATATCAATGATATGCTTTGATGTCCCCATGCATACCTCCTACCCACCCCCATCCTCCCATCCTGTCAGACTGTCATAGTAATGCTTGAATGTTTTCACTTATATACACTGTCAGCTAGCACATTTGCTTATTTCCGATCTGACGAAGAAGGGTAACCTTCGAAAGCTAATCAAGAAATGTATTAAGTTATGTCCATTAAAAAAGGTATCATCTTATTTTCTTTTCCATGTTTTATTTTGTTTGATTTCTATTGATAACAGAGAGAAATTGTCTGTGATTTATGCTTTATAGGTGGCAAGTTACCCATTTCCAAAACAGAGCTGTGTGCTATTTGTAGCCCCTGATTCTACATATTGAAATTGGTGCTACAGGTCCCAAGTTGACAGAAATCCATGACTGGCCTAAAATCTCCCTCCTGGAACTGGGTAAGTTGGCTGCTCTGGGCAGGCAGTAAAACAAGGACATGGTAATATTTTGACACCTGCGCAGAACCAGACATACCTATATTAAAATGCCAAAGATGGAAACAATTGATTGAAAATATACAAAGGGAGATGGGTCATAATCAAACATTTATGCAAATGAAAACACCATTTGAATAATATCTCTCCACATGCCCAACGTATGGGTAAAGGTACACGTTATTCACTTTTATCTACATGGATAACATTCAGGGTTTTGAATTCTCCATGTGTGCACTTGTGTCTATGTTTATTAAAATATTTAATGAGGGCTTTTTTTGAGGAGGTTCTTGGGGTTACTGAGTACCAGCACGTTTTCTACTGTCTGCTAAAAGTCACCCCTGGACCCCAAGTTTTAATGAAAGAGCTCAGGCTCTACACACCAATTCTGCCTTGTCATAGATTCTGTGACTGGTCGCAGGGGGTTTGGCTATTGTGGGGTGGGTCCCTCAGTGATCACCTCACCCCTGAAGCACCCTTCAGAGGTAAGGTGATCACTGAGAGACCCACCCCACAATTGGCATTTGAGTAGATGCATCTTTTTTGTAAACGTCTACAAAAGCACCCAAGTCCCCATGCTGACCTGTCTTTTTAAAAGCAAACTCTATAGGGAATCTCCCTTTGAAAATGAGATTGCACCCCCCCCCCCCCAGTATAAACCAAGTCTACGGCATTTCATTATTGCTCCCCTTTATTTTAAATTAAAATAAATGCTAAAAAAATAACTTACCCATCTTCAGTTGTGTTTATGATATCACAGATATTCAAGAACTGTCCCCAGTCTTCAGAATGGTTTGTGCCAAGAGTATTTTTTTCTAGGAAAGAAGATAAGGGTTTACTTGGTTATATAATTCTGCAGGCACATCAGATGAAATAGGGAGCTGGCTTCTGTCAGACCCACAGAAGGACCAGATTACTAACAGATTTGCAGCATTGTTCATTATCAGACCTGTCACATCTCACATTGAGCCGGAGACTCCTACTTTGGAGGGCAATTTCCCACCCAAACTCAGGAATCTCCCATGCAATGTGGGGGGGACTCTGAAGCCACTGTTCGGGGGTCTTTTCTCTGACTGCACTCATCCACAAAAAAGCTTCAGATCTTACAGCCCACACTTCCTGCTTTGAGATTAACAGACAGCGAGGGCTAGATTCAATAAACGGCGGGCAAATTTGGGCAGAAGGCAACCGCCGAGGTGGAGAAACTACTGGATCCGCTAAGGGAGTAAATGCAGCGACAAAGGAGTAGCGTGATCAACAAGAACCTTTCAAAAAGCCAAGGAGATGTGGTGTGGAAAAATATCTTTTAATAATGAATAAAATAGGACGCGACATGGCACCGTGTTTCGGCAACAATGCCTGCCTCAGGAGTCTAAAATTACAATAAGAAACAAATAAATACAGACACATATGAGAACATATGTAAAAACATAAGTGAGAAAGTGTGACTTTAATAACAAATTAAAAATGACATTACAAACAGTAAAAGCATATATAGAAACATAAATATAATAATATATAAAAATGTCTAACAACATCAGAAGTATCAAAAGAACCATGTAAAAAGAACAACTTAAATTGTATAATATCATTTCATTAGACAAAGTATGTTAATGCACGAATTGTAGGGTACAGACATGCATATCATTCAGAATATATCAGAAGGTGCTAACCTGCATGTAATGGTCACGGATTATAAAACTGGAGGAAAATGCGTGAAAGCACATACAAAAACAAGTCTACAATGAAGTAGATAACAGTACTAATGTATGGAGAAATATGTAACAAGATAGACCCAAATGGAAGAGTTCTGTTGATCAAGATACTCCTTTGTTAGGGCAAATTTGGGCACCAGGAACAAATCAATGCTCAGTGCTATTCTAGAAAGGGTCCTCTAGTCCCTTTATAGAATAGTACATACCCCCAGATTCTATATATCGCACCTAGATTCCCGTGCAGAAATCCAAGCGTATTCCCTAACAGTGTGCATAACTTAATTGGTTAACAAGCCAATCAGCGCTGCTAACTTGATGTTAACAAGCAATTAGGAGCATTAATTGGCATTAATTAAAACTTATGCTCAGAACTCCCTACTTGCATTCTATAACATGGTGTGCGTAAATTGTATTGCGTGTTGTCAAAAAACCATGGCATAGAATGGGCGGGTCATGGGCGTTCTGACAATCTACGTGCATAATTTAGGCATCGAGATTTACACCAGGTTCTACTTGGCGTAATTCCTTGCAACTAAACATAGTTACACAGATGGCCATCAGCGTATTCTATAAACTATGCAGAAATTTTGTAGAATACGCTTAGGCGAAAATGATTTCCGCATGGATTTTCCAGGCTCCATATATAGAATCTCCCCCACAGTGCTAATTCCCATGTCTAAAATAAGGCACCAAGTCTTATGCCTGCTGAAACCAGGTGTAAATCCTGGAGTACAAGTTGGGTACGCATCACCCCAATTTTGTAACATTATGCATACATTTTGAGAAAGCTTATGACCCACTCATGCCCTCTTCCCATGGCCATCTATATCATTATATTATCTCACCTACGATCTGTGTTATGTTTTTGATCACATTTATGCTCTTCCAAAATTTATGTTGAATTTATGCTTTGCCTACATAAGCATTACTTCTTTTTTTCCCTTTCTCTATATCTGAGTTACATAAGTACATAAGTATTGCTATACTAGGACAGACCAAACGTCCATCAAGCCCAGCATCCTGTTTCCAACAGTGGCCACTCCAGGACACAAATACCTGGCAAGATCCAAAAAAAGTACAAAACATTTTATACTGCTTATCCCAGAAATAGTGGATTTTCCCTAAGTCCAATTTAATAATGGTCTATAGACTTTTTCTTTAGGAAGCCGCCCAAACCTTTTTTAAACTCCGCTAAGCTAACCACCTTTACCACATTTCTTGGAACGAATTCCAGAGTTTAATTACACGTTGAGTGAAGAAACATTTTCTCCGATTTGTTTTAAATTGACTATTTTGTAGCTTCATCGCATGCCCCCTAGTCCTAGTATTTTTGGAAAACGTGAACAGACGCTTCACATCTACCCGTTCAACTCCACTCATTATTTTATAGACCTCTATCATATCTCCCCTCAGCCGCCTTTTCTCCAAGCTGAAGAGCCCTAGCCGCTTCAGCCTTTTCTCATAGGGAAGTCGTCCCATCCCCTTTATCATTTTCGTCGCCCTTCTCTGCACCTTTTCTAATTCCATTATATCTTTTTTGAGATGCAATGACCAGAATTGAACACAATAGTCGAGGTGACAGGAGCATCTTATTCTTACAGAAATTGAGGGGTTCTTTTACTAAGCTGCGGGAGAAAGGGCCCTGCGATAGCAGCAGGGGCCATTTTTCCCCCACATCAGGGCCCTTTCTACCGCAGCGGGTAAAAAGCCCCTAAAAAAATAGCCATGCGGTAAGAGTACTCTTACCGCATGGCTATGCAGTGGGGAGCACTTACCACCACTAAGGGCTCCCATTGTAACCCTGTTGTAACCAGGCAGTGCACGGCGATGCCCGATTGCTGCTGGGTTAGAGCCATGCTATTAAATTTTTAAATATTGTCCGGTGCGCAGGAAATGGTACACGCTCAAGCTGGAACTACCGCCGGCAGCTGCATTGGGCCAGCAGTAGTTCTAGGATAGCGTACAGTAAGCCCGTGTTGGCCTTACTGACGCTTTGAAAAAGGGCCCCTGAGAGCCGTTTTAAGTTTCCAAATGCTTGAAATGGCTACTGGAAAGTCACCGGCTCTTTAATTTAATCATGTTTTCTTTAATCTTCTGCCCTCCCCAACCCAATAGAATGTTCCACACACTCATACAGTTCGGGAGAGAAGAAGTGAAGGCCACGCCGAGATGAGAAAATATCCCCTTTATTACTTACCAAGCAAGAAAACAAACTGTGATTCTTTTCTCATGAGAGAGTTACAACAAAGCTGCACAGGAGTGCTATCTCTGAGTACTTCTCTAAATTTGTCTTGTCATCTATCGCATTTTATACTCTTCTACCATTATACAGTTCGAACAGTTTGTTAGCAGTAGTTTCGACCACAATGTACATAATTATTAGTTCAGACCACACTGATCAAGATTATTGGTAAGGGCTAAAGCAACATCATACTGATTAGCATGTTCCATTTCGCCAGCAACCATTTACCTATGTTCCAGACATTATATCTGAAAAAGCCCCTCACCACATCCTATATAATAAAACTCACCCTCAACGTTCTGAGGACACTGACGTCACTGTCAGGTCCTCCGGGCACTTCCTTCCGGTTCGAAGCCTTCGTGGTTGGTGGTGAAGCCACCGAAAACACTGTGTTGGGGCCCCGCCCTCGCGTCAAACGTGATGACGTCGAGGGCGGAGCAATGGCGTCACTGGCAACACAACCAACGATGCAGCAGATTGAAGGTGGCGTGCCGAGGTCCGCAACAATGGCGGCCAGTGCCAGCAGAACACCGAGGGGGGGAGGTTCGGAAGGAAAACCGTGCTAGCGCCCGTTTCATTAACGCAAGAAACGGGCTTGTTTTACTAGTTCTTTAGTAAACACCTTGCATGGAAAATTGTTTCATGTTCTTTCTTCTGCAAGCCCGTCACCAGAGCTCATGAGCCTCTGGGTCACACAGAGGCCATGATTATTAGGTCTGACAGCTTCAGGCCTCTGGACCTGGTTTTGGGAAGGCCCAGGTAGGTTCATTATTTACAGTTTATAGTTCTGATGATCGGGATACTGATTTGGTCAATTTGTATTTGATTCTACCTATATGTCATGCATTTCCATACTGTGTTATTTAAGCTTGGTCTTAATAGGATTTGATGTCATCCTTTTGAAATATAACCTCATGGAATGTCAACGGACTGAATCATCTAACCAAACGCCAAAAAATCTTTAATCATGCTAAAAAATGCAATCATGATATATTAGTTTTGCAAGAGACTCACTTATCAGACTCTAATTGTATAGGTTTAATCCTCCACAGATTGGTCGCTCAATTTATGAACCTGCTCATTCTAAAAAAGGAGGAATATTTAGCTATTTTATTCAAAAAGAATCTTCCAGTTCATATTCTCCAACCATCTTTTGATCTTAATGGTCGATGGGCAATTGTCGTGCTACTGATTGGTAAAAAGTTTCTACCATGAATATTTATGCACCCAATATTGATACATCAGACTTTATACATCAAATCTGAGTGGCTTTATTAGAATATAGTACTGTACCAATCTTGTTGGCTGGAGATTTTAACGTTACTTTGGATGACATCCTGGATCATCAGTCCAGGTGCATTCAAAGACAAACCAAAATGGGAAAGAAGCTTCTCGCAACTATCTAGCATTAAGTCTTGTGGATAAAGGGCGCCTTCAACACCCTGACTGTCAGAAATACTCATTTTATTCTGCTCCACATCACTCATACTCGAGAATAGACTTTTTTTTTCTTCTCTCTAAATCCTTAATAACTCAGAACATTGACATGAAAATTGATCCAGTTTTAATTACTGATCACGCAATGATCCACCTTAAGTTACAGCTTGACTCTAGTAAACCGAAGCACCTATGGAATATGTGGCATGATAATACAGATCCTCCACTATCTACCAACTGGGAAGCCTTCAAAGCTTGTCTTAAGAGGTGAAATAATAAGCTTTGCTGCCTGGAAGAAAAACAGGAATCTACGCAGCTTCTTCAACTAGAAGATAAAATTAAACAACTGGAAAAGCTTCATATTCATTCTAAACACCACGATATAAGAAGAGATACATAAAACTAACTCGGAGCGATATCCTGTGAGCATTTGAGCACGCAAGACTGACAGCTGGGTGATATCCTAAGCTACAGCAGTGCAGAAAGGTACTGGGCAGACCGGCTGGGCCAATTCATGCTTATGCACTATCAGTCCTGTACTGTGTTATTTCTTACTATTTTGTAAATAATGCATTTGGTCTGTTAATAAAACTAACTTGATGAAATGTATTTTTCTTTTGGTTTGTTTTCACAGTACACAAAGATTCACATCCAGAGCATATACTTACATCAAGTAGAAAGCACTGACAGGGCAGGGACTCCGATCCTAATATAAATACACAGGGACGGAATGAGGGTGGGTCTGGGCCCCCCCGACCGGCTGCTGCCTGACACCTCGCCTGCAGCCACAGCCGCCACCCCTGCTGCCCCAGTCCTACCTGAGGGGTCCTGGTAGTCTGGTGGCCTCTGCCAGGGGGGAGATGTTCTTTTCTGCCCACTGCGCTGCCGCTATTCCTCTGCCTGCTGGTGCTGCAGTCTTTTCAAAATGGCGGCCGAGACTTCCTGCGGTAGTCTCGCAGGTTTCAACAGTCTCGTGAGACTTCCATAGGGAGTCTCGGCCGCCATTTTTAAAATACGATGGTGCCAGGCTGGGAAGGGGGGAATAGCGGCAGCCCAGTGGGCCTGGAAGGAAAGAACATGTTACCCCGTGCTATGGCCACTAGACCACCAGCGGAATGCTGGGCATTCGGGCATCCGGGCAGAGCCTCTGGGCCCTTGGGCATTGCCCGGTTGTCCGAATGGTCAGTCCGCCCTTGTAAATACATTTTAAAACGCCCTGTAATAGAACCCTGCAGGGTTCTCACTGCACAGGAAAACTGGCAGAGGAGGAAGCAGCAAGTAAGACATGGAGCTCACAGACTCCCCCTACTGACTGGGGACATTGCACAAGGGTGGAGGGAGGGGGAAATAAACAGAGGCCTGGAGACAGCGCTTACTCTTGTCCTTCCCCCATTCTTCTGTCTGGCACATCTTTGGGGCTACTCTTAAACCTTTGGTCCTAGGCATGTGTCTAGTTGGCTTATGCCTTAATTTGACCAGAGAATTACTAATTCTCACTGTAAAAAGTGACGTACAGGAGCTCGTTCTAAAGAGCGAAGCAAAACTGCAAAGTATAAAAATAAATACACAAAGATTAGATGACTTCAGAAAACTGACCTGGAGTTAATGTGATCCCAATCGCACATAAAATGGCTCACAGTAGCCACATTAATACAGCTCAAAGTTCACAGTTTTGCCATGGCCCTAATCATATTTAATAGATAAAAAATGATGTTGTTACATTTTAACTGGAGTTCTGTCCTTAATGGGTTTCCAGATATCTGTCGCTCCCCGGCAAATTCCTTTCTGATGCTTTAGCTGTGTCAGCCCTGACCGCAGGGTGGCTAAGGTGTTACCCCATAAGGAAGGCAAGGCAACCGACAAATCCAAGAGTGAAAAACTCAAACCAAATCAAGTTATAAACTACATTTTCCTACCTCTATCAAAATAGGGTAAAGAAGAGCAGTCCTTTAAGGTGGGATAATCACAGGGGATGTTTATCTTCAAATATGATCCTTTATTTCTGCGAACTACTTAACTGTGTTTCATTAAGGAGTGAGAGAATTACAGGCTTAGGCTCATTCCAACTTGAAACCACAGATGCTTTCTAGCACCACTGCTGCACTCACTGAGCCAGGGCCATCACAGGGGAGGCAAGGGTCAGGGAGTGTCCCTCTCACAGCCCTGGCAACAAACCAGTCTCTTCCTTTCTTCTCCTTGCCAACCATTTTCTATCTCCCGGTGAATTAGTTTAACCAGGGCCGGTCCTAGTGTCTCTGGCGCCCCCCTGCAGATGATGAGTTGGCGCCCGCGCGCCCCCCCCCTCTGGCACCCACGCGCCCCCGCCCCCCCCCAGCATCTCATTTCTCTCTTCTCCCACCCTGTCCCTGTCCAGCGATTCTCCTTCGCCCCCATCCCCCGCCAACCTAGGTGCTTTAAATCTTTAATTTACCTCCGTTCCAGCAGCTGCGTCATTTGAAAGCCTTGCCCCGTCTCTAGCCTTCCCTCCCTTCGTGAGTTCGTTCTGCAGTCCCGCCCTCGAGGAAATGATGTCAGAAGGCGGGACTGCGGAATGAACTCACGAAGGGAGGGAAGGAAGGCTAGAGACGGGGCAGGGCTTTCAAATGATGCGGCTGCTGAAACGGAGGTAAATTAAAGATTTAAAGCAGCAAGGGCGGCGCGGTATGGCGGCACGGCGCCCTTGAAGGCAGGCGCCCCCCTGCGGCGCTTACCCCGCTTACTGGGTTTGACCGGCCCTGAGTTTAACCATTATTTCCCTTTTAGGAAAAGGTCGATATTTTTTCAAAATAATTCCCATAACTGACATCTAGATACAGCACCAAAGCCTGTTTTTTATGTTTTCATGCTAATGACCCAGGAAGTGCCTCCTCTCGGGACCGCAGCCCTTGACATGGTGAGAAGGACTGCACACTCCGATGATCCTGGAGAGCTATTTTGGTGAAGCATAATCTCCTGGGAGGGGCATCCTTGCTGAACAGGTCCTCAAGAAAAGAGTCACACTAAGACTGCAGCACAAGTTCCCTAAGTTTGAGGTTGTTAAGCTGTTTACATAAAAAATGAACTTACTCAGAAGCTTCAACCCAGGAAGTAATATGGAGCACACAAAAACACCCAAGGTTTGTCAACATGGAGCTGACTTTAAGGCAACAGACCTAAGAGGAATGCAAGACTCATCATGTGGCTTTTCTGAGCCACCTGGCAACCAGGGAAAGTGTGTCAGGCATGAGGCAATATGTTCTGTAATACCCTGGCACCAGTCTAACATATACACCTACTGCTAGCTTCACTGACACCAAGCACTTCCTTGGATTAATGATTAATGAACGGAACAAGCCTATGTGATTTCAAACACCTCTGCTCTTTTGATATAGATTCATTAGGTATTTATAGGGCCCCACTACCAGGGTACCACAGGGTAGTAAATGTTCAAAAAACAATCGAATGGATAAACCCTAAGGGGCCCTTTAACTAAAACGCATTAAAATCTGGGCTTAGCGCATGAGAAAATCCCACATCAAAATGCGCTAAGCCCAGGTTTAACTCAGCACTTAACGGGACTTCCTTTTTATTTGCAGGTCCCATGCTAAAGTGCCCAGGAGTGCACAAGACATGCAAAAGAAATTAAGGGCGGGAGTACTTACCGCCTCCAGGGGTGGCAAACAGAACAACTGCCCTGGGCTCTTATACTCCAGGAGGCCCCAAGCCTGCCTCAAGCTGAAGGAAGCATAGGCTGAAGGCCAGCAATGGGGTTCCCTCTCCAGTTAACTCTGCGTTATCCAGTTAGCACACAATTATCATGACGTGTTAGCCGGATAATGTGGGACTGCCCACTTTCTGCCCGTGACACCCCCCTCTAATAAATATTTTAAATAAACAGACACTACACATTTACCCTTGGATTCTGTATATGGCGCAGAGGCACACGTGTACATTAGCACGCGCCTTAACTGATCTACATGCCACTTAGGGTTGTTAATTGGCCGATAACAACCAATTAGCAACACTAATAGGCCTTAATAGGAATTTACACACACGCTTTGTCAGGCATATTCTGCAAAGAAGTGCACACAAAGTCTGACCAGCAAAGTCTGAATCCCCATGCGTGCAGCCAAAATGGGGGCGTGGTCATAGGCGGACTGTGGGCATGCCAGGCCTATCAATCACATCTATGTGCACTATTACAGAATTTATACCAGTGCACGTAGATGTAAGCATGGGCATTTACACTAGCTATTTACATTGGCGGAGCTACAGGAGGCCACGGGGGCCTGGGCCCCTCCAAATTGGATCTGGGGCCCCCGGTTTGGCTGGCGGGGGTCCCCAACAACTGCCAGTTGAAGCGTTTGTCCCACGCTGGTCTCGCCACCTTGCCTACTCTGCTCTTCTCAGTCGCGCCATGCATGCTCGTTTTACTGAAACTGAGCATGCGTGACACTTCGACTGAGAACAGAACAGGGCAGGTAATGCGAGACCAGCGCGGGCCAAACGCTTCAGCTGGGGGGGGGGGGAGGGGGGTTAGGACCCCGCCAGCTAAGATACCATCATGCAGTGGCGACAGGGAGACGGGCCAAAATGTGCCCCCCCCCCCACTCCATCAAGGTCCAGCTATGCCCCTGGGCATAAATGGACGCGCCTAGATTTAGGCACATTTGCCCAGTCCAGGTGTATACTATATATCATGCCTGAATTTAGGCGCGTCTAACAGAACATGCCTAGACATCTCTATCAGACGCGCCTAGATTCTAGGTGCCATTTATAGAATCTAGCACTTCGCGCATAACAAATTACCACGTGTCACTGTAAGACTTTTCTCATGCACTAAGCATGCATTAGGGTTTAGTAAAGGGCCCCTAAATAATGTAGTACATTTTAGGGACATGCAGTAATTAATACTGTTTCATTTTACAGCTCTGCTTGAGGTACTAAGTAACATAGTAACATAGTAAATGACAGCAGATAAAGACCTGTACAGTCCATCCAGTCTGCCCAACATGATAAACTCATTTTACATGGTATGTGATATTTTATACCCGAGTTTTATATGTCCTTGCCATTCTCAGGGCACAGTCCGTAGAAGTCTGCCAAGCACTGTTCCTGTACTAAAAGTTCTGAAGATTCTGGAATCCTAAAGAGTTACAAGATTCCGGAATTCCAATTAGTAGCAACATTCCATGTGGAACCCCAAAGAGTAACATAGTAACATAGTAAATGACGGAAGAAAAAGAACTGAACAGTCCATCCAGTCTACCCAACAAGATAAACTCATTTTGCATGGTATGTGATACTTTATACCCGAGTTTGATTTGTCCTTGCCATTCTCAGGGCACAGACCATAGAAGTCTGCCCAGCACTCTTCTTGTACTAAACGTTCTGAAGCTAACGTCGAAACCCCTTAAAATTTACACTCCAGCCCATCCATATCTATTCAGTCACGATCAGGGTTTTAACTGTAGAAGTCTGCCCAGCACTGGTTTTGCTTCCCAATTACCTGCGTCACCATGCAATCTCTGCTAAGATTCCATGGACCCATTCCTTCTATACAGGATTCCTTTGTGTTTATCCCACACGTTTGAATTCCATTACCGTTTTCATCTCCACCACCTCCCGCGGGAGGGCATTCCACGTATCCACCACCCTCTCTGTGAAAAAATACTTCCTGACATTACTCCTGAGTCTGCCCCCCTTCAACCTCAATTCATGTCCTCTAGTTCTACTGCCTTCCCTTCTCCCAAAAAGATTAACACTTTTCAAATATTTGAACATCTGTATCATGCCCTGTTTCTCCTTTCCTCCAAGTGAAACCTCATGCACAGGGAAAGGAAAACAGAGCAACCAAAAGTAGACATAGAAAAATATAGGGGTCAATTCTATAAGTGGCATCTAAAAATCGGCACCAAAAATTTTACATGCTGAGCGCTATTCTATAAAGGGTATGCGTCCTTTATAGATTAGCATTTACTCCTAAATTCTATATATTGTGCCTTGTTATGCACATTAATTTGGCTGCGTGGCCTAATTGTGAGCACAACTTAATTGAATAACAAGTCAATCAGCGCCAATAAATGGTACTTAACAATGAATTAGCGGCCCTAATTACCAAAATCCATAAAAATAACACACGACATAGTGACCGTCATTAAAATATTGAAAACTTATTTATTTAAGAAAGCATACAACAACAATTCATCCTAAATGCAATTAACAAAACACATCTATACAACATGTATTCTCTATATCTCAACTTTTTGCTAAATTATCTTGATTTCCAATTTAATGTTCCCAATTGTTCAAGCTAATTTTTGTCATAAATTAAGTTTAACCTATTACCTTTAGCTCTTATCATAAGACGAACTTTCCTCCTGTAACCTAACCCAATCTGTTCCTCTACCTCAACTATGTATTTCTCCTATCCGGAACTGGTAATCACCACTTACGGAACTATGTAAGCCACACTGAGCCTGCAAATAGGTGGGAAAATGTGGGATACAAATGTTATAAATAAATAATTGGCTTTAAACAGAATTTATGCGCACAACTTTCTAGGCGTATTCTACAATGCAGTGCACGTAAATTCTAATGCGTGCAGTCAAAAAGGAGGCATGGCCATAGGCGTGGAATGGGGGAGTTGTGGGCGTTTCCAAAACCTTGCGCACTATTATGGAATACATCCGAACTGCGCCTAACTTAGGTGCAGGTATTTAGGCCTGGCTGTAGGTGGCCTAAATGAATGCACATAAATTTTAGTCATAAGAACGGCATGTAGGCATCTCTATATATAAAAGGCACCACCAACGTTCTAAATGAAGCCTCCAGCCGGAAGTGTGAAGGGGGAGAGATATACGGTTTCCCCATGAGTGTCTGCCCCGCCCTCGCTCTCTCTGTAACATAAACAGTGAAGGAAAACACAGCAAAGCACAAAATCAAATCGCTCTCTCCGTAACAGTGAAGGACTCAGAGGGGGGAGGGGAGAGAAGGCAGAAGCCCTCACTATCTCTGTAACACAAACACAGCACAGCAGGAAACTTAACACTGAAGGACTCAACTCCAAGGGGGGAGGGAACAGACAGCACAGGGGAAGGGAGAGAGGGCAGAGGGCAGGGACACACACACTCCCACATGCACACAGAAGAAACCTTGCTAGCCCCCGTTTCATTTGCATCAGAAATGGGGCTTTTTTACTACTATTCTATAAACTGCACGCAACTTTAGGCATAGCTTATAGAATCATATAAACCGTGTGGTTCTCGGCGTTATTTATAGAATTTGGCCCTTAGGGCATAAACCGTACCTAAATTTCGGCCCCAGCAATTACGCCTGCTAAAAGCCAGTGTGAATGCCAGCAACTAAATTAGGTTCAATTCTGTATTTATGAGTGTAAAATTTTGGAACGCTTCCAAAATGAAACGAGCCACACACACCCCAAAATTTTACACAAGTTAGGAGTTATGCGTGGATCGTTATAGAATACGATCTGTGCAAAAATCCTAATTGAGGCCAATTAACGCCAATAATTAGTTGTTAGCAGCCCTTTATTGGTGCTGATTGGCTTGTTAAGCAACTAAGTTGTGCGCGCAAACCGGCTATGCACGCTAATTTGCATGCTCACTTTAGTCGTCGTTTACAGAATCCAGGGGATAGTGTACGATAAACAAAAGAGATGATATACAAGGGAAAACAAGAAGATATAAACAGGAGTGGCCTAGTGGTTAGGGTGGTGGACTCTGGTCCTGAGGAACTGAGTTCAATTCCCACTTCAGGCACAGGCAGCTCCTTGTGACTCTGGGCAAGTCACTTAACCCTCCATTGCCCCATGTAAGCCGCATTGAGCCTGCCATGAGTGGGAAAAAGCACAGGGTACAAAAGTAACAAAAATAAAATAGATACTATTGGAGATTCTACATGGAATGTTGCTACTATTGGAGATTCTACATGGAATGTTGCTATTCCACTAGCAACATTTCATGTAGAAGGCTACGCAGGCTTCTGTTTCTGTGAGTCTGACGTCTTGCACGTACGTGCAGGACGTCAGACTCACAGAAGCAGAAGCCTGCGCGGCCACAAGGGCCGACTTCTACATGGAATGTTGCTAGTGGAATAGCAACATTCCATGTAGAATCTCAAATAGTAGCAACAGTGGAGAAGTGGCCTAGTGGTTAGGGTGGTGGACTTTGGTCCTGAGGAACTGAGTTCAATTCTCACTTCAGGCACAGGCAGCTCCTTGTGACTCTGGGCAAGTCACTTAACCCTCCATTGCCCCAGGTACAAATAAGTACCTGTACACAATATGTAAGCCGCATTGAGCCTGCCACGAGTGGGAAAGCGCGGGGTACAAATGTAACAAAAAAAAATCAGGTAAACATAAAATGATGTGATGGCATGAAATACCATTTTTCCACTAACACCCTTAATCTTCATTGGCTGCCTAAACAAAAACGAACAACGGGGGGGGGGGGGGGGAGGGGCCCTTTTAAAGGACCAAGAATGCGTTTCCTGCATCCCATTCCTTGTACACAATGATGTCAATTGTGACTCAGTGCTTAATTCTGTAGCATTAGCTGGGGTTTGGATGTTCAGCGTACCCAGCCAGGTGTGAAGCATTCAAAAGAAAACATTCTTCTTCCTTAATAATACGCTGAGTTCTCTCTGTTGATCTGAACTGACAGATTCCTTGTGAGGAATCTAAATAGCACTGTTTGTATAAACTAGATTTTATAATGACACGACAGCACTTAAGAGTTAGTTCCCAGAAAGAAGGAGAACGCATGTCTCAGTGAGCTGAATTGGTAGCTGGTGCGTAGCATGATCAGGCCTAATAGAGATGTGGTTATTATTTTTTAAAAATACCTGTACGGTGCATAGAACGAAATCTCAAAGAAAATCCTCCTTCTGATTTCTCAGTTTGCTCCTAATTGGGAATGACATTATTTAAGATCAGTGTCTTACATTAAATGGGTCAGGGGTTTGTATGTTTGTTATCTGCTGGATCTAAAGTATTAATCCACAAACAAACCTTTTTCCAGAGATGGGAAGGTGGTAGAACTACAGGGCATGAACTGAGGCTGACCTGGGGGGGGGGGGGGGGGGGGGCAGACTGAGGAAAAATATCAGGAAGTATTTTTTCACGGAGAGGGTGGTGGATACCTGGAATGCCCTCTTGCGGGAGGTGGTGGAGATGAAAATTGAATATTGCACTTAACTACTTAAGAGAGAGTCGACTGCATAAACCCAGATATGTATTTATTTATTTTTATCTATTCACATTTGCTATATGACCTTTGCTAACTAGCAATTCAAAGCGGTTTACAATCTAAAAATCTAAAAAAACACATACACAGGCAGAATGGAACTACAATAGTTGATAGGAAAAGACATCAAAGTCATTCATCAAAAGTAACAAGAAAAAAAAAAGAACAATACACAAACCCCAAATTCTATATATGATGCCTTAAGTTGTGTGCACTAATTTGGCCATGTGGCCAAATTGTGCACACAACTTAATTAAGTACATAAGTATTGCCATACTGGGAAAGACCAAAGGTCCATCGAGCCCAGCATCCTGTTTCCAACAGTGGCCAATCCAGGTCACAAATACCCGGCAAGATCCTAAAAATGTACAAAACATTTTATACTGCTTATCCCAGAAATAGTGGATTTTCCCCAAGTCCATTTAATAATGGTCTATGGACTTTTCCTTTAGGAAGCCGTCCAAACCTTTTTTAAACTCCGCTAAGCTAACCGCCTTTACTACATTCTCTGGCAACGAATTCCAGAGTTTAATTACACACTGAGTGAAGAAGAATTCTCTCTGATTCGTTTTAAGTTTACTACATTGTAGCTTCATCGCATGTTCCCTAGTCCTAACAAACCAATCAGCGCCAATAATTGATACTTAACCAATTAGCAGCACTAATTGGCTTTAAACAGAATTATAGGTATATTCTATAACGTGGTGCACATAAGTTCTAATGTGCACAGTCAAAAAGGGGGCGAAGCCATGGGCGTGGAATGGGCAGGCTGTGGGAAACTATGTGCACTGTTATGAAATACACCCGATCTACGCCTAAGTTAGGCACAGGTATTTAGACCTGGTTTTGGGTGGCCTACATAGGTACGTCTAAATTTTAGGTGAATGAACGCATTTAGGTGAATGCACATTTTCTATAAAGTACGCCTAACTTTATGCACAGTTTATAGAATAGCGCTAAGCGTGTGGTTTTTCAGCACTGATTTGTCAGGCGCCATATATAGAATTTGGCCCAAAGAGTAAAAAGAAGGAGAGAAATAGGAAAGGAGGGAAATGATAAAGGGAAGGGACTCCTAGAGCATAACAGAGTTAATCAACAGTGAAGGACGAAGAGCACTCACTTCGCTCAGGGGACAAGGAAAGCCTGTGCCCGATATGGCCTAGCATTCTCTATCTGGGAATAATGCCAGCAGTGACAAAGAAACACTCAGCACTGCCCGCTGAATACCTAACCCTAAATGTGTGAAAGAAATAAAACATTTAAACCTTGACTGATTCAAAAGTTTGTCCCTGCCTATATGAAACTACACAAAAACCTGAAATTGCAAACAAGCCCCCTTTCCAAAGTGTGCATACACGATCAAATGTGAATAGCTTTATAGAAACAGTATGAATCCTCACTGTAATAGAATAATAAGTATATTATTAAGCTCTTTTTAAAAAGCCTTTTATCTTTCACTAGACATTAGTCTTGGTTTTATTACGCTACTGTTTTATCCTTGGTAGACATTATTGCATTTTCCATGTCTATAAATTTCTGTTAAAAGAACATTAAACACAAGTTCACTAGAGTGCACTACTGCATTAGTACACATTACCCAGTAATCACTATTAATGCACATTGTTCACCATGGGGTCTCATTGCTAACATGTGCCAAGTTTTTACACTTACTTCCCTGGATTCTAAATATGGCACACTCCAGATGCTTGCGGAATAACCTAATGATTAATGCAGTGGGTTGAGAACCTGGGGAACTAGGCTCAATTCTCACCACAGCTCCTTGTGAACCTGGACAAGTCACTTAGGGCCCCTTTTACCAAGCTGCGGCAAAAAGGGTCATGTCTTTGATGCGCGCCGAGGTCCCCTTTTACTGCAGCGGATAAAAGGTAGATTTTTCTTTTTTTAAAAAGAAATGGCCATGCAGCAAGTGATCCACTTGCTGCGTGGCCATTTCGGGGGGGAGGGAGGCCTAACCGCCACCCATTGAGGTGGTGGTAAGGGCTCCCGTACTAAATAGGCGGTAACCGGGCATGAATTAGCATGTGCTGTGTTGCTACCACTGTGGCACTAATTCATGTGCTGTGTTAGGGAACATAAGAACATAAGAGTAGCCATATTGGGTCAGAACAATGATCCATCTAGCCCAGTATCCTACTTCCAACTGTGGCTAATCCAAGTCACAAGTACCTGGCAGAAACTCAAATAGTAGCCACATTCCATGTAGAACCCCAAAGAGTTGCAAGACTCCATTCAGAATCCCAAAGAGTAGTAACATTCCATGTAGAACCCCAAAGAGTTGCAAGACTCCATTCAGAATCCCAAAGAGTAGTAACATTCCATGTAGAACCCCAAAGAGTAGCAAGATTCCATTCAGAATCTCAAATAGTAGCAACATTCCATGTAGAACCTCAAAGAGTAGCAAGATTCCATTCAGAATCCCAAAGAGTAGCAACATTCCACGTAGAACCCCAAAGGGTAGCAAGATTCCATTCAGAATCTCAAATAGTAGCAACATTCCACGTAGAACCCCAAAGAGTAGCAAGATTCCATTCAGAATCTCAAAGAGTAGCAATATTCCATGCTACCAATCCAAGGGCAAGCAGTGGCTTCTCCATGTCTGTCTCATTTAAAATATTGTGTACAATTCTGGAGGCCACACCTTCAAAAAGATATGAACAGGATGAAGTCGGTCCAGAGGGTGACTACAAAAAATGCTCAGTGGTCTTTGTCATAAAGCGTACAGACTTAAAGAACCCAATATATATACTTTAGAAGAAAGGCAGGAGAGGGGATTTATGATAGAGACAGTTAGGGGGTCTTTTACAAAGGCACGCTAGCGTTTTTAGCACATGCTGATCACTAGAGACACCCATATATTCTTGTGGGTGTCTCTAGCATTTAGCATGTGCTTATTTTTAGCATACACTAAAAACGCTAGCATGCTTTTGTAAAAGGACCCCTTAAATAGCTATGCGGCATAAATGTACAGGAGGCAAACATCTTTCAATTGAAAGGAAGCTCTGGAATTAAAGGGGCATAAGATGAAGGTGAAAGGAGATAGATACTTCTTGATGGAAAGGGTGGAAGTGGTGGAGATGTAAACAGTATCTGAATTCAAGACAGCTTGGGACAAGTACATAGGATCTCTAAGGGACAGGGCTGCCGAGAGTGGGGGGGGGGGGGGGAGGCTAGATGGACCATTGGTCTGACCCAGTATGGTTACTCTTATGATCCCTAACACAACACCTTCTTTTCTTGATTTCCAAAAGTGAGGGCTGCATAGGTTCCCATACGCTGCCCTGCCACCGATCCCTTCTCTCTATTACGGCCCGCCTCTCTGATGTACTTCCTGTTTCCTCAGAGGCGGGGCAGGCTGCAGTAGAGAGAAGGGGCCGGGGCCAGTAGCAGAGCAAGCTTATGGGAATCGCTGCTGCTCTGACTTTTGTAAAGTCAGAAAAGGTCAATTTGGAGAAGGAAGGAAGGGTGAGATATCAAACGGGGGGGGGGGGGGGGGGGGCAAAGCAGAGCCTGGGGTATGTTGGAGCTGGAGGGCACAGCAGAACTGGGTGGGGGGCGGAGCACAGCAGGAACGGCAGACCATCGCCTCGCCTCCGGCAGCAGACTGTCTTGGGCCTGCCCCTGGATAGAATAGTTTGCCATTTCATCGGTAAGAAACGGAGGGGCTCTTTCCTAAGCTCTGGTGAGCACTAGCGCATGCTTACCACAGCTTAAAAGGTCTTACCATGGGACACGTTCAAGCGTCCTGCAATAAGATCCCAATCTGCGTGATAAGAAAATATTTGTATTTTTTTTCAGAGGAAGAATACCAGGGCGGGGGGGGGGGGGGGGGGGTTCGAACAGTGAGCATTTCTGTGCTAATCAGTGACATCACCGCATGCTAACCAATTAGCAAACGAACAAGACGTATGAGGAGAGACTTGCTGAACTAAACATGTATACCCTGGAGGAAAGGAGAAACAGGGGTGATATGATACAGACGTTCAAATATTTGAAAGGTATTAATCTGCAAACGAAGCTTTTACAGAGACGGGAAGGCAGTAGAACTAGAGGACATGAAATGAGGTTGAAGGGGGGCAGACTCAAGAAAAATGTCAGGAAGTATTTTTTCACGGAGAGAGTAGTGGATGCTTGGAATGCCCTCCTGCGGGAGGTGGTGGAAATGAAAACGGTAACGGAATTCAAACATGCGTGGGATAAGCATAAAGGAATCCTGTGCCAAAGGAATGGATCCTCAGGAGCTTAGTCAAGATCGGGAGGCGGGGCTGGTGGTTGGGAGGCGGGGATAGTGCTGGGCAGACTTATACGGTCTGTGCCAGAGCCGGCGGTTGGGAGGCGGGGCTGGTGGTTGGGAGGCGGGGATAGTGCTGGGCAGACTTATACGGTCTGTGCCCTGAAGAGCACAGGTACAAATCAAAGTAGGGTATACACAAAAAGTAGCAAATATGAGTTATCTTGTTGGGCAGACTGGATGGACCGTGCAGGTCTTTTGCTGCCGTCATCTACTATGTTACTACGTATGGTTAGCAGGTAAGCCCTTACTGCCTAGTAAACAGGAGGTGGTAATGGCCTCATGCAATTTGGGGCTATTTTTAGCATTTACCATAGACTAATGTGCGCTAAATCTGTTAGTGCACCTTAGTAAAAGGACCTCTCATTACTGTCTGTTCCTGCTAATTGGCCATTCTTCCTACCTCACTTCACTGATGATCAGGATGGAATATGTGTTACTATTACTGATTTTCAGAAATACTGCCTAACACAATGATAACCATTCAAAGTTGCTACATATCCCTTTAATACAGTCAAGTCACATAACGCAACCTTGAGAAATTCTGAGGGTGATAACAGTGTAGCAAGTGAGTCAGATTTTAGGTCGGAAATGGGGACTGGTTTGCAGGGAACATCCCTGGGAATGCATTTTTAAATCTCTAATTTCTTCAGTCTGAAAACATTTTAAAAATGAGTTCACAAAATCCCACAAAATGTTTTTGTGGTCAAACACAGTATTTTCTGCCAAAGAACATTTGCCAGTCTCTGTTTCTAATGCTTCTTTCGTACTTCGTTATTTTGTTCTCTGTTGGTTGCTTGGTGGATGTCTCTTCTTCATTCCTTTACTATTTATTTTCTCCTTCTCTGTCATCTCCTATTTCTCCTGCCTCTTCTCTCTCCTTTTTGTACTCCTCCTGCTTCTCTAGTTCCCCTTCCCAACTTTCCTTTTCTCCTCTTTTGCCCTTTCCCCCAAGAAACGTAGCAGCGACTAGGGAAAAAGATCTCATGTTCTAAACTGGGAGTGAAATGGAGATAGGAAAGAATTTCCCTAATCCTCCCAAACTGCACAACGTGTTCTGTTTCCATATGCACCAGTTTGCTTTTAGCTACCTAGTTTTCTGGGATATGAATTACTCCAGAAAGTGAAATAATAATTTCCAGAGGCACTGTGTCCAAACGCACATATTAAGACAGTAAGGAATCTCACTCCTAAACCAGTCTCTCAAATTCACTGCTAACGCTCACTGCAGTACTTGCATCGGGCCAAAGACAGCTTGTTTTTGGAGTTTATAAGATGCAACATGTATAGGCAACTTGCCAGGTATGCTCGGAAATTCATTTTTAATTAAGCCAGTGGCACTTAAAATTATGAGAAATATTTCTGTATCTTTCTGCTACATTTTCCTCGTCTCTTGACTGAATTTCTTGGTATTTAAGGATAAGTACATAAGTATTGAAATACTGGGACAGACCAAAGGTCCATCAAGCCCAGCATCCTGTTTCCAACAGTGGTCAATCCAGGTCACAAATACCTGGCAAGATCCCATTTCAATACATTTTATGCTGCTTATCCCAGAAATAACTAGTGGATTTTCCCCAAGTCCATTTTAATAATGGACATTTCCTTTAGGAAACCTTCCAAACCTTTTCAAAACCCCGCTAAGCTAACTGCCTTTACCACATTCTCTGGCAATGAATTCCAGAGTTTAATTACACGTTGAGTGAAGAAAGTTTCTCAGATTCGTTTTAAATTTACTATTTCATCGCATGCCCCCTTTTTCGGAAAGAGTTAAACAAGCGCTTCACGTCTACCCATTCCACTCCACTCACTAATTTTATAGATTTTTATCATATCTCCCAGCCGTCTCTTCTCCAAGCCGAAGAGCCCTAGCCGCTTCAGCCTTTCCTCATAGGGAAGTCGTTCCATCCCTTTTATCATTTTCGTCGTCCTTCTCTGCACCTTTTCCAATTCCTTTATATCTTTTTTGAGATGCGGCGACCAATATTCGAGGTGCGGTCGCACCATGGAGCGATACAATGGCATTACAACTGCATTAAGGGTCCAATTCTATATATTGCGCCTAAAATTAACGCACGCTAGGCAATTATGCCTGAGCTTATTCCAAATACCAGCCATAGATTTACATGCGGTATTTAGAATACGCTTAGGCGTAATTAATGCGACTGAATCTAAGCTCTTTCATTTACGCCAACGAAAAGCTGGTATAAATCCCTGCATGTAGGTTTACGTGCACTGGCCCATATTTTATAACAATGCACTTAGATTTTGGAACGCCCACAAAAGGCCCACTTCCATGCCTCTAGCCATGCCCCTTTTTGCCTGTGCACATTAGAATTTAGGTGCAGTACATTACAGAATACACTTAGCAATGTACGCGCGTAAATTCTAATTTTTGCCAATTAGTGCTCATTATTGCTTGTTAAGAGCTGTTAACAATGCTTAACAGCTTGTTAAAACAATCTACATGCGTAGTTATAAAATACACTTAGATTTATGCGCAGAATCGCACGTAACTCTAGGCGTGCTATATAGAATCCAGGGGTATGTGCAAATATATCTCATACATATTCACTGTGGAAATCCTGAAAACCAGGCTGGGATGTGGACCTTGAGGACTGGATCTGAGGTTGCCTGGCTTAGGTGTGTGTCTCTGAGGTTCAGTGCTAGAGCTGCTCATCAAGCAATACCTTGTGTAAGGCTGCGGCAAACGTTCCACCTGCTGGTTTCTACAAAATGCCTCAGATTTTGGTCTGATTTTGTAAACTGAGCTTTAGCCAAGCCTGGATCAAAATCTAAATCATGTGCGGTTTGTTCTAATCCGGATGTTACCTCTCACTCATTTCGAATTCTTCTGCATTTGTATGCCTGGAAATCTTTGGACCTCCAAACCAGAATCATTGTCTCCACTTTCAAATTGTTTTGCTTCTCTTAAAATTGTGTTTGGAACTTTTTTTATAAGGCTATTAACACCAGGAAACAAAATCTCCTCCACTTCTCAAAGGATCTAACAAACAGCCACGTCCTGTGATGTTATGCAGATGGCTAGTGTACAGCAGTTTTTGTAGACTGACTTTTGGCAACTGAGGCTACATCTTGTGACATTAGAAAAGTCCTACATGACTCAGCTGTGGATCCTGATTCACCAGCTGGGAAACTAGTTATATTGTTTTCAACACTATGCAATGAGCGCAGTAAAACTAGTGAGACATTAGGGTAAATCTATACAAGACTCATAAAAAACACTAGTATATACATAGTAACATAGATGACGGCAGAAAAAGACCTGCACGGTCCATCCAGCCTGCCCAGCAAGATAAACTCATATGTGCTACTTTATACCTTACCTTGATTTGTATCTGTCATTTTCAGGGCACAGACCGTATAAGTCTGCCCAGCACTATCCCCGCCTCCCAACCACCAGCCCCGCCTCCCACCACCGGCTCTGCCACCCAATCTCGGCTGAGCTTCTGAGGATCCATTCCCTCGGAAGGCTGAGAAGGTTAGGGCTCTTCAGCTTGGAGAAAAGGCGGCTGAGGGGTGATATGATAGAAGTCTACAAAATAATGAGCGGAGTAGAGCGGACAGATATGTAGCGTTTGTTTACACTTTCAAACGACAATAGAACCAGGGGACACAAGATGAAGCTAGAATATGGTAGATTTAAAACAAATAGAAGAAAGTTTTTCTTTACTCAGCGGGTAGTTGGACTGTGGAACTCGTTGCCGGAGAATGTGGTGGCAGCGGCTGGCCTTACGGAGTTTAAGGGGGGGGTTTCGACAGATTCCTGAAGGAAAAGTCCATTGAACATTATTTATTTATTTATGGGGGGGGGGGGGGGGGTTGCAGGTTCTTGAAGCCTGGATTGGCCACGGTCAGAGACAGGTTGCTGGGCTTGATGAACCCTTGGTCTTTTCCCAGTATGGCGGTACTTATGTGCTTGTGGCCTCTTAGTGTGCAGAAAACTGATTTAACGAGCATTGAATCTATAAATAAATGTGCATACAGTTTGAGTGTGCTAAAAAGTTTATTTATTTATTTAATGATCTGAAAACTAACCAAAATGTTTTGAGGCTGGGCAATTTTCAAAGACTGCATTTCTACACAAATGACCTCACAGCTGGAATGAGCTTTCACGGCAGTTCCAGAGGTTGGGAAGTAAGACCAATGCCAGGCAGACTTCTACAATCTGTGCCCCAAAATTGGCAGGGAGAGATAGCCAGCGTTTAATCATGAAGACTTGGAACCTGTGCAGACTGCCGGACTCAACTCTGTCCATCTTGTTGGGCAGACTAGAGGGGCCGTAAAGGTCTTTCTCTGCCGACATTTACTATGTTACTATGCATGTTACAAAAACCCTCTGTTTATACTCAGAAATGGCTTTGAAAAAAGCAGTGGATTTTCCCCAAGTCTTTTAATAATGGTCTATGGACTTTTCCTTTAGGAAGCCATCCAGACCTTTTTTTTAAACCCCGCTAAGCTAACCGCCTTTACCACATTTCTGGCAACGAATTCCAGAGTTTAATTACACATTAAGTGAAGAAATATTTTCTCTGATTCATATTAAATTTACTACTTTGCAGCTTCATTGCATGTTCTTCATTTTTTCCTATCAACCTTAGTTCTTTTCTTTTCATGGTATTAGGATGTCTCCAACAGTGTTTAAAGATAGAGAAAATTTAGGCCATGTTATACCAAGAAACCTTTCGGAAGGCGTAGGCAGTGTGATGTTGGTTACTGCTGGGGCAACTGGTATATTGTTCAATAAGGGATTTTTATGTTTATGTATTATTAGCTGATTATGCATTTTAATTATGCTTTTATTGTGAGCAGATATGAGCTAATGTTCGCTTTGACATGCTAGAAGCACTGCTATGAATATCAGCACTTCTGAAGAGGCTAAAGTGTTTCTTTTGTAATGTTTTTTATTATTTTAATCTCTTCTATACCATACAATCCAAAAGTTCTCGACGGTTTACAATTTACACACACAATAAACAGTCTACAAATTTTAAAATATAATAAAAATAAAAATAAAACAGAATAACGACTACTAAAATCTCCTCTTATTCTCAACCTCCATTTAAAATCTAAAAGGTTTTTAGCTCTTTCTTAAACTGTACTATTATTTCTTGACGGTTTCTTAGCCTTAATGATAAGCCATTCCATAAAACAGGGCCTGCCACATAAAATACCGTGTTTCCCCGAAAATAAGACACTGTCTTATATTAATTTTTGCCCCCAAAAATGCACTAGGTCTTATTTTCAGGGGCTGTCTTATTTTTCAGGAAAACATCGGGGTTGGCCCGCCCGCCCTCCGTCGCTCTCGGAACTAACCTTAAACGCCTCCTTTCACCTTCGCAGCAAGCAGCTGCACGGCAGGCCACTCCTTCCTTCCGTGTCCCGCCCTCGCCTGATGTAACGTCCGCGAGGGCGGGGCATGGAAGGAAGGAGAGGTCTGCCCTGCTGCTGCTTGCTGCGAAGGTGAAAGGAGGCGTTTAAGGTTAGTTCCGGGAGCGACGGAGGGTGGGTGGGGGGCGGCCTTTGCTTTCAAACAAAAATTTGCTAGGTCTTACTTTCGGGGGAGGCCTTATATCTACCTATTCAGGAAAACCTCTACTAGGTCTTATTTTCGGGGGATGTCTTACTTTTGGGGAAACAGGGTATTGATGTTCTGTGCTCTTGCAATCTTATTACACGATGTGACGGTACATCTAGATAAATTTGCTGTGCGGATCTCAATGACCTTGAGGGCTGGTAAACACTCAATTTTGCGGCTAATGCCTCCGATACCCGGCCAGTGAAAATCTTAAGCACCAATAAAAATATTTTAAATTTAATACAAAATTCAATTGGCAATGTAAGATTTCAATATAGGTGTAATATGCTCATATTTACCTACATTTGTCAAGACTCTAGCCACTGAATTTTGTGCAATCTGTAAAGCTTTAAGCTGCAATTTGGGGAGACCAAGTAACAAACTATTACTATGATCAAAACATGACAAAACTTTGAATCACTATTCTAAAGTTTGTTGGATTTAGCAATTTCTTTAAGGGCTCTGTTTACTAAGGTGCGTTAGTGTTTGTCCTGTTTGTCTGTCCTAATTAGATTGTAAGCTCTGTCGAGCAGGGACTGTCTCTTCATGTTCAAGTGTACAGCGCTGCGTACGTCTAGTAGCGCTATAGAAATGATAAGTAGTAGTAGTAGTCTTTAGGATTCTGGAATCTTGCTACTCTGGGATTCCGGAATCTTGCTTCTCTTTGTCCTTATCCCTTATTTGTCCTGTTTGTCTGTCTTGATTAGATTGTAAGCTCTGTCGAGCAGGGACTGTCTCTTCATGTTCAAGTGTACAGCGCTGCGTACGTCTAGTAGCGCTATAGAAATGATAAGTAGTAGTAGTAAGTAGTTTAGTGCGCCTACACTTAGCATGCACATTAACCATGTAGGCGCCTATAGGGATATTGTAGGCACGTACATGGTTAATGCGCGTAGATGGTTTACACGCGTTAAAAACATTAACACGCCTATAACGCTGCTTAGTAAACAGGGCCCTAAATGTCTTAGCAACCCTAACTTGACAAAATACTTCTTTAATGAAAACGAATTTAAAAACATTAATTTGCTACAGTGCTATTGAAAGGATACTGGAGGTTTTTTTTAATGCCTATGATTGCAACTAAGCCCACCGAGGACCGTATTACATTTGGTCAGGGTTTGCTGAGGTTTTTTCCTCTATGTGAATTTCAATAGTTTTTGGATGCCAGTAAAATTCTGTGACGATATATAGCTGTTTTTTTGTGGATAGATTATATATAGCCTCAACTTTCTAAATGATATTTTGAAAGACATTTTTAGATTACCGGTTTAGGAGAGTGAAGGATCTAATAAATCATTCCTGTGGCATTCGCTGACCACACCTTGAGTATTGTGTGCAATTCTGGTCACTGCATTGCAAAAACAATACTGTACAATTCAAAAAGGTACAGATAAAGGTGATCAAATAATAAAGGGGATGGAATGACTCAAATTAGGACTCTTCAGCTTGGACAGCTGAGGTGAGATATATGATAGAAATCTATCAAATTCTGATAGGAGCAAACTCATTGTTTAGGCTTCCAAAAAGTACAAAGACTAGAGGGAATATGCTATGATGATACTAAGTTATACATTTAAAATAAATCAGAGAAAATACTTATTCAGTTCATAAGTAAGCTCTAGAATTTGTTACAAGAGGTTTGCACAAGTTCCTGGAGGAAAAGTCATAGACTGTTATTAAGATGGACTGGGTGGGGGAGCCACTGCTTATCCCTGAAATAAGTAACATGGAAGGCTGCTTCTTTTGGGGATCCTTCCGGGCATTTGTGATCTGGGTTGGCTACTACTACTACTTAACATTTCTAGAGCGCTACTAGGGTTACGCAGCGCTGTACAATTTAACAAAGAGAGACAGTCCCTGCTCAAAGAGCTTACAATCTAATAGACAAGTGAACGGTCGGTCCGATAGGAGCAGTCAAATTGGGGCAGTCTGGATTCACTGAACGGTGGCTACTGTTGAAAGCAGGACAGTAGGCTTGATGGATCTTTGATCTGACCCATTGTGGCTGTTTAAATGTTCTTATGGATGGAGTTTGTTTTGCCAGAAAGATGTTTGTCATTTTTAGCTGAAACATGGGCCTCTGCCTTTCCTAAAATGTCAGAGATCTGACTACCTTGACACTGCCATCTTCAGGCCCACCAGGCTGTAGCTAACTTTTGGTTAAAGTATACTAATATCCCTTAGAGCCAGCATCAGGAGTGTAGCTACCACTGAGCAAGCCCAGCTAAATGCCCAGAGCTGGCCAAAGGTAAGAGCCACCTGAAACTGGAGCCCCCTCCCCCCCCCCCATATGCCTGGATCTGGCATCTCCCCCACCCTGTGCACCTGTGTGGGTCCGGCATCTGCCTACCTCCATTTTTCCTCCCACCACACTGGCCCTCCAAATGCTGGCAGGTTGTGGCAGTGGAAAGCCCTACCACACAAAGAGCAGCATTCAGTGCTACCTCTGCTGTGACCTACTAGGGCTGGGAGGAGATGCTAAACCTGGGCACGGAAGGAGGAAGGAGAGAGCGCCTGGATCATTGGAGAAGGGGAAGGGGAAGAAAGGGAGAGAGATGCTAGATTTGGGGTTGGGGGGCTGGGGAACACAGAGAGACCTGGTGCAAAGGGGAGGGGAAGAGGGAGAGAGAGGCTGGACCTGGGGTAGGGTAGAGTGGGGGGGGGGGGCTGGAGAGAGAGAGAGAGAGAGACCTACAGCAAAAACAGAGGGGGATGAGCGGGGACAGATGCTGAACTGGGGGGGGCGCAGAGAGAAAGAGAGAGGGGCAGAGACTGGACTGGGGGAGAGACACTGGCCCAACTGGGAGGGGGAAAGAGAGAGAGATGGAGTTGAGGGGGGCCAAGGGGGCACAGGAGGAAGGAAAGAGAGAGTAGAGAAGCAAACATAAGGAAGAGAAAAGGGACACAAAAGAGATGCTGGCTCACAGGAACATTTTATTTATTTAGAAGATTTGCTCACACCTTTTTCAGTAGCTCATGGACACAGAGGGGAGACACTGGACAGGACAGAGACACATAAGAAAGATGGATGGTGGACACACAGAAGAAATGTCAAACCAGGGCAGAAGACCCTGGAGAGAGTTAAGAAAAAAGCAGAAGAGAGACATTAAGACCAAAGCAATGTTCAGAGAACGAAGGTAGAGAAAAGGTGTATTTTTTTCCTGAATTTATTAATTGCAATGTGTCAGCTTTAGGAAATGTGCATCCCCCATCCCCTGGGTCCGCCCTACCTTGGGAGCGATGGTGTGATAGGGGAGCCCTTTCTATCTTAGCTACCACTGGCTGCCCACAGCAAAATGCTGGGGAGAGAGAGTGGCCAGGACTGGTGAGTGACCGAATCCAATTCCTTCACACCTTCCTTCCTTAAGTCCTTGTGTGCTCCCATTCCGCACCCACCATCTGCCCCCCTCCCCCTTCCCCTCCAACTCCAAAAGGGGATTCGCCTCAGGATCATTAGTTTCAAAGGGATGTGGGTTACCCGGATTCCCAGTTACACGCGCAGAGCAGCAGCTGAACTTTGTACGAGTGAAAACTCTTGAAAGCGACTGGGAAGGAAGCCAGATTCAGCCGCCTGACTGTGCCCCAGCTGCCCTGCTCCTGCTTACACATTTCTTGATTCTCTTACCTATCAGGTGCCCGACCGGGGTGCTGAAAGGATCCTTGGAATTCTTCCCAAAAGCCGCAGCCATGAGGAAACCGAGATCTCAGGAACAGCAGTCACAAAATTCCCTTCCCGGAGAAAAGCAACCCAGGGGCTCGGGCACTACTTGACCCGCCCCTTTGTTCTCTGATGTTTGCACTTTGCATGAGCTCAGAGTCAGCCTGCCAAGCGCAAATCTTCTCGGGGGAGCTCAGGACAGGGTTAGACTCAGAGCCAGGGAGAGGCGGGGACAGGGCAAGGCTGCAAGCAACAGGCAGGCAGGAAATAGTGCACAGGTAACGAGCAATCAATCAGCTAACTTCCCCACCCCAACAGTGAAGTCAGTGCAAAAGTAAACGGCACAGAGTGACTCGTCTGGATCAGGAGAACGGAAACAGAGCTACTGTGTGCACTAAACAGGCACAGATTACTCTGCAAATCTGCTCGGCTTCCCAGGGAGCATGGCGTGAAATGATAATACTGTGGTACTGTCTCAAGACTGTCTTTGGAATGCGGTTCATATCTCACTCCAAGCTATATGTTTTTATTGTCATCTTGTGCTTATATCCGACCTGAAGAAGGTTTTGCCTTCCAAAGCTTGTTAAAAATGTATTAAGTCCAATTTTTAAAAAAGGCATCACCTTGTTTTCCTCTGTTTTGCTTTATTTCTGTCTGTTTTATTTCTATTTAATACTATGGAATTATATAGTATAGGATGGAGGGAGAGGAGAAACCACGTCCATGTGTGTTGCTCCTTTAGGGGTTTATGTGTTCAGAGAGGTGGAGGCCAGGTTTAGTTTCATGGCAACAACAAGTCTCTCCAGACCACGGCCAGCACCAGGCTGCTAACTACAGTATCACAAAATCAAGGAAGAGCTAACAGAGGGAGGGGGGAGAAGGTGAGGGTGGTCTCTCCAAACTGGAAAAAGGCTGTGTCTAGTCAAGGAATTTATAATGTCTAAATTCCTTGACTAGAAAGTTTTTTTTTCAAGTTTATTTTGTATTTAGACATTATAAATGTGAAATAAAGAAAGCCCACTATAATGTATCCTGACTAAATTAGTGTGGCCTCTGGATTAATGTCCATGGACTAGAAACAAAGGTGAACAAACAAGTTAGGGGGTCTTTTACTAAAGCTTAGCTCCAGTTATCTGCAGCAGGGCCCATTTTTATCCCTACTAGCCATTGAGCCCGTAAAAACGGGCTAGGGAAGGGGGGGGGGTTGAAAGGCCCCCTCGGATAGGTCGCCGCCCCCCCCCCCCCCCCCCCCCCCCGGAGTCCCCTCCGCCACCCCTCCACCCATGCCGGGTATCTGGCTTCACTAGTCAAACCGCCGGAACGCAGCACACAGCTCATCTGAGCTGCCATCGGCCTTCCTTCTTCTCTGCATGTCTTCCGCCCTCGTGTGACGTAACGTCGGCGAGGGCGGGACACAGGCAGGTAAGGAAGGCCAACGGCAGATGAGCTGTGTGCTGCGTTCCGGCGGTTTGAATAGTGAAGCCAGATACCCGGCCGGGTGGAGGGTGGGTGGGGGGAGGGGAGCGGTGGCGACAGCGGTTCCCTCACTCGCAGGTGCGCAGGTTCCCTCCCTGTCACGCCCCCGTCATCACGTATTGACGCGGGGGCGGGACAGAGAGGGTCTCTACTGCGCATTTGCGAGTGAGTACGCCTCTTGCCATTTATATGTTTGATGGGCTCTGCTGCAGATAACTCGAGCTAAGCTTTAGTAAAAGACCCCCTTAGTGTTTTGTACTGCTTGTGGAAGGCAGGTTCATTTCCTCGGTCAGGACATTTTCTTCCTATGTTGGCCATGCGGTAGAGACCTGCATGGGAATGGGGATTGCAGGAATCCCCAGGAACCCCTGGGATTCCCAAGGGGATGGAAGAAGTTGCCATGGGATTCCTGTAGGAGGAGTGTAGTCAAAATCTCTGCTGACTCCAGAATGAGGCTTGGAATGCACCGAGAGAGGCAATTGGAGCACCAGACTGAGGCCTGGAACACTCATTGGTTGAATAATGAAAACAAAACCATGGGAGACCATTGGGGGTTAGGTTGAGAGGAAACAGAGGGCTGCCGATGAGTAAGCAATAGCGTCAACTCCTGTGGGTACAGGTAGATTTTATGTTTTAGTGCTGGGGGCAGGTCTGGTGGTGGAGAGTGGGTGCAGGGCCGCCGAGAGACTGAACTGGGCCCAGGGCAGGGCCGCAGCCACCTCCACAATCGTCCACTGCCACCCCCCACCCCCATCGCTATCACTGCTGCAACAGGAAATAACCTTGGCTGGCAGGGATCCTGAGGCCCCGCCAGCAGAAGACGTCTTCCTCCAGTGCTGACTGCCTGCTTCTGCGGCTGCTTTTCCTCTCAGGGCAGGTTTGGTTTCAAAACCGAGCATGCGCGCCTGAGAGGAAAAGCAGCCACTCAGCAGAGCAGTGCTGGAGGACGTTCCAGGTCCTCCCCAGCCTCCAAGGGGGGGGGGGGGGGGGGGTGATGCCAGAATTCTGCCTCTCCTGCTCCTGTTGGGACTCGATCACTTGGGTCCTGTCAGGAGCAGGAAAGAGAGAGAGAGACCCTAGCGCCGGGTCCCCCTTGGAGGCCCAGGCCTGGGGAATTTTGCCCCCCTCTTGGCAGCCCTGAGTGGGTGTGCTCTGTGCTAATTGGTTAGTGTAGTTACATTGTTGCAGGCTAACTGATTAGTGTGTGATTAGCGCACAAGCCCTTACTGCTTACAAAATTGGTGGTGGCATGGGCTTACACGCTAATTGCTGCGCACTGATGGGAAAATTATCATGTGGCCATTAATGGAAAAAAATACAAAAAGCGCCCATTTTAAAAATGACCCTAGCGCGCAGCAGGGGCGTAGCCAGACTTCGGCGGGAGGGGGGTCCAGAGCCTGAGGAGAGGGGGCACATTTTAGCCCCCCCCCCGACGACGACCCTCAACCCCCTCTCCTGCCGCCAACCCTCCCCCGCCATCGCCTACCTTTGCTGGCGGGAACCCCAACCCCCGCCAGCCGAGGTCCTCTTCTTCCGGCGCAAGGCTTCATTCTGTTTCTGTGAGTCTGACGTCCTCCACGTACAGACTCAGAAACAGAACGAAGGAAGAAGAGGACCTCGGCTGGCGGGGGTTGGGGTCCCCCGCCAGCAAAGGTAGCAGACGGCGATGGTGGGTTGGCGGCGGGAGGGGGGGTCGAGAGGGTCGTCAGCAGGGGGTCCAGGGCCAAATGTACAGGGGCCCAGGCCTCCGTGGCCCCACGTAGTTACGCCCCTGGCGCACAGGAATGACCCTTATAAAGACGTGCTAAGGCCACATTTTACCGCAGTTTGATAAAAGAGACCCTAACAATGTAAGTGAACTGTGTATAGAATAGTGCCTTGCACTTATGAGTATACCCAGTTATGATCCTAGGTCGGCTACCACCTGGCTCCCCCCCCCTCCCCGGTTGCAGCATGACCCCACCCCCCCCCCCCCCCCCCGATGCCTTTTTAGCTGCTGGGAGCAGCCGTGCGGCTGTCGGCTCCACTGGCTCCCTGCTCCCTCTGCCCCGGGAAAGTAACCTGTTCCGGGGCACAGGGAACCAGCGAAGCCGACAGGCGCACAGCTGCTCTCTGCACCCCTCCAGCAGCGTGCACCGGGGGCGGACTGCCCCCCACCATCCCGCCCTTGGTACGCCGCTGAGTATACCTGCCAATTTTTGGTGTCAATCACGCGCATAGATTTTTCTATTCTATAGACAGGTGCCAGGTTATCGAATTGCCTTTCACGTTTCAGTGAGCAAAAGGAGGAGAATGTTTTAGACGATGACTTGGCAGCTGTGTAGATTATTATAAAGCTTGGTAGTAAGACCACAGGCAGTGCAAGCGGACACCCTAGGTGAACCCTTCAGCCTTACACCCCTCCCCCTCAATTAACCTTCAGGCCCCTGCCAAGGTTTTGAGAATGACACTGAGCAAAATGACCAGCACAGAAAAATCCTATAAAAATGCAGGTTAAAGCGTGTGCTCATAGTTCTTTGAGTTTGTGTGACTCTTTAGACTAAAACTGCTTTTTGCTGCCCCTAAGAAGCTGCCACCCTAGGTGACTGCCTAGCTTGCCGTTGGTTGTGCCAGCCCTGAATAAACATACAAGAGACCTGGGTGCTGAATTTAGTAAAGTCTTATAGGACTCATTGAGGAAGATGGTAAGGCCTCAAGTGGTCTACCAGTTGGCCAGTAGTTCTACAGAGTCCGGGTATGGTTAGGACTGATAAGAAAGGCAGTAGTTGAAATTTCAGGTAAAAGACAAAGTTAGTGAGAAGCTGGTGTTGGGCTGAATGCAAGAATTTATAAGCTCAGCTGTCCAAATGGAAGAATTAGAACTGGGGCGGATTATCTGCTCTTTTCCACTGTCGTTTACTGTGTTATTGCTGCAGTGCTAAGATCACTTGTTCTGGAGAAAACTAAAACTTTTGTCAATTGTGATACTATCTTGTGCTACACGTCAGGCTCTTCAGACTTGTTGTTGCTATTTATTTTTGTTACATTTGTACCCGCGCTTTCCCACTCACGGCAGGCTCAATGTGGCTTACATATTGTATACAGGCACTTATTTGTACCGGGGGCAATGGAGGGTTAAGTGACTTGCCCAGAGTCACAAGGAGCTGCCTGTGCCTGAAGTGGGAATCAAACTCAGTTCCCCAGGACCAAAGTCCACCACCCTAACCACTAGGCCACTCCTCCACTGTTGCTACTATTTGAGATTCTACATGGAATGTTGCTATTCCACTAGCAACATTCCATGTAGAAGTCGGCCCTTGCAGATCACCAATGTGGCCGCGCAGGCTTCTGCTTCTGTGAGTCTGACGTCCTGCACGTATGTGCAGGACGTCAGACTCACAGAAACAGAAGCCTGCGCAGCCTTCTACATGGAATGTTGCTAGTGGAATAGCAACATTCCATGTAGAATCTCCAATAGGAGCAACATTCCATGTAGAATCTCCAATAGTATCTATTTTATTTTGTTACATTTGTACCCTGCGCTTTCCCACTCATGGCAGGCTCAATGCGGCTTACATGGGGCAATGGAGGGTTAAGTGATTTGCCCAGAGTCACAAGGAGCTGCCTGTGCCTGAAGTGGGAATCCAACTCAGTTCCTCAGGACCAAAGTCCACCACCCTAACCACTAGGCCACTCCCCCTTGATGTTTGGATTAAGTCACTTTAAGCCTTAACATGATGCATCGTTAACATAGTGCATGTTGCAATCTTGCAATGTTCTGGTTTCGTACTTCCTGCCATGTCTTTATGCTTTACTACAAAGGTGCTGTAGCAAATTAAGTCAAACTGGATCGGAGGGTACAAGTTTCAAATCTACAGTGCAGAGTATAATTACATCAGGCCACCTAGTGATGAACTTTCATTGAATATTACCCTGCCCTTCTCTCTCTGTTCCAAAGCAAACAATGCATACAGCAGTACAATGTGAACATCCAGCACTTTACAAAATCTGAATATTTATTTTTTATTACATTTGTACCCCGCGCTTTCCCACTCATAGCAGGTTCAATGCGGCTTACATATTATATACAGATACTTATTTGTACCTGGGGCAATGGAGGAGTCACAAGGAGCTGCCCGTGCCTGCAGTGGGAATGGAACCCAGTTCCCCAGGACCAAAGTCCACCACGCTAACCACTAGGCCATATTATTACAGTTAATCCCAATCTTAGTGATTTTCTTGGAATGAATTCCCTATCATTACACAGTAACATAGTAATATAGTAGATGACGGCAGATAAAGACCTGTACGGTCCTTCCAGTCTGCCCAACAAGATAAACTCGTATGTGCTACTTAAATGTATACCTAACCTTGATCTGTCCTTGCCATTTTCAGGGCACAGACTGTAGAAGTCTGCCCAGCACTAGGTTTGCTTCCCAATTACCTGGTGTTGCCGCCCAATCTCCGCTAAACTCCTGCGGAGCCATTCCGCCTGAACAGGATTCCTTTGTGGTTTATCCCACACATTTTGAATTCCGTTATCATTTTCATCTCCACCACCTCCCGCGGGGAGGGCATTCCAAGTATCCACCACTCTTTCCGTGAAAAAATATTTCCTGACATTTTTCCTGAGTCTGCCCCCTTCAACCTCATTTCATGTCCTCTAGTCTACCGCCTTCCCATCTACGGAAAAGGTTTGTTTGCGGATTAATACCTTTCAAATATTTGAACGTCTGTATCATATCACCCCTGTTTCTCCTTTCCTCCAGGGTATACATGTTCAGGGTCAGCAAGTCTCTCCTCGTACGTTTTGTAACGCAAATCCCATACCAGTTTTATAGCCTTTCTTTGCACCGCTTCAAGTCTTTTTACATCCTTAGCAAGATATGCCTCCAAAACTGAACAGGTGGGGCTTCACCAAGGACTTAAACAGGGACATCAACACCTTCTTTCTTCTGCTGACTGCACCTCTCTCTATACAGCCTAACATCCTTCTGACTACGGCCACCGCCTTGTCACACTGTTTGTCGCCTTCAGATCTTCAAATACTATCACCCCAAGATCCCTCTTCCTGTCTGTGCATATCAGCCTCTCACCGCCTAACCCATACGTCTCCCGTAGATTTCTACTCCCTAAGTGCATCACTCTGCATGTCTTTGCATTGACTTTTAATTGCCAAACATTGGACCATTCTTCTAGCTTCTGCAGATCCTTTTTCATGTTTTCCACTCCCTTCGGGGTGTCCACTCTGTTACAAATCTTGGTATCATCCATAAAAAGGCAAACTTCAACCCTTCAGCAATGTCACTCACAAATATATTGAACAGAATCGGCCCCAGCACTGATACCATTGAATTTCAGAAGGCAGGCATTGCCATTATAGTGGGAGAATTCTGGATGGTTAATTTTTCAATTTAACTCTATTCTTCTATTTTCTGTCTTTTTTTTTCCCCCCAGTCGTGCCAGAATGAATCTAGTCTAGTTAAGCAATAATCCCTGCCATAGAGGAAATCCCCTGGAAGTTAATGATCTGCCTGGAAGTGCTGAATATTGTTCACACCTTTCGCCCAGATGAGGCTTTGACTGACAGAGGGATTATCACCGACATAAACAAACCTTAATGTACAGTGGGGGAAAATAAGTATTTGATCCCTTGCTGATTTTGTAAGTTTGCCCACTGACAAAGACATGAGCAGCCCATAATTGAAGGGTAGGTTATTGGTAACAGTGAGAGATAGCACATCACAAATTAATCCGGAAAATCACATTGTGGAAAGTATATGAATTTATTTGCATTCTGCAGAGGGAAATAAGTATTTGATCCCCCACCAACCAGTAAGAGATCTGGCCCCTACAGACCAGGTAGATGCTCCAAATCAACTCGTTACCTGCATGACAGACAGCTGTCGGCAATGGTCACCTGTATGAAAGACACCTGTCCACAGACTCAGTGAATCAGTCAGACTCTAACCTCTACAAAATGGCCAAGAGCAAGGAGCTGTCTAAGGATGTCAGGGACAAGATCATACACCTGCACAAGGCTGGAATGGGCTACAAAACCATCAGTAAGACGCTGGGCGAGAAGGAGACAACTGTTGGTGCCATAGTAAGAAAATGGAAGAAGTACAAAATGACTGTCAATCGACAAAGATCTGGGGCTCCACGCAAAATCTCACTTCGTGGGGTATCCTTGATCATGAGGAAGGTTAGAAATCAGCCTACAACTACAAGGGGGGAACTTGTCAATGATCTCAAGGCAGCTGGGACCACTGTCACCACGAAAACCATTGGTAACACATTACGACATAACGGATTGCAATCCTGCAGTGCCCGCAAGGTCCCCCTGCTCCGGAAGGCACATGTGACGGCCCGTCTGAAGTTTGCCAGTGAACACCTGGATGATGCCGAGAGTGATTGGGAGAAGGTGCTGTGGTCAGATGAGACAAAAATTGAGCTCTTTGGCATGAACTCAACTCGCCGTGTTTGGAGGAAGAGAAATGCTGCCTATGACCCAAAGAACACCGTCCCCACTGTCAAGCATGGAGGTGGAAATGTTATGTTTGGGGGTGTTTCTCTGCTAAGGGCACAGGACTACTTCACCGCATCAATGGGAGAATGGATGGGGCCATGTACCGTACAATTCTGAGTGACAACCTCCTTCCCTCCGCCAGGGCCTTAAAAATGGGTCGTGGCTGGGTCTTCCAGCACGACAATGACCCAAAACATACAGCCAAGGCAACAAAGGATGGCTCAGGAAGAAGCACATTAGGGTCATGGAGTGGCCTAGCCAGTCACCAGACCTTAATCCCATTGAAAACTTATGGAGGGAGCTGAAGCTGCGAGTTGCCAAGCGACAGCCCAGAACTCTTAATGATTTAGAGATGATCTGCAAAAGGAGTGGACCAAAATTCCTCCTGACATGTGTGCAAACCACATCATCAACTACAGAAGACGTCTGACCGCTGTGCTTGCCAACAAGGGTTTTGCCACCAAGTATTACGTCTTGTTTGCCAGAGGGATTAAATACTTATTTCCCTCTGCAGAATGCAAATAAATTCATATACTTTCCACAATGTGATTTTCCCGGATTTAATTTGTGATGTGCTATCTCTCACTGTTACCAATAACCTACCCTTCAATTAGGGGGGGGGGGGGGGGGTTGCAGGTTCTTGAAGCCTGGATATTGGCCACGGTCAGAGACAGGTTGCTGGGCTTGATGAACCCTTGGTCTTTTCCCAGTATGGCGGGTACTTATGTGCTTGTGGCCTCTTAGTGTGCAGAAAACTGATTTAACGAGCATTGATCTATAAATAAATGTGCATACAGTTTGAGTGTGCTAAAAAAGTTTATTTATTTATTTAATGATCTTGAAAACTAACCAAAATGTTTTGAGGCTGGGCAATTTTCAAAGACTGCATTTCTACACAAATGACCTCACAGCTGGAATGAGCTTTCACGGCAGTTCCAGAGGTTGGGAAGTAAGACCAATGCCAGGCAGACTTCTACAATCTGTGCCCCAAAAATTGGCAGGGAGAAGATAGCCAGCGTTTAATCATGAAGACTTGGAACCTGTGCAGACTGCCGGACTCAACTCTGTCCATCTTGTTGGGCAGACTAGAGGGGCCGTAAAGGTCTTTCTCTGCCGACATTTACTATGTTACTATGCATGTTACAAAACCCTCTGTTATACTCAGAAATGGCTTTGAAAAAGCAGTGGATTTTCCCCAAGTCTTTTAATAATGGTCTATGGACTTTTCCTTTAGGAAAGCCATCCAGACCTTTTTTTTAAACCCCGCTAAGCTAACCGCCTTTACCACATTTCTGGCAACGAATTCCAGAGTTTAATTACACATTAAGTGAAGAAATATTTTCTCTGATTCATATAAATTACTACTTTGCAGCTTCATTGCATGTTCTTCATTTTTTCCTATCAACCTTAGTTCTTTTCTTTTCATGGTATTAGGATGTCTCCAACAGTGTTTAAAGATAGAGAAAATTTAGGCCATGTTATACCAGAAACCTTTCGGAAGGCGTAGGCAGTGTGATGTTGGTTACTGCTGGGGCAACTGGTATATTGTTCAATAAGGGATTTTTATGTTTATGTATTATTAGCTGATTATGCATTTTAATTATGCTTTTATTGTGAGCAGATATGAGCTAATGTTCGCTTTGACATGCTAGAAGCACTGCTATGAATATCAGCACTTCTGAAGAGGCTAAAGTGGTTTCTTTTGTAATGTTTTTATTATTTTAATCTCTTCTATACCATACAATCCAAAAGTTCTCGACGGTTTACAATTTACACACACAATAAACAGTCTACAAATTTTAAAAATATAATAAAAATAAAAATAAAACAGAATAACGACTACTAAAATCTCCTCTTATTCTCAACCTCCTTTAAAATCTAAAGGTTTTTAGCTCTTTCTTAACTGTACTATTATTTCTTGACGGTTTCTTAGCCTTAATGATAAGCCATTCCATAAAACAGGGCCTGCCACATAAAATACCGTGTTTCCCCGAAAATAAGACACTGTCTTATATTAATTTTTGCCCCCAAAAATGCACTAGGTCTTATTTTCAGGGGCTGTCTTATTTTTCAGGAAAACATCGGGGTTGGCCCGCCCGCCCTCCGTCGCTCTCGGAACTAACCTTAACGCCTCCTTTCACCTTCGCAGCAAGCAGCTGCACGGCAGGCCACTCCTTCCTTCCGTGTCCCGCCCTCGGCCTGATGTAACGTCCGCGAGGGCGGGGCATGGAAGGAAGGAGAGGTCTGCCCTGCTGCTGCTTGCTGCGAAGGTGAAAGGAGGCGTTTAAGGTTAGTTCCGGGAGCGACGGAGGGTGGGTGGGGGGCGGCTTGCTTTCAAACAAAAATTGCTAGGTCTTACTTTCGGGGGAGGCCTTATATCTACCTATTCAGGAAAACCTCTACTAGGTCTTATTTCGGGGGATGTCTTACTTTTGGGGAAACAGGGTATTGATGTTCTGTGCTCTTGCAATCTTATTACACGATGTGACGGTACATCTAGATAAATTTGCTGTGCGGATCTCAATGACCTTGAGGGCTGGTAAACACTCAATTTTGCGGCTAATGCCTCCGATACCCGGCCAGTGAAAAATCTTAAGCACCAATAAAATATTTTAAATTTAATACAAAATTCAATTGGCAATGTAAGATTTCAATATAGGTGTAATATGCTCATATTTACCTACATTTGTCAAGACTCTAGCCACTGAATTTTGTGCAATCTGTAAAGCTTTAAGCTGCAATTTGGGGAGACCAAGTAACAAACTATTACTATGATCAAAACATGACAAAACTTTGAATCACTATTCTAAAGTTTGTTGGATTTAGCAATTTCTTTAAGGGCTCTGTTTACTAAGGTGCGTTAGTGTTTGTCCTGTTTGTCTGTCCTAATTAGATTGTAAGCTCTGTCGAGCAGGGACTGTCTCTTCATGTTCAAGTGTACAGCGCTGCGTACGTCTAGTAGCGCTATAGAAATGATAAGTAGTAGTAGTAGTCTTTAGGATTCTGGAATCTTGCTACTCTGGGATTCCGGAATCTTGCTTCTCTTTGTCCTTATCCCTTATTTGTCCTGTTTGTCTGTCTTGATTAGATTGTAAGCCTCTGTCGAGCAGGACTGTCTCTTCATGTTCAAGTGTACAGCGCTGCGTACGTCTAGTAGCGCTATAGAAATGATAAGTAGTAGTAGTAAGTAGTTTAGTGCGCCTACACTTAGCATGCACATTAACCATGTAGGCGCCTATAGGGATATTGTAGGCACGTACATGGTTAATGCGCGTAGATGGTTTACACGCGTTAAAAACATTAACACGCCTATAACGCTGCTTAGTAAACAGGGCCCTAAATGTCTTAGCAAACCCTAACTTGACAAAATACTTCTTTAATGAAAAACGAATTTAAAAACATTAATTTGCTACAGTGCTATTGAAAGGATACTGGAGGGTTTTTTTAATGCCTATGATTGCAACTAAGCCCACCGAGGACCGTATACATTTGGTCAGGGTTTGCTGAGGTGTTTTCCTCTATGTGAATTTCAATAGTTTTTGGATGCCAGTAAAATTCTGTGACGATATATAGCTGTTTTTTTGTGGATAGATTATATATAGCCTCAACTTTCTAAATGATATTTTGAAAGACATTTTTAGATTACCGTTTAGGAGAGTGAAGGATCTAATAATCATTCCTGTGGCATTCGCTGACCACACCTTGAGTATTGTGTGCAATTCTGGTCACTGCATTGCAAAAACATACTGTACAATTCAAAAAGGTACAGATAAAGGTGATCAAATAATAAAGGGGATGGAATGACTCAAATTAGGACTCTTCAGCTTGGACAGCTGAGGTGAGATATATGATAGAAATCTATCAAATTCTGATAGGAGCAAACTCATTGTTTAGGCTTCCAAAAGTACAAAGACTAGAGGGAATATGCTATGATGATACTAAGTTATACATTTAAAATAAATCAGAGAAAATACTTATTCAGTTCATAAGTAGCTCTAGAATTTGTTACAAGAGGTTTGCACAAGTTCCTGGAGGAAAAGTCATAGACTGTTATTAAGATGGACGGGGGGGGGAGCCACTGCTTATCCCTGAAATAAGTAACATGGAAGGCTGCTTCTTTTGGGGATCCTTCCGGGCATTTGTGATCTGGGTTGGCTACTACTACTACTTAACATTTCTAGAGCGCTACTAGGGTTACGCAGCGCTGTACAATTTAACAAAGAGAGACAGTCCCTGCTCAAAGAGCTTACAATCTAATAGACAGTGAACGGTCGGTCCGATAGGAGCAGTCAAATTGGGGCAGTCTGGATTCACTGAACGGTGGGCTACTGTTGAAAGCAGGACAGTAGGCTTGATGGATCTTTGATCTGACCCAGTGTGGCTGTTTAAATGTTCTTATGGATGGAGTTTGTTTTGCCAGAAAGATGTTTGTCATTTTTAGCTGAAACATGGGCCTCTGCCTTTCCTAAAATGTCAGAGATCTGACTACCTTGACACTGCCATCTTCAGGCCCACCAGGCCTGTAGCTAACTTTTGGTTAAAGTATACTAATATCCCTTAGAGCCAGCATCAGGAGTGGTAGCTACCACTGAGCAAGCCCAGCTAAATGCCCAGAGCTGGCCAAAGGTAGAGCCACCTGAAACTGGAGCCCCCTCCCCCCCCCCCCATATGCCTGGATTCTGGCATCTCCCCCACCCTGTGCACCTGTGTGGGTCCGGCATCTGCCTACCTCCATTTTTCCTCCCACCACACTGGCCCTCCAAATGCTGGCGAGTTGTGGCAGTGGAAAGCCTACCACACAAAGAGCAGCATTCAGTGCTACCCTCTGCTGTGACCTACTAGGGCTGGGAGGAGATGCTAAACCTGGGCACGGAAGGAGGAAGGAGAGAGCGCCTGATCATTGGAGAAGGGGAAGGGGAAGAAAGGGAGAGAGATGCTAGATTTGGGGTTGGGGGGCTGGGGAACACAGAGAGACCTGGTGCAAAGGGGAGGGGAAGAGGAGAGAGAGGCTGGACCTGGGGTAGGGTAGAGTGGGGGGGGGGGCTGGAGAGAGAGAGAGAGAGAGACCTACAGCAAAACAGAGGGGGATGAGCGGGGACAGATGCTGAACTGGGGGGCGCAGAGAGAAAGAGAGAGGGGCAGAGACTGGACTGGGGGAGAGACACTGGCCCAACTGGGAGGGGGAAAGAGAGAGAGATGGAGTTGAGGGGGCCAAGGGGGCACAGGAGGAAGGAAAGAGAGAGTAGAGAAGCAAACATAAAAGAGAAAAGGGACACAAAAGAGATGCTGGCTCACAGGAACATTTTATTTATTTAGAAGATTTGCTCACACCTTTTTCAGTAGCTCATGGACACAGAGGGGAGACACTGGACAGGACAGAGACACATAAGAAAGATGGATGGTGGACACACAGAAGAAATGTCAAACCAGGGCAGAAGACCCTGGAGAGAGTTAAGAAAAAAGCAGAAGAGAGACATTAAGACCAAAGCAATGTTCAGAGAACGAAGGTAGAGAAAAGGTGTATTTTTTTCCTGAATTTATTATTGCAATGTGTCAGCTTTAGGAAATGTGCATCCCCCATCCCCTGGGTCCGCCCTACCTTGGGAGCGATGGTGTGATAGGGGAGCCCTTCTATCTTAGCTACCACTGGCTGCCCACAGCAAAAATGCTGGGGAGGAGAGAGTGGCCAGGACTTGTGAGTGACCGAATCCAATTCCTTCACACCTTCCTTCCTTAAGGTCCTTGTGTGCTCCCGTTCCGCACCCACCATCTGCCCCCTCCCCCCCAACTCCAAAAGGGGATTCGCCTCAGGATCATTAGTTTCAAAGGGATGTGGGTTACCCGGATTCCCCGTTACACGCGCAGAGCAGCAGCTGAACTTTGTACGAGTGAAAACTCTTGAAAGCGACTGGGAAGGAAGCCAGATTCAGCCGCCTGACTGTGCCCCAGCTGCCCTGCTCCTGCTTACACATTTCTTGATTCTCTTACCTATCAGGTGCCCGACCGGGGTGCTGAAAGGATCCTTGGAATTCTTCCCAAAAGCCGCAGCCATGAGGAAACCGAATCTCAGGAACAGCAGTCACAAAATTCCCTTCCCGGAGAAAAGCAACCCAGGGGCTCGGGCACTACTTGACCCGCCCTTTGTTCTCTGATGTTTGCACTTTGCATGAGCTCAGAGTCAGCCTGCCAAGCGCAAATCTTCTCGGGGGAGCTCAGGACAGGGTTAGACTCAGAGCCAGGGAGAGGCGGGGACAGGGCAAGGCTGCAAGCAACAGGCAGGCAGGAAATAGTGCACAGGTAACGAGCAATCAATCAGCTAACTTCCCACCCCAACAGTGAAGTCAGTGCAAAAGTAACTGCACAGAGTGACTCGTCTGGATCAGGAGAACGAAAAACAGAGCTACTGTGTGCACTAAACAGCACAAGATTACTCTGCAAATCTGCTCGGCTTCCCAGGGAGCATGGCGTGAAATGATAATACTGTGGTACTGTCTCAAGACTGTCTTTGGAATGCGGTTCATATCTCACTCCAAGCTATATGTTTTTATTGTCATCTTGTGCTTATATCCGACCTGAAGAAGGTTTGGCCTTCCAAAGCTTGTTAAAAATGTATTAAGTCCAATTTTTAAAAAAGGCATCACCTTGTTTTCCTCTGTTTTGCTTTATTTCTGTCTGTTTTATTTCTATTTAATACTATGGAATTATATAGTATAGGATGGAGGGAGAGGAGAAACCACGTCCATGTGTGTTGCTCCTTTAGGGGTTTATGTGTTCAGAGAGGTGGAGGCCAGGTTTAGTTTCATGGCAACAACAAGTCTCTCCAGACCACGGCCAGCACCGGGCTGCTAACTACAGTATCACAAAATCAAGGAAGAGCTAACAGAGGGAGGGGGGAGAAGGTGAGGGTGGTCTCTCCAAACTGGAAAAAAGGCTGGTCTAGTCAAGGAATTTATAATGTCTAAATTCCTTGACTAGAAAGTTTTTTTTTCAAGTTTATTTTGTATTTAGACATTATAAATGTGAAATAAAGAAAGCCCACTATAATGTATCCTGACTAAATTAGTGTGGCCTCTGGATTAATGTCCATGGACTAGAAACAAAGGTGAACAAACAAGTTAGGGGGTCTTTTACTAAAGCTTAGCTCCAGTTATCTGCAGCAGGGCCCATTTTTATCCCTACTAGCCATTGAGCCCGTAAAAACGGGCTAGGAAGGGGGGGGGTTGAAAGGCCCCCTCGGATAGGTCGCCGCCTCCCCCCCCCCCCCCCCCCCGGAGTCCCCTCCGCCACCCCTCCACCCATGCCGGGTATCTGGCTTCACTAGTCAAACCGCCGGAACGCAGCACACAGCTCATCTGAGCTGCCATCGGCCTTCCTTCTTCTCTGCATGTCTTCCGCCCTCGTGTGACGTAACGTCGGCGAGGGCGGGACACAGGCAGGTAAGGAAGGCCAACGGCAGATGAGCTGTGTGCTGCGTTCCGGCGGTTTGAATAGTGAAGCCAGATACCCGGGCCGGGTGGAGGGTGGGTGGGGGGAGGGGAGCGGTGGCGACAGCGGTTCCCTCACTCGCAGGTGCGCAGGTTCCCTCCTGTCACGCCCCCGTCATCACGTATTGACGCTGGGGCGGGGACAGAGAGGGTCTCTACTGCGCATTTGCGAGTGAGTACGCCTCTTGCCATTTATATGTTTGATGGGCTCTGCTGCAGATAACTCGAGCTAAGCTTTAGTAAAAGACCCCCTTAGTGTTTTTGTACTGCTTGTGGAAGGCAGGTCATTTCCTCGGTCAGGACATTTTCTTCCTATGTTGGCCATGCGGTAGAGACCTGCATGGAATGGGGATTGCAGGAATCCCCAGGAACCCCTGGATTCCCAAGGGGATGGAAGAAGTTGCCATGGATTCCTGTAGGAGGAGTGTAGTCAAAAATCTTCTGCTGACTCCAGAATGAGGCTTGGAATGCACCGAGAGAGGCAATTGGAGCACCAGACTGAGGCCTGGAACACTCATTGGTTGAATAATGAAAACAAAACCATGGGAGACCATTGGGGGTTAGGTTGAGAGGAAACAGAGGGCTGCCGATGAGTAAGCAATAGCGTCAACTCCTGTGGGTACAGGTAGATTTTATGTTTTAGTGCTGGGGGCAGGTCTGGTGGTGGAGAGTGGGTGCAGGGCCGCCGAGAGACTGAACTGGGCCCAGGGCAGGGCCGCAGCCACCTCCACAATCGTCCCACTGCCACCCCCCACCCCCATCGCTATCACTGCTGCAACAGGAAATAACCTTGGCTGGCAGGGATCCTGAGGCCCCGCCAGCAGAAGACGTCTTCCTCCAGTGCTGACTGCCTGCTTCTGCGGCTGCTTTTCCTCTCAGGGCAGGTTTGGTTTCAAAACCGAGCATGCGCGCCTGCGAGGAAAAGCAGCCACGCAGCAGAGCAGTGCGGGAGGACGTTCCAGGTCCTCCCCAGCCTCCAGGGGGGGGGGGGGGGTGATGCCAGAATTCTGCCTCTCCTGCTCCTGTTGGGACTCGATCACTTGGGTCCTGTCAGGAGCAGAAAGAGAGAGAGAGACCCTAGCGCCGGGTCCCCCTTGGAGGCCCAGGCCTGGGGAATTTTGCCCCCCTCTTGGCAGCCCTGAGTGGGTGTGCTCTGTGCTAATTGGTTAGTGTAGTTACATTGTTGCAGGCTAACTGATTAGTGTGTGATTAGCGCACAAGCCCTTACTGCTTACAAAATTGGTGGTGGCTGGCTTACACGCTAATTGCTGCGCACTGATGGGAAAATTATCATGTGGCCATTAATGGAAAAAAATACAAAAAGCGCCCATTTTAAAAATGACCCTAGCGCGCAGCAGGGGCGTAGCCAGACTTCGGCGGGAGGGGGGTCCAGAGCCTGAGGAGAGGGGGCACATTTTAGCCCCCCCCCCGACGACGACCCTCAACCCCCTCTCCTGCCGCCAACCCTCCCCCGCCATCGCCTACCTTTGCTGGCGGGAACCCCAACCCCCGCCAGCCGAGGTCCTCTTCTTCCGGCGCAAGGCTTCATTCTGTTTCTGTGAGTCTGACGTCCTCCACGTACAGACTCAGAAACAGAACGAAGGAAGAAGAGGACCTCGGCTGGCGGGGGTTGGGGTCCCCCGCCAGCAAAGGTAGCAGACGGCGATGGTGGGTTGGCGGCGGGAGGGGGGGTCGAGAGGGTCGTCAGCAGGGGGTCCAGGGCCAAATGTACAGGGGCCCAGGCCTCCGTGGCCCCACGTAGTTACGCCCCTGGCGCACAGGAATGACCCTTATAAAGACGTGCTAAGGCCACATTTTACCGCAGTTTGATAAAAGAGACCCTAACAATGTAAGTGAACTGTGTATAGAATAGTGCCTTGCACTTATGAGTATACCCAGTTATGATCCTAGGTCGGCTACCACCTGGCTCCCCCCCCCTCCCCGGTTGCAGCATGACCCCCCCCCCCCCCCCCCCCCCCCGATGCCTTTTTAGCTGCTGGGAGCAGCCGTGCGGCTGTCGGCTCCACTGGCTCCCTGCTCCCTCTGCCCCGGGAAAGTAACCTGTTCCGGGGCACAGGGAACCAGCGAAGCCGACAGGCGCACAGCTGCTCTCTGCACCCCTCCAGCAGCGTGCACCGGGGGCGGACTGCCCCCCACCCATCCCGCCCTTGGTACGCCGCTGAGTATACCTGCCAATTTTTGGTGTCAATCACGCGCATAGATTTTTCTATTCTATAGACAGGTGCCAGGTTATCGAATTGCCTTTCACGTTTCAGTGAGCAAAAGGAGGAGAATGTTTTAGACGATGACTTGGCAGCTGTGTAGATTATTATAAAGCTTGGTAGTAAGACCACAGGCAGTGCAAGCGGACACCCTAGGTGAACCCTTCAGCCTTACACCCCTCCCCCTCAATTAACCTTCAGGCCCCTGCCAAGGTTTTGAGAATGACACTGAGCAAAAATGACCAGCACAGAAAAATCCTATAAAAATGCAGGTTAAAGCGTGTGCTCATAGTTCTTTGAGTTTGTGTGACTCTTTAGACTAAAACTGCTTTTTGCTGCCCCTAAGAAGCTGCCACCCTAGGTGACTGCCTAGCTTGCCGTTGGTTGTGCCAGCCCTGAATAAACATACAAGAGACCTGGGTGCTGAATTTAGTAAAGTCTTATAGGACTCATTGAGGAAGATGGTAAGGCCTCAAGTGGTCTACCAGTTGGCCAGTAGTTCTACAGAGTCCGGGTATGGTTAGGACTGATAAGAAAGGCAGTAGTTGAAATTTCAGGTAAAAGACAAAGTTAGTGAGAAGCTGGTGTTGGGCTGAATGCAAGAATTTATAAGCTCAGCTGTCCAAATGGAAGAATTAGAACTGGGCGGATTATCTGCTCTTTTCCACTGTCGTTTACTGTGTTATTGCTGCAGTGCTAAGATCACTTGTTCTGGAGAAAACTAAAACTTTTGTCAATTGTGATACTATCTTGTGCTACACGTCAGGCTCTTCAGACTTGTTGTTGCTATTTATTTTTGTTACATTTGTACCCGCGCTTTCCCACTCACGGCAGGCTCAATGTGGCTTACATATTGTATACAGGCACTTATTTGTACCGGGGGCAATGGAGGGTTAAGTGACTTGCCCAGAGTCACAAGGAGCTGCCTGTGCCTGAAGTGGGAATCAAACTCAGTTCCCCAGGACCAAAGTCCACCACCCTAACCACTAGGCCACTCCTCCACTGTTGCTACTATTTGAGATTCTACATGGAATGTTGCTATTCCACTAGCAACATTCCATGTAGAAGTCGGCCCTTGCAGATCACCAATGTGGCCGCGCAGGCTTCTGCTTCTGTGAGTCTGACGTCCTGCACGTATGTGCAGGACGTCAGACTCACAGAAACAGAAGCCTGCGCAGCCTTCTACATGGAATGTTGCTAGTGGAATAGCAACATTCCATGTAGAATCTCCAATAGGAGCAACATTCCATGTAGAATCTCCAATAGTATCTATTTTATTTTTGTTACATTTGTACCCTGCGCTTTCCCACTCATGGCAGGCTCAATGCGGCTTACATGGGGCAATGGAGGGTTAAGTGATTTGCCCAGAGTCACAAGGAGCTGCCTGTGCCTGAAGTGGGAATCCAACTCAGTTCCTCAGGACCAAAGTCCACCACCCTAACCACTAGGCCACTCCCCTTGATGTTTGGATTAAGTCACTTTAAGCCTTAACATGATGCATCGTTAACATAGTGCATGTTGCAATCTTGCAATGTTCTGGTTTCGTACTTCCTGCCATGTCTTTATGCTTTACTACAAAGGTGCTGTAGCAAATTAAGTCAAACTGGATCGGAGGGTACAAGTTTCAAATCTACAGTGCAGAGTATAATTACATCAGGCCACCTAGTGATGAACTTTCATTGAATATTACCCTGCCCCTTCTCTCTCTGTTCCAAAGCAAACAATGCATACAGCAGTACAATGTGAACATCCAGCACTTTACAAAATCTGAATATTTATTTTTTATTACATTTGTACCCCGCGCTTTCCCACTCATAGCAGGTTCAATGCGGCTTACATATTATATACAGATACTTATTTGTACCTGGGGCAATGGAGGAGTCACAAGGAGCTGCCCGTGCCTGCAGTGGGAATGGAACCCAGTTCCCCAGGACCAAAGTCCACCACGCTAACCACTAGGCCATATTATTACAGTTAATCCCAATCTTAGTGATTTTCTTGGAATGAATTCCCTATCATTACACAGTAACATAGTAATATAGTAGATGACGGCAGATAAAGACCTGTACGGTCCTTCCAGTCTGCCCAACAAGATAAACTCGTATGTGCTACTTTAAATGTATACCTAACCTTGATCTGTCCTTGCCATTTTCAGGGCACAGACTGTAGAAGTCTGCCCAGCACTAGGTTTGCTTCCCAATTACCTGGTGTTGCCGCCCAATCTCCGCTAAACTCCTGCGGAGCCATTCCGCCTGAACAGGATTCCTTTGTGTTTATCCCACACATTTTTGAATTCCGTTATCATTTTCATCTCCAACCACCTCCCGCGGGAGGGCATTCCAAGTATCCACCACTCTTTCCGTGAAAAAAAATATTTCCTGACATTTTTCCTGAGTCTGCCCCCTTCAACCTCATTTCAATGTCCTCTAGTTCTACCGCCCTTCCCATCTACGGAAAAGGTTTGTTTGCGGATTAATACCTTTCAAATATTTGAACGTCTGTATCATATCACCCCTGTTCTCCTTTCCTCCAGGGTATACATGTTCAGGTCAGCAAGTCTCTCCTCGTACGTTTTGTAACGCAAATCCCATACCAGTTTTATAGCCTTTCTTTGCACCGCTTCAAGTCTTTTTACATCCTTAGCAAGATATTGCCTCCAAAACTGAACAGGTGGGGCTTCACCAAGGACTTAAACAGGGACATCAACACCTTCTTTCTTCTGCTGACTGCACCTCTCTCTATACAGCCTAACATCCTTCGACTACGGCCACCGCCTTGTCACACTGTTTTGTCGCCTTCAGATCTTCAAATACTATCACCCCAAGATCCCTCTTCCTGTCTGTGCATATCAGCCTCTCACCGCCTAACCCATACGTCTCCCGTAGATTTCTACTCCCTAAGTGCATCACTCTGCATGTCTTTGCATTGACTTTTAATTGCCAAACATTGGACCATTCTTCTAGCTTCTGCAGATCCTTTTTCATGTTTCCACTCCCTTCGGGGTGTCCACTCTGTTACAAATCTTGGTATCATCCATAAAAGGCAACTTCAACCCTTCAGCAATGTCACTCACAAATATATTGAACAGAATCGGCCCCAGCACTGATACCATTGAATTTCAGAAGGCAGGCATTGCCATTATAGTGGGAGAATTCTGGATGGTTAATTTTTCAATTTAACTCTATTCTTCTATTTTCTGTCTTTTTTTTCCCCCCAGTCGTGCCAGAATGAATCTAGTCTAGTTAAGCAATATCCCTGCCATAGAGGAAATCCCCTGGAAGTTAATGATCTGCCTGGAAGTGCTGAAATATTGTTCACACCTTTCGCCCAGATGAGGCTTTGACTGACAGAGGGATTATCACCGACATAAACAAACCTTAATGTACAGTGGGGGAAATAAGTATTTGATCCCTTGCTGATTTTGTAAGTTTGCCCACTGACAAAGACATGAGCAGCCCATAATTGAAGGGTAGGTTATTGGTAACAGTGAGAGATAGCACATCACAAATTAAATCCGGAAAATCACATTGTGGAAAGTATATGAATTTATTTGCATTCTGCAGAGGGAATAAGTATTTGATCCCCCACCAACCAGTAAGAGATCTGGCCCCTACAGACCAGGTAGATGCTCCAAATCAACTCGTTACCTGCATGACAGACAGCTGTCGGCAATGGTCACCTGTATGAAAGACACCTGTCCACAGACTCAGTGAATTCAGTCAGACTCTAACCTCTACAAAATGGCCAAGAGCAAGGAGCTGTCTAAGGATGTCAGGGACAAGATCATACACCTGCACAAGGCTGGAATGGGCTACAAAACCATCAGTAAGACGCTGGGCGAGAAGGAGACAACTGTTGGTGCCATAGTAAGAAAATGGAAGAAGTACAAAATGACTGTCAATCGACAAAGATCTGGGGCTCCACGCAAAATCTCACTTCGTGGGTATCCTTGATCATGAGGAAGGTTAGAAATCAGCCTACAACTACAAGGGGGGAACTTGTCAATGATCTCAAGGCAGCTGGGACCACTGTCACCACGAAACCATTGGTAACACATACGACATAACGGATTGCAATCCTGCAGTGCCCGCAAGGTCCCCCTGCTCCGGAAGGCACATGTGACGGCCCCGTCTGAAGTTTGCCAGTGAACACCTGGATGATGCCGAAGTGATTGGGAGAAGGTGCTGTGGTCAGATGAGACAAAATTGAGCTCTTTGGCATGAACCTCAACTCGCCGTGTTTGGAGGAAGAGAAATGCTGCCTATGACCCAAAGAACACCGTCCCCACTGTCAAGCATGGAGGTGGAAATGTTATGTTTGGGGGTGTTTCTCTGCTAAGGGCACAGGACTACTTCACCGCATCAATGGGAGAATGGATGGGGCCATGTACCGTACAATTCTGAGTGACAACCTCCTTCCCTCCGCCAGGGCCTTAAAAATGGGTCGTGGCTGGGTCTTCCAGCACGACAATGACCCAAAACATACAGCCAAGGCAACAAAGGGATGGCTCAGGAAGAAGCACATTAGGGTCATGGAGTGGCCTAGCCAGTCACCAGACCTTAATCCCATTGAAAACTTATGGAGGGAGCTGAAGCTGCGAGTTGCCAAGCGACAGCCCAGAACTCTTAATGATTTAGAGATGATCTGCAAAAAGGAGTGGACCAAAATTCCTCCTGACATGTGTGCAAACCTCATCATCAACTACAGAAGACGTCTGACCGCTGTGCTTGCCAACAAGGGTTTGCCACCAAGTATTACGTCTTGTTTGCCAGAGGGATTAAATACTTATTTCCCTCTGCAGAATGCAATAAATTCATATACTTTCCACAATGTGATTTTCCGGATTTAATTTGTGATGTGCTATCTCTCACTGTTACCAATAACCTACCCTTCAATTATGGGGGGGGGGGGGGGGGGGGTTGCAGGTTCTTGAAGCCTGGATTGGCCACGGTCAGAGACAGGTTGCTGGGCTTGATGAACCCTTGGTCTTTTCCCAGTATGGCGGTACTTATGTGCTTGTGGCCTCTTAGTGTGCAGAAAACTGATTTAACGAGCATTGAATCTATAAATAAATGTGCATACAGTTTGAGTGTGCTAAAAAGTTTATTTATTTATTTAATGATCTGAAAACTAACCAAAATGTTTTGAGGCTGGGCAATTTTCAAAGACTGCATTTCTACACAAATGACCTCACAGCTGGAATGAGCTTTCACGGCAGTTCCAGAGGTTGGGAAGTAAGACCAATGCCAGGCAGACTTCTACAATCTGTGCCCCAAAATTGGCAGGGAGAGATAGCCAGCGTTTAATCATGAAGACTTGGAACCTGTGCAGACTGCCGGACTCAACTCTGTCCATCTTGTTGGGCAGACTAGAGGGGCCGTAAAGGTCTTTCTCTGCCGACATTTACTATGTTACTATGCATGTTACAAAAACCCTCTGTTTATACTCAGAAATGGCTTTGAAAAAAGCAGTGGATTTTCCCCAAGTCTTTTAATAATGGTCTATGGACTTTTCCTTTAGGAAGCCATCCAGACCTTTTTTTTAAACCCCGCTAAGCTAACCGCCTTTACCACATTTCTGGCAACGAATTCCAGAGTTTAATTACACATTAAGTGAAGAAATATTTTCTCTGATTCATATTAAATTTACTACTTTGCAGCTTCATTGCATGTTCTTCATTTTTTCCTATCAACCTTAGTTCTTTTCTTTTCATGGTATTAGGATGTCTCCAACAGTGTTTAAAGATAGAGAAAATTTAGGCCATGTTATACCAAGAAACCTTTCGGAAGGCGTAGGCAGTGTGATGTTGGTTACTGCTGGGGCAACTGGTATATTGTTCAATAAGGGATTTTTATGTTTATGTATTATTAGCTGATTATGCATTTTAATTATGCTTTTATTGTGAGCAGATATGAGCTAATGTTCGCTTTGACATGCTAGAAGCACTGCTATGAATATCAGCACTTCTGAAGAGGCTAAAGTGTTTCTTTTGTAATGTTTTTTATTATTTTAATCTCTTCTATACCATACAATCCAAAAGTTCTCGACGGTTTACAATTTACACACACAATAAACAGTCTACAAATTTTAAAATATAATAAAAATAAAAATAAAACAGAATAACGACTACTAAAATCTCCTCTTATTCTCAACCTCCATTTAAAATCTAAAAGGTTTTTAGCTCTTTCTTAAACTGTACTATTATTTCTTGACGGTTTCTTAGCCTTAATGATAAGCCATTCCATAAAACAGGGCCTGCCACATAAAATACCGTGTTTCCCCGAAAATAAGACACTGTCTTATATTAATTTTTGCCCCCAAAAATGCACTAGGTCTTATTTTCAGGGGCTGTCTTATTTTTCAGGAAAACATCGGGGTTGGCCCGCCCGCCCTCCGTCGCTCTCGGAACTAACCTTAAACGCCTCCTTTCACCTTCGCAGCAAGCAGCTGCACGGCAGGCCACTCCTTCCTTCCGTGTCCCGCCCTCGCCTGATGTAACGTCCGCGAGGGCGGGGCATGGAAGGAAGGAGAGGTCTGCCCTGCTGCTGCTTGCTGCGAAGGTGAAAGGAGGCGTTTAAGGTTAGTTCCGGGAGCGACGGAGGGTGGGTGGGGGGCGGCCTTTGCTTTCAAACAAAAATTTGCTAGGTCTTACTTTCGGGGGAGGCCTTATATCTACCTATTCAGGAAAACCTCTACTAGGTCTTATTTTCGGGGGATGTCTTACTTTTGGGGAAACAGGGTATTGATGTTCTGTGCTCTTGCAATCTTATTACACGATGTGACGGTACATCTAGATAAATTTGCTGTGCGGATCTCAATGACCTTGAGGGCTGGTAAACACTCAATTTTTGCGGCTAATGCCTCCGATACCCGGCCAGTGAAAATCTTAAGCACCAATAAAAATATTTTAAATTTAATACAAAATTCAATTGGCAATGTAAGATTTCAATATAGGTGTAATATGCTCATATTTACCTACATTTGTCAAGACTCTAGCCACTGAATTTTGTGCAATCTGTAAAGCTTTAAGCTGCAATTTGGGGAGACCAAGTAACAAACTATTACTATGATCAAACATGACAAAACTTTGAATCACTATTCTAAAGTTTGTTGGATTTAGCAATTTCTTTAAGGGCTCTGTTTACTAAGGTGCGTTAGTGTTTGTCCTGTTTGTCTGTCCTAATTAGATTGTAAGCTCTGTCGAGCAGGGACTGTCTCTTCATGTTCAAGTGTACAGCGCTGCGTACGTCTAGTAGCGCTATAGAAATGATAAGTAGTAGTAGTAGTCTTTAGGATTCTGGAATCTTGCTACTCTGGGATTCCGGAATCTTGCTTCTCTTTGTCCTTATCCCTTATTTGTCCTGTTTGTCTGTCTTGATTAGATTGTAAGCTCTGTCGAGCAGGGACTGTCTCTTCATGTTCAAGTGTACAGCGCTGCGTACGTCTAGTAGCGCTATAGAAATGATAAGTAGTAGTAGTAAGTAGTTTAGTGCGCCTACACTTAGCATGCACATTAACCATGTAGGCGCCTATAGGGATATTGTAGGCACGTACATGGTTAATGCGCGTAGATGGTTTACACGCGTTAAAAACATTAACACGCCTATAACGCTGCTTAGTAAACAGGGCCCTAAATGTCTTAGCAACCCTAACTTGACAAAATACTTCTTTAATGAAAACGAATTTAAAAACATTAATTTGCTACAGTGCTATTGAAAGGATACTGGAGGTTTTTTTTAATGCCTATGATTGCAACTAAGCCCACCGAGGACCGTATTACATTTGGTCAGGGTTTGCTGAGGTTTTTTCCTCTATGTGAATTTCAATAGTTTTTGGATGCCAGTAAAATTCTGTGACGATATATAGCTGTTTTTTTGTGGATAGATTATATATAGCCTCAACTTTCTAAATGATATTTTGAAAGACATTTTTAGATTACCGGTTTAGGAGAGTGAAGGATCTAATAAATCATTCCTGTGGCATTCGCTGACCACACCTTGAGTATTGTGTGCAATTCTGGTCACTGCATTGCAAAAACAATACTGTACAATTCAAAAAGGTACAGATAAAGGTGATCAAATAATAAAGGGGATGGAATGACTCAAATTAGGACTCTTCAGCTTGGACAGCTGAGGTGAGATATATGATAGAAATCTATCAAATTCTGATAGGAGCAAACTCATTGTTTAGGCTTCCAAAAAGTACAAAGACTAGAGGGAATATGCTATGATGATACTAAGTTATACATTTAAAATAAATCAGAGAAAATACTTATTCAGTTCATAAGTAAGCTCTAGAATTTGTTACAAGAGGTTTGCACAAGTTCCTGGAGGAAAAGTCATAGACTGTTATTAAGATGGACTGGGTGGGGGAGCCACTGCTTATCCCTGAAATAAGTAACATGGAAGGCTGCTTCTTTTGGGGATCCTTCCGGGCATTTGTGATCTGGGTTGGCTACTACTACTACTTAACATTTCTAGAGCGCTACTAGGGTTACGCAGCGCTGTACAATTAACAAAGAGAGACAGTCCCTGCTCAAAGAGCTTACAATCTAATAGACAAGTGAACGGTCGGTCCGATAGGAGCAGTCAAATTGGGGCAGTCTGGATTCACTGAACGGTGGCTACTGTTGAAAGCAGGACAGTAGGCTTGATGGATCTTTGATCTGACCCATTGTGGCTGTTTAAATGTTCTTATGGATGGAGTTTGTTTTGCCAGAAAGATGTTTGTCATTTTTAGCTGAAACATGGGCCTCTGCCTTTCCTAAAATGTCAGAGATCTGACTACCTTGACACTGCCATCTTCAGGCCCACCAGGCTGTAGCTAACTTTTGGTTAAAGTATACTAATATCCCTTAGAGCCAGCATCAGGAGTGTAGCTACCACTGAGCAAGCCCAGCTAAATGCCCAGAGCTGGCCAAAGGTAAGAGCCACCTGAAACTGGAGCCCCCTCCCCCCCCCCCATATGCCTGGATCTGGCATCTCCCCCACCCTGTGCACCTGTGTGGGTCCGGCATCTGCCTACCTCCATTTTTCCTCCCACCACACTGGCCCTCCAAATGCTGGCAGGTTGTGGCAGTGGAAAGCCCTACCACACAAAGAGCAGCATTCAGTGCTACCTCTGCTGTGACCTACTAGGGCTGGGAGGAGATGCTAAACCTGGGCACGGAAGGAGGAAGGAGAGAGCGCCTGGATCATTGGAGAAGGGAAGGGGAAGAAAGGGAGAGAGATGCTAGATTTGGGGTTGGGGGGCTGGGGAACACAGAGAGACCTGGTGCAAAGGGGAGGGGAAGAGGGAGAGAGAGGCTGGACCTGGGGTAGGGTAGAGTGGGGGGGGGGGGCTGGAGAGAGAGAGAGAGAGAGACCTACAGCAAAAACAGAGGGGGATGAGCGGGGACAGATGCTGAACTGGGGGGGGCGCAGAGAGAAAGAGAGAGGGGCAGAGACTGGACTGGGGGAGAGACACTGGCCCAACTGGGAGGGGGAAAGAGAGAGAGATGGAGTTGAGGGGGGCCAAGGGGGCACAGGAGGAAGGAAAGAGAGAGTAGAGAAGCAAACATAAGGAAGAGAAAAGGGACACAAAAGAGATGCTGGCTCACAGGAACATTTTATTTATTTAGAAGATTTGCTCACACCTTTTTCAGTAGCTCATGGACACAGAGGGGAGACACTGGACAGGACAGAGACACATAAGAAAGATGGATGGTGGACACACAGAAGAAATGTCAAACCAGGGCAGAAGACCCTGGAGAGAGTTAAGAAAAAAGCAGAAGAGAGACATTAAGACCAAAGCAATGTTCAGAGAACGAAGGTAGAGAAAAGGTGTATTTTTTTCCTGAATTTATTAATTGCAATGTGTCAGCTTTAGGAAATGTGCATCCCCCATCCCCTGGGTCCGCCCTACCTTGGGAGCGATGGTGTGATAGGGGAGCCCTTTCTATCTTAGCTACCACTGGCTGCCCACAGCAAAATGCTGGGGAGAGAGAGTGGCCAGGACTTGTGAGTGACCGAATCCAATTCCTTCACACCTTCCTTCCTTAAGTCCTTGTGTGCTCCCGTTCCGCACCCACCATCTGCCCCCCCTCCCCCTCCAACTCCAAAAGGGGATTCGCCTCAGGATCATTAGTTTCAAAGGGATGTGGGTTACCCGGATTCCCAGTTACACGCGCAGAGCAGCAGCTGAACTTTGTACGAGTGAAAACTCTTGAAAGCGACTGGGAAGGAAGCCAGATTCAGCCGCCTGACTGTGCCCCAGCTGCCCTGCTCCTGCTTACACATTTCTTGATTCTCTTACCTATCAGGTGCCCGACCGGGGTGCTGAAAGGATCCTTGGAATTCTTCCCAAAAGCCGCAGCCATGAGGAAACCGAGATCTCAGGAACAGCAGTCACAAAATTCCCTTCCCGGAGAAAAGCAACCCAGGGGCTCGGGCACTACTTGACCCGCCCCTTTGTTCTCTGATGTTTGCACTTTGCATGAGCTCAGAGTCAGCCTGCCAAGCGCAAATCTTCTCGGGGGAGCTCAGGACAGGGTTAGACTCAGAGCCAGGGAGAGGCGGGGACAGGGCAAGGCTGCAAGCAACAGGCAGGCAGGAAATAGTGCACAGGTAACGAGCAATCAATCAGCTAACTTCCCCACCCCAACAGTGAAGTCAGTGCAAAAGTAAACGGCACAGAGTGACTCGTCTGGATCAGGAGAACGGAAACAGAGCTACTGTGTGCACTAAACAGGCACAGATTACTCTGCAAATCTGCTCGGCTTCCCAGGGAGCATGGCGTGAAATGATAATACTGTGGTACTGTCTCAAGACTGTCTTTGGAATGCGGTTCATATCTCACTCCAAGCTATATGTTTTATTGTCATCTTGTGCTTATATCCGACCTGAAGAAGGTTTTGCCTTCCAAAGCTTGTTAAAAATGTATTAAGTCCAATTTTTAAAAAAGGCATCACCTTGTTTTCCTCTGTTTTGCTTTATTTCTGTCTGTTTTATTTCTATTTAATACTATGGAATTATATAGTATAGGATGGAGGGAGAGGAGAAACCACGTCCATGTGTGTTGCTCCTTTAGGGGTTTATGTGTTCAGAGAGGTGGAGGCCAGGTTTAGTTTCATGGCAACAACAAGTCTCTCCAGACCACGGCCAGCACCAGGCTGCTAACTACAGTATCACAAAATCAAGGAAGAGCTAACAGAGGGAGGGGGGAGAAGGTGAGGGTGGTCTCTCCAAACTGGAAAAAGGCTGTGTCTAGTCAAGGAATTTATAATGTCTAAATTCCTTGACTAGAAAGTTTTTTTTCAAGTTTATTTTGTATTTAGACATTATAAATGTGAAATAAAGAAAGCCCACTATAATGTATCCTGACTAAATTAGTGTGGCCTCTGGATTAATGTCCATGGACTAGAAACAAAGGTGAACAAACAAGTTAGGGGGTCTTTTACTAAAGCTTAGCTCCAGTTATCTGCAGCAGGGCCAATTTTATCCCTACTAGCCATTGAGCCCGTAAAAACGGGCTAGGAAGGGGGGGGGGTTGAAAGGCCCCCTCGGATAGGTCGCCGCCTCCCCCCCCCCCCCCCCCCCGGAGTCCCCTCCGCCACCCCTCCACCCATGCCGGGTATCTGGCTTCACTAGTCAAACCGCCGGAACGCAGCACACAGCTCATCTGAGCTGCCATCGGCCTTCCTTCTTCTCTGCATGTCTTCCGCCCTCGTGTGACGTAACGTCGGCGAGGGCGGGACACAGGCAGGTAAGGAAGGCCAACGGCAGATGAGCTGTGTGCTGCGTTCCGGCGGTTTGAATAGTGAAGCCAGATACCCGGGCCGGGTGGAGGGTGGGTGGGGGGAGGGGAGCGGTGGCGACAGCGGTTCCCTCACTCGCAGGTGCGCAGGTTCCCTCCCTGTCACGCCCCCGTCATCACGTATTGACGCGGGGGCGGGACAGAGAGGGTCTCTACTGCGCATTTGCGAGTGAGTACGCCTCTTGCCATTTATATGTTTGATGGGCTCTGCTGCAGATAACTCGAGCTAAGCTTTAGTAAAAGACCCCCTTAGTGTTTTGTACTGCTTGTGGAAGGCAGGTTCATTTCCTCGGTCAGGACATTTTCTTCCTATGTTGGCCATGCGGTAGAGACCTGCATGGGAATGGGGATTGCAGGAATCCCCAGGAACCCCTGGGATTCCCAAGGGGATGGAAGAAGTTGCCATGGGATTCCTGTAGGAGGAGTGTAGTCAAAAATCTCTGCTGACTCCAGAATGAGGCTTGGAATGCACCGAGAGAGGCAATTGGAGCACCAGACTGAGGCCTGGAACACTCATTGGTTGAATAATGAAAACAAAACCATGGGAGACCATTGGGGGTTAGGTTGAGAGGAAACAGAGGGCTGCCGATGAGTAAGCAATAGCGTCAACTCCTGTGGGTACAGGTAGATTTTATGTTTTAGTGCTGGGGGCAGGTCTGGTGGTGGAGAGTGGGTGCAGGGCCGCCGAGAGACTGAACTGGGCCCAGGGCAGGGCCGCAGCCACCTCCACAATCGTCCACTGCCACCCCCCACCCCCATCGCTATCACTGCTGCAACAGGAAATAACCTTGGCTGGCAGGGATCCTGAGGCCCCGCCAGCAGAAGACGTCTTCCTCCAGTGCTGACTGCCTGCTTCTGCGGCTGCTTTTCCTCTCAGGGCAGGTTTGGTTTCAAAACCGAGCATGCGCGCCTGAGAGGAAAAGCAGCCACTCAGCAGAGCAGTGCTGGAGGACGTTCCAGGTCCTCCCCAGCCTCCAAGGGGGGGGGGGGGGGGGGTGATGCCAGAATTCTGCCTCTCCTGCTCCTGTTGGGACTCGATCACTTGGGTCCTGTCAGGAGCAGGAAAGAGAGAGAGAGACCCTAGCGCCGGGTCCCCCTTGGAGGCCCAGGCCTGGGGAATTTTGCCCCCCTCTTGGCAGCCCTGAGTGGGTGTGCTCTGTGCTAATTGGTTAGTGTAGTTACATTGTTGCAGGCTAACTGATTAGTGTGTGATTAGCGCACAAGCCCTTACTGCTTACAAAATTGGTGGTGGCATGGGCTTACACGCTAATTGCTGCGCACTGATGGGAAAATTATCATGTGGCCATTAATGGAAAAAAATACAAAAAGCGCCCATTTTAAAAATGACCCTAGCGCGCAGCAGGGGCGTAGCCAGACTTCGGCGGGAGGGGGGTCCAGAGCCTGAGGAGAGGGGGCACATTTTAGCCCCCCCCCCGACGACGACCCTCAACCCCCTCTCCTGCCGCCAACCCTCCCCCGCCATCGCCTACCTTTGCTGGCGGGAACCCCAACCCCCGCCAGCCGAGGTCCTCTTCTTCCGGCGCAAGGCTTCATTCTGTTTCTGTGAGTCTGACGTCCTCCACGTACAGACTCAGAAACAGAACGAAGGAAGAAGAGGACCTCGGCTGGCGGGGGTTGGGGTCCCCCGCCAGCAAAGGTAGCAGACGGCGATGGTGGGTTGGCGGCGGGAGGGGGGGTCGAGAGGGTCGTCAGCAGGGGGTCCAGGGCCAAATGTACAGGGGCCCAGGCCTCCGTGGCCCCACGTAGTTACGCCCCTGGCGCACAGGAATGACCCTTATAAAGACGTGCTAAGGCCACATTTTACCGCAGTTTGATAAAAGAGACCCTAACAATGTAAGTGAACTGTGTATAGAATAGTGCCTTGCACTTATGAGTATACCCAGTTATGATCCTAGGTCGGCTACCACCTGGCTCCCCCCCCCTCCCCGGTTGCAGCATGACCCCCCCCCCCCCCCCCCCCCCCCGATGCCTTTTTAGCTGCTGGGAGCAGCCGTGCGGCTGTCGGCTCCACTGGCTCCCTGCTCCCTCTGCCCCGGGAAAGTAACCTGTTCCGGGGCACAGGGAACCAGCGAAGCCGACAGGCGCACAGCTGCTCTCTGCACCCCTCCAGCAGCGTGCACCGGGGGCGGACTGCCCCCCACCATCCCGCCCTTGGTACGCCGCTGAGTATACCTGCCAATTTTTGGTGTCAATCACGCGCATAGATTTTTCTATTCTATAGACAGGTGCCAGGTTATCGAATTGCCTTTCACGTTTCAGTGAGCAAAAGGAGGAGAATGTTTTAGACGATGACTTGGCAGCTGTGTAGATTATTATAAAGCTTGGTAGTAAGACCACAGGCAGTGCAAGCGGACACCCTAGGTGAACCCTTCAGCCTTACACCCCTCCCCCTCAATTAACCTTCAGGCCCCTGCCAAGGTTTTGAGAATGACACTGAGCAAAAATGACCAGCACAGAAAAATCCTATAAAAATGCAGGTTAAAGCGTGTGCTCATAGTTCTTTGAGTTTGTGTGACTCTTTAGACTAAAACTGCTTTTTGCTGCCCCTAAGAAGCTGCCACCCTAGGTGACTGCCTAGCTTGCCGTTGGTTGTGCCAGCCCTGAATAAACATACAAGAGACCTGGGTGCTGAATTTAGTAAAGTCTTATAGGACTCATTGAGGAAGATGGTAAGGCCTCAAGTGGTCTACCAGTTGGCCAGTAGTTCTACAGAGTCCGGGTATGGTTAGGACTGATAAGAAAGGCAGTAGTTGAAATTTCAGGTAAAAGACAAAGTTAGTGAGAAGCTGGTGTTGGGCTGAATGCAAGAATTTATAAGCTCAGCTGTCCAAATGGAAGAATTAGAACTGGGCGGATTATCTGCTCTTTTCCACTGTCGTTTACTGTGTTATTGCTGCAGTGCTAAGATCACTTGTTCTGGAGAAAACTAAAACTTTTGTCAATTGTGATACTATCTTGTGCTACACGTCAGGCTCTTCAGACTTGTTGTTGCTATTTATTTTTGTTACATTTGTACCCGCGCTTTCCCACTCACGGCAGGCTCAATGTGGCTTACATATTGTATACAGGCACTTATTTGTACCGGGGGCAATGGAGGGTTAAGTGACTTGCCCAGAGTCACAAGGAGCTGCCTGTGCCTGAAGTGGGAATCAAACTCAGTTCCCCAGGACCAAAGTCCACCACCCTAACCACTAGGCCACTCCTCCACTGTTGCTACTATTTGAGATTCTACATGGAATGTTGCTATTCCACTAGCAACATTCCATGTAGAAGTCGGCCCTTGCAGATCACCAATGTGGCCGCGCAGGCTTCTGCTTCTGTGAGTCTGACGTCCTGCACGTATGTGCAGGACGTCAGACTCACAGAAACAGAAGCCTGCGCAGCCTTCTACATGGAATGTTGCTAGTGGAATAGCAACATTCCATGTAGAATCTCCAATAGGAGCAACATTCCATGTAGAATCTCCAATAGTATCTATTTTATTTTTGTTACATTTGTACCCTGCGCTTTCCCACTCATGGCAGGCTCAATGCGGCTTACATGGGGCAATGGAGGGTTAAGTGATTTGCCCAGAGTCACAAGGAGCTGCCTGTGCCTGAAGTGGGAATCCAACTCAGTTCCTCAGGACCAAAGTCCACCACCCTAACCACTAGGCCACTCCCCCTTGATGTTTGGATTAAGTCACTTTAAGCCTTAACATGATGCATCGTTAACATAGTGCATGTTGCAATCTTGCAATGTTCTGGTTTCGTACTTCCTGCCATGTCTTTATGCTTTACTACAAAGGTGCTGTAGCAAATTAAGTCAAACTGGATCGGAGGGTACAAGTTTCAAATCTACAGTGCAGAGTATAATTACATCAGGCCACCTAGTGATGAACTTTCATTGAATATTACCCTGCCCTTCTCTCTCTGTTCCAAAGCAAACAATGCATACAGCAGTACAATGTGAACATCCAGCACTTTACAAAATCTGAATATTTATTTTTTATTACATTTGTACCCCGCGCTTTCCCACTCATAGCAGGTTCAATGCGGCTTACATATTATATACAGATACTTATTTGTACCTGGGGCAATGGAGGAGTCACAAGGAGCTGCCCGTGCCTGCAGTGGGAATGGAACCCAGTTCCCCAGGACCAAAGTCCACCACGCTAACCACTAGGCCATATTATTACAGTTAATCCCAATCTTAGTGATTTTCTTGGAATGAATTCCCTATCATTACACAGTAACATAGTAATATAGTAGATGACGGCAGATAAAGACCTGTACGGTCCTTCCAGTCTGCCCAACAAGATAAACTCGTATGTGCTACTTTAAATGTATACCTAACCTTGATCTGTCCTTGCCATTTTCAGGGCACAGACTGTAGAAGTCTGCCCAGCACTAGGTTTGCTTCCCAATTACCTGGTGTTGCCGCCCAATCTCCGCTAAACTCCTGCGGAGCCATTCCGCCTGAACAGGATTCCTTTGTGTTTATCCCACACATTTTTGAATTCCGTTATCATTTTCATCTCCACCACCTCCCGCGGGAGGGCATTCCAAGTATCCACCACTCTTTCCGTGAAAAAAATATTTCCTGACATTTTTCCTGAGTCTGCCCCCCTTCAACCTCATTTCATGTCCTCTAGTTCTACCGCCTTCCCATCTACGGAAAAGGTTTGTTTGCGGATTAATACCTTTCAAATATTTGAACGTCTGTATCATATCACCCCTGTTTCTCCTTTCCTCCAGGGTATACATGTTCAGGTCAGCAAGTCTCTCCTCGTACGTTTTGTAACGCAAATCCCATACCAGTTTTATAGCCTTTCTTTGCACCGCTTCAAGTCTTTTTACATCCTTAGCAAGATATGCCTCCAAAACTGAACAGGTGGGGCTTCACCAAGGACTTAAACAGGGACATCAACACCTTCTTTCTTCTGCTGACTGCACCTCTCTCTATACAGCCTAACATCCTTCTGACTACGGCCACCGCCTTGTCACACTGTTTTGTCGCCTTCAGATCTTCAAATACTATCACCCCAAGATCCCTCTTCCTGTCTGTGCATATCAGCCTCTCACCGCCTAACCCATACGTCTCCCGTAGATTTCTACTCCCTAAGTGCATCACTCTGCATGTCTTTGCATTGACTTTTAATTGCCAAACATTGGACCATTCTTCTAGCTTCTGCAGATCCTTTTTCATGTTTTCCACTCCCTTCGGGGTGTCCACTCTGTTACAAATCTTGGTATCATCCATAAAAAGGCAAACTTCAACCCTTCAGCAATGTCACTCACAAATATATTGAACAGAATCGGCCCCAGCACTGATACCATTGAATTTCAGAAGGCAGGCATTGCCATTATAGTGGGAGAATTCTGGATGGTTAATTTTTCAATTTAACTCTATTCTTCTATTTTCTGTCTTTTTTTTCCCCCCAGTCGTGCCAGAATGAATCTAGTCTAGTTAAGCAATAATCCCTGCCATAGAGGAAATCCCCTGGAAGTTAATGATCTGCCTGGAAGTGCTGAAATATTGTTCACACCTTTCGCCCAGATGAGGCTTTGACTGACAGAGGGATTATCACCGACATAAACAAACCTTAATGTACAGTGGGGGAAATAAGTATTTGATCCCTTGCTGATTTTGTAAGTTTGCCCACTGACAAAGACATGAGCAGCCCATAATTGAAGGGTAGGTTATTGGTAACAGTGAGAGATAGCACATCACAAATTAAATCCGGAAAATCACATTGTGGAAAGTATATGAATTTATTTGCATTCTGCAGAGGGAAATAAGTATTTGATCCCCCACCAACCAGTAAGAGATCTGGCCCCTACAGACCAGGTAGATGCTCCAAATCAACTCGTTACCTGCATGACAGACAGCTGTCGGCAATGGTCACCTGTATGAAAGACACCTGTCCACAGACTCAGTGAATCAGTCAGACTCTAACCTCTACAAAATGGCCAAGAGCAAGGAGCTGTCTAAGGATGTCAGGGACAAGATCATACACCTGCACAAGGCTGGAATGGGCTACAAAACCATCAGTAAGACGCTGGGCGAGAAGGAGACAACTGTTGGTGCCATAGTAAGAAAATGGAAGAAGTACAAAATGACTGTCAATCGACAAAGATCTGGGGCTCCACGCAAAATCTCACTTCGTGGGGTATCCTTGATCATGAGGAAGGTTAGAAATCAGCCTACAACTACAAGGGGGGAACTTGTCAATGATCTCAGGGCAGCTGGGACCACTGTCACCACGAAAACCATTGGTAACACATTACGACATAACGGATTGCAATCCTGCAGTGCCCGCAAGGTCCCCCTGCTCCGGAAGGCACATGTGACGGCCCGTCTGAAGTTTGCCAGTGAACACCTGGATGATGCCGAGAGTGATTGGGAGAAGGTGCTGTGGTCAGATGAGACAAAAATTGAGCTCTTTGGCATGAACTCAACTCGCCGTGTTTGGAGGAAGAGAAATGCTGCCTATGACCCAAAGAACACCGTCCCCACTGTCAAGCATGGAGGTGGAAATGTTATGTTTTGGGGGTGTTTCTCTGCTAAGGGCACAGGACTACTTCACCGCATCAATGGGAGAATGGATGGGGCCATGTACCGTACAATTCTGAGTGACAACCTCCTTCCCTCCGCCAGGGCCTTAAAAATGGGTCGTGGCTGGGTCTTCCAGCACGACAATGACCCAAAACATACAGCCAAGGCAACAAAGGAGTGGCTCAGGAAGAAGCACATTAGGGTCATGGAGTGGCCTAGCCAGTCACCAGACCTTAATCCCATTGAAAACTTATGGAGGGAGCTGAAGCTGCGAGTTGCCAAGCGACAGCCCAGAACTCTTAATGATTTAGAGATGATCTGCAAAAAGGAGTGGACCAAAATTCCTCCTGACATGTGTGCAAACCTCATCATCAACTACAGAAGACGTCTGACCGCTGTGCTTGCCAACAAGGGTTTTGCCACCAAGTATTACGTCTTGTTTGCCAGAGGGATTAAATACTTATTTCCCTCTGCAGAATGCAAATAAATTCATATACTTTCCACAATGTGATTTTCCGGATTTAATTTGTGATGTGCTATCTCTCACTGTTACCAATAACCTACCCTTCAATTATGGGCTGCTCATGTCTTTGTCAGTGGGCAAACTTACAAAATCAGCAAGGGATCAAATACTTATTTCCCCCACTGTATTTATTTACCATGTTTGATATATTCCTCACATTCCAGATGAAAGCACATGAACATATAGTAACATAGAAGATGACGGCAGAAAAAGACCTGCACAGTCCATCCAGTCTGCCCAACAAGACAACTCATGTGTGCTACTTTTTGTGTATACCCTACTTTGATTTGTACCTATGCTCTTCAGGGCACAGACCGTATAAGTCTGCCCAGCACTATCCCCGCCTCCCAACCACCAGCCCCGCCTCCCAACCACCGGCTCTGGCACAGACCGTATAAGTCTGCCCAGCACTATCCCCGCCTCCCAACCACCAGCCCCGCCTCCCAACCACCGGCTCTGGCACAGACCGTATAAGTCTGCCCAGCACTATCCCCGCCTCCCAACCACCAGCCCCGCCTCCCAACCACCGGCTCTGGCACAGACCGTATAAGTCTGCCCAGCACTATCCCCGCCTCCCAACCACCAGCCCCGCCTCCCAACCACTGGCTCTGGCACAGACCGTATAAGTCTGCCCAGCACTATCCCCGCCTCCCAACCACTATCCCCGCCTCCCACCACCGGCTCTGGCACTGACAGTATAAGTCTGCCCAGCACTATCCCCGCCTCCCACCACCGGCTCTGGTGGTGGGAAATAACAATATATTCCAGAAAGAAGAAGACTCCATAAACCATATCAGAGGAAGAGCATTTCTGGTGGATTAATTGTGCACCTGCAATTATGCTGGGCTAGAGATCATGCCACGGAAACCTTAAACAATACTTTAACTCCATACACTTTCCAAGTTGAGAAAATGCTGTGGCACCTATCCTGTCTCATGCATACATTTCTGTACTCTTTATGAAAGGACCCGCCTGTGATTCTTTTGTTTCATCCCCAGTGATTTAATGTTGCTGGATCATTTCAAAATCTGCCTGGTTTTATTTTCAGTTGTTTAGAAATAATTCTTAAAACTGAATCAAAATCACCTTGTTTTATTTTTATGTTATTATTACTACGACGTTATTCACGCTGCATTAAGTGATTTGTAATGGAGGAAAAAACCGACCTCAAAAGTCTTTGCACAGCAGCAAGCGTAATGTCTTTGTGCTGGCACTTCATAGACTCCGTTCATATCATTGGTGAAAAAAACCTCCACTGGTTTTAATTAATTTCCAATTGCCGAACATTACATTTAAATACGGAGTGGATAAAGACACTTAGCTTTGTGAAGTACCCAACGGGGCTCTCCGTTTCACTCTTTATCAAAGGCTTCCTCAGGGGACTAAGTGTCTCCTTCATGATCCGTCTTACCTACAAAAAAAAAATAAGGTCATCCACATCAACCATGACCAATTCAGAGGCGCGCTCACGTTCTTAGCGTGCACTAAAATTGTGGGCACGCTAAACGTTAGAGATGCCAATGCATTCCTATGGGCGTCGCTAATGTTTAGCACGCCTACAATTTTAGCACGTGCTAAAAACATGAGCGCGCCTTAGTAAAAGATGGCCCTCAATGTCGATGCAGTGCCCAGTGGTGTTTCCTGATCAGAACACTAGGTGGCACTACAATAGCAATACTGTAGAATTGAGTCCCATCAACCTCTAGAACAGAAATGTAGAGTTCATTGATATTATTTTACCTTTATTTTATTGTGCATTAACATTTTTTATTGTTTAATGCACAGTAACAGCCAAATTACCATATAACCCCTTAAAGTATTTGTGCTAACTGGTTGTTAAAGGCTTAACACCCTTAGGTAAAAGGACCCCTTCATCTTTAAAGAAAATTACCACTGGTTAACATAATGCTGTCTGCACTTTCCCTGGAATATTTAATATTTTTGACGTCCAATGCTTGTCTTTGCTCTGCGTTCTCCCAATTCCAGGAGGCCAGTTCAGCTATTTGCCAATGCTAAACCACAAAATTTGGCCGCTTTCCAGGTCTGATCTGTTGTTTCAGTTTGAGAGCAATTAAAAAATAAGAAGAATTTTAAAAAAACAACCTTCAAACCAAAACTCTGACTGATATAATTAAACCAGCTTTGGGAACAGAAGTATCCTGCTGCTGTCATAAATGATCTGTGCCAGGTGATGAGTTTATCAGTGCCAGGGGAAATACTGTTTGTGGCACATCCTTACTCTCAACGAGGAAAGAAAAAAACAGCGTTTTGCAACTGGCTGGTAATTAACAAATTATTGGCGTTTCCAAAGGAATGGGGAATAAAACTGGCAGGGAAACCTGCTGATCTGGAAATTAACATAAAACAAAATATTTTTGCCAGCTCTGGAGGTCAAGCAGAGATGCCAAGTTACCCAGTTCCAAGCTATAGATTTTGGACCAATCCTGCTTTTGAACTTACATCCCAAAGTAGTGTGGGATTTGTAGTATCTGATCCTGTCCTTCGAAATCAGTGCTGCGTACACCAGGATGGGATCGGAAATCCAGGACTGTCCCCAAATCTTCAGCCTGGAACTGAGTAACTTGGCATTTCTGGGTCAGGTGTTGCAGGCTGGTGTTGACCCTCTGAAACTTTTATCAACAGAGATCATTTTTAAGGGCGCAGTTCTCTTGCACAACCATTTCAGCTGCTTTTAAGAAATGTTTCAGGGCAAGGTGCAGGGTAAGTTATAACGTGTTGTTGAGTAAATCTCCATCAGCAAGAAATTCTTTTGAGGCGAAGCTGAAATGATAGGGGTTGATGAACAAATCTACAAATATTACCTTACCGAATGAGGCTTCAAAGTTAACTCATCTAATTACTATAAGTCACGGACTCCATAGTGACCTCCACCATGCCAGGAATGCATGTGATGTATTATAGCATTACAGACACAGGAGACTCTATCAGGCTCATTTTCGAAAGAGAAGGATGCCCATCTTTCGACACAAATCGGAAGATGGGCGTCCTCACAGGGTCGTCCAAATCAGTATAATCGAAAGCCGATTTTGGACGTCCCCAACTGCTTTCCGTCGCAGGGACGGCCAAAGTTCACGGGGGCGTATTGGAGGCGTAGCGAAGGCGGGACTTGGGCGTACCTAACACATGGACGTCCTCGACCCATAATGGAAAAAAAGGGCGTCCCTGACAAGCACTTGGACGACTTTTCCTGGTCCTGTTTTTTTTTACGACCAAGGCACAAAAAGGTGGCCGAAATGACCAGATGACCACCGGAGAGAATCGGGGATGATCTCCCCTTACTCCCCCAGTGGTCACTAACCCCCTCCCACCCTCAAAAAACATCTTTCAAAATATTTTTTTGCCAGTCTCAGATGTCATACTCAGGTCCATCACAGCAGTAGGAAGGTCCCTGGAGCAGTTTTAGTGGGTGCAGTGCACTTCAGGCAGGCGGACCCAGGCCCATCCACCTCCCTACCTGTTACGTTTGTGGAGGAAACAGTGAGCCCTCCAAAACCCACCAGAAACCCACTGTACCCACATCTAGGTGCCCCCTTTCACCTGTGAGGGCTATGGTAGTGGTGTACAGCTGTGGGTAGTGGGTTTTAGGGGGTTTGGGGGGGGGGGCTCAGCACACAAGGTAAGGGGGCTATGTTCCTGGGAACATTTTATGAAGTCCACTGCAGTGCCCCCTAGGGTGCCCGGTTGGTGTCCTGGTATGTCAGGGGGACCAGTGCACTACGAATGCTGGCTCCTCCCATGACCAAAGGGCTTGCATTTGGTCGTTTCTGAGATGGGTGTCCTCGGTTTCCATTATCGTTGAAAATCAGAAACGACCAAGTCTAGGGACGACCATCTCTAAGGATGACCTAAATTTTAAGATTTGGGCATCCCCGACCGTATTATCGAAACGAAAGATGGACGTCCATCTTGTTTCGACAATACGGGTTTCCTCGCCCCTCCATCGGGACATTTTGCTAGGACGTCCTCAACAAAACTTGGGCGTCCCTTTCGATTATGCCCCTCCACGTGTTGTGCTTTTGAGATGAGAAGCATTTCTTCCCCCCCCCCCCACTCTTTATTCAGCCCTGATTGTTGAACCATTGCCTGTTCTGCCCATTAACCCTTTCCATGGCTGCACAAGTTTGATGGGTATTCGGCAGAGGTCAGGCAGAGGGGGCTACGAAAAGGCTGAACTATTGAGAAGTGTATGAGCTAAATCCCAAACCCTCCTCCATTGCGTTGAACTCAGCCCAGCCGATTACCGCTGGATTATCACCCACATGCCAGAAAATAAAAATATTTGTCCAGCGTGCATATCGAATTACCGCAAGGGCCACGCAGTGGCTGAGCGGTAACTCAAAATTGATGCACGTTGGGCGTACATAGACGCCTACGTGGCTTAGTAAAAGGGCCCCTAATGCAGGACAGCACTGGTGCACCCATGTGTAGATGTACTCTCTGTCAATGGCACACCTATGACGTGCATAATTTATAGTATTCTATAAACCATATGCATAATTGGGAGACATCCTCCCAGGGGCGTAGCCAGACAGCAGATTTTGGGTGGGCCTAGACAAGAAGTGGGTGGGCATGTGTTCTCCCCCCTCCCCCACCAACTTTAAAAAATATCTCAGCTGGCAGGAAAACATTACTCTCTACCTTGGTAGCCTGCTGCAGGCATGCGCTGAAAACTGAGCATGCGCAGTTGCCAGTATCGGCAGCTTAGGGAGCTCAGACTTCTGAAGTGGAGAGCAATGTTTTCAGCACCATCAGGAGGAGGTCTTCAGCTGGCGGAGCTTGGGATCCCCACCAGCTACCACTAAATGTGTGCTGCTGTTGGGTGGGCCTGAGCCCTAAGTGGGTGGGCCCTGGCCCACCCAAGCCCACCTGTGGCTACGCCACTGCATCCTCCATGGCCCACACATGCTCTGTCCATGTCTACCTCCCCCTTGCAGTTAGTTGCTATGGCACATAGGCGCTGCCTTATAGACCAAAGCCTAGTGCACATAGGTGCCCAGCAGTCAGTGAATGACACCTTTGACTCGTGTAAGTGGTGCCTGCCTCTCGGCTGACCAAAACCAAGGAAATCCCTCGCAAACAGCAATAGCACACAACCACAGCGAAGGAGACAAAGATCACACGGACAATACTTAAAGTAAGAGTCCTTTATTCACATCCACAGACTCAACACGGGCCTGTGTTTTGACAAAAGAGCCTGCATCAGGAGTCTACAAACAGCATATAAATATAGAATTAAATTGAAAAAAAATAATATAAATGCAAATAATCATGAATTTACATAAAGGGAGGAAATCTTTTACAAAAAGAAAGCATCATATATAAAGGAGAAAAACTGAAATTGTTTACATTATAACAATATTTGGGCCCTGTTTACTAAGCTGCGTTATAGACGTGTTAGCCTTTTTAACGCGCATTAACCATGTACGTGCGTTAACCGTGTATGAGCCTACAATATTCCTATAGGCGCCTACACGGTTAGCGCACGCACTAACTGTAGGCACATTAAAAACACTAACGCGCCTTAGTAAACAAGGCCCTAAATTATGTAAAACAATACTGTAAATCAATTAATGTAAAGACCTGTAATTGTACCATAAAAAATACATTTTCATAAAACAATAGCAATATAAACATTTCAATTCAAAACCATAATAAATATCATGAGCTCTTATCGGATTTAACTTGTCATATATCATGTTTCTGTTGTCCATAATTAATTATTAGTAGTTTTATCAACTAAAAATAAAATGCAATCCCGTTAAAATACCTCTAGGCACCAGCTTATAGAATTACCCTGGTTGTGGTGTCATCCCCAGGCATTGCATGAATTGTATCGCTATTAGATTGAGAATTCTTTGTAGATTGAATTACTCACCTGTCCAAACCTAAACGCATGGTGAGTTATATTCAGTGCCTGTTTTCTAGCAAAAAAGGTGCCGGTACTCAAATGCCAGACCACCCTTCAGGGGTGGGGTGATCACTGAGGGACCCACCCCACAATAGCCAGGCCCCCTGCAACCAGTCACAGAATCTATGACAAGGCAGAATTGGTGTGTAGAGCCTGAGCTCTTTTACTATAACTTGGGGACCATGAGTCAATTTTAGCAGACAATGAAAAAGGTGCCGGTACTCAGTACCCCCAAGTACCCCCTCAAAAAAAGCCCTGGTTATATTCCAGTACAGTAGGTATTCCGTGTCCTGAAAGTTTACAATTTAAGGGGCTCTTTTACTAACATGTGTTTGCTGCAGGGTAAAAAGCATTACAGCAGCGCATGCTCAGGCGTCCCACATTATATCAGGATTGGCGCGCATTTCCCACGTACTCGAAAGATATAATTTACTTTTTAACGCTGGGGTGTGTCTGGGGTGGAGAGTAGGTATGTTCTGCGCTAATCGATTAGCACAGCTACATTGCCGCACGCTGACCATTAGCGCAGGATTAGCGCATGAACCCTTACTGCTCAGAAAATAGGTGTTTGTAAGTGCTCACATGCTAATGGGGAAATTAACGCATAGCCATTAAAAGGGAAAATGGAAAATTTTACAGCTATGCTAAAAGTGGCCTCAGTGTGTGGGAAAACCCCATGCTGGGGATAGGGCCCCTAAACTTGCACCTGAGACAATGGAGGATTAAGTAGGGTTACCATATGTCCGGTTTTACCCGGACATGTCCTCTTTTTGAGGACATGGCCGGGCAACTGGGCGGGTTTTGCCAGCCTGCCCGTTTCCAGACAAACAAGCGGGCGGGCGGGCCTAGTGGTGTCCTATCCACCACTCCCCTTACCTTACTGTACTGCCCTGGTGGTCTAGTGACCTCTTCGGGGCAGGAAAGAGACCCCTCTTTCCTGCCCCTACTACTACTACTACTACTATTTAGCATTTCTATAGCGCTACAAGGCATACGCAGCGCTGCACAAACATAGAAGAAAGACAGTCCCTGCTCAAAGAGCCCGCATGCTGTTTTTTGCTGACTCCAGTCCCAGCGCCAATTCAAAATGGCCGCTGAGAGTTGAAGTCTTGAGAGGCCGCTTCAACTCTCGGCAGCCATTTTGAATCGACGCTGGGACTGGAGTCAGCAAGGAACAGCATGCAGGTGCTAGGGGACTCTTTCCTGCCCCGAAGGGGTCACTAGACCACCAGGGCAGTATAGTAAGGGGAGGGGAGGATAGGACACCCTTAGGGGTGTGTGATGGGGGGGGCGGCAGGGGTGTGTCTGACGCGGGGGCGGTATGTGACGGGGCGGGGTGGGGGATATGACAAGGGTGGGAGGGACGTGGTGGGGGCAGACTGGGGGTGTGGTGGGGGCGGGGCATGTGTCCTCTTTTGGGGGGGAGCAAATATGGTAACCCTAGGATTAAGCGACTCATCCAATGTCACAAGCATCATTGGGAGAAATAGGCCTGGAGCCCTGGTTTCTTATGTTCTCAGCTCCCTGTTCTAACCAGGAGGCTATGGCTCTACTGGGTAAGTGTTGCACTGAATGGTGACTGAATCAATCGGTGCAGTGTTACCTGCATCTTATTTGCATTTCCTTCATTATTGCACAATTTGCAATCTTTATGCAAGAAATGCCTCAGTTGGCTACTGTCTGGCACGCTATTACGTTCTAATTCACATTACCATACGTACTCAGTGGCGTACTAAGGGCGGGGTGATGGGTGCAGTCCAGGGGCATAGCCAGACACCCAATTTTGGGTGGGTCTGGGCCCAAGATGGGTGGGCAGATGAACTCCGCCTTGTCACACAAGTGATTTGGTCTCTCCCTCTCTTTCTGCATGCCATATGGTCTCTCAAACATCGCCCACATACCTTTTAAATAGCAGATTTTCACCGGCAGTGAGTAGCAACTAATACACACTGTTCATGTTGGCCCCACAGCCTTCCCTCTGATGCAACTTCCTGTTTCCACATAGGCGGGAATACGTCAGGGGGAAGGCTGTGGGGCTGGTGCGAGCAGTCTGTATGTCACTGCTCACTGAAGGCGAAGATCTGCTATTTACAAGGTATGCAGGAGGGACAGTTGTTGGGAGTTTTCGGCTGGTGGGGCTTGGGGATCCCTGCCAGCCACATCATAGGTTTGCTGCTAATGGGTGGGCCTGAGCCCAAAGTTGGTGGGCCTGGGTCCACCCGGTCCCACCCTTGGCTACGCCACTGGTGCAGTCTGTTGGAATGTAATTGTATTTTACATGCATTGCCTGTCACCTATTATTTCTCTGTGATTACTCTGTGACCTCTGATGTGAATTACTTAGAGAGGTCACACAGCTATGCAACTTCCTGTGGGGGTTAGATGCAGCACATGCAGCACATGGAGCACATGGAGCTCATGATCTCTCCTAACCTGAGAGGATCTATGGTGGTGTGAGCATCCATTACCATCTAAGCACATGGAAGGAGCTGATAATACAAATGTATAGTAATATGTATATATAAGCCTGTCTGATTTATAATCTAACTACAAACTGTGAGTAAACAGATGTTTTGTTACTTCAACTTTAAAGTGACTCAGCAGTGAATTATTCAGGGGTGAATGAGAGAGAGATGAAGAAAGAAATTAACATTTCTAAAGCTGAAGCTGTGTGTACTAAAATCTGCTAATTATTTACTACAAATAATCCAACAAAAGGGTTATGGGCCCAGGGCTCAGGAATTGAAAAAGAAGAGAAATATTACCAGGCAGAAAAAAAGGCCACATTTTTCTCTTAAGTTTTAAAGGAAAGATTCAGTCTGTCTCTCTCTCCCCCCACACAGCAGACAGAAGGCTAAGAAAATGGCTGAGGGAAGAAATTCACCATTGTTCTATTCTCTCAAGGTGCCTAAATTAACTGAATTTAATTATCGGCAGTGGGAACTAAGATTCATATGTCTCCTTCGAGCAAAAAGATTAGATATATGCTTAGACCAAGACAGAACAGCTGAAAATATGGCTGAATGGGACAATGCAAACTATTATGTGAAGTGCATGCTTTTGGAAGCTCTCTCAGAGAAACAAGCCATATTAGTGGAGGGAAAAGATACACCAAAGGACATTTTATATAAACTGAGAACTATGTATGCAACTACATATGCAAAGCAGCAACCAATTTGGCTGGCAGAGTTGAATGAAACCAAATTAAGGGATAAAAGTAAATGTAATGATCACATTATGCATCTTATGTCTTCATTTCAAAAGCTAGAACTTTCTGGAATTCCCATGTGTGATGCATTGAAAAGAGCATTTCTTTTTACCTCACTATCAAAGAAGTTTGATGTTTTTAGGTCTGTAAATGAGGCCATTGAAGGGCAATCTTTTGAACAGACAACATCAAAACTAAGGCAGGAATGCATAATAAATGATTCTGAGGAGATGTGTTCTCAAAGCAAGTCAGAGAGAAATGAAACAAATTTCTTGGCAAAGAACAGAGGAAGGCGGAGCTATGGGAAAACTCCACCCAAGGGCAAGCTGATTTGCTACTCATGTGGAAAGGAGGGACATGTATCTAAATGGTGTAAGGAAACACAAAACACTCCCTCTAGCTCACCTAAGCCAATGGAACTAAAGAATTTTCAAACCAGGAAATGTATGAAGGACAAAGATAAACACAAAGGCTTTCTAATGGCAGAAAAATCTTTGACTATGGTAAATAATAATTCAAATGAAAGTACTTGGATTTTGGATTCAGGGAGCACATGCCATTTAACCAATTGTAAGAATTTCTTTCAGGAAATGTGTCCAGAGGAAGGTATTCTTAAAACTGCAAACGCAGGGACTGCTAAGATCCAAGCAAAAGGTATTGGATTCTTAAAATGCAAAGTGTCTAATGAAGTTAAAGAAATTCCTGTAAGTGATGTCTTGTATATTCCCCAAGCAGTTTGCAATATGCTTAGTGTATCTACATTAGATAAGAAGGGATTTGTGATTCATTTTGAAAACAGTAAGTGCACAATCTCTAAAAATGATGAAGTGTATGCTGAAGCTTTTATGCATAATGATGTTTATAAGCTGAACATTTCAGGTGAAGCCTCACATATGGCGCAAGTAAGGAAGAATGATGGTAAATGTAGTCTGGAAATCTGGCACCGCCGCCTGGGACATCGTGATTCTAAGGTGATCCAGGATCTTTACAGTAAGCAACTGGCCACCGGCATTCAGATAAGTGCAGATGCTGGTAATATGGAGAAATGCATAGACTGTGTTACTCAAAAAGGTGTAAGACCCTCATTTCCTGCATACACAGGAAATAGGAGTAATAAAGTGCTGGACTTAATACACAGTGACTTATGTGGACCGTTTAATATCCCATCATTGGGAAATAACAGATTTGTGCTAATATTCTTGGATGATTTCTCTAGATATTGTGTGGCCTATTTGCTGAAAGAGAAAAGTCAAGTCACAGACATGCTGAAGAAATACGTAGCCATGGTGAGCAATAAATTTGAAAGAAAACCAAAGGTTCTTCAGACCGACAATGGTGGTGAGTTCACTTCACAAAGCATGCGCACATTTCTAGAACAGGAAGGCATTCAACATATCACAACAGTAGCTTATACACCAGAGCAAAATTCTGTTGCAGAGAGAAAATTTAGGTCACTTGTGGAAATGACCAGATGTATGCTGTCAGATAGCAATCTCCCTAAAAGACTATGGGGGGAAGCCATTCTCACAGCAGTGTACCTACAAAACAGAATGCCAACTAAAGGCGCTGAGCGCACACCACATGAGACATGGCATGGTAGGAAGCCAAACCTGTCACACATAAGAACATTTGGAAGTACAGCATATGCTCATGTACCAAAGCAAAGAAGGCATAAGCTGGATTCCACAACAGAAAGGGGCATTTTAGTTGGCTATACTCCAGGACACAAAGGATATAGAATTTTGAATCTGAAAACTGGCATTGTTGGCATAAGACATGTTACATATTTTGATGAAAACAAAAGGGTTGATAAAGGCTGGATTATCCCAGATGAGCCTTATCATCCAGAATATGAAACTAGAACCATAATAGACATGCCAGTGTATATAAATGCCATACCAAGGCAGATGTCTGAAAGCAACTCACCTGTATCTAACGAGGAACAGGCAGAGGAAGCAGACACAGAAAGGATCATTGAAGAAGACAGTACAGTTGGAGAAGGGGAATCAATTGGAGAAGGACTCTCAGATTTAGAGGATGCAGAAAGGTCGGACCAACCTGTTGTCAGACGCTCATCCAGGGAAAACAAAGGTGTTCCACCCCCAAGACTGTCTTACCTAACAAAGTCAGCAGAAGCTCAAGAGCCCTTAACATGGGATGAGATTGAGAAAATGCCAGCAGAAGAAGCTGCTGAATGGCATAAAGCTGCACAGGAAGAAATTGATGCATTGGATAAAAATAATACTTGGATTCTTACAAAATTACCTCCTGGCAAGAAAGCTATAGGATGCAAATGGGTATTCAAGTTAAAAAGGAATGCACAAGGAAAAGTGGAAAGGTATAAAGCCAGATTAGTGGCAAAGGGATATCTTCAAAAATATGGAGAAGATTTTGATGAAGTGTTTGCACCTGTAGTGAAACACACGACAATCAGAACACTTCTGAGCATTGCAGTCTCAAAAGGCATGCAAGTCAACCACGTTGATGTGAAAACAGCGTTTCTTCACGGAGATATAACTGAAGACTTGTACATGGAACAGCCAACAGGTTTCATAAATACAAAACAAAGACAGCTAGTGTGTAAATTAAACAAAGGTCTTTATGGATTAAAGCAAAGTGCAAAATGTTGGAATGAAAAATTGCATGAAATATTGACAAATTTAGGATTTAAGCAAGGTGAAGCAGATAAATGCTTGTACACTAGGTGCACAAATGGACAATATGCATACATTTTAGCTTTTGTTGATGATCTGCTCATTGCAAGCGAAAGTGAGCAAGAGTACAAGGGCATTGTAAAGTGTTTAAACCAGAATGTTGAGATAAAAGAACTTGGTAATGTGTCATACTATCTTGGTATAGAAATTGAGAAACAAAATGATGGTTCTTATCTTCTAAGCCAGAAGCAGAAAATAAATGAGCTTATTGAAAGTTTAGGTATGCAAGATGCCCAAGTTGTAAGCACTCCCATGATCACTGATTTTCTGAAGGATGAAACAGTAAGAGAACCTTTACCAGATAACATCCAATATAGATCAGCCATAGGTAAGCTTTTATATCTAGCTACCACATACAGGGCTGATATAGCAAATGCAGTAGGAATTTTGAGCAGAAGGGTCAGCTCACCTACCAAATCAGATTGGACTGCAGTTAAAAGGATGGTAAGGTATTTAAAGGGTACCATTGATTGTAAATTAAAGATTTCAGCCAATAGTAATCCAAAACTAATATGTTACTGTGATTCAGATTGGGCAGGGGATCATTCTGATTATAAATCCACAAGTGGATATGTGTTTATGTATGGAAATGTACAAATTTCATGGGCCAGTCATAAACAAAGTATTGTGAGTTTGTCTTCTACAGAAGCTGAATACGTGGCTGTATCGGAAGCGTGCAGAGAACTGATGTGGATTGAAAAACTTATGCTGGATTTTGGAATAGCTGAAAAGAGACCAATCCAGATAATGGAAGATAATCAGAGCTGCATCCGACTGTCACAGAATGACAAGGTTCAGTCACGCACCAAGCACATCGCAACGAAATACCACAACGTGCGAGAGTTGGCAAAAGAAGGGGTCATCAGTCTACACTATTGTCACACCAGTGAGATGACAGCTGACATCATGACCAAACCGTTACCCAGAGAACATTTTGTGAATCTGCGTATAAAGCTTGGACTTTGTATGAATAAATAATTGCATGACAGTTATGCATGAGAAGGGGTTTGTTGGAATGTAATTGTATTTTACATGCATTGCCTGTCACCTATTATTTCTCTGTGATTACTCTGTGACCTCTGATGTGAATTACTTAGAGAGGTCACACAGCTATGCAACTTCCTGTGGGGGTTAGATGCAGCACATGCAGCACATGGAGCACATGGAGCTCATGATCTCTCCTAACCTGAGAGGATCTATGGTGGTGTGAGCATCCATTACCATCTAAGCACATGGAAGGAGCTGATAATACAAATGTATAGTAATATGTATATATAAGCCTGTCTGATTTATAATCTAACTACAAACTGTGAGTAAACAGATGTTTTGTTACTTCAACTTTAAAGTGACTCAGCAGTGAATTATTCAGGGGTGAATGAGAGAGAGATGAAGAAAGAAATTAACATTTCTAAAGCTGAAGCTGTGTGTACTAAAATCTGCTAATTATTTACTACAAATAATCCAACACAGTCCACCCCAGATGCAGGCAGTAAGGGGGTGCACTGAGCAGTCGTGCAACTGTCGGCTCTGACAGTCTCCTGCCTCCCTGACATCAACTTCCTGTTTCGGGGCAGGGAACCGACAAAGCTGACAGCCGTGCAACTTAGTGCACCTCCTTGCTGCTTGGAGGGAGGGAGGCGGTGGGCGGGGGAGGGGGGATGACGTGCCTGGAGGCGGGGGGTTCAGAAGTGAAGGGGTGGGGAGGGGGTTCAGAGACTGTGGGAGATGCTGGATCATAGGTTGGGGAGGAGAGAGGGAATGGAGAGACAGATGCTGGACTGTGGGAGGTGGTGAGTGAAAGCAAGAGGGAGAGATGCTGCACAGTGTGGAGAAGTTAGCCAAGCAACACACCCAATAAAAAGGCCTTGGAGATCTTCATCTTTTGAGGTTCAGCCTAAGCCCAAAGTGGGTAGGCCCACATGTGGCCACTGGTACTGGTTATTAGCACTGTGAAGTCATGATGGGAGTGTGCATCAAAGGTTTGCTTCACTGCAAAAAGTACTCCAGGTTTGCCCTAGTTTCAATCCCTCCCCCTAGTTGATTTCAATACTAAATCTAGAGAAACTTGTTGCCCCAGAATAGTGTTTACCAATTTTTTTTGTGGCCGTGACCCCATGACAGCAGTCGTATAAAACTGCGTGACTCCTGAGGGTGCAAAATAATGAGGTACCTATAGAGGGCCCACCCAGGTCATGATCCCATACTTGGGTTTTGTGACCCCATGTGGAGTCTCTCGACCCACATTTTGAGAATCTCTGTCCCAGAGCAATTGGAGCAAAGCTTTGAAACGGCAACAATTAAATGCTTTGAATCTGTGTAGCAGTGTAGGCCCAAAGCACTTGTAAAACAAACACTTGGGCAACCAAATTAAATTCAAAGACAAATTTACACACTTAAGCTGAAGCTTTCCTCAGGCTGGTGAGCATCTGTTGCATAGCGAAAAGGGAACTAACTAACACACGGCCTAGTTTAAATCCAGATCGTTTTCACAGCAAAGATGGGGTTGGAGAATCTACTGTACGTGCTTATATCCTAACCTTAGTAGAGTACTAGGAGGTGGAACTAGGAGCCTCCTTCTAGTACCCCAACATGCCCCCCCCCCCCCCGCCCACGCAAAAAAGGACAAGGAGAGATACCAAAGCATCAGGAAACAAGTAGGGCAAGCATACTGAGCATGGCTCATGGATAGGGTTACTATATCTGCGGAGACAAAAAAGAAGACACCAAAAATAAAATGCTGCCTGCTCCAGCCTACCCCTGGCCCAACCCTGCCCCAAGGAAACCAGATTCTATTAGCAGCAAATATACTGGTAAAAGTAACAGAAATGCATTTTCTTCCGTAGTCTAAATGCAAAATTAGAAAAGATGTATATTTCCAAAAAAGCAAACGTCTATGAGTAGTATGTCCCCGTCCCTCTCCATCCCCTCCTATCCATGTGCTGCATTTCCCCGTTTTCCCTTCCCTTCCTTCCCCCCAATGTACAGCATGTCCCTCTCTCCTCTCCATTCACTCCCATCCATGAGCAGTTTGCCCCCTTCTCGCCCTCCCTTCCCGTCCCCTCTTGTGCCCAGCTTACAACCCTGGTGGTCTAGTGACCTCTTCGGGGCAGGAAAGAACCCCACTCTTCCCTGCCCACTGCCGCTGAACTCCCCGCTGCCACCGCTTCTTGAAAATGGCTGCCAAGACTTCAAGTGGTGGCCTTGCGAGACTTCCGCAAAGTCTTGCAAGGCCTCCACTTGAAAATTCGGCAGCCATTTTCAAGAAACAGTGGTATTGGGGAGGCCACTAGACCACTAGGGTGCACTGCGGTAGGCTGGGGTGGGGGGGAGAAGGCAAACCCGCCCACCTGCCCACCCGCCAACCAACCCGCCAGCCAGCCATCCCTCCAGCACAGAAGCCTGGACAAATGGGCTGGCTGGAAAAAACCCTCCAGACCCCCGACAGTCCCCTGAAATGGAGGGCTTGTCCAGGAAAATCCAGATTTATGATAACCTGGAATTTTTTCCATCTTTCCTTTTGTGTGTATGAACATCTGTTGGTATCTGTATTGCCTGCATGTGTGTGTGTCTCTGACTTGATGGGGGGGGGGGGGCATGGGGAGCAGTTTGAATGGACACGTTCCCAAACATTCTGTTGGTTTGGAGACATAAAATAATGCAATGTGGTTCTCCACCACTAGAGGCAGTGCACATACCAAATTGCACTGTTCAGTCATAGGTGTTGCTGTACAAAGATATCATTACGTAAGATATAAGGTTCAGACAGAGCAAAGGAAATGAAATACAGATCTGAATCACTAAAGCTCCAGCGCAGCAGAGGGAGAGAGAGGGGTGTGGTGTCAAGGGGTGGGTCAAGGCAAACGAAAATGAGGGAGTTGCTGCCTAGTAAGACAGACTTGACATTTTGCAGTCTTGGCTGCATTTTCGATTTAGTTTTGTGAATTGTCCATGCTGTTTTAATGTCTGTATATGTTGGCATTACCCACTGATTTTTGAAGGAACAGAGAACAACATTCTGATTGTAACACTTATGTTGACGATCCCTGATGCAGGCATTCTGCCAAAATATGGCTCATGTCGAGCTCTTCAATAAACGTTTGAGTCCCTTTGTGCTTCTTTCACTTGTCAGGGGTGGGTCAGCCTTTTTAAAAATCTGCGTCTCTGTGTTAACATGCGCTAAGTACAAAACCTTAGTAAAAAAAAAAAAAGTCTAAAGGCATCTGGTTGATTTGGGATATATCATTATCGTTATTATTATTAATAATAATAAAAATTACATTTATATTTTGGTACTCCATCAGAATGCATGCAACTTTTAACAAAGGACATATAAATGTAAAGCATTTCACATAAAATCAATCTCCCAAAATATTTTACCTAAACATTGCTTTTTCTACTCCTGAATAATTTTAACTTAGTAATTAACTCACGAGTGGCTCTTACTTCCTCCCCCCTCCGAATGTTGCGGGACTGTTTATTGAGAGCAGAGAGGAAGACAGACGTTATGGAGGTAACGGTATAACTGATCTTGTTGAAGAAAAGTACGCACGTCCCTTTCACTTTCACAACTCTGCAGGATTTTCACAGTGAAAGCACACGTGCCTACTTTCACGTTGAAAATGATCTCGGGTAAACTGTGGGCCCTGTTTACTGCACCGTGCCGTAGGCGCGCTAACGTTTTTAGCGTGTGCTAACATTACAGACACCTATAGGAATATATGGGTGTCTCTAGCTAAAAACGCTAGCGCGTCTTAGAAATCAGGGCCCTGTGTGTGCACATTTACTGTTGCTTCTTTGCATATAGGAGGGAATTCAGCAAATAGTGGCCAAATTTGGACATCGGGATGATTTGCCCTAAGCAAGTATTCTTACTTGCTCTGGGGCAAAGGAATGGAGGAGTAGCCTAGTGGTTAGTGCAGTGGACTTTGATCCTGGGGAACTGGGCTCAGTTCCCACTGTAGCTCCTTGTGACTCTGGGCAAGTCACTTAACCCTCCATTGCCCCTGGTACAAAATAAGTACCTGAATATATGTGAACTGCTTTGAATGTAGTTGCAAAAACCTCAAAAAGGTGGTATATCAAGTCCCATTTCACTTTTCCATTTATCATGCACCTAAAATGCCTGTAATCTAAAGCAGAAAGCATAAAATTCAAAATAGTCTTATCTAGTCTTCACATTTGAAAAGCTAAAGGGCCTTTTTACTAGGCTGTGTAGGTCCTATGTGCCTCAATTTTGAACTACCACTCGGCTACCGTGTGGCCCGGGTGGTAATTTCAATTTTTTACGCGGATCCACTAAGCGCGCTGGAAATTTCCTGGCTAACGGAGTGGTAATCGGCATTGTACGCACGTAGACCATTACTGCCCGGTTAACGTGTGAGACTTTACTGCTAGGTCAATGGGTGGCGGTAAGGTCTCAGGCCCAAAATGGACGCGTGCCAATTTTTATTTTGCCACACATCCTTTTCTGCCAAAAAAAGCCTTTATTGCAGGCACGCTGAAAAATGGACCTGCGTGCGTCCAATACATGTGTCTACACCTGAATATATGTAAACTGCTTTGAATGTAGTTGCAAAAACCTCAGAAAGGTGGTATATCAAGTCCCATTTCCCTTTCCCTATTTGAGATTCTACATGGAATGTTGCTACTATTGGAGATTCTACATGGAATGTTGCTACTATTGGAGATTCTTTTGCTACTATTGGAGATTCTACATGGAATGTTGCTATTCCACTAGCAACATTCCATGTAGAAGCCTGCCCTTGCAGATGAGCAACGCAGCCGCGCAGGCTTCTGTTTCTGTGAATCTGACGTCCTGCACAAACGTGCAGGACGTCAGACTCACAGAAACAGAAGCCTGCACGGCCGCATTGCTGATCTGCAAGGGCAGGCTTCTACTTGGACTGTTGCTAGTGAAGGAGTAGCCTAGTGGTTAGTGCAGCAGACTCTGATTCTGGGGAACTGGGTTCGTTTCCCACTGCAGCTCCTTGTGACTCTGGGCAAGTCACTTAACCCTCTATTGCCCCAGGTACAAAAAAAGTACCTGAATATATGTAAACCGTTTTGAATGTAGTTGCAAAAAAACCCTCAGAAAGGTGGTATATCAAGTCCCATTTCCCTTTCCCTTTCTACAAAGGTGCTCTGCGCACAATGACCGTGACAGAATACTAGCTTAGCGCAAATCTTGCACCTAACGTTGGCAGTTAGATATGTAAATGACATTATCCTATAATATTGCGCCTGAATTCTGGGCATGTCCCTGACCTGCCCAAGCCCCTCCCATGGCCACGTCCCCTTTGGAGTTGCATGCCATAAAATTTAGGTGCCATGCTACAGAATAGGGCATGCTAGACACGTGTGTATGGATTGCTAATGCCCGATTAACTAATTAGTTTACATGTGGATCTGTGATCCACGTCCAACTTTGGGTGATCTATGCAGAATCCAGAGGATAGTTCCAAAACTCACTGTGTAAATCAAAGAGAATTTTGCGTCAGTGCTGAATGCGTGAGTCCTTTTCAATGTTAGACCCTATGTTTCCGTATTTCGGGTTTTCTACTCCACAGCTGCTGACACTGCTTCTCTTATAGAAATGGATTGGGCCATTTTGTGGACACTTTATTTCTCTGGACTATAAGTACATAAGCGTTCCCTTACGGGGTCAGAACAAAGGTTCATCTAGCCCAGTATCCTGTTTCCAACAGTGGCCAGTCCAGGTCACAAGTACCTGGTACAATCTTGTAAAGCAACAATCCTGTCTTAATAACAGTTTATAGTCGTCAACTCTAAAAATTTCTCCAAATCTTTTTTATACTTATCTACATTAACTGCTTTTACCACATCCTCTGGCAACGAGTTCCAGAGCTTAACTATGTGTTGAGTGAAAACATACTTTAACCTATTTATTTTAAAAGTATTACTATGTAGCTTCATTGCGTGTCCCCTAGGCTTTGTACTTTTTGAAAACGTAAACGATTGATTCATGTTTACCCGTTCTGCTCCCCTCATATTCCCCTTCAGCTGCTCTTCTCCAAGCTGGAGTACTCTAACCTCTTAACCCTTTCTTCATATGAGATGGGTTCCAATCCCTTAAAAGTTTTGGTTGCCCTTCTTTGTACCTTTTCTAATTTGGCTACGTCTTTTTCAAGATTCTGCAACCAGAACTGCACAATACTCAAATGGACTGATGATCAGAAGCAAACGCATGCGCTAGAGGCTGTTAGCGCCATACTAACGCCTGCGTTTGCTACCGCCCCACGATCAGAGCCCTCGAGCACGTGAAACAATGCGCTTGTGGGCTCTGAATGCAACTAGCATGCAAATGCATGCAAAACAGGGCTCTTAGCACAAGTAGCATGCAAATGCATGCTAAACCTATTCCACCCCAATGACCGGCGAGCAGCACACCAAACATTGGCGAGCCGTCTGCGGCAAACCCTACGCCAGCTTGGAGCTGGCGTTAGGGTTTGCAGACCATTGGGGAGAAATGGTGAGCCCTGTCCAGCATGCAGCCTAGACCTGTCAAACAAGTACGGAAGGATTGTGCTTGAGCGTATGCTCAGGCACAGTCCTCCCGCACTTCTACCCTATGATCAGAGATAATAGCGTGCTTAAATTTGCATGCTATTACCTCTGATCATAGGGGCGGTAAAGCCCCACACTGTTCCAGTGCTATTTTTAGAGCGCTGTTTGGAACAGCGCAGGGCTTTCGATCATCTGCCCAAAAGTGAGGCTGCACCGTGGAGAAATACAAAGGCATTATAATACTCGGTTTTATTCTCTATTCCTTTCCTAAAAATTCCTAACATTCTGTTTGATCTTTGGCCACGGCAGCACACTGAGCAGATTTCAACATGCTATCTATGATGGACCCTAGTTCTCTAAGTGGTGAGTCCTAATGTGGAACCTATCATTGTGTAAATGCCACAGTTGGCATCACCACTCCCCGTCCAGTCTATCCGATTTTCAAACCCAATATGCCTTTTCCTCATGTCCCCTTCCATGTCAAATTTGGCCCCATTCCATTCATTTTTTTTCAGAGAGTTATCTTGTTCCAGGAAGACCCGGGAATGAAATGTCCTGAAATAATCATTCTTCCTGAATGTCTGTCTGTCTGGAAGGCTCAGTTTTGTAAACCTCTTACTTGTACTGTAATGTAATAATGATGGTAACAGGAGGGAGCTTATCCAGTTCATTAGGCTGGAAGATGCTGGTAACAGTGGTTGCTGGCAATCTAAACTCAGTAAATAGCTAGAAAGCAAGAGAAGTCCCCGCTGCCTAATCTCACTCTCCTCCAGATCTTGATAACAGCATGACTAATCAGGATCTATCCAGGGCAATTAATTTGCCGTTAATCTAAATTGGGACCACAGGTAGCCAAATCTTTGACGTGCTACCTCTGTATCCATTTGTCATAAAGAGAATATTTCTTTTTGTTTCTTTTGAAATTGTTAATCAATGTGCACTCATTCAAGCAATCTAATAAGGTGAACTAATTCTAGAATACTCCTTTTGTAAGTTAAACATTACTCGTGACTTTGTCTCGCAGAAAAGGTACATTAAATTATGAGAAAAGGTGTGCACTAAAATGAGCACAGCTGCATGCAAATTCCATTGAAATAAAGGAGGGAGATGTTGAAGCCCTGAAGGCTTAACACTCGTTTTATTACCAATGGAAATTTAAGGTCTGGGGTCAGAGGTGGAGTAAAATTAGTTTAGGGTGCTGTGTTTCATGGTGTGGAGGGTCCTGAACTTGGGTCTTTTGGGTACAGAGTAGACCACTGCACCCAGAAACCCCAGGTTCAGGGATCCTGCTGGCACAGTACCTGATGATAACACCTGCCCCACAATGGAATTAACTTTGCTGTATCTCAGAACAAAGAGTTAAATTTGTAACCATCTGTGCTGCTATGGATTTACAGCCTATCTCACTGACACAGACTACTCAATAATTACCGTGGATTCTTTTGGATTCGTATTAGATATATGAAACCTTTATTAGAGGTGCTAAGTTCTACAATGATTAAGATATATACAATGGTTAGCTATATAAACAATTGTTACATCACTGGTCCCTACATCTAAGCAATGCTAAGAGTTCTTAGACCAGGAAAAGAAGCAATAATACACTATATACATACAACATCACTGGTCCTTACATCATCCAGGCTCTTATCGTCAGCTGGGGGGGCCTGTTACAGCAAAAGCCAGGAGCTTTTTAGACCAGGAACAAGTCCTCTGTGCAGTACGTATGTTACTCACAGATGAGCTCCCAATTTCACTGAAAGAAACTCCCCTTTTTATTAGGCTCAGAACTCATGTTCAGAGCTAAGGAAAAGTACAGAATGCTTCTCTATCTAGGTAAACAAGCCATACTGTGGGAACATGGTCACACGTTTTCCAAGTCCAGGTGTCCAGGCTGAACTTCCGAAAACAAGCACCATCCTCCCCTTTGCATACCAAATTAATTAGAGCTGTGTCTTATCTTCTGCAACTTGTTTTTGTATTTACAAGAAAAGTTACTTTCGGTCAAAGGCAGAAGATTTCAGAGTTCATTATCGATCAAAGCAGGATTGAAAAGCAATCCTTTAAATCTTCCATTACACCATCTCTGGGAAAAGGTGATTAAAGTCACCACAAACAAAACATGAGGGTTTAATGAATTCTGTTAGAGCAAATTTGTAATACAATGGTCCAAACCGCATCCTATTATGTGAAACAAAATAAAATAAAGAAAGTTACAGAAGTTCAAACATGTAACTTTTTCAGATTGCTTATGGACCCATGATATGAAAAATTGGTCATTGTCAAGATTTTGGACCCCCCCCCCCCCCCCTTTAGAAAAACCCAACCTGGCTGAGTCAATGATTCCCAAACCTGTCCTGGGGGAACCCCAGTCAGTCAGGTTTTCAGGATATCCACAATGAATATTCATGAGACCAATTTGCATACACTCTCCTTGGTATGCAAATCTTTCTCATGCACATTCATTGTGGATATCCTGAAAACCTGACTGACCGAATTCCCCCAGGACAGGTTTGGGAATTACTGGTCTAAGCCCTGTGGCAATAAAATCACAGATTCCCCAAGCATATGAGCCAGCTCTGTGAATGCCAGTGGGTGCTGAGCACCTCAGTATTGAGCAAATTCATCCACTGGATCCAGGAAGGGGTCATTTATATTGTATTTAGCACCCGTAATCATTTTGAATGTTGAGACTATTCCCTGGGATCCCTAATTTAAAGGGATTCTGCCACAAGATCCTTCTCACCTGATACCTTCTCCTCCACACATGTACTATCGACTTAATTACCCCACTTATCCACTAACTCACCCACAACCACTCACGAATTGGACTAGTGAATGGATGGATGGGTGTATTTAGGTGGGTGAGAGGCAGTTGGATGGCTGGAGAGTGGGTTTGTGGATGGGCAGGTTAATAGGTGAACAAATAGCTAACTGTTTTGCCAAAAAATGCTCAAAGTTATAGATTTGTTTTAAAAATGCATTTATATGGTTAGTGCCACTGCTTTGAATATTGGCCTCAATAAGGTATTTGTATTTATTTATTAGGATGTATTAACCACCTTTAAGAACAGATTCCCACAAGGCATTGTACAACAGGTACAGTTTAACATACAACTTACAATTTTGTTAACAGCATAACAATGGTAAAATGACCAAATCAAACATATAAACGGCGAGTGACCGTACTCACTCGCAAATGCACAGTAGAGACTTCCCTCTCTGCCCCGCTCCCGCTTCAATACGTGATGATGGGGGCGGGACAGAGAGGGAAGTCTCTACTGGCATGCTGCAGACGTCGGAACCGCTCTCCCTCCCCCCCGGAGTCGCCGCCGCCCCTCCATCTGGCCCGAGCACTGTGAACTTACATCACCACGCAGCAGCAGGCACATCAGCCAAGCTGCCGTCAGGCTTCCTTCTCTGCCTTTGTCCCGCCCTCGCCGACGTTACGTCACACGAGGGTGGGACACAGGCAGAGAAGGAAGCCCGCCCCGACGGCAGCTTTGCTGATGTGCCTGCTGCTGCGTGCTGATGTAAGTTTACAGTGCTGCTCGGGCCGGGTGGAGGGGCGGCGGCGGGACTCCGGGGGGGGGGGGGGGGTGGGGGGGCTCGGAAACCCCCCCATTCCAAAAGTAGCTCAACGGCTAGTATAAGTATAATAAAAGAGGTAAAACTTGAAAACAGCAAATCAAAATTTAGTAATGGAACCAACATGAAACAGTGTCAGAAATATATACATTTAAACAGCACTTCAGAACAATCATATAACAGAAATATAATAAAGATCAGTACAATACAAACAAGACCATAATAGACAGCTGGAAAATCATTCAAATAACACAGATGTAATACGATGTCAGCATACTTAGCAATGGAACACTTAATAAGCACATGCTAGAACATTCAAATAACATAGATTTGATAGCATTGAACTTTTTTCATGCATGAAAAGGCTTTTATAAAATTATTCCAGGGATTATGTGCATAAAGGTGGACACAGTGACATAACAGTGTGTACTTTTATGTGACTAGTGTGTGTTTCTTGCATGGAGCTTGGGCAGGGCACAGGTGCAGTCGAAAAGTATATGTGGCAGATTGTATAGATGTATATTTGGACCAGCTCCCAAGCTGGTGTGACTATCCGTGGCTTCAGTCTAGTCGCTGTTTCTGCCAGATAATCCCTAGTATTTTAGAGAGACATATAATAGCCACCCAAGGGTTAATCATCCTACTACCCAGGAATGCATTAAGACTAAAAATGCTGACTGCTGCTGGCTGAATTTCTACCTCCTATATGTCTTTATAAAATAGGCTCAAAATAGGCATTTTTCAAAAACCCTCTTAACCTAGGTGATTTGTTATAAGATTACCCTAAACATGACCAAAGGGAAAGGAACTGCTAGTGTGGCCATTGTCAGTATGTGCTACTGGGCTGCAGCCACCAGATGGCAGTGTTGCTTAACTAATCAAATGTGCATTCCTCTGCATTATTATGGAATCTTTGGAATAAGTCATTGCAAATAACAAAGGCTTCCAAGACTGCATGTAAACAAGGATTAGCCATTGCCACATATTACTGTCACAATTCCTGATCACATTACAGAACTTGGGAGGGGTTTTCCCCCATTTCTTTATCTGAGTACAATATATATATACTAGTAAAAAAAGCCCGTTTCTGTAGGCAAGGAAACGGGCCTTAGGCAGGCAATTCCCCTCCCCCGTGCTACGGCCCCCTCGAACCCCCCCTTCCGCGAACCTGTCGTTCCCCCCCCGTGCCAGCGAAAACTGCCACCACCGCCGCCGCCGTTGTTGTGCTACCTTCCCTTCCCGTAGGTTCCTCAATCATCTTCTTAGAAAGTTTAACTCCTTGCGCAGATGCACGGAGTAAACTTTCTAAGAAGATGATTGAGGAACCCACCCGAAGGTAGTGCACAACAGCGGTGGGAGGGGGAGTGCGGTTTTCGGCGTTCCGGGGGGGGGGGGATCGACAGGTTCGCGGGAGGGGGTGGGTTTCGAGGGGGCCATAGCGCGGCGGGGTGACAGCTGATTCCGAGGCAGTAGGAGGAGTAGGGAAACATGCTGCGCGTGTTTCCCTACTCCTCCCCTTGCCTTGGAATCAGCTGTGTTGACGTCAGTGACGTCAGTGACGTCCGTGCGTGTCTGCCTCGCAGACCACTTGCAGCCAGGGAGCCACGGTCCCAAGCATAGAACGTTGGAGGTGAGAATTATTATATAGGATATATTTCTTTTTTTTTGTGAGAACAAGCTTAAAAGGGTTTGTTCTGCAGCTTCTTATAGACAATACTGTTTACTGAAGAAAAATGTGCTGCTCTCTTTCACCCAGAGAAATCTTTTGCTGACACAGAAAGACAAAGTCCCCCGATATTTAAAACTGTTTAACCGGCACCAGTTAACTGGGACTTACTGCCCATCCGCCGATATTCAGTGGGAGATAGCTGGCTGTCTTCTGCTGAATATCCCTGGTTAGCACTTACCCTTGGATTCTATGTAGTGCACCTAGAGATCAGCGCCAAAATTGACGTGGATTCATTAACAATGCGCACAAGTTAACAAGCTAATGAGCACTGATAATAGCACTTAACAAGCAAGAGTGGAGGAGTGGCCTAGTGGTTAGAGCACCATAAGTACATAAGTATTGCCATACTGGGAAAGAACAAAGGTCCATCGAGCCCAGCATCCTGTTTCCAACAGTGGCCAATCCAGGTCACAAATACCTGGCAAGATCCCAAAAATGTACAAAACATTTTATACTGCTTATCCCAGAAATAGTGGATTTTCCCCAGTCCATTTAATAACGGTCTATGGACTTTTCCTTTAGGAAGCCATCCAAACCTTTTTAAAACTCCGCTAAGCTAACCGCCTTTACCACATTCTCTGGCAACGAGTTCCAGAGTTTAATTACATGTTGAGTGAAGAAAACGTTTCTCTGATTTGTTTTAAATTTACTACCTTGTAGCTTCATCGCATGCACACTAGTCCTAGTATTTTTGGAAAGCGTGAACAGACGCTTCACATCCACCCGTTCAACTCCACTCATTATTTTATAGACCTCTATCATATCTCCCCTCAGCTGCCTTTTCTCCAAGCTGAAGAGCCCTAGCCGCTTTAGCCTTTCCTCATAGGGAAGTCGTCCCATCCCCTTTATCATTTTTGTCACCCTTCTCTGCATCTTTTCTAATTCCACTATATCTTTTTTGAGATGCAGCGACCAGAATTGAACATAATATTCAAGGTGCAGTCATACCATGGAATGATACAAAGGCATTATAACATCCTCATTTTTGTTTTCCATTCCTTTCCTAATAATACCTAACATTCTATTTGCTTTCTTAGCCGCAGCAGCACACTGAGCAGAAGGTTTCAATGTATCATCAATTCCTACCATTGCTGGCGGGGGACCCCAACCCCTGCCAGCCGAGGTCCTCTTCTTCCTTCGTTCTGTTTCTGAGTCTGACGTCCTGCACATTGCATGTGCAGAACGTCAGATTCAGAAACAGAACAGAGGAAGAAGAGGACCTCAGCTGGCGGGGGTTGGGGTCCTCCGCCAGCAAAGGTAGCAGACGGTGATGGCGGGTTGGCAGCGGGAGGGGGGTCCATGGCCAAATCTACGGGGCCCAGGCCCCCGTGGCCCCACGTAGCTACACCCCTGGTTTGCCCACTAACTGGAAGACACACCCATGGTCTGACCATTCTCCGCCCACATGTATGTCCCGATTGCAGTTAGGCACTACGGCACTTAGGGGCCCTTTTACAAAGCATCGGTAAGCTCAACACGTACTTACCGCACACTAACTCGAAACTACCACTGACCCAATATGGCTGCCAGCGGTAGTTCTGCCTCGAGCGTGCGCCATTTCTGGCGCATAGGAAAACATTTTTTATAACGTGGCGCTAACCCAGCTGTAATTAGGCATCACCACACACTGCCTGATTACTGCTAGATTACCACAGGAGTCCTTACCGCCACCCATTGAGGGGTGGCGGTAAGTGCTCCCCCCCCGCCCTGCATGGCCACGCAGTAAGATTAGTCTTACCTCACGGCAATTTTTTTAAGGACTTTTACCTGCTGCTGTAAAAAGGGCCCCGGCATGCGGGAAAAATTGCCCCCACCGCTACCACAGGGCCCTTTTTCCGCAGCTTAGTAAAAGGACCCCTTAGGTGGTACCTTATAGAATTGTGCGGTTAGCTTGGCAGAGTTTAAAAAGGGGTTGGACAGTTTCCTAAAGGACAAGTCCATAGACCGCTACTAAATGGACTTGGGAAAAATCCACAATTTCGGGAATAATATGTATAAAATGTTTGTACGTTTGGGTAGCTTGCCAGGTGCCCTTGACCTGGATTGGCCGCTGTTGGGGACAGGATGCTGGGCTCGATGGTCCCTTGGTCTTTTTCCAGTATGGCATTACTTATGTACTCAATGTGTAATTAAACTCTGGAATTTGTTGCCAGAGAATGTAGCGGACTTTTAAAAAGGTTTGGACGGCTTCCTAAAGGAAAAGTCCATAGACCATTATTAAATGGACTTGGGGAAAATCCACTATTTCTTGGATAAGCAGTATAAAATGTTTTGTACATTTTTTGGGATCTTGCTGGGTATTTGTGACCTGGATTGGCCACTGTTGGAAACAGGATGCTGGGCTCGATGGACCTTTGGTCTTTCCCAGTATGGCATTACTTATGTACTTATATAGGCGCCTAACTGCCAATTTCATGGGGCCTATGATGCACGTAAGTGGAACCTACCTCTATACACCAGCTTATAGAATTACCCCTTTGCTTATGTTGCAGATAATGTGGTTCCATTAAGTAGATCTCTAGGAGTGTGTAGCTAAGTACATTGTGCAGTCAGTGCAAGGTAGCAAACTTTGCTCGGCATTATTTGCATGGCAGCCCTTCCCACAAGTGCTGGCAACACTCCCAACAGGTAAAGCAGAGGTATTGCACCTAACACAGAAACAGAAAAATGAAGGCAGATAAAGACCAATATGGCATATCCAGTCTGCCCTTCCAAGCCATCTACTCTCCCTATCACTCTCTTAGAGATCACCTGCAGTGATCTAGTGATACAATCTGCACGGCTGAAATCTGGTCCCAGAGGTGGTGGGGACGAAGGAAAATCTCTCGGAGCACACCACCTGAACTCTCATCCACTCTCTCATTACCTCTCGCCTTGACTACTGCAACCTACTCCTCACTGGCCTCCCACTTAGCCATCTATCCCCCCCTTCAATCTGTTCAGAACTCTGCTGCACATCTTATCTTCCGTCTGGACCGATATGCCCATATCACCCCTCTCCTCAAGTCACTTCACTGGCTTCCGATCAGGTACCGCATACAGTTCAAGCTTCTCCTTCTTACCTACAAATGCACTCGATCTGCAGCCCCTCCTTACCTCTCTACCCTCATCTCCCCTTACGTTTCTACCCGAAACCTCCGCTCACAGGTCAAATCCCTCCTCTCAGTACCCTTCTCCACCACTGCCAACTCCAGGCTCCGCCCTTTCTGCCTCGCCTCACCCTATGCTTGGAATAAACTCCCTGAGCCCATACGACAGGCCCCCTCCCTGCCCATCTTCAAATCCTTGCTCAAAGCCCACCTCTTCAGTGTCGCCTTTGGCACATAACCATTATACCTCTATTCAGGAAATCTAGACTGCCCCAACTAGACATTTCGTCCTTTAGATTGTAAGCTCCTTTGAGCAGGGACTGTCCTTCTTTGTTAATCTGTACAGCGCTGCGTAACCCTAGTAGCGCTTTAGAAATGCTAAGTAGTAGTAGTAGTAGTGAAATCTTATTGCCAGTTTCACCACCGAGCTCCATTACTTTGCAGTACACAATCCTCTCTGTGCTGCACTGCAACCTCTGGGACTCCTGAATGCCTGGGCTGATGCATCATATTTGGCGGTGTTCCAGTATGTTCTGAATGGGCTTACAAAGGAGGTCATTCTGTTCCCAGAAATGTTTTGGCACCATACCGCACATGAGAGCAGTTCCAGTCAAGGTGTAAGGAAACAAAAGGCAAGCTGGCATCGGGTCGTCTTTCCAAAGATCATTAGCTATTAGAAAGCTGGTGGCCGGACCAACAAAAATCAAAGGAAAGCATTCTATTTTTTTTTTTCTATTTTTGCCTAATTTATTTTCTGGTCCTGGTGGTGTCCTTGGCAATGGATATTTGTATTAGACACTTGCACTGAACTGAGGTCGGCCTCTAAGCTAAAAACCCACCTCTTCGATGCTGCTTTTAACTCCTAAACCTAAACCTAACCCTTCAACTGTCCCCTATCCCTTACTTGTCCTGTCTGTCTGTCATAATTAGATTGTAAGCTCTATCGAGCAGGGACGGTCTCTCCATGTTCAAGTGTGAAGCGCTGCGTACGTCCGGTGGCGCTATAGAAATGATAAGTAGTAGTAGTAGTAGTTCTTTGACCTGGACACTAACAACAATTTTCATTTGGTTTTGTTTGGGGAGGGGAGTTTTCTTAATTATGTTTTTTTTTTTTTAATGTTAGTCAGTAGAAAGAAACCAAAACAATAATAATAGCAAAAAAAAAAAGAAAAATCAGATGTTACTTTTTAAAAATAGGACTAACAATACATTTTTGGATTAGCTTTCAAAGGTTGGAACCTTTTTCCTCAGGTCAGGAAAAGTTTTCATTTGGTTTTGAACAAGTGCTGTGTGGGCTATTGCACAATTGACAAACAAGAAACGGAGGGGATGATCAACACAGCATCAACAGAGGAACAACAAAGTGAAGTTGGCCTTGAAAGGAATAAAGGGAGCAACTTTACTGAAGACCCAACAGGGGCCATGTTTTGGAGTATCGCCTGCATCAGGGGTCATTCGTAAACAGATTCAATTATGGAAAGCTTCCTTTGATGTACAGGCTCTCACACATTCAGAGGCCCTCTTACGAAGTGGCGGTAAGCCCACCACAGGCTTACCGCGTGCCAATTTGGATCGACCGCCGGCAGTGTTTCCACCACCAGCGCCCGGCATTTCTGGCACTAGCAGAACTATTCAAAAAACATTTCTTCAGGCGCTAACCCAGAGGTAATCGAGCAGGGCCGCACGCTACCTGGTTACCGCCGGGTTAGTGCCGGATCTATTACCGCCAACTCAATGGTTGGCGGTAAGTGCTTCCCCCCCTCCCCCACATACCCATGTGGTAAGTGAAATCTTACCACTTGGTCATTTCTGCTTTCGGTCTTTTTACTTGTAAATTTTCTTTTGTCTAGCTTGGTGCTGCACGGGAGCTGTCACTGCAGTAACTGCCCCCCACTGCATGGCCATGTGGTAAGAGTTATCTTCAATACATAGAGCAAGAAATCTGGAAATACTCCCGTAAAGAAAACAAATTAAATATCTTTCCCAAAACTTAGCTGAACTAACCAGGTCTTGCTGGCCTCCCACTTAGTCACCTCTCCCCTCTCCAGTCGGTTCAAAACTCTGCTGCCCGTCTCATCTTCCGCCAGGGTCGCTTTACTCATACTACCCCTCTCCTCAAGACCCTTCACTGGCTCCCTATCCGTTTTCGCATCCTGTTCAAACTTCTTCTACTAACCTATAAATGTACTCACTCTGCTGCTCCCCAGTATCTCTCCACACTCGTCCTTCCCTACACCCCTTCTCGTGCACTCCGCTCCATGGATAAATCCTTCTTATCTGTTCCCTTCTCCACTACTGCCAACTCCAGACTTCGCGCCTTTTGTCTCGCTGCACCCTACGCCTGGAATAAACTTCCTGAGCCCCTACGTCTTGCCCCATCCTTGGCCACCTTTAAATCTAGACTGAAAGCCCACCTCTTTAACATTGCTTTTGACTCGTAACCACTTGTAACCACTCGCCTCCACCTACCCTCCTCTCTTCCTTCCCGTTCACATTAATTGATTTGATTTGCTTACTTTATTTATTTTTTGTCTATTAGATTGTAAGCTCTTTGAGCAGGGACTGTCTTTCTTCTATGTTTGTGCAGCGCTGCGTATGCTTTGTAGCGCTATAGAAATGCTAAATAGTAGTAGTAGTAGTAGTAGTAGTCTTTAATGCTTTCATTACATTGAACTTCTAGACCTCTTTTACCGCTGGGTTCAAAGTGGTTTGCAAACTCAGAGAGACTAAGACAAAAACTCGGAATTTGCAGAGAAACAATAATCATTTCTAAAAAAAAAAAAAAAAAAAGAGCAAAAAAATGAACATAGAAATCTACTAAAAATAGTAGTCTTAAGATATTTCCTAAAAAGGCCGTAACTATACATATTGTACAACCCTAACAATAAACGTTTCCAAACTCTAGAAAGGGCAGCAATTGTTCAAAAAGACTAAGGGGCCGATATTCAGGCTGTGGGAGGTAGCCCACGGTCTGCAATGATATCAGATATTCAATGCCGGGCTGCTTCCAGTGACCAGCATTGAACATCCGGTTTATTTTTAGCTGGTTTCAACGTAACTGGCTAAGTAGATATTCAGACTTAGCCGATTACCTTGAAGCTGGCCAATCATATCCCACGTTTTCATCCTGGATGAACCCTAGTGGTAGTACCTCGAAACTACCACTAGGGGTCATAGAAGCCATTATTTTGAACCCTGAGCAGCACTGAAATTGGAGTGGAGGAGGATCATTCCCACCCTGGCCCACTATATTCCTGGTGAGGGAGGGGAAATGGGGCATGGTGTTGGGGGGGTTGAAATTGGGCAGGTTGCCTGTTGGTGAGGTCTGGATTAGGACAATGCTTTTGGGTTAGTCTAGATAAGGAGGTTGCTATCAGGAGGGCGATGTTAGGGGCACCAGTTAGGAAGGATCAGGGAGGTGAAACATTGGGGGCTGTGGCCCCATTATCAGACTGCTGGTGGCATGGCTGCACTTAACCACCTTTTGGGGAGGGGTTAAGTGCAGCCATGTTATTGGCTGCCACGAAAGCTAGAGTATGAGTGTGCTAACAACACCCTATCACCATCAATGACTTACCTAAATCCCCCCTACTTGTGCTAAGCAGATAAAGTTGGATGCTTACTACAGGGGCTGATTTTAGGGTGTAGTGGCCATTAACACAGATCTATACTAACAGATACCACACTCTAATCACCTACATCAAAGCTCAGTAAACATTTCCAAAACTACAACCAGGGCTTTTTTTGAGGGGGTACTTGGGGTACTGAGTACCGGCACCTTTTCCATTGTCTGCTAAAATTGACCGATGGTCCCCGAGTTTTAATGAAAGAGCTCAGGCCCTACACACCAATTCTGCCTTGTCATAGATTCTGTGACTGGTTGCAGGGGGCCTGACTATTGTGGGGTGGGTCCCTCAGTGATCACCCCACCCCTGAAGGGTGGCCTGGCACTTGAGTACTGGCACCTTTTTCGCTAGAAAAAACGCACCGAGTGCAACTCAAGATGAACATCAGTTCTGCCTTCCAGACAAGAATGATTTCATCGTTAGTATTATCCCTGAATGTAATGAAGTCTTAAACACTCTTGAATCAGTTTTTTCAGGGGTAAGAACGACCACTCTCTCTTGGGTGCAAACACATTTTCTTTGTACTGATGCTGTGAAAAGTGCCATTAACCTTAGACCTTTGAATACAAATGCTAAAGAGTTATTTAAAAATCAAATGGCCAAAAAACATCTTAATCACAAAGACCTATCAAAGGAGTCTCTTCTCTGCCTTGGACATGAACTACCTACAGCTGTCAACAGTCTTCAGACCCTTCGGGAGGTTTTCTGTAATTCCCTTGTGCAGCCACTAAATGACTGTTTATCAGCCGGTTCATTCTCTGCTCTTGTGAAATGTTTGTTCCTATGGTTTCATGCATCGTTCCGTCTCCAAAACACTTCATTTTGTTGCAGATACATTTTTCTTGTGTGAGCTTTTTGCTCTTGATGCTTTTCTCTTCGGCCCATTTTTCCTCCTCTCTATCTCAGCGTATGTGACTCCCGCACTTTCTCCATCTTGATTACACCCCTCAGGCTCCCTTAGCTTCAGCCAGGAAGCTCCCTCTCCTCTCTCCTTTCTCGCATCCTACTTGCTTCCATAGTTTTGCAATGACACATTTGATCTGAGGTTTTCTTCTGCTGCTTCCAAGACTTAAAAAAAATAAAAAGCCAGACCTCCCCAATAGCCTTTGTTCAACTGCTCTCCTAGAGGCAAATTCTATAAAGAGTGGGCCAACATTTAGGCACTAGGAGTCCGCATACATGGCTACGGGCTATTCTATGACATGGTGCCGAAATGTGATGGCACGTACGTTGAAGGTGGGATTATATGTGGTTGGAATCTGGGTGGGGCACACAATTACCTGTATAAATGATAAAATACTTTAATTCATCTGAATTTTTTGGCAATCAAGGCACGAGCAATTACACCAGCTCTATGGCTGCTGTACATGTTTGTGCTTAAAATACTTATATTTTCTCTATCAATACTCTGTAATCCCTATTTCTATGTAAGCCGCATTGAACCTGCTTCGAGTGGGAAAGCGCGGGGTACAAATGTAATAATAAAATAAATAAATAAAATACCGGCACCTATTTGACCTGCTTCGCTTGTATTCTGTAAAGGAAAAGTAGGGGCCTACTTTCCTTTATAGGATAGACTCCAAATAGACGCCCCTTAGAGAATTTCCCCTGTAATGGACTAGACTCTATTTATGGTGCTGAAAAAATCAGCGAAGGAAAAAAACACACATAGAGGGGCATAATCGAACAGGGGCGCCCATCTCTAAGGGCGCCCATCTCTAAGGACGGCGCCACGAAGGGGCGGGGAAACCCGTAATATTGAAACAAGATGGCCGTCCATCTTTCATTTCAATAATACAGTCGGGGACGCCCAAATTTGGAAATTTAGGTCGACCTTAGAGATGGTTGTCCTTAGACTTGGTCGTTTCTGATTTTCAGCGATAATGGAAACTGAGGACGCCCATCTCAGAAACGACCAAATCCAAGCCCTTTGGTCATGGGAGGAGCCAGAATTCGTAGTGCATTGGTCCCCCTCACATGCCAGGACACCAACCGGGCACCCTAGGGGGCACTGCAGTGGACTTCAGAAATTGTTCCCAGGTGCATAGCTCCCTTACCTTGGGTGCTAAGCCCCCCAACCCCCCCCCCCCCCAAACCCACTACCCACAACTGTACAACACTACCATAGCCCTAAGGGGTGAAGGGGGGCACCTACATGTGGGTACAGTGGGTTTCTGTTGGGTTTTGGAGGGCTCCCATTTACCACCACAAGTGTAACAGGTAGGGGGGGAATGGTCCTGGGTCCACCTGCCTGAAGTGCACTGCACTCACTAAAACTGCTCCAGGGATCTGCATACTGCTGTCATGGAGCTGGGTATGATATTTGAGGATGGCATAGAGGCCGGCAAAAAATATTTTAAAAGGTTTTTTTTTAGGGTGGGAGGGGGTTAGTGACCATTGGGGGAGTAAGGGGAGGTCATCCCCGATTCCCTCCAGTGGTCATCTGGTCAGTTCGGGCACCTTTTTGAGGCTTGGTCGTAAGAAAAAATGGACCAAGTAAAGTCGCCCAAGTGATCGTCAGGGACGCCCTTTTTCCATTATCGGTCGAGGATGCCCATGTGTTAGGCACACCCCAGTCCCGCCTTCGCTATGATTTCGACACGCCCCCATGAACTTTGGTTATCCCCATGACGGAAAGCAGTTGAGGACGCCCAAAATCGGCTTTCAATTATGCTGATTTGGGCGACCCTGGGAGAAGGACGCCCATCTCCTGATTTGTGTCGAAAGATGGGCGCCCTTCTCTTTCGAAAATAAGCCTGTTAGTGTGGCATTATTTTAATTTAATAATAATAATAATTTTAATTTGATATTCAATTTAACATGACATTTATATCCAACTTTGCCAACTAGAGTCAGTGTGGATTATAAATACAAAAACATGGTCATAAACAAAATAAAAAAAAGCCAGTTCATTAAAAGCCATAAGCATAGCCCAGTCTCACATCTAACATTCCAAAAAAAATTACAATTCAATGCAAACTACAATAAAAACATAAACCATAAAAAATAGCATAAATCTACACATTAAAAACCTCGTAAAACCTAATCATATCTCTATTTGCAAAGTTCTCTAAAAACATGGAAACAAAATTTTTACCGTATTGAGAATCATGTGATCTACAAGTGAATTAGACGCTTTACAGAGCCCGACATTCAAAATGAGTTAATTGGGCAGGAGAGGGTCCTAAATGCTGAGCAGGTCAGGAAGGGATATTCAGAGGTACAATGTGCCAGTGCTGATGAATATCATTCTTGCTGCCGTGGCACTGTCTGGCCAGTGCTGAGGTGGTCCAGGAGTGGAACGTGGGTGGAGCTGAGTTTTATGCAGGGACTAACCAGGCATAACAAGGGAAGTATTCCGCAGCCTAGTACAATCAATGGTGTTAAGCCATCTAGACTACTGCAATGCCATTTATGCTGGATGTAAAGAACAAATCATTAAGAAGCTTCAAACCGCTCAAAATACAGCAACCAGACTCATATTTGGGAAAGCGAAATACGAAAGCGCCAAACCCTTAAGAGAGAAACTACACTGGCTCCCACTAAAAGAATGCATTGTGTTCAAAGTCTGCACCCTGGTCCACAAAATCATTCACGGGGAAGCCCCGACCTATATGTCAGACCTTATAGACTTGCCTACCAGGAATGCAAAGAGATCTGCACGCACATTCCTCAATCTCCATTACCCTAACTGCAAAGGACTAAAATATAAATCCACATACGCGACCAGGTTCTCATACACCTGCACACAGCTATGGAACACACTACCGAGGGCCATAAAAATAACGCAAGACCTAACTATCTTCCGAAGGCTACTGAAAACAGATCTGTTCAAGAAGGCATACCATAAACATCCATCTTAAATACTAAATAACAAGACTTTACATGACATAGACACAAATAGAATCTTACCACTTGACTGATTACCTCTCTGTTCCAAGCATGCTATGCTACTTGTATGTTACCATGTTACCTCTCTGTTCCAAGTATGCTATGCTACTTGTATGTTGCCATGTTACCTCTCTGTTCCAAGCATGCTATGCTACTTGTATGTTACCATGTTACCTCTCTGTTCCAAGCATGCTATGCTACTTGTATGTTACCATGTTACCTCTCTGTTCCAAGTATGCTATGCTACTTGTATGTTGCCATGTTACCTCTCTGTTCCAAGCATGCTATGCTACTTGTATGTTACCATGTTACTTCTCTGTTCCAAGTATGCTATGCTACTTGTATGTTACCATGTTACCTCTCTGTTCCAAGTATGCTATGCTACTTGTATGTTGCCATGTTATCTCTCTGTTCCAAGCATGCTATGCTACTTGTATGTTACCATGTTACCTCTCTGTTCCAAGTATGCTATGCTACTTGTATGTTGCCATGTTACCTCTCTGTTCCAAGCATGCTATGCTACTTGTATGTTACCATGTTACCTCTCTGTTCCAAGCATGCTATGCTACTTGTATGTTACCATGTTACCTCTCTGTTCCAAGTATGCTATGCTACTTGTATGTTGCCATGTTACCTCTCTGTTCCAAGCATGCTATGCTACTTGTATGTTACCATGTTACCTCTCTGTTCCAAGTATGCTATGCTACTTGTATGTTACCATGTTACCTCTCTGTTCCAAGTATGCTATGCTACTTGTATGTTGCCATGTTATCTCTCTGTTCCAAGCATGCTATGCTACTTGTATGTTACCATGTTACCTCTCTGTTCCAAGTATGCTATGCTACTTGTATGTTGCCATGTTACCTCTCTGTTCCAAGCATGCTATGCTACTTGTATGTTACCATGTTACCTCTCTGTTCCAAGTATGCTATGCTACTTGTATGTTGCCATGTTACCTCTCTGTTCCAATCATGCTATGCTACTTGTATGTTACCATGTTACCTCTCTGTTCCAAGCATGCTATGCTACTTGTATATTACCATGTTACCTCTCTGTTCCACGCATGCTATGCTACTTGTATGTTACCATGTTACCTCTCTGTTCCACGCATGCTATGCTACTTGTATGTTACCATGTTACCTCTCTGTTCCAAGTATGCTATGCTACTTGTATGTTGCCATGTTACCTCTCTGTTCCAAGCATGCTATGCTACTTGTATGTTACCATGTTACCTCTCTGTTCCAAGCATGCTATGCTACTTGTATGTTACCATGTTACCTCTCTGTTCCAAGTATGCTATGCTACTTGTATGTTGCCATGTTACCTCTCTGTTCCAATCATGCTATGCTACTTGTATGTTACCTCTCTGTTCCAAGCATACTATGCTACTTGTATGTTACCATGTTACCTCTCTGTTCCAAGCATGCTATGCTACTTGTATGTTACCATGTTACCTCTCTGTTCCACGCATGCTATGCTACTTGTATGTTACCATGTTACCTCTCTGTTCCAAGCATGCTATGCTACTTGTATGTTGCCATGTATGTAGGTATACCGTTATCTGTTCCAAGTATGCATTACCAGTTGTAATTCTGTTACCCGGAAATGGCAACCGCCACTACGGCAAATGTAAGCCACATTGAGCCTGCAAATTGGTGGGAAAATGTGGGATACAAATGCTACAAATAATAATAATAACATCAGTCCTATTTTGCCTAGTTAGCACTGAATATTAGTCATACCCGCATAACTTCCAGGAACTGCCACTGCCAGTGCCCGGAAAGGTTGGCATTCAGGGTTTATAAAACCACGGGCACTGCCAGATCAATATTGACCAACGGCATCGACTAGTACCTTGGTTCTCCAATAGTTCCCAAGTTCTCAGCACTGCTGTCTGGTCCTTGTCAGTGGAGTCTGGAAACATATCAGTGCTTGAGACTGAAAAATGTGGCTCACGCTTCATTTAATGCCAGCTCATCTTGTCAAGGCCGATGACGCTCAGCAGGGAGATTAACTATCACCCCGCAACTGGAAGCGCCAAACTGTAGTGTTTAAGTACAACTTTGTTTTCTCCTGAAAGCAAATTTGGTAGCGCCAATTCCAGAAGCAGCCAGGTATGTGGGAAAATATTCCCCCCCCCCACCAAAAAAGACAGGAACCTTCACCCACTTGTGGACCTCAAGGGGGTCTGAACAGTTATTTTATTATGACACTAGTAAAAAAGGCCCGTTTCTGACACAAATGAAACGGGCGCTAGCAAGGTTTTCCTCAGCTCCCCTGCAGCCACCCATGTCCAGCGACCCTCCTCTCCCCCTGCGCCCACTGCAGCCACCCATGTCCAGCGAACCTCCTCTCTCCCCTGCCCCCCCTCCTGCCACCCATGTCCAGCGAGCTCCTGCCCCCCCGCAGCCACCCATGTCCAGCGACCCTCCTCTCTCCCCTGCCCCCCCTGCAGCCACTCATGTCCAGCGACCCTCCTCTGGACATGGATCAGCTGTGAGGCATGTTTCCCCCCCCCCCCCGGGTTCTGAAGTTGACATCATAATGGCTATGGTGATGTCAGCCTGATCTACAGAGCCTAGCAGACCAACTTGGAATGAGCCACGCTCCCAGGCAGCAAGTCAGAACTTTGGAGGTGAGAATTATTATATAGGATATTTGCTGCTTATTTTATTGCTTTTGCGGTTAACTGCTTGGTAGTAAACATAACAGTTATTTTCAGTTAAAATAAAAGACTTGAAAGGTTCCTAATCTGGGAAAATGAAATAGAAGGCTACTGATTGGAGACTTTTCTAATGTGTAGTCTGGATACAAGATGTTCTTAATCCCTTAATGGACAGCTCAGGCATAAATGAGTGCACTGTAGATTCATTCGCTCAGTGCCTGGGATCGTAATCATTATGCCGCAGCCATTCTGTTTGTGTTACAAGTGATACTTATTTAGTTCAGAGCTTGATTTCTTTCCAAGATCTTCCTTTCGAGGGGTTTTACATAAACATAACATTTTATGCAGGCCAGTCAACCTTACAGTGAATTTGTTCTTCTAATGCTTTAATGAATGTGCCTCACACTGGGCTTGTTTAAATTTAGTGTAATTTCATCGGTCTGCTATTTCCAAGGCAGGGGGCCGTGAGTTCATTTTCTACAGCTTAGAGGGAAAAAAAAACAGAAACCATTTGGCACCTCCGAGAATAATTTTAGCGGGCTGTGTGCAGTTCATCCTGTTTTCCTGCCTTGCAGACCAAATGCATAATTGGCTGTTTCTCTACTAAAGTCAAAATAAATCATGTGAACGGGTGAGGACTATGTGGAAGTTATCTCTCACCAGTTTTTAATCTTTTGGTTCCTCTAGTTAAGACATCGTGTTGTAAGATCTTAATAGCAATTATACCAAACTGGTCATGTGCAGACAGTACTTGAAGCAGAATGATAATGGAGTTTACACTGCATTGATAAGATCAAAGAGTGATAGGGTTATCAGTACAGTATGCAGTCTTCTAGAACTCACTTATCAACCTGGAAAAGGTCAGCTGATAATCATTTGGTCTATCCAGTCTGTCCATTTGTGTCACAGATCATCTGAGACCTGTGGTTTTTACCTCCCTCACTAATATATTAATGAGGCACGAGTACACTGTTCTCTCTAAGCTGAATGGGAGTCCTCCACCCAGGGGCATAGCCAGACCTCGAGGTAGGAGAGGGCCAGAGCCCATGGTGAGGGAGGCACATTTTGGTCACCGCCCCACCGCTGCCCACCGCCACCGCCTCGCCTCCCCACCCCTCCACCATCTCGCCGCCCCCTCCGCTGCCTCCTCCCCACCCCTCTGCCGCCTCACCGCCCCCTCTCCACCGCCCACTGCCACCACTGTACCTCTTGGCTGGTGGAGGTCCCCAACCCCCGCCAGCCGAAGCAGTGCTGCCGCAAATACCTTGGCTGGCAGAGGTTCCCAACGCCTGCCAGCTGAAGACTTCATCCGGTGCTGGTCTCCGGCACCACCACTTTGACTATCCTGCTCTCTCTTCCCCTCACGTCCGGCACGCTCCTTTTAGTGAAATTGATGCTCAGCTTCACTAAAAGGAGCGTGCCCGACATGAGGGAAATAAAGAGCAAGGCAGGCAATTCCTTGGCCTCACCGCAGACTAGCGCTGGATGAAATCTTCAGCTGGTGGGGGTTGGGCGTCCAAATTCCAACTTAGACGTTTCTTTCGAAAATGCCCCTCTTTATGTCTGCATGAGGGAATAAGAAAGGCTCCTCCCTATTTGCTGACTTTATTATGGTGGTTCAAGCGAGGAGAAGTAGAGGCTGACCAAAAGACGACTACAACACTGGAGCTATTGTGAAGAAGTCCTTTTACTAAGGCGCAGTAGGGTCACCGCGTGGGTAGCATGCGCCAAATTGACCCTACCACCGGGGTAGCGCGGGCGCCCGTGGTAGTTCCAAAGTTGGCGTGCATAGTTTCCTGTGGTAGAAAATAATTTTTGAATTTTTACTGCGGGAGGCGTTCCTGGCGGTCATTGGCAGCATGGTCACATTGTCGCATGCTACCTGGTTACCATACGAATAGCGAGTGAGCCCTTACCGCCAAGTAAATAGGTGGCGGTAAGGGGCTCAGACAGTAAATAGCCGGGCGCTGCTTTCGGTATTAGCGCATGACCATTTACTGCCCCAGTTTTAATTTATAACAGTTTTATTGATGACAAGCCAGTGCATATACACTCCAAAGTTACAGGAATAGACTATTCAAATATGAGAAAACATGTGAAACAAGTGAGTATATCTACTGTCATCAACCTTTTAATCATTTTTAACCCCTCCCCCCACCCTATATGATTTTATACTTAACATTTTATTGAGCAATGGCAACATACATCAGCCTTCTTTATATGCATGAACCCATCATAAACACCTCAAATCAGTATAACATAGTACTCAGAACAGAGTAATAAATGGCGAGCCTTCCTCAAACAATATCCCACATTCCCCCCCTCCCCCCAAATCCCTCCCCCTTTATACCTTCACTCCTCCCTACTGTAGCCCGAAACAATCCAGTCAAAACAATCTCAGTGGCTTGTACCCTTTTGGTCAGCTTCATTTCCCCTCCCCCCCCTACTAATCCTAACCTCTCCTCACACCCCCCTTTACTGCCCCACTTTTAAAAAGACCTTTTTACCCGCCACAGTAAAAAATGGCCCAGCACGTACCAATTTCACATGCCCACACTACCACAGGCCACTTTTTCCTGCAGCTTAGTAAAAGGGGCCACTTGGAGAATAACTGAAATTTGAATTAAGCGCATCCTTCTTCTCAGTATGTAATAGCAATGGGGTTGATTTTCTGTTCTAGTTAACTGGGTAGGAAAGATTCGTGCCTGGTCCCCACAAGATGTTCAGCAGCACATAACCCCAGCTGAATATCCTGTCTGACTGCTACGACCAGGGCTTTTTTTGAGGGGGTGATTGGGGGTACTGAGTACCGGCACCTTTTCTATTGTCTGCTAAAACTGACTCATGGACCCCAAGTTTTAATGAAAGAACTCAGGCTCTACACACCAATTCTGCCTTGTAATAGATTCTGTGACTGGTTGCAGGGCAGTGGCGTACCAAGGGGGGGGGGGCGGTGGGGGCAGTCCGCCCCTGGTGCCCGCCGCTGGGGGGGGGGTGCCGTGCGCCTGTTGGCCGAGTCTGCTCATTCCCTCCCTGCTGCTCCCTCTGCTCGGAACAGGTTACTTCCTGTTCCGGGGCAGAGGGAGCAGCAGGGAACGAGCGGACTCGGAGCCGACAGGCGCGCGGCACCCCCCCCCCCCAGCAGATAAAAATGCACCCGGGGGGGTTGCGCTGCACCCGGTGGGGGGGGGGCGCATCGGCGATCCGCCCCGGGTGTCAGCCAGCCTAGGAACGCCACTGTTGCAGGGGGCCTGGTTATTATGGGGTGGACCCCTCAGAGATGACCCTACTCCTGAAAGGTGGCCTAGCATTTGAGTATCGGCACCTTTTTTGCTAGAAAAAAACACACTGGCTATGACACTAGCCATTTACTGCCAGGGCTGCCCAGGGGCAGAGCTGGGAGTTACCCAGGCACTGTCGATATTCAGGGACGTTACCCAAATAACTATGTGGTTAATTTAGGATTAATGTGGTTAATGAAAGACTCCAGAGGAAATTGGAGAGTCATGGGATAGGAGGACGTGTTCTATTGTGGATTAAAAACTGGTTAAAAGATAGAAAACAAAGAGTAGGGTTAAATGGTTGGTATTCTCAATGGAGAAGGGTAGTTAGTGGGGTTCCTCAGGGGTCTGTGAGACCACTACTTTTTAACATATTTATAAATGACCTAGAGATGGGAGTAACTAGTGAGGTAATTAAATTTGCTGATGACACAAAGTTATTCAAAGTCGTTAAATCGCGGGAGGATTGTGAAAAATTACAAGAGGACCTTACGAGAGTGGGCATCTAAATGGCAGATGACGTTTAATGTGAGCAAGTGCAAAGTGATGCATGTGGGAAAGAGGAACCCGGATTATAGGTACGTCATGCAAGGTTCCACATTAGGAGTCACGGACCAAGAAAGGGATCTAGGTGTCGTTGTTGATGATACGTTGAAACCTTCTGCTCAGTGTGCTTCTGCAGCTAAGAAAGCAAATAGAATATTAGGTATTATTAGGAAAGGAATGGAAAACAAAAAGGAGGATATTATAATGCCTTTGTATCGCTCCATGGTGCGACCGCACCTTGAATATTGTGTTCAATTCTGGTCGCCGCATCTCAAAAAAGATATAGTGGAATTAGAAAAGGTGCAGAGAAGGGCGACGAAAATGATAAAGGGGGTGGGACGATTTCCCTATGAGGAAAGGCTAAAGCGGCTAAGGCTCTTCAGCTTAGAGAAAAGGCGGCTGAGGGGAGATATCATAGAGGTCTATAAAATAATGAGTGGAGTTGAACGGGTGGATGTGAAGCGTTTGTTTACGCTTTCCAAAAATACTAGGATTAGGGGGCATGCGATGAAGCTACAATGTAGTAAATTTAAAACAAATTTGAGAAACTTTTTTTTTACTCTACTTGTAATTGGGCTCTGGAATTCGTCGCCAGAGAATGTGGTAAAGGCGGTTAGCTTAACGAAGTTTAAAAAAGGTTTTGAAGGCTTCCTAAAGGAAAAGTCCATAGACCATTATTAAATGGACTTGGGAAAATCCACTATTTCTGGGATAAGCAGTATAAAATGTTTTGTACTTGTTCTGGGATCTTGCCAGGTATTTGTGACCTGGATTGGCCACTGTTGGAAACAGGATGCTGGGCTCGATGGACCTTTGGTCTTTCCCAGTATGGCAATACTTATGTACTTATGTAGGACAGCAAAAAGGCTGGGTAGCTAATTAGGTATATCAGTGATACCCGGATAACTCCCGGCAGGTCGCTGAGAACCAATATTCAGTGCCAATAATGAGACAGAGTCTGAATATCTAATCTAATTCAGCCAATGGCAGTGGTCATTGCTTAAAGAAATGCTGATTGCTGCCAGTGGAATATTTTCCCCAACGTATCCTGCTAATTATGTGAAGCTACTGGTGTTCAAGGGAACATTTTTCATTACGTTTCTTTATTCTTAATATTCATTCTGTTTGTGATCCATTGTTACCACTGTATTTAATTATCCTGTTGTTTTTGCAATACTTGGGGCCCTGTTTATTAAGGTGCACTAGCATTTTTAGCATGTGCTAACGCTAGAGACACCCATATGGGTGTCTCTAGAATTAGCGCGCACTAAAAATGTTAGTGCGCCTATACTGCGGCTTAGTAAACATGACCCTTTATTTATTGGGGGGTCCTTTTACTAAGCCGCGGTAAAAAGTGGCCTGCGGTAGGGCGAGCGTATCTTTAGGGTGCGCACTGGCCATTTTTTACCGCTTCTAGGAAAAAGGGTCTTTTTAAAGGGGCCATAAAATGGACGTGCGCTAAAATTGAAACCAGCACGCATCCATTTTTGGCCTGAGACTTTACCACCACACCTTGATCTAGCAGTAAGGGCTCACACACTACACGCGCAGTGACCGGTTGGCGCACACCAACTGCCAATTAATGTCGGAAACACTGCCCGCAGTAGGAAATAAAAAGATAATTTGTCCTGGCGTTATGGGCGAATGCCATATCTGAAATTACCGCCAGGGGGCCATGCTAGCCTAGCAGTAGTTCATTTTGGCGTGCACTGCACACGCGTAGATCCTACCTCGCCTTTGTTAAAGGGCCCCTTAGGTGTTTGTATTTGTCAAGAAGTATATTGCTTGGGTGAGGACTAAATTTATGTTTATTTTATATTATGATTATGTGTTTTGAACAAACATTTGTTGATATAAGCAGTGGCATATAAGAATTTTAATATTAGATGAAATAGTGCATGCTAAAATAGAGCAAAGATGAGCATAAGGAAAATGCATGTCCCTAGGTCAAGCAGCAATAAATATTACAGATTTTATCTCCTAGGTTCCAGGCCATTTAAATTCACCTGCTGCATCAGGAGTCTCCTGGGCTAATAAAAGATGACGTCTTAATAGTTTCAGGCCATATAAATAAGCCACTGGAGCTGAACCTGCTGGATATTACAAGCTCCATCTTGGCGGCTGGAAGTAGGAAAGAAACTATTTCAGATGGCCAGATATTTAAAGGGAGAAAAGAAACATATACGCATGGAACTGCCGTTATAGAAAACTAATTTGAATTTGCGGTTTCATGCCTAAGCACTTATGCCATGTCAAACGCTGGTGTAATTGTTTGTGCGTAATTGCTGGCAGTTAGATGCATAGGACTATACTGTATATCTCGCCTAAAAAATCAGCGCCAAAATGAAATACGCCTAAGCGTATTCTATAAGGTACACCTCAGTGTAGGCTTACTTTATAGAATAAGCCTAAATTTCCACACAGTATATAGAATACACTGAGCGCTACTCCGCTTGACTAAATTTAGTTGCAGGCAGTTACGCCATGTAAAACTTGGTGTAATTCCCGACGCCAATTGGGTGTATTCTATAACAATGTGCATAGATGTTAGAAACACCCACAAACCACCCATTCCACACCCCCTTTTCAACTATGCGAGTTAGAATTTGCGTGCATCATGTTATAGAATACGCTTAAACAGTTCTGCATGTAAATTCTAATTAATACCAATTAGTGTCAATAATTTCTTTTTAATTGGCAATTATCAGCCAGTGGCGTAGCAAGGGTGGGGCGGTGGGGGTGGTCCACCCCGGGTTCATGCTGCTGGAGGGGTGCAGACAGTAGCCGCGCACCTGTTGGCTCTGCTGGTTCCTTGCTCCCTCTGCCCCGGAACAGGTTACTTCCTGCTCCGGGGCAAAGGGAGCCAGTGGAGCCGACAGCCACGCGGCTGCTCTCTGCAGCTAAGAATGCGCCGGGGGGGGGGGGGGGGTTGATGCGCCAGGAGGTGTCATCGCGCCGGGGGGATGCCATTGCACCTGGGGAATGTTGTGCTGCACCCTGGGGGCACTGATGCCACTGCACCCGGGGGGGGGGGGGGGGGGGGTGCGCAGCGGCGATCCATCCCGGGTGGCAGCCGACCTAGGAATGCCACTATTATCAGCACTGATTGGCTTGTTAACTAAGTTGCACACGCAAATCCGGAATACAACTGTATTTGCACAGGCAAGTTGTCACGCTATGTAGAATCCAGGGGATAGCCCCTAGTATTCTATAACCTGCACTTGTAACTCCTAGGCATGCCCCAGACCCACCTGTGCCCCTCCCACAGCCACGCCCCCTAGAAGCACATGACGGAAAATGAGCACACTGCTTCTAGAATAGGGACAAAAAGGTCAGATATGCACACAACTGCCAACTGGTGTCAATTAACATCGATTTAAGCCAATAATTGGTTATTAATGCCAATTAACAGTCAATTATTCAATTAAGTTTCTTGCTAACCCCCCTGATTCTATTGCCCCCAATTTGCATGCTCAATTTAATTGAATTCCTGACTGGCAAGGGATACCAGCGACATAACGTAACCAAAGACCGTAACTGGACATATCTTAATCCTTCCTCTCCATCTCTAAGTTCCCCCCCAATGGTCTTGTTCATACCGGAATCGGCTAACGCTGTTTACAGTACTATGTAAGCCACATTGAGCCTGCAAAAAGGTGGGAAAATGTGGGATTAATAAACAAATAAATAAATAAATAATTAGCTCCAACAATTGTTTTTATTTCAAGCAATTATTGGCACTAATTAGATTTAATTGGAGCTTATGTGAGTAAATTTAGGTGCAGGATCCACACCTAGATTGTACCAGTGAGTAAAAAAAAGTGGAGCAGAAATAAGAGGATTATGAGCGGAACGGGGGTGTTTCTAGCATTTGCATGCATGGTAGTAGAATACAGAGGCTATGCACCCAATTTAGGCGTGTGCATTCGTACCACGTTTCAGTTGGTGCAAATGGCTGCGCCTAAACTTAGGCGCGATTCCCAGGTGTAAGCTCTATTCCATAAACCGTGCCTAACTTTAAGCGCAGCTTTTAGAATAGCGCTTTTTTTTGGAACTGATTGTTTTTACGCAAAATATAGAATTCACCCCCAAGTGTAAAACTGAGGACTCAAGTTTCTACAATTAGGACAGTAAGTAGCATTTGTCTTCCTCCCCAGAATAGAAACACCTGCTCTTGGAACTCCGAGAACATGGTGATTACTGTTCCACAGCGAAGCTTCATCTGGGACTTGACCTTACTAGGTAGACAATCTGTTAACTTGAGGACTATTTACTGCACTTGAAATTTAGTCCAGAAGACAATGCCTGCAACGGTCCCTTTATTCCCATCACTATCACGAATCCTATAAGAAGTACAGCTGCTGAGTAAGTGATATTTGTTGTGTTTTGGTGATATGTAGTGATACGCTATAAAGTAAGGTGAAATGATCTCCCAGTATTTCAGTCTATGACCTTTCCGGCAGACAGCTCTGAATGATTTCCAGTCAATGCTCTCTGGGCTTGATTTAGAAGCCCATTTTGAAGGTAAAAAGGCCAGCACATCCAGGCAGCTCATTATACCACTGTTCTTCTCTATTTTGATAGATAACAAATCTGACCTTTGCTGCAGAAATAGGTTGTTGTGTGAAATAAAAGTTTGGTTTGAGTGACACTGTAAATGTTAAACATCTCCAATGCCAAGGAGCTTAGGCCAAGAAAGAACTCGAAAGGAAAGTTTAGAGATGCAGGCCTATGTGATGGGGAAGGATTAAGCTGAGAAAGTTATCCTGATTTTCTGACTTCCCCTCCCTTAATCATTTACATAGAAACATTAAATTTGACAATCCTTCCAAACCATTTAACCGGCCAGGAATGACACCCAGATAGTTAAATGGTACTTAGCTGGCTGTCCGGTGATATTCAATGGGAGATAGCTGACTGTCTCCCTCTGAATGTCGGCAGTTAGCGTATAGCGGATAGCTGGTTATATCGCACCATATAACCGTCTATCCACTGATTTTCTGCGCATTGTCTGCTGAGTTTGGTGGCCACATTTGGCCATAATATCTATAATATCACCAAAATTCGCCCTTTCCTTTCTGAGCACACTACTAGAACCCTCATCCACACTCTTATCACCTCTTGCTTAGACTATTGCAACTTGCTTCTCACAAGTCTCCGACTTAGCCATCTCTCTCTCTTCAATCTGTTCAAAATTCTGCTGCACGACTAGTATTCCGCCAGTGTCATTATGCTCATATTAGCCCTCTCCTCAAGTCACTTCACTGGCTTCCTATCCGTTTCTGCATACAGTTCAAACTCCTCTTATTGACCTATAAGTGCATTCACTCTGCAGCTCCTCAGGACCTCTCCACTCTCATCTCTCCCTACATTCCTCCCCGGGAACTCTGTTCACTGGGTAAATCCCTCTTATCTGCACCCTTCTCCTCCACTGCTAACTCCAGACTCCGTTCCTTTTATCTTGCTGCACCATACGCCTGGAATAGACTTCCTGAGCCGGTACGTCAAGCTCCATCTTCAAATCTAAGCTAAAAGCCCACCTTTTTGATGCTGCTTTTAACTCCTAACCCTTATTCACTTGTTCAGAACCCTTATTTTATCATCCTCACTTTAATATTCCCTTATCTCTTGTTTGTCCTGTTTGTCTGTCCTAATTAGATTGTAAGCTCTGTCGAGCAGGGACTGTCTTTTCGTGTTCAGGTGTACAGCGCTGCGTACATCTAGTAGCGCTATAGAAATGAGTAGTAGTAGTAGTAGTAGTAGTATTAGTAGGTATATCTTTGGCTGGTTCCAATTTAACCAGCCAGCGCTGAATATCATCTTGGCTGGTTAATTTGAAACCAGCCCAAAATAAACCGGATATTCAATGCTGGTCACTGGAAACGGCCCAGCATTGAAGATCTGGGCTCAGTGCTGACTGCAGAGGCAGCCCGGCTACCTCTCGCGGTCTGAATTTCAGCCCCAATGACTATAGGCCCTAGGATGATGGTATTCACTTCCTGTCCTCAGGCTGCTAACAAGTCCGCTTTTCAGGATATCCCTACGATTTGTAAAGACAGGTAGGTGCCTACTTGTCTGTATAAAATACGATTCACATAGGTGTCTTAGCTGGTAGTTTATGCTCTATAAGAACAATTCCATAGTTGGGTGTCAACGTTGGATGTCTAGATTCAGCAAGCAGAGCACAAACTCTAAGGTTCAGTTATAGAATTACTAGTGTACAATGACATCTACAAATTACAATGATAGCCATTCTCTCTCTAATAAAATATGCATAGTACCTTCTGCGTCCCTCACTTCACTGTAGTCTGGTCTTCACTCTGATCTTGGAGGGTGCAGCGGCCCTGCCCCAGGACCGGCTCACTCTCTCAGCAGCCCTGTAGTCCTCTGAGCATTCTGCGCTCACTAACACCAACGCCAGTCCAGCACTAATTGTATCTAGCGACGGCATTACGTTTTGAGCATCAGCCCAAGAGAAAGAGAGGTGAAAACTGCATGCTCTGAGCATTGCACAAAGATGTATTTTGCCGAGTGGTTAGGGTGCACATGTGCAAGCAAAAATATGTGTACAGATGGAGAGACAAACCAGATAGACACATTGACCCTCTACAGCAAGCGCTATCTCTTGTTGCAAAAGTGCCTAAAAAGGAAAGGTCATGAAACCACATAATCTACTCTTCACTTGACCCCAGAGCTCCTATCGTCTTCAAAATTAAATTAAAATGAGAAAAGAAAGCCTCTGGTAAAATGAGGATTTAGTCTTACAATCTCTGAAGTAAGATTTGTCGGAAACATTTAATTACCGATATGCAGCATTTCGGCTCACCTTGTCTATATTTCAATGACACTTGTACTTGTTTAATTAAAGGAAAATAAATGAGTCTGAAGCAATAGCCTGAATTTATGTGCTGGTAAGGTGCATGTTAATTACAGCAGCATCTTGGAACCTCTCAATTAGGGAATCAGTTTGATACTTAATTATCAGACACATTCCGTTTCTTAGAGCAGTTGTCCAGTTTAAGGTCGCTTGGCTCTAGTGATGTGTACTAGTGGTGTGCAGCTTGAAAAGTCTTGTGTTTTGTTGTTTCACGTGTCCTTGCTGAAAATGTTTGGATTTTTTTTTTTTTGGAGGGGGGGCGGTTGGCATATTTGTCATTATGGGAGCAATGTCACTAAGAGTGCATGCTCTTTTGGAAAAAGTGTGCACTCTTTCCTTAAAGTGCATTTGCACAATGGTTCACTCGTGTGCACTATTGTGGGGAGAGTGCAACCTGTTTGCAAACAGTGCACATTCTTTGTGAAAATTGAGCACTGTTTTGGAAGAGTGTGCACTATTAATAACACATATATATATATACCCCCCCCCCCCCAAAAAAAAAAAATCATGTTTTTTTTCCTGTGACAATGATATATAACGATGTGGGAAAGACATTTCAAACAAATGCACATCCCTAACGTGCAGAGGCCAAACATTTTCAGCTCATTTGGCTTTTCTCAGTTTCTTGGCGTTTCTTGGTTCATTTCCCACATGTGTTTTACTAACGTTAAAAATACTTGTTCAAACATTGGTTGGTTGTGTGTTCATTAGTAGAATTATGGACGTTAATTAATCTTGAGCACAATAAAAATTTTAAAACACATTAATGAGTCAAGTGTACGCTGATGAATATGCATTCCTACTTGGTTCAATGCCCTGGGAGTAATTCTATAATGGGACACCTAAAGTTTGGTGGATGAACACACATAAATACCAGTATTCTAGTCATGTATGCATGTATGTGGATAAAAACACGTGTAAACAACAATAATCCAGGTACACATGCATATCTTTGATACCATGTACTTAGTAGCTGGGTGTTCGTATGGGCAAATTCTGGAGGGTGTACACTTACATGCATAAATTATAGAGTATTACGCTACATTAAGCACTGATGCATGTCTATCGCAGCTTAACACGGCATATTGTGAAAAGCAAGCCTACCCAGATGACCAAGATTAATCCTATGAACTGGTGCAATCATTGGTTCTGAGCCATTTGGACTATTGTAATTCCTTATATGCGGGATGCAAGGTACAAACCATCAAGAAACTCCAGACAGCCCAGAACACCGCAGCCAGATTGATATTCGGTAAGGCGAAATATGAAAGTGCCAGACCCCTTAGAGAAAGGCTGCATTGGCTCCCACTGAAGGGTCGTATTACATTCAAGATATGTACCTTGGTTCATAAGATCATTTATGGAGATGCCCCATCCTACATGTCAGACCTAATTGACTTACCAGAGAGAAATAACAAAAGTTCATCACGCACCTGCTTAAACCTTCACTATCCCAACTGCAGAGGACTTAAATACAAATCAATACATACTGTACATCTATTTTCTCATTCAATTGCACACAACCATGGAATGAATTACCGATCGCCATAAAAACAACACACGACTTGACAACCTTCCAAAAATTACTAAAGACTTACTTATTCATAAAGATGTACAAAAAGATTCCCCATAATGATCTGACTCCCAAATTATTCCAATTACAACTATTATGGGATCCTCCTATTTGTTCATCTTAATTACATCCTCATGACTGAATATCATATCTTGACCTGATATCATTATGCTATGTTTATCTATCAATCCACTTCTAATCCTACATGATTTACTTATGCACTCTTATTTGTAACAATTGTAAAATTATTATTCCGTTAATATGATTGCTATGATATTCTTATGCACCTATCTGTATCTATATTCTGAAATTCTTATTCTATAATGTGTATATGTCGTTGTAACATTTTGTAAGCCACATTGAGCCTGCAAATAGGTGGGAAAATGTGGGATACAAGTGCAGCAAATAAATAAATAAATATACCCATCACATATCCAGGAGACAACAATAATGACCTAGACCACTTCTCCCACCTAATTTCTCTATGCTTATCCCATGTACTACTACTACTACTACTTAGCATTTCTATAGCGCTGCCAGGGTTACGCAGCGCTGTACAAGTTTAAACATGGGGAGGGACAGTCCCTGCTCAAGAGAGCTTACAATCTAACGGTAACAGACTACGTAGTCAGTGTAGGTAACAGGAATGGGGAAGGTGGTTAGGCGCCAAAAGCAAGGGAGAAGAGATGGGCCTTGAGTAAGGACTTGAAAATGGGCAGGGAGGGCGCATGGCATATGGGCTCAGGAAGTTTGTTCCAGGCATAAGGTGCTGCGAGGCAGAAGGGGCGGAGTCTGGAGTTAGCGGTGGTGAAGAAGGGTACAGATAGGAGTGATTTGTCCTGAGAGCGGAGGTTACGGGTGGGAACATACGGGGAGAGGAGGGTAGAGAGGTAATGGGGGGCAGCAGATTGAGTGCACTTGAAGGTCAATAGGAGAAGCGGTAGCGGATTGGGAGCCAGTGAAGCGACTTGAGGAGAGGGGTGATATGAGAGTATCGGTTTACGCGGTAGATAAGACGTGCGGCGGAATTTTGGACAGATTGAAGGGGGGATAGGTGGCTAAGCGGGAGGCCAGCGAGGAGAAGGTTGCAATAGTCAAGACGAGAGGTAACGAGCGAGTGGACGAGGGTTCGGGTGGTCTGTTCAGAGAGGAATGGGCGAATTTTGCTAATATTATAGAGGAAGAAGCGACAGGTCTTAGCTGTCTGCTGGATATGGGCACCCCCCTTCCGCCTCCTCTACACCTCCTTCAATACTCACCTACTCTTGCTCATACCTCCCCTACTCCCTTCACTCTTGCCCATCTCTACCTACTTATTTCTTTTATTATTCTGATATACTTAACTTATTTTTTCTTCTGTGCTAGGACCGCTGCTTTTTAATATATTTATAAATGATTTAGAGATGGGAGTAACTAGCGAGGTAATTAAATTTGCTGATGACACAAAGTTATTCAAAGTCGTTAAATCGCGACAGGATTGTGAAAAATTACAAGAGGACCTTACGAGACTGGGAGACTGGGCGGCTAAATGGCAGATGATGTTTAATGTGAGCAAGTGCAAGGTGATGCATGTGGGAAAAAAAGAACCCGAATTATAGCTACGTCATGCAAGGTTCCACGTTAGGAGTTACGGACCAAGAAAGGGATCTGGGTGTCGTCGTCGATAACACACTGAAACCTTCTGCTCAGTGTGCTGCTGCGGCTAGGAAAGCGAATAGAATGTTGGGTATTATTAGGAAAGGTATGGAAAACAGGTGTGAGGATGTTATAATGCCGTTGTATCGCTCCATGGTGCGACCGCACCTTGAGTATTGTGTTCAATTCTGGTCGCCGCATCTCAAGAAAGATATAGTAGAATTGGAAAAGGTGCAGCGAAGGGCGACTAAAATGATAGCGGGGATGGGACGACTTCCCTATGAAGAAAGACTAAGGAGGCTAGGGCTTTTCAGCTTGGAGAAGAGACGGCTGAGGGGAGACATGATAGAGGTATATAAAATAATGAGTGGAGTGGACCAGGTGGATGTGAAGCGTCTGTTCACGCTTTCCAAAAATACTAGGACTAGGGGGCATGCGATGAAACTACAGTGTAGTAAATTTAAAACAAATCGGAGAAAATATTTCTTCACCCAACTTGTAATTAAACTCTGGAATTCATTGCCGGAGAAAGTGGTGAAGGCGGTTAGCTTAGCAGAGTTTTAAAAGGGGTTGGACGGTTTCCTAAAGGACAAGTCCATAAACCGCTACTAAACGGACTTGGAAAACTCCAAAATTCCAGGAATAACATGTATAGAATGTTTGTACGTTTGGGAAGCTTGCCAGGTGCCCTTGGCCTGGATTGGCCGCTGTCGTGGACAGGATGCTGGGCTCGATGGACCCTTGGTCTTTTCCCAGTATGGCATTACTTATGTACTTATGTCCTCTACTTGGCTCACTTTTATTACATAGAGCAGTGATTTAACCTATTGTGATGTCATAGTGGCTCATTCCACTAATAAGAGCCAACCTCATTAGTGATGTCACAATGGCTTGATTGTATAGAATGTTTGTACGTTTGGGAAGCTTACCAGGTGCACTTGGCCTGGATTGGTCGCTGTCGTGCACAGGATGCTGGGCTCGATGGACCCTTGGTTTTTTCCCAGTGTGGCATTACTTATGTACTTATGTACTTCATCAATACTCTGTAATCCCTGTTACTATGTAAGTCGCATTGAACCTGCTCTGAGTGGGAAAGTGCGGGGTACAAATGTAATAATAAATAATAAATAAATATTGTGGGACATGCTCAGGTGTCCTGCAGTAACTTCCAAATCTGCATGAGCTAACTGCGACCTAAAAAATATTTAACATTTTCCTTTAGGGAGCATGTCAAGGGGCCAGAGATTAGGCAATTCCTGCACTAAACAGTTAGAGCAACTACATTACTGGCACACTATTCAGTTAGCGCAGGATTACCGCGTCAGCCCTTACTGCCTACAAAATGGCTGACTTTGCCAGAGAGATTCACCGTGTAGGCATTTGTCTTCAGGACACATGAAGTTGGTTGTGCTGGAATCTTTAAATACAATTATCTTAAATGTATTATTTTTTTTCAAATATAAATTTATTTTTAGTAGTTGGTGTCCTGTTAGGGGCCCTTTTACCAAGCCCCGGTGAAAAGGGCCCTGCGCTAGCGGCAAGGGCTCTTTTTGCCATGCGTTGTGTGGCCCTTTTTACCGCAACGGCTAAGAAAGGTTGAAAATAGCCATTGGCCATGTGGTAAGATGGCTCTTATCGCATGACCATGCGAGGTGGAGCAGTTACCGCCATAAGGGGTCCCGTGCTAACCTGGCAGTAACTGGGTAGCACACGGTGCTGCCCGATTACCGCCGGGTTAGTGCTGCGTTAAAAAATACAGCCGTATTTTCCCAAACGTGGGAAATGGTGCATGCTGGCGATGAAACTACCACCAGCACCTGTGTCGGTATGGCAGTAGCTCCAGATTAGTGTACGGTAAGTCCTCATTGGGCTTACTGCCGCTTTGTAAAAAGGCCCCTTAGTTTCCTTGGTGACCCCACCGAAGTATTCAGCTAGAAACAGAATCAGTTCATCACGTACTTATCTGAACCTTCACTATCCAAGCTGCATTGGACTCAGATACAAATCAACCTATGCATCCAATTTTTCTTACTTAAGTATGCAAATGTGGAATGCACTACCAAAGAGTGTGAAAACGATACACGACCATCAAAACTTCAGGCGATCTTTAAAGACCTATCTGTTTTACAAGGCCTACCCTACTGATTCTACTTAAATACCTCAACTCTACAATGCATCTATACATACATTGCAATGGACATTTTTATTTATTATTTCCTTGTCCCTTATTGTACCCATTTACCCCTACCTTACCTGACCCTTTTTCTAATTGTATTAATACCTACCGTACTTGGCGTTCACCATTACGGTATTTTGTAAGCCACATTGAGCCTGCTAATATGGGGGAAAATGTGGGATACAAATGTTACAAATAAATAAATTAATAAATTCTTGCTTGTAAAATATGTTGGAGATTTTTCCGGAACACAGAACCTGTTTGGAATGTATACACCAATGCACAGGAGATTATTGATAAGTGCCACAACCTTTTGTGCCTCCTGCTTAAAAGATCACCAAGCATCATTTGGAGAGCTGGATGTGAATGTGGAATTGCTGTGGAGTTCAGTTCCGTGAGATAAAACTCTTTTGCTGAATTGCAGTATTAAATCCCACTCCTGTGTAGGGACTAGGCTCCTCTGTGACAGATGAAACAGAAGGACATAATGAGAGCTAGTCATCCTCCTGAATCACACTTGAGATTGCATGAGGAATACTGTGAGACTGAGGTTGCATTTTAAATTAAAATGAGTTTTTCCCTTCGTGGCATGATCTGAGATATTCTGTGAGGAAATGAAAAAAATCCCATTAGCTCCTCCCAGTGGGAATAGACATTATGTTCTGTCAGTGTCAGGGGCTATGTAGTTTTCATGTTTGTCCTCTTGTATGTGAACAGGGCTGGCTCAAGCACGAGGCAAACCAGGAAGCCAGACAGCCACATAAGTTCAGAGAACCATCAACCTTTGCTTTCAACTGTTGTTTACTATTTGAAAGTATGATATCCAATTATGTCTCTTTACAGGATCATTTTAGGAGGGATGATAGGGTAATCAGGATTACTGAGTTTAATTATTAAAATCTTGTGTGTGGGGTGGGGGGGGGGGGGCCTAAGAACATGAAAAGTTAATGCAGGGGGTGCTCAGTGCTGAAGATTCAACAGGGTGTCTAATGACCTTGTACCAACCCAGCACATGGAAATGGCGCATGCATGTTTTCCTTTGTGCAGGTAACATAGTAAATGACGGCAGATAAAGACCTGTACGGTCCATCCAGTCTGCCCAACAAGATAAACTCATTTTACATGGTATGTGATACTTTATACCCGAGTTTGATTTGTCCTTGCCATTCTCAGGGCACAGACCGTAGAAGTCTGCCCAGCACTCTTCTTGTACTAAAAGTTCTGAAGCTAATGTCGAAGCCCCTTAAAATTTACACTCAAGCCCATCCATATCTATTCAGTCACGATCAGGGCGTAGACCATAGAAGTTTGCCCAGCACTGGTTTTGCTTCCCAATTACCAGTGTCGCCACCCAATCTCCACTAAGATTCTGTGGATCCATTCCTTCTAAACAGAATTCCTTTGTGTTTATCCCACGCATGTTTGAATTCCATTACTGTTTTCATCTCCACCACCTCCCGCGGGAGGGCATTCCATGTATCCACCACCCTCTCTGTGAAAAAATACTTCCTGACATTACTCCTGAGTCTGCCCCCCTTTAACCTCAATTAATGTCCTCTAGTTCTACCACTTTCCTGTCTCCAGAAAAGCTTTGTTTGCGGATTAATACCTTTCAAATATTTGAACGTCTGTATCATGTCACTCCTGTTTCTCCTTTCCTCCAAGGTATTGTAACCAGGTGCCCCTAGGTGCAGCCAAGGATAGAACAATCTCCTCCAGCCACAGGCTCCTGGCACAATGAAGAAATAGATGTCCACCAGTAACTTCAAACTTAAGGACTTTTATTCCATGCAGGTTTCTAGTACACAGTTCCAACAGCAGCATAGCACATACCAGGATTCAATACAGGCTTACAGGCTTCAGTCTGGGCTCTTTATCCAGTGTACAATAAACAGCAATTCAATTCCCAAGACAAACAGTTCTTTCAGTTCATCATCACAATTCAGTCACCAAGCAGCATTTTCTACCTTCTATCCTCTTTACCTTCAGGAGAGTTCAATATTTTAGGGACTCCTTCTACCCAAGGGTTTTCCCCTGCATCAGCTTCACAGTGAATTCGATACTTCCTCTCACCCAAGGAATTTCAGCCTGCTTCAGTACTTTAGGGACCTCCCTGCCCTAGGGTTTTCAGCCTGCAACTGCCAGTACTTTAGGGACCTCCCTGCCCAAGGGTTTTCAGCCTGCAACTACTTCTCTCTCCTGAACTGAACTGAACTTCTGGGACTCCTTCCCACCTGCCTAATCAATCCCTGGCTTCAACTACCACAACCAATCCTTCTCCTTCCATTAGCTTCCTCACACCCAAACCAGCTGAGTTAAGCATTAGACTAATGAGACCAATGATGAGCTCCTGCACACAGGGTTTCCTAACTCTCTTTCTGCCTAGTGGCAGCCACTCTACACAACCTGCCAGCTTACACCCATGTCTTCCCTGATTGCAGCTAGGAGTCCAGTCCGGGTTCTTCATCTCCCCCTCTGGCTCCTTGCCTGCAATGCCTTCTGGGACTTGTATTTCAGACTGAAACTGCCTTAACCCAACTATCCTGGAGGTGACTTTATCACAGTATACATGTTCAGGTCAGCATGTTCACATGTATACATGTTCAGGTGTCGTTGAATTTTCTATAATGACTCAGGGCAATGTAGCCCCAAGAGAGGCTGTATTCAGTTGAATTAGAACCATAGAGGAGATGGAGGAAACTGGTCAGAAACAAGACTCTCTTGGAAGCTAAACAAGAAGTTCCACACAGATTAAGATATCTGTGCATCTCCATATATACGAGAGTGGCCTAAAATACCCTTGTAAGAATTCCCTTTGCTCCTCTGAAATGCTGTGAAGATTTGATATGGATAGGTTGAAATTTACTACAGTCACCCATGTTACCATTGTTGGAATGTAATTGTATTTTACATGCATTGCCTGTCACCTATTATTTCTCTGTGATTACTCTGTGACCTCTGATGTGAATTACTTAGAGAGGTCACACAGCTATGCAACTTCCTGTGGGGGATAGATGCAGCACATGCAGCACATGGAGCACATGGAGCTCATGATCTCTCCTAACCTGAGAGGATCTATGGTGGTGTGAGCATCCATTACCATCTAAGCACATGGAAGGAGCTGATAATACAAATGTATAGTAATATGTATATATAAGCCTGTCTGATTATAATCTAACTACAAACTGTGAGTAAACAGATGTTTTGTTACTTCAACTTTAAAGTGACTCAGCAGTGAATTATTCAGGGGTGAATGAGAGAGAGATGAAGAAAGAAATTAACATTTCTAAAGCTGAAGCTGTGTGTACTAAAATCTGCTAATTATTTACTACAAATAATCCAACAAAAGGGTTATGGGCCCAGGGCTCAGGAATTGAAAAAGAAGAGAAATATTACCAGGCAGAAAAAAAGGCCACATTTTTCTCTTAAGTTTTAAAGGAAAGATTCAGTCTGTCTCTCTCTCCCCCCACACAGCAGACAGAAGGCTAAGAAAATGGCTGAGGGAAGAAATTCACCATTTTTCTATTCTCTCAAGGTGCCTAAATTAACTGAGTTTAATTATCGGCAGTGGGAACTAAGATTCATATGTCTCCTTCGAGCAAAAAGATTAAATATATGCTTAGACCAAGACAGAACAGCTGAAAATATGGCTGAATGGGACAATGCAAACTATTATGTGAAGTGCATGCTTTTGGAAGCTCTCTCAGAGAAACAAGCCATATTAGTGGAGGGAAAAGATACACCAAAGGACATTTTATATAAACTGAGAACTATGTATGCAACTACATATGCAAAGCAGCAACCAATTTGGCTAGCAGAGTTGAATGAAACCAAATTAAGGGATAAAAGTAAATGTAATGATCACATTATGCATCTTATGTCTTCATTTCAAAAGTTAGAACTTTCTGGAATTCCCATGTGTGATGCATTGAAAAGAGCATTTCTTTTTACCTCACTACCAAAGAAGTTTGATGTTTTTAGGTCTGTAAATGAGGCCATTGAAGGGCAATCTTTTGAACAGGCAACATCAAAACTAAGGCAGGAATGCATAATAAATGATTCTGAGGAGATCTGTTCTCAAAGCAAGTCAGAGAGAAATGAAACAAATTTCTTGGCAAAGAACAGAGGAAGGCGGAGCTATGGGAAAACTCCACCCAAGGGCAAGCTGATTTGCTACTCATGTGGAAAGGAGGGACATGTATCTAAATGGTGTAAGGAAACACAAAACACTCCCTCTAGCTCACCTAAGCCAATGGAACTAAAGAATTTTCAAACCAGGAAATGTATGAAGGACAAAGATAAACACAAGGGCTTTCTAATGGCAGAAAAATCTTTGACTATGGTAAATAATAATTCAAATGAAAGTACTTGGATTTTGGATTCGGGGAGCACATGCCATTTAACCAATTGTAAGGATTTCTTTCAGGAAATGTGTCCAGAGGAAGGTATTCTTAAAACTGCAAACGCAGGGACTGCTAAGATCCAAGCAAAAGGTATTGGATTCTTAAAATGCAAAGTGTCTAATGAAGTTAAAGAAATTCCTGTAAGTGATGTCTTGTATATTCCCCAAGCAGTTTGCAATATGCTTAGTGTATCTACATTAGATAAGAAGGGATTTGTGATTCATTTTGAAAACAGTAAGTGCACAATCTCTAAAAATGATGAAGTGTATGCTGAAGCTTTTATGCATAATGATGTTTATAAGCTGAACATTTCAGGTGAAGCCTCACATATGGCGCAAGTAAGGAAGAATGATGGTAAATGTAGTCTGGAAATCTGGCACCGCCGCCTGGGACATCGTGATTCTAAGGTGATCCAGGATCTTTACAGTAAGCAACTAGCCACTGGCATTCAGATAAGTGCAGATGCTGGTAAAATGGAGAAATGCATAGACTGTGTTACTCAAAAAGGTGTGAGACCCTCATTTCCTGCATACACAGGAAATAGGAGTAATAAAGTGCTGGACTTAATACACAGTGACTTATGTGGACCGTTTAATATCCCATCATTGGGAAATAACAGATTTGTGCTAATATTCTTGGATGATTTCTCTAGATATTGTGTGGCCTATTTGCTGAAAGAAAAAAGTCAAGTCACAGACATGCTGAAGAAATACGTAGCCATGGTGAGAAATAAATTTGAAAGAAAACCAAAGGTTCTTCAGACCGACAATGGTGGTGAGTTCACTTCACAAAGCATGCGCACATTTCTAGAACAAGAAGGCATTCAACATATCACAACAGTAGCTTATACACCAGAGCAAAATTCTGTTGCAGAGAGAAAATTTAGGTCACTTGTGGAAATGACCAGATGTATGCTGTCAGATAGCAATCTCCCTAAAAGACTATGGGGGGAAGCCATTCTCACAGCAGTGTACCTACAAAACAGAATACCAACTAAAGGCGCTGAGCGCACACCACATGAGACATGGCATAAGAACATTTGGAAGTACAGCATATGCTCATATACCAAAGCAAAGAAGGCATAAGCTGGATTCCACAACAGAAAGGGGCATTTTAGTTGGCTATGCTCCAGGACACAAAGGATATAGAATTTTGAATCTGAAAACTGGCATTGTTGGCATAAGACATGTTACATATTTTGATGAAAACAAAAGGGTTGATAAAGGCTGGATTATCCCAGATGAGCCTTATCATCCAGAATATGAAACTAGAACCATAATAGACATGCCAGTGTATATAAATGCCATACCAAGGCAGATGTCTGAAAGCAACTCATCTGTATCTAACGAGGAACAGGCAGAGGAAGCAGACACAGAAAGGATCATTGAAGAAGACAGTACAGTTGGAGAAGGGGAATCAATTGGAGAAGGACTCTCAGATTTAGAGGATGCGGAAAGGTCAGACCAACCTGTTGTCAGACGCTCATCCAGGGAAAACAAAGGTGTTCCACCCCCAAGACTGTCTTACCTAACAAAGTCAGCAGAAGCTCAAGAGCCCTTAACATGGGATGAGATTGAGAAAATGCCAGCAGAAGAAGCTGCTGAATGGCATAAAGCTGCACAAGAAGAAATTGATGCATTGGATAAAAATAATACTTGGATTCTTACAAAATTACCTCCTGGCAAGAAAGCTATAGGATGCAAATGGGTATTCAAGTTAAAAAGGAATGCACAAGGAAAAGTGGAAAGGTATAAAGCCAGATTAGTGGCAAAGGGATATCTTCAAAAATATGGAGAAGATTTTGATGAAGTGTTTGCACCTGTAGTGAAACACACGACAATCAGAACACTTCTGAGCATTGCAGTCTCAAAAGGCATGCAAGTCAACCACATTGATGTGAAAACAGCATTTCTTCACGGAGATATAACTGAAGACTTGTACATGGAACAACCAACAGGTTTCATAAATACAAAACAAAGACAGCTAGTGTGTAAATTAAACAAAGGTCTTTATGGATTAAAGCAAAGTGCAAAATGTTGGAATGATAAATTGCATGAAATATTGACAAATTTAGGATTTAAGCAAGGTGAAGCAGATAAATGTTTGTACACTAGGTGCACAAATGGACAATATGCATACATTTTAGCTTTTGTTGATGATCTGCTCATTGCAAGCAAAAGTGAGCAAGAGTACAAGGACATTGTAAAGTGTTTAAACCTCAATGTTGAGATAAAAGAACTTGGTAATGTGTCATACTATCTTGGTATAGAAATTGAGAAACAAAATGATGGTTCTTATCTTCTAAGCCAGAAGCAGAAAATAAATGAGCTTATTGAAAGTTTAGGTATGCAAGATGCCCAAGTTGTAAGCACTCCCATGATCACTGATTTTCTGAAGGATGAAACAGTAAGAGAACCTTTACCAGATAACATCCAATATAGATCAGCCATAGGTAAGCTTTTATATCTAGCTACCACATACAGGGCTGATATAGCAAATGCAGTAGGAATTTTGAGCAGAAGGGTCAGCTCACCTACCAAATCAGATTGGACTGCAGTTAAAAGGATGGTAAGGTATTTAAAGGGTACCATTGATTGTAAATTAAAGATTTCAGCCAATAGTAATCCAAAACTAATATGTTACTGTGATTCAGATTGGGCAGGGGATCATTCTGATTATAAATCCACAAGTGGATATGTGTTTATGTATGGAAATGTACAAATTTCATGGGCCAGTCATAAACAAAGTATTGTGAGTTTGTCTTCTACAGAAGCTGAATACGTGGCCGTATCGGAAGCGTGCAGAGAACTGATCTGGATTGAAAAACTTATGCTGGATTTTGGAATAGCTGAAAAGAGACCAATCCAGATAATGGAAGATAATCAGAGCTGCATCCGACTGTCACAGAATGACAAGGTTCAGTCACGCACCAAGCATATCGCAACGAAATACCACAACGTGCGAGAGTTGGCGAAAGAAGGGGTCATCAGTCTACACTATTGTCACACCAGTGAGATGACAGCTGACATCATGACCAAACCGTTACCCAGAGAACATTTTGTGAATCTGCGTATAAAGCTTGGACTTTGTATGAATAAATAATTGCATGACAGTTATGCATGAGAAGGGGTTTGTTGGAATGTAATTGTATTTTACATGCATTGCCTGTCACCTATTATTTCTCTGTGATTACTCTGTGACCTCTGATGTGAATTACTTAGAGAGGTCACACAGCTATGCAACTTCCTGTGGGGGATAGATGCAGCACATGCAGCACATGGAGCACATGGAGCTCATGATCTCTCCTAACCTGAGAGGATCTATGGTGGTGTGAGCATCCATTACCATCTAAGCACATGGAAGGAGCTGATAATACAAATGTATAGTAATATGTATATATAAGCCTGTCTGATTATAATCTAACTACAAACTGTGAGTAAACAGATGTTTTGTTACTTCAACTTTAAAGTGACTCAGCAGTGAATTATTCAGGGGTGAATGAGAGAGAGATGAAGAAAGAAATTAACATTTCTAAAGCTGAAGCTGTGTGTACTAAAATCTGCTAATTATTTACTACAAATAATCCAACAACCATATGACTCCAGAAACAGGAGGACACATTGATCCAGTCCGGGTTTTGCTTCCATTGAACGCAATGGAAGAAAAACCCAGACTGGCTCAATCTGTCCTCCTTTTTCTGGAGCCATATGGTAACCCTACCCGTACTCACACCAGGCAGTCATGGCGACCTGATGAGCTTTTTCTATATTAAAGCATTTCAGTTTAATCCTGGATTGGTTGAATTGTACTGCTGTATTATGATGTCATCAAACATTGCCCAACTTGCACTCAGGTTAGTGTGTGAACTTGGATCTTGGGCTGAGAATGAAGGAAGCCAACCTAGTTAACCACATTATGCTGCACCAAGTTTCATTAGCAAAGAGATGTTCTGTGTTAGCATAATGTAGGCTTTAAATTTAGGATTCTGGGCACACACAGAAATGTATTTCTGCTTAATTATCCAAGCGTGGTGTAGCCTGACTTTTCTAGTTGTGAAGTATTCTATAAATAGATATTATTATTGCTAAAACAATTATATTTCACCTGGAATTTGTCACTTTTAAGCAAATTACATTCTCCGAAGGCAAATCACAAAGCAGGTACTTCAAAACCCAAGTTTCTCTGGTTTCTGTATTGCTATTTGAATGAATTAATGGACGTCACAGTTTCATTTCTACATGAGATGCTGTTGCTGCCCCTGTTGTGTATCAGGGGAATGGAAGGCTGAGTCCATTACTCTTTATTTCCACGGATCTACCTGGGGTCTTTCAAACTGTGCCTTTCCCCTAAACAGATATAGAGCAATTGCATTTTGCATGACGGAGATATATATTAACATTAGGCACAGTAGGTCCTGAAATGGAGTTTTTGTGAAGCATATATCAAAGAAATGATTTTACAGCATGAGAGTATGGCATTTGTTTTCATCACTTATCCATCACTACAATGGGCTATAATTCAAAGTCTGAATTGTTGTATGTTTGCCAGCTGACAGGAGTGGCTTAAGGCAATCTGTAGGAGAGTTTCTTCCTAGGGCTTGGAAGAGTAGCCCAATGGTTACTGCAGCAAGCTGAGACCAAGAGAAGCCAGGCTTGAAATTCTGCTTCTCCCACTGATGCTCCTTGTGACCTTGAGAAAGCGATTTCACCCTTTGTTACCACCAGTGTTGTTTTTCTAGCAAAAAAGGTGCCGGTACTCAAATGCTAGGCCACCCTTCAGGAGTGGGGTAATCACTGAGGGATCCACCCCATAATAGCCAGGCCACCTGCAACCAGTCATAGAATCTATGACAAGACAGAATTGGTGTGTAGAGCCTGAGCTCTTTCATTAAAACTTGGGTTCCTTGGGCCAATTTTAGCAGGCAATGGAAAAGGTGCCGGTACTCAGTACCCCCGAGTACCCCCTCAAAAAAAGCCCTGGTTACCACAAATTCAAAGTCGGGGCCTCAGTTATTAACTGGATTGCACCGTGGCAGCCTGCCCGGATCTTCAGTGGTATTACCTAGATATGTGCCGCTGAATGTCTGGATTGGGCCTGGTCAGTTGAAGTTTATGGGTAGAAGTCCCTCCTACCTGGATAAGTCCCGTTGACAATTGACTCTTAAGTATTTTTTCCAATTCTGTGTCTGTAGGGCAAGTGCTTTGTAAATAGGGCCTTTAGACTGAAAACATTCTGTGGCAGGCAGGCAACTACCTACTATACCTGGATTTAAACTTGCCTTCAACTTGGGTTTGGAAAGGTGAGGAATTGAGTTGAAATCCACCATCATTCCTTTCTACAAAAAGTTGATTCTTGGCCTTGCATTTTTGCTGCTCCCTACAAACCATATTTCTTATTACATCTTTTCCTTCACCTGGTCTTTTGTTCTATTCCTTTCTAGCTCCTGAGCTAAATCTCCTCTAAAAGTAGGGCAACCACACGGCATTCTAGGAGATTCCAAGGAGCTGAGAAACCAGGTGATTCAGATATGTTTGCTCAAACTCTTGTCACTGTCTTTAACATCTGGAATTCAACTTACTACAACTGACTGTTTAAATATTATATGAATGGGAAGGGGGAAATAGATAAATAGAAATTATTTAGGGCTCAGGAAAATGTGCTGGGACGACACATTTGGAAAGTGAGGTACCTCATCTATCCAGAGCAGATATAATACCCCAGAAACAGCAGTGGTCCAGACATCCTCATGATTTTTGATGAGCATGCTTCAACCCTGTTCTAGAGAGACCAGTTCAGTGCTCACTCAGTCTCTGGCCCCTTCTCTGGGACTGGCAATTTGGATGCCCGGTGGCATTAATTGCAATTGTGCATTTTGAATACTTATTTCCATTGAGTGGGAATCTATAATTCTCAACTTGCTTGATAAAAACCACTGAATATACGTATGCAGAAGAATCATTTTCATGCTGAAAATAATTTAAATATATTAAATGATGTTAGATCTTTCATAGTTCCAAGTTAAGTTTAATTGATATGCTGTCATTTGGTCAGACCATCAAGGTAGTTTATATCGTAACAATTAAAATAAGTCTTCATGAGTAAAAGATTATGGGCCCTGTTTACTAAGCAGCGTTATAGGCACGTTTTTAACGCACGCTAACCATGTACACGCGTTAATTATGTACGTGCCTACAATATCCCTATAGATGCCTACATGGTTAGCGCACACATGCCTACATGGTTAGCGCACACACTAAGTGTAGGTGTGCTAAAAACACTAACTCACCTTAGAAAACAAGACCCCTTGGGGAGAACTGGTAATGGAGTGAAGTCTGGGTGAGTTTGCCCAGGGGATTACTAAATCATATCTGGCTCCTGACCAGGGGCTGGGAGGAGTGATGGGAGTGGTTATTGACTGGGTGGAGATAACTTCTTTTGCTGGAGCTAGTTCCTTCTCCCCCTCGCCACTAGCCGACGATGGCCAGCGTTTCGTGCCACTGCTTCAGGGTCTAAGTGGCGGGGCTGTTTCTGTGAATGGAGAATAAAGGTGAAGTCACTCTCACGTGATAACGCGGTAACGACAAATACCAAACGATCTGTGAACAACAGTACATGAAACTGGCTCAAATTGCTTCTTCCGTGCCTCTCTTAGCAAAAGAGTGATTTAAACATGGCCTCCTATTTATACGGTTGGTGACGTAAGATGCTCTCATTTTAGGATGAAAATTGTTAAGGATGTCTGTGAGGATCAACAACTTAGAAAAAGTGGCACCATTCGATCTGTGAATTCAGTCCATTCAGTTCCAGCGATTTAAGCTGGAAAATCCACTTCTGTTCTTGCTGCAGAAGTGCCTTGCGATCGTCTCCTCCTCTACTGGATCGGTGGACAGATTGTAAAACAATGCACTTAAAGTCCTCAAAATTGTGGCATTGTTGTTTACAGTGCGCCACTAAAGGTGACCCAATCTGGTCCACATGTAGGGCGCTCTTGTGTTCAGTTAAACGGGTCGTTAACTTTCTAGATGTCTGACCAACATATATTTTATTGCAAGGGCATTTTAGACTGTAGATCACATGGTCCGAAGCACACGTGGAATAGGTCTTCAATGTATACTTTGTAAACTCAGATGTCAATTCCATCATTTGACAAAAGGTACAGTTGCCACATTTAAAGTTCCCTGGGTTAATCTGTTGTTGGCTGAATGTTGTATCACATAACGTGGCAGGGCTTAAATGCTCTTTGAGGTTTTTATTCCTACTGTATGCAACCCGCATCTGTGAGTCTTTCAGAGCGGGAATAGTTTGGATCAACTACCAGTGTTTTCTTATAATCTTTATTTATTAAATTTTACATTTATATCAATATAACATAAATGTAGGAAATACAGAAGAAATTATTACAAAGCAAGAGAATTACCTGCAAGTTTGAATCAAAAATATTTCTAATTTTTACTTTGTCCACAACATAATGAATCAAGAGCTAGGAAATTCTGACATTAAAGTATTTAAATAAGGGGAAACAGAAAGAAAAGAAAAAAAAAAAAAAAAAAAGGAAGAAAAGGAAAATAAATAAATAAATAAATCTCTCTTTCCCCCTTTTCTCCCCCTCTTCCCTCTCTTCCCCCTTCTTCCCCTTCCTATTTTAACTGAGCGGACGGGAATTACAAACAACCACAGCCGATTCTAACAGCATTACCTTAATTATGGGTACTATTCCTGGGGTATAACATTCTTTTCCTTTGCTTCAATGAAATCTAATAATTTCTTAGGGTTAAAAAAAAGGTAGTTCACCAAATTCAAGGTAATACAACATTTACATGGAAATTTCAAAATAAAAGTTCCACCTAATTTTAAAACCCGTGGTTTATACATCAAAAATTCCTTTCTTTTCTTCTGAGTGATTCGCGCCAAATCAGGGAAAATTTGTATTCTTTGACCCATGAATAAATCCTTCATATGCCTGAAATATAGCCGCAAGATGTTATTGCGGTCGAGTTCAAGTGCGAATGTCACCAGCAATGTAATGCGTTCGGTAATTAAATCAAGAGAAGACTCCAGGAATTCTGTGAGGTTCAATTCCATGGTAGGAGACACCTGAGGTTTATCTTTAGGTAATGAAAATGTCCCAGTAATATACTGGGTTCTCATTATAGGGGGATAACCCTCTTCTGAGAGTCCCAGTATATCTTTGAAATATTTTTTCAACATATCCAATGCATTAATTAAAGGAGATTTGGGGAAATTTAAAAATCTCAAGTTACTCCTCCGTCCATTATTCTCAAGGTATTCCAATTTTCGATCCTGGATTTCTCGTTCCTTAATTAAAGCCTCTGTTAAATTTTGTAATTTCTCAATCTGTCCTTCAATTTTTTGAGTCTTAACATTCTGCTCTTGAACTTGTTCAGCCATTAATTCATTAGATTTCTTTATATCGGTGATTTCATTTTTTAAGGAAGAATTCAGCAGAAGTAGATTGTTATTCACTCCCTGGATAGCATCCCACAATATATTCATTGTAACCACTGCAGGTCTTTTCAAAACTCCGGTACTCACGGCCTCGATCTCCCGGGCAGTTGTAGCAGATCCTCGAAGAGAGTCCTGCATTGCTGTTCCTCTGTCCGGGGTAAATGTGCTCGTGGGTCCTCCCTCAACAACCTCTGTAGAACCAGGATTCTCCAATGGTTCCAGTCATTGTGACCCCAGGAGCAACAAATCGCTTCCAGGTCGCGGAGGTGCAGTGTGGGAGGGAAGGCTGAGCGTTACTTCCTCAATGCTGCACTCAGCTCTCAACTGGGCCGAGTTCATCGAAGTGGGTGTCCGAGTTCCAGGGACCCCAACCCCAAAAGTGTCCAGAGTCGTCTGACGAGTGGTGGAAATAGTCTGCGGGACCACGGAGGTAGGAACCGCCACCTTTCCTTTTCTCTTCCCCATCGATAGGTTAGAGAAAATTCCGCTACAGCAGCGCGTCTGTGGAAAACCTCAGGAGCAGGCTGACCCGACATCCGTTCACGAAGCCATCTTGATTCATTTCAACTCCCAGTGTTTTCTAATAATTTTGGTCACCTTTGACGAGCTTGAGTTGTTTTGCATAACATAGGTTAATATATTGCTGTCAGCTTGTCTATCAATGTTTCTCGGTGTTAGCAAAAGTTCATGATGGTTAAATTTTGCTCGCTGATCAGCTGCGCGTACCACATGTTTAGGGTATCCGCGCCTTAATAACCTAGTTGATAGTTCTTTAGATTGACATTTAAAATCTTCATCTCTTGAACATATATGACGATGTCTTAAGAATTGAGAAAATGGCAGACTATTCTTCAAAGAAATATGATAGAAATGTATTTCTATCTGTGCTTTTATGGTAGACTGTTGTTGTAAAGCCTGTTCCTACATTCTCAATAAATACATCTAAGAAAGAAATTTTATTTAGATCAGAATGTAGAACAAATTGAATCCATGGGTGACATTTATTAAGGTCATGTACAAACTGCTGCAAAGTTAAATCGTCACCTGCCCACAGCAGAAAAATATCATCTATATATTTATTTATTTATTTATTTTATTGCATTTGTATCCCACATTTTCCCACCTTTTTGCAGGCTCAGTGTGGCTTACAATAAGTTGTGAGTGATAGAAATACAGTTTGTTACTACTCGGTTATGGATTACATTGTGAGGAGTTAAGCGAGACAAACTCAGAGTATCATTAAGGAATATATCAATGGAAAAGAGCAGTTAAACATTGGGGGAACAACGGGAAACTAAAAGGGCCAGTACATAACAACAAGAAGCATATGGCATACATTTCCTGTGAGTAGAAGTATGAATGTGGTGAGATTACAGGGGATGAGAATTCAGAGTGGCTGTATTGAAGCGTTGTTGAACCGTGGGTGTGGGCTTTATGTGTTTTGGTTCTTTCCGTAAGTATTCTCAAAAAGATGGGTCTTCAATAGTTTGCGGAAGGTGGCTTGCTCGTAGGTCGTTTTCAGGTTGCGCGGCAGTGAGTTCCAAAATTGCGTGCTCATGTAAGAAAAGGTTGACGCGTGCAAACGCCTTGTATTTCAAGCCTTTGCAATTAGGGAAGTGGAGGTTGAGGAAAGTTCGGGATGATCTTTTAGCATTTCTGGGTGGTAGATCTATTAGATCAGACATGTAGGCTGGGGCTTCACCGTGAATGATTTTGTGGACTAATGTGCATGCTTTAAAAGTAATGCGTTCCTTATGTGGGAGCCAGTGTAGCTTCTCTCGTAAGGGTTTTGCACTTTCATATTTTGGTTTTCCGAAGATGAGTCTGGCTGCTGTGTTCTGGGCTGTTTGGAGTTTCCTCAGTATTTGCTCTTTGCAACCTGCGTATAGTGAGTTGCAGTAGTCCAGATTGCTGAGTACGAGGGATTGCACTAGGCTGCGAAAGACGGATCTTGGGAAGAATGGTCTTATTCTTTTCAATTTCCCCATGCAGTAGAACATCTTTTTGGTTGTGTTGTTTGCATGGGTTTCGAGTGTTAGGTGGCAGTCGATAGTGACTCCAAGGATTTTTAACGTTTCTGAGATTGGAAGGTTTAGTTTTGTATTGTTTATAGCGGTGAATTCATTCGTGTTGTACTGGGAAGTGAGTATCAGGCATTGAGTTTTTTCTGCATTTAGTTTCAAGCGAAATGCATCTGCCCAGGTGCTCATGATGTGTAGACTTTGGTTGATTTCATTGAGGATCTCTTTAATGTCTTCTTTGAAAGGGATGTATATTGTTACATCATCAGCGTATATATATGGGTTGAGGTTATGATTTGATAGGAGTTTTGCCAAGGGGATCATCATTAGGTTGAAGATGGTTGGTCCGCATTCAGGTGTCCATGCAGCAGACGTGGTTGACTTTGATGTGACTTGATATGACTGCTGGGTTAGGAATCCCTTGAACCAGTTTAGGACATTTTCTCCGATGCCAAAATATTCAAGTATGTGTAATAGGATTTCGTGGTCAACCATGTCGAAGGCACTTGACATGTCAAATTGTAGGAGGAGTATATTGTTGCCGGTTGCAATCATTTGTTTAAACTTAGTCATAAGGGTAATTAATACTGTTTCTGTGCTGTGGTTCGATCGGAATCCTGATTGGGCATCATGCAGTATTGAGTGTTTGTTTAAATAGTTTGTGAGTTGTTTAGTTACCATTCCTTCGGTTATTTTGGTTATTAGTGGTATGGATGCTACTGGTCTGTATATAGTGAACCCAGAGGCTTATTTTAGAATAGAGAGTGGATGTGTACACATATTTCTGCTCAAAAGCCCTCATGTGCACTTCCACACCCTGTACTCAATTACGTTTAGGGGCTATGCTAGTGTACAGTGCTGGTATTCTGATGTGTGAGGGGAAAAATTGTTACTGTAATGACTGACAGGGAGATGTAATCAGAGGGAGGGGTAAACAGATACAAAAGTGTCTGCCATTTTCTTCCCAAACCCCTGCCGGGACCCATAGAGCGAGGGGGTATCCTGCCTGGCACATAAGCAGGGGCTGCCGCTGTGACAGAGTAATCCTTGCTGAAAAAGCAGAAGTTGAACTACACGCATCCATTTACACCAAGGGAAATGTAGTGTAAATATCGGCGAGTAGATGTAGGCGCAGAGGGGCATATTCTATAACAGGGTGCGTAAATTTTGGAATGCCCATGAAATGCCCATTTCCCCGCTCATATCCACGCCCCTTTTTGCCTCTGCTCATTACAGAATATGATGACTGAGTTATGTGCATAAATTCTAAATATTGCCAGTTAGTGTCATTATTGCTTCTTAAGTGCTGTTAAAAACACTGATTGGCTTGTTAAACCAATTAAGTTATGCACTTTGTTATAGAATGTACTTGGATTTTAGTGTGGAATGCTAGGCGCGATATACAGAACCTGGGGGTTAATATTTTACTACAAATGATAAAATAGAAAAGAGGATGAAAGAAAGGAATTAATATGATTTGAAGGAAAATCCAGTACTTTTTAGCAATTGTACACTTTATATTTTATTATCTTAATGGATTTCACGTTAAATACAATTTGCATGGTAATCTTATTAGTGTCTCTATGCTAAAATATTCCAACTTGACGATGAGTAAATTACCCCCATCGCCATGAAATTATCCTAAAAATATATTCAGCTATGCTGAGTCTTTGGTGGTGTGGGGTCTCATTTCTGAAGGCTTGGTAGGCGTTTTCTGCTTGAGGGGGAAAATCCCTAGGAAACGAGGTCCCGTGGATTTGATGACTTTTAAAAATTCTACCCTTGTCCTTGTTTTGGAAATGTAGCCCTGTGAGGCTCTGCTAGCCGCAGTCGTGTCACTGTGGCCGTGCATCTCTGATAAGTTGCCTGGATTTTTCAGAGGCTGCATGTGAATGCTGTGTCGGTGGACTCATTGCTCTGGGAAATATTTCGCTATGATCAAACTGAAGAAAGAAAAGTCATACAGAATTCAATGCCGCAGGGCAACTGCAACGTACATTTTGGCCTTTTCTAACTGGGGGAAAAAAAAGTTTCCATTTCTTTTTCCATGAATAGGGCTCTTATCTGTGTCTGTGTGTGTAGAAAAGCTCCTTTCTGATTTAGGCAGCCCTCTCCCATACATTAACTCTTTGGTGCCTGGAAATTTTATTTTAAATGGTCAAAATGCTTTATAGAAAATGCTGTCCCTCAGAACTCTCAGGCTCTGATATTCAAAGGATTTATGCTCCTGACTTTGACAGTTATTCTAATAAAATGGCATCTGAAAATTTGCTAGGTGTGAGTGCATGAATCTTTACTCAACGGGTCAATATTCAAAGCAATTTAAATGACCAAAAATGGCTCCTGACCAGTTAAATCTCTAGTCATTTTGAGTGGCACTCAGGCGCCCTTTTACTAAACCATGGCAAAAACTGGCCTGCGGCAGCACGAGTGCATCTTTTGAGCGCATACCGGGCCAACTTCTACCGTGTCCTGGAAAAAGGGCCTTTTTTAAGGGGCCAGAAAACGGACGTGCGGTAAGATAAAAACCAGCACACGTCCATTTTCGACCTAAGACCTTACTGCCACACATTGACTTAGTGGTATTTGCTACCTGGGCGGCAGGCATGTAGCGCTCCCACTGCCGTTTACTGCCAGGTAAGCGCCACCACGCGGTAGAAAATAGAAAATATTTTTTACCGCATCTTTTCGGCACACGCCAAATTGAGAATTACCATCCAGGGCAGGCGGTAGCTGGGTAGCAATGCCGGTTTGGCACACACTGGATGCACGTAAACCCTTACGCACCATTGTAAAGGGCCCCAGTTAGTGCCGCTGAAAATGCCCAGTTAGGGGTGAATTCTATATATGGCGCAAAAAATATTTGTCGCTGAAAAAAACTGCGCTTAGCACTATTCTATAAACCTCACTTAAAGTTAGGTGTGGTCTATAGAATACTCGTAGCACCTGTTCCTGTGACTAAAATTTAGGCACGATCATTTACCATTTACACCAACTAAAACCTGGTGTAAATGCTCACGACTAACTTAGACGCAGATCAAGCCTATTCTATAACAGTGAACATAGAGGCAGATGCAGCAACCAAACGTAAAAAAATCTAAATCGTTAAAGTCCCTAACGATTTTAAAATAACGAAAAATGCACCAAAAAAAAAAGTCACACATGCTGAGATCGGTAGTGAAACGTACAATGTATCAAAGAATCACAATACACATCGTTAATCGGCCCCCAAATCATGCGCAGAGCAGCCAAGCGTTATGTTAGCTGCTCTGCGCATGCCACAAACAGTCAAAATACAGTCAAATCGCAAGCACATGGCTCCCAAATAAAAACAAAAATAAAAAAAAAGGGTCGGGAGGGGGCAAGGGCGCTCATCAGGAGCGTCCTGTACAGACGGCCTTGCCCCCCCCCCCGCTGCTCCCCACTTTCCGCCGCTCCCCCCACCCCGAAAAAGCAAAATTCTAGCAGCCCCTGCCCCCCTCCCTTCCTCACTACTCTCTCACCTCAGCTCCGCCTCCCGACATCCTCCGTCCGTGCCCCGCCCCCTTTTGGGGTCGTCGCCGCCATTCCTCTCCTCCATCGGGCCCCCCTTCCTCTTACCGGGCCCGTGCAGCGCCTCTCTCCTCTGTCCAAAGGCGCTGCACGGGCAAGAAGAAAGCTGAATCAGCTGATGCCTGCCTTCGCCTAGCTTCGATAGAGCGTCTTTCTCCTCCTGGGCCCGCCCCTGTCTGACGTCAGTAACCTACGTAGGTTACTGACGTCAGACAGGGGCGGGCGCAGCAGGAGAAAGACGCGCCATCGCGAAGGCAGGCATCAGCTGATTCAGCTTTCTTCTTGCCCGTGCAGCGCCTTCGGACAGAGGAGAGAGGCGCTGCACGGGCCCGGTAAGAGGAAGGGGGGCCCGATGGAGGAGGGGAATGGCGGCGACGACCCCAAAAGGGGGCGGGGCACGGACGGAGGATGTCGGGAGGCGGAGCTGAGGTGAGAGAGGAGTGAGGAAGGGAGGGGGGCAGGGGCTTCTAGAAGTTTGCTTTTTCGGGGTGGGGGAGCGGCGGAAAGTGGGGAGCAGCGGGGGGGGGGGGCAAGGCCGTCCGTACAGGACGCTCCTGATGAGCGCCCTTGCCCCCTCCCGATCCTTTTTTTATTTTTATTTTTTTATGTGTTTTCTGAGGTCCTTTGGACCAATCACAGCGCTTTTAGCTCTGCTAATGCGCTGGGATTGGCTCAAAGTTTGTTTATTTTTTCACTTAACACTTTTTCCTGGCACAGAGCTGTCCTAACGAGAGGTCCAGACCTCTCGTTAGTTTTCCTGCCTTTTTCCTGCGTAAAGGCAATCGGAAAAGGTTAGTGCATGTCGTTTCAATGGGGTTTTCACACTAATTGCTCATCTCCATTCCGTTTTCGTTAGCTGCTGGCTTCCTCGGTAAAAGCCCTTTGATGCATGCAACGGATCAAATTTTCCTCGTTGGAGAGTCATTAAAGGCTCATTTAGCTTTAGTGCATCTGCCTCATAGTTTCTAGGAATGCCCATGACCCACCCATGCCCCTCTCATTGTCACGCCCCCTTTTGAGATCTGCTTGTTAGAATTTACATGCACTACTGGCAGTAGCAGTAAGCAGGCAGGGGGTGGCAGCAGTGAGCAGGTGGTGTTGGGGAGTGCATTGTTTACCCCAGGCCCGACTTTGTCTCTCGGTGGCCCCTGTTAAACAAAATGTGGGTGGCAACAGGGGTGGATTTAGGGTGGGGAAAAGAAGTTAGGAGCTTAGCACTGATTTTCAACACTAGACTCAAAAAAAAATGGGCTCCTAATTATAGGCAAATGAAAAGCAGGCCTACGTTTATAAGCTTAACTTTTAAGCTCCTAAATTAATGTGACCCCCCCCTGAAAAATTGCCTCTGCTATAGGTTGGAGGTGAGAGGATTTTCTGGGGGCTCACTATGGTTAATGGGGGTTGGCAAAGCTGGCCTGGTGGGTGGACATAGTGGAAGTCCAGCCTCTGAGAGCAGGGTGGAAACTAGATAAAATAGGTCTTTGATTGTCTTAACCCGCCGAGATCCTGAGTACCAAGGGGGAATCCTGGAACTGAGTAGGTGGACTTTGGCTGGTTGCTGAAATCTCTGTCAGGGACAAAGGGGGTCTGAGTTGGGCCCTGTCAAGGGGAACTGTGAGAAGGAGGACGTGCCTGGTGGAAGAAAGACACTACGGGCGGGAGGGACATGGGTAACGAGGAGCCCCACTCCGAGGGTTATCATATTTGCCATGAGAAAAAAAGAGAACTGTTGTTGGTTTGATGTTGATCTCATAGAAGAAAGTTTGAAGTTATCTATTGAGGCTACTGGTCGTTATTTGAAGGTGGACTCTTGCATCTCCCAGGATGGGAATACCCTTCGGCCTACCGGAGATTTTTGTCGGCCTCGGCCTGCACCCAGTTTATCTGAAGCATAGGAGCCAACTTTTCAAAATTATTGGGGGTGCTAAGCCCAATAGAAATGACCCCTCCCTGAACACATACAAGGAATTGTTCTCAATATTAGGGGTGCTCAAGCACCCACAGAGTCGGCTCCAATGATCTGAAGTATAAATCTCTTTTGTGAATTCTTATCCCAGGCGCCTTACCTGGGGAGCTGAGCCAGCGACCCTGGCTGAGGTGTAAACCAGGTGTAAACATTAAGATAAACTTTCAGCTAAGAAGTTATGCTCCTAAATTAGGCTGAAAATAGGCACAAATTTTGTAAGCTAACTGAGGAGCATAAATTCAGGAGCCCAGTGTTTTCTGAATATCAGGCCCTTAGTCTTCAGTGGGGTGTAGACTGAGCAATTATGAGGAAAACAAGTTTTAAAACCATTTACATAGGTTAGATGATTAAGCTGAAAACTAGGCTCCTCAGCCCAGGTAAGAGTAAGCAAAGGCTTAAAAAAAAAAAACCTGAGAAGCGTAGAGGGGTCCCATAGATATGTTTTGGGAACAAAGTGTATATGTGACTTTTTTATATGTGTACATCAGTCTTTAGGCCACCTCATACATTATCCTGCAACATTTGCATACTGAATGCTTGCTTAAATATAGGGACATACAGGAAAAGATTTCATTTTGTTTAGTTTTCGGTGGCATTTTTATAATTTTCTTTGTAGGGCATAAGTGGCCAAGAGCAGCACTGAAACAGAAAGAGAAGGTACCACTAAGTATGGGCTGGCTAGAGCAGACTCTCAAATGGCAGAGTAGCTCCTCCTGGAAGGCAACTATTTCCCCAAACCAGTGATTTCTAAACCTGTTCTGGGGGAACCCCAGCCAGTTAGGGTTTCAGGACATCCACAATGAATATGCAGCATTGTAGACAATACGATGAAATCTTCTGTCTAGTGTGCGGTGGCAGCCAAAAAAGCAAAAAGGATGTTAGGAATTATTAGGAAAGGGATGCAAAATAAGATCAAGAATGTTATTATGCCTCTGTATCGTTCCATGGTGCGACCTCACCTTGAGTATTGGTGCGACCGCACCTTGAGTGTGGTGCGACCGCACCTTGAGTATTGTGTTCAATTCTGGTCACCGCATCTCAAGAAAGATATAGTAGAATTGGAAAAGGTGCAGCGAAGGGCGACTAAAATGATAGTGGGGATGGGACGACTTCCCTATGAAGAAAGACTAAGGAGGCTAGGGCTATTCAGCTTGGAGAAGAGACGGCTGAGGGGAGACATGATAGAGGTATATAAAATAATGAGTGCAGTGGAACAGGTGGATGTAAAGCATCTGTTCACGCTTTCCAAAAATACTAGGACTAGGGGGCATGCGATTAAACTACAGTGTAGTAAATTTAAAACAAATCGGAGAAAATTTTTCTTCACCCAACGTGTAATTAAACTCTGGAATTCATTGCCGGAAAATGTGGTGAAGGCGGTTAGCTTAGCAGAGTTTAAAAAGGGGTTGGACGGTTTCCTAAAGGACAAGTCCATACACCGCTACTAAACGGACTTGGAAAAATCCAAAATTCCAGGAATAACATGTATAGAATGTTTGTACGTTTGGGAAGCTTGCCAGGTGCCCTTGGCCTGGATTGGTCGCTGTCATGGACAAGATGCTGGGCTCGATGGACCCTTGGTCTTTTCCCAGTATGGCATTACTTATGTACTTATATGTACTTATGAGTATTACTTTCAATTCTGGTTGCGTATGTCAAAAAAGATATAGTGGAATTAGAAAAGGTTCAAAGAAGAGTAACCAAAATGATAAAGGGGATGGAACTCCTCTCGTATGAGGAAAGGCCTAAGAGGTTAGGGCTCTTCAGCTTGGAAAAGAGACGGCTGAGGGGGGATATGTTTGAGGTCTACAAAATCCTGAGTGCTATAGAACAGGTAAAAGTGAATCGATTTTTCATTCTTTCAAAATGTACTGTACATAGACCAGGGAACACTCAATGAAATTACATGGAAATACGTTTTAAACAAATAGGAAGAAATCTTTTTCACTAAAAGAATAGTTAAGCTCTGGAACTCGCTGCCGGAGGATGTGGTAACAGTGGTTAGTGTATCTGGGTTTATAAAAGTTTTGGACAAGTTCCTGGAGGAAAAGTCCATCGTCTGTTATTGGGATGGTCATGGAGGAAGCCACTGCTTGCCCTGGGGTTGGTAGCATGGAATATTGCTACTATTTGGGTTTCTGCCAGGAACTTGTGACCTGGCTTGGCCACTGTTGGAAACAGGATACTGGGCTAGATGGACCATTGGTCTGACCCAGTATGGCTGTTCTTACGATCTTATGTTCTTACGAGATAGATTTCAATACCAAGGAGGCAGTGTAGGCAAATCAATCTCTTGAACATTCAATGTGGATATCCCGAAAGCCTGACTGACTGGGGTTCCCCCGGGACAGGTTTGGGAATCGCTGCCCTAAACCAAGGGCCACGGGTTCAAGACTAGCATCTAAAAAAAGGTTCTTCTTTTATTCATGTATAATCCTGGGGCAATTTTATACTTAAATATTATTCTACTTATTTAAATCAATTCTAAAATTCCATTCAAAACGTTTGGCTGTTTTATAAAAGGCGAAGTCAAGGTACAAATGTTCACATTGACAAAAATACTTCATTTCTTGTCTTAATTCAGGAGTTAACTTCCTATTCCAAGCCTCATTTAGAATGCTAGAAAGTAAACCCTTCCTATGCCCTTATAATTTAACATAACATAATATAATATAATATCCTCTAATCTAATTTTAACATGTAGTGTTTTACATAAAGTGACCCTGCTGATAAATCACGTAGGGTTAGAAGGTGGCATTTTTAGTGAAACATAAAAAACGTACAATTTTATTGCACAGTGGGAAGATCTAATTGAAGTCTTATTTAAATCATTGCTGAGTGCTGGGCAGACTGTAACTCTCTCCAGCGTCTGATTATTCGACCAGCTTTTGTCACATTGCCCTGTTATCGGACACTTGTGCAATGCAGAGCTTCTCTCTAATGTGTCCTGTTTCTGTTAAGCAATGCTTCAGACTGTTAAAGCAAAGCTTTCCATCCATATACTATTGACACCATTTTTGTCATATGTGCTAAGTCTGTGTAGTGTGCATGTGAAATAGTGTGTTGATTTATTTATTTATGTTTGTTATTTATATGAAAGTGAGAGTATGCAATGGCACACTTAAATGTACAGAAAAGTGTTACCTATGTATAGTAAGTACACCATGTGCTATTCTATAAGGGTGCATGTAAATTCTACATCGTGTACATAAGTATTGCCTTAGTGGGACAGACCAAAGGTCCATCAAGCCCAGCATCTTGTTTCCAACACTGTAACTGCAAGAGGGTGTACATGTGGGTGGAGCATGGTGGAACATGAGGGGGGCTTCCACTTATATGTGTAACTTACAGAATACTGCAAGTTATGCATGTTGCATATTATTATTATTTGTTACATTTGTATCCCACATTTCCCCACATTTTATAGAACTTAGGCGCTCCCATTTATATTTGCCATTGACCTGGCAGAAAAGGGCAGGCCAATGTGGGTTTATGCCACTGTTTTCTCTAAGCTGAGTGGGAGTCCTTTTACGGTCTATGTCCTGAAACAACAAAGACCATGATCAAGTATATAATATCACGTTCATTGTTGATTCATTATAGAATTGAGAATGAATGAGACTTTTGGGCAGACTGGATGGACTGTTCAGGTCTTTATCTGCCGTCACTTAGTATGTTACTATGTAAGTTTGAGCTACTATCTGGAATGAAGCCAGAAAGGAAATCTACTGTAGCAGCATTTAATTTTCGAAAGGGCAACTAAATTAAAATGAGGAAAATGGTTAAAAAGAAGCTAAAAGGATTAACTGCAAAGTTTAGGACATTAAATCAGGCTTGGATGTTTTTTAAAAATGTCATCTTGGAAGCCCAGACCAGATGCATTCCACTCATTTACAAAAGTGGAAAGAAGACAAAACGACAGCCAGCATGGTTAAAAGGTGAAGTGAAAGAGGCTATTAGAGCCAAAAGAATGTCCTTCAAAGAATGGAAAAAGGACCCAAATGAAGAAAATAAGAAGCAACATAAACACTGGCAAGTTAGATGCAAATCATTGATAAAGAATGCTAAAAGAGAATGTGGAAGAGAAACCTGCCACACAGGCAAAAACTCATAGTAACAACTTTTTTGGGTACATCAGAAACAGAAAGCCTATGCAGGAATCCATGAGATCTTGAAGGAACAAAAGGGGCACTCAGGGAGGAGAAGGCTATAGCAGAGAAACTGAATGAATTCTTTGCTTTGGTCTTTATGTAAGAGATCTACCTGTCCACCGTAGTGGCAGAACACTGGAATCCCACAAAAGGCACAAAGAATAAGACAGTGGGAAATGGACTTTGGCTTTCTGAGGACAAATGGAGGAAACTTGAAAAGTTTAATGAAACACTGTTTATTGGTGATTGAAGACTCGACACAGTACTGTGTTTTGGCCAAAGGCCTGCTTCAGGAGTCTTGATGTTGTATCTGGATGAAAAACATCTAATATGCCAATAGGTCAAAATACCCAAAGGTATTAGAAAAAATAGTCTTGAAAAAGACCGTTGGAAAATCTGTAAGCGCAGCTTTGCTCACTGCTTAATGGTGAATAGCTATATAAAAAGACACACTTGTGGCGTGACGATATATAACATACTGAAAAATCGAGGCAGTGCATGCAAATCAATCTCATGCATATTCATTGTGGATATCCTGAAAACCCAAGAGGACTAGGTGTGCCCCGAGCACTGGGTTAGGAGTTGCTGCTTTAATATAAAAGCTAAAACATTTAACAAATGATCTAAGACAGATGTCGAATTTTAGGCTTTATTAAGCATAGGGTAGGAATGAGAACATGGTCATTGTAGCTGGCAGGGATCCTGAAGGCTCACCAGCTGAAGAGTCCTCTCCGAAGCCCCCCTAAACTGTCTCATACCTGGGGCAGTTGACGGCATGCTTCCAACTTTCGACGCGGATGACCCCCCTGTGCATGCTCAGTTCATGCACATGAACTGAACTTGTGCGGGTTGCTGTTGGTATCAGCAGCTGGAGGTATGTTGCTGATTGCCCTGGATTTGAGGCAGTTCAGGGTGGGAGGGGGGAGCTCTGGAGAGGACTCTTCAGCTGGTGGGTCTTCAGGATCCCTGCCACCCATGTGTGCTGCTGTTGGGTGGGCCTGAATGGAAACTGGGTGGGCTCCTGCCCATGTGGACCCAATTGTAGCTATGCCATGGGTCTGATCTTGCTTATGGGTACCAAAATCTTAAATCTGGCCCTGACAGCCAGCAAGGCAGACGGACAAGTGCTCACGCAAAAAAAAAAAAATTAAAGCTGCTTTTCAAATGTTTGAAACTCATTAGAAAAGATTCAATCCATTCACTTTTAATAAGCAAGCATTTGGAAAAGGACAGAAGCCTGACTGAGGTTTCGTTAATATTTTGAACAGAATGGAGGGATTAGTGCCAACTAGTTCAGGTTTACAATTTGAATGAACTCATTTCTGCTCATAATGAATATCTGTCAGTGTATAGAAATACCTTTTTGAGATGACAAGTACTTTTTCCACTTTGGAAGGGAAGAATCGCTGCTATGCAAGCTAGCTCTTTACATAACTACATACCAGAAATGTCAGATACAAAATGTCATTTTTTTTATCCTCCCCTGCAAGGCCTTTCAACTCACTCAGTGCTGAGGGAGACAGCTAGATGTCATTATATGAAGAGCTCTCTGCTTTTCTGCCCCTTAGGGCTAATTTTTATTGGGAAGTAAGTCTCAACAAAGTCTTTGGGTAGCTGACAGTTCTGAAGAAATATATCAGCAGCTGTGATTGGTGAACGGAGAGGATTATCTGTTGCTGTCCAACTCAAAGAGTCTTGTGCAAGCAGAGCAGGAAATGAAATATAATCCGGAAAGTAATTTCATTCTGTTCTTGTTTTTAAAAAAAAAAAGTTTCATTCCCTACCTTTCTGTCAAAAAGGTTTGGACGGCTTCCTAAAGGAAAAGTCCATAGACCGTTATTAAATGGACTTGGGGAAAATCCACTATTTCTGGGATACGCAGTATAGAATGTTTTGTACTTTTTTGGGATCTTGCCAAGTACTTGTGACCTGGATTGGCCACTGTTGGAAACAGGATGCTGGGCTTGATGGACCTTTGGTCTGTCCCAATATGGCAACACTTATGTACTTATGTAAGCCCAGCATCCTGTTTCCAATAGTGGCCAATCCAGGTCACAAATACCTGGTAAGATCTCAAAAAAGTACAATACATTTTACGCTGCTTATCCCAGAAATAAGCAGTGGGTTTTCCCAAGTCCGTCTTAATAATGGCTTATGGACTTTTCTTTTAGGAAGCTAGTCAAACCTTTTTTAAACCCCACTAAGCTAACTGCTTTTACCGCATTCTCTGGCAACACATTCCAGACTTTAATTATACATTGAGTGAAGAAATATTTTCTCAGATTTGTTTTAAATTTACTACTTTGTAGCTTCATTGCGTGCCTCCTAGTCCTAGTATTTTTGGAAAGAGTAAACAAGCAATTCACGTCTACCCGTTCCACTCCACTCATTATTTTATAGACCTCTATCACATTGCTTTTAGAGGTGCAATAACTCTTTACATAGACCTACTCTTTTGCATTCAGAATCCTGATGCAGGTCTAGTGGCTGAAATATGGCCTGTGTCCAGTCTTGAATTACTGATGATAAAGATCCTTTTAGTACCTTAGAGCACTGTTTGGTGTTTGTGCGTTACCTTCGCTGTGTGTGTGTGTGGTGCCTTCTGAGACATGCAGAGGCTTGTTCTTCTGTTTATTTGCCTGATCTTTGCATTTGGCTATCAGGATCCATAACACGAACAGTCGTGACCTATCCCTGCAGTTTCTGCTTCTTACCCATCTCGCCTGCCTCAACAGGTGGCAGATGGTTCCCAGGAGGAATGATTAGCCACACAATTGTTGATAGTAAATATTAGGCTGCAGCTTATGAAATGCATCAACATGCCATTTCAAACAATTCAGTACCCGAGCCATCTGGTACCCTCTGATCTAAACATCAATGTAGTAGGCCCGCCATGGTAACCAGCAAGGCCCACGGTTACATTTTGCCCAGTGAGGGGGAGGGGGTGGCCCCGTCCTGCACCCACTCAAGCGTGAGCAGTCCATTGTTCTAGGGGTACACCGGCCCTGCGAACAGGGCAACCCTCTGCGGTAATATAAGTACATAAGTAATGCCATACTGGGAAAAGACCAAAGGTCCATCGAGCCCAGCATCCTGTCCACGACAGCGGCCAATCCAGGCCAAGGGCACCTGGCAAGCTTCCCAAATGTACAAACATTCTATACATGTTATTCCTGGAATTGTGGATTTTTCCCAAGTCCATTTAGTACTTGTCCTTTAGGAAACCGTCTAACCCCTTTTTAAACTCTGCCGAGCTAACCGCCTTCACTACGTTCTCCGGCAACGAATTCCAGAGTGTAATTACTCGTTGGGTGAAGAAACATTTTCTCCTATTTGTTTTAAATTTACTACACTGTAGTTTCATCACATGCCCCCTAGTCCTAGTATTTTTGGAAAGCGTGAACAGACGCTTCACATCCACCTGTTCCACTCCACTCATTATTTTATATACCTCTATCATGTCTCCCCTCAGCCGTCTCTTCTCCAAGCTGAAAAGCCCTAGCCTCCTTAGTCTTTCTTCATAGGGAAGTCGTCCCATCCCCGCTATCATTTTTGTCGCCTTTCGCTGCACGTTTTCCAGTTCTATTATATCTTTCTTGAGATGGGGCGACCAGAATTGAACACAATACTCAAGGTGCGGTCGCACCATGGAGCGATACAATGGCATTATAACATCCTCACATCTGTTCTCCATACCTTTCCTAATAATACCCAACATTCTATTCGCTTTCTGTCTTGGGTACCCCCGCTGATGCAACTGTTATGGATCCTCTATCCACTTGACTGTGGGTTGGCGGGCTGGGAATGCCGCTGCACCTGGGGATAGAGAGGGTGGTCGTGGCTTATGAGCTCCGCTGCTCCTCCCATCGGCACTCTCTCTCAAGTTGCAACTTCCTCACAGCTCCCCCGCCTGCTGGGAGCTGCGCATGTCGTGGGGGCAGGGCTAGAGGCAGGGCGCCAGGTCATCCCTGGCAGCCGGGCACCCTGGCCAGTTGCCTCCCCATTCTTTTCTTTGACTCATCTACTCTTTCCTGCCCCTCAGAAGCTTCTTCTCCAGGTGACTACCTAGTCTTACCTAATGGTTAGGCCTGCCCTGGAGACAGAACTCTCAGTAACCCGGCAAGAGGTAGAGAACTAGAAAACAGACCTGCTGGACAGTGAAAGAGAAGAAGAGGAAGCACTAGAAGAGGGATCACAGGAGAACAAATAATCAGAGTGTTCCAAGACGGAGAAACATTTTCAAAGAGTGAACTTTGAGTATGAAGAAATGTGAAAGACTTGATCTCTCGTTTATCATGCCCTCATATTAAGGACTGTGAAAAATTGCAAAAGGACCTTACGAGACTGGGAGACTGGGCATCCCAATGACATTTAATGTGAGCAAGTGCAAAGTGATACGTGTGGGAAAGAGGAACCCAAATTATAGCTATGTGGTGCAAGGTTCCACATTAGGAGTCACCACCCAGGAAAAGGTTCTAGGTGTCATCGTTGATGATGCGTTGAAACCTTCTGCTCCATGTGCAGCAGTGGCTAAGAATGCAAATATAATGTTAGGAACATGCACCAATTCGGAACTACCACCTGGATACTGCATGCCCTGGGCAGTAATTTCATTTTTTATACGCCCCACTACGCGTGCCAGAAATTTCTGGCTTGTGGTGCTAATTGGATGGCAATTGGCATTGTATGCATGCTGATGATTACCACCCTGTTAACGTGTGAGACCTTACTGCTAAGTCAATGAGTGTGGATCCAGGCACTATATTCTGCAAACAGCAACCCCTGCACTTTTCATGGAAGAACATTCCAGGCATCCACCACCCTTTCCATGAAAAAGCATTTCCTGATGTTGTGTTTAAGGTTCCCTCCTTGCAACTTCATTTCATGTCCTCTAGATCCATAGCTCTCCATATTAAGGACTGTGAAAAACTGCAAAAGCACCTTACGAGACTGGGAGACTGGGCATCCCAATGGCAGATGACATTTAATGTGAGCAAGTGCAAAGTGATACGTGTGGGAAAGAGGAACCCAAATTATAGCTATGTGATGTAAGGTTCCACATTAGGAGTCACCACCCAGGAAAAGGTTCTAGGTGTCATCGTTGATGATGCGTTGAAACCCTCTGCTCCATGTGCAGCAGTGGCTAAAGAATGGAAATATAATGTTAGGGATTATTAGGAAAAGAATAGAAAACAAGAATGTATTGCTCCATGGTGCGACCACACCTCAAATACTGTATGCAATTCTAGTCATTGCATTGCAAAAAAAGATACAGAATTAGAAAATGTACAGAGAAAGGCGACAAAAATAATAAAGGGCATGGGACTACTTCCCTATGAGGAAAGACTAAAGTGACTAGGACTCTTCTGCTTGAAGAAGAGACAGCTGAGGGAAGATATGATAGAGGTCTATAAAATACTGAGTGGAGTGGAACGTGTAGACATGAATCGCTTGTTTACCCTTTCCAAAAATACTAGGACTAGGAGGCTGCAAAGTGGCCTGTGGTAGTGTTGGTGCGTGTTTTGGATGAACGCTGGGCCAGTTTTTACCATGTCTGCAAAAAAGGGCTTAGTTAATGGGATGGGAAAAGGGCATGCGGTAAAACTGAACCCAGCATGCGCCTAAAAGCGGCCTACTACTACTACTACTACTTAACATTTCTAGAGCACTACTAGGGTTACGCAGCGCTGTACAAGTTAACAAAGAGAGACAGTCCCTGCTCAAAGAGCTTACACTCTAATAGACAAGTGAACGGTCGGTCCGATAGGGGCCTGAGCCCTTAATGCCACCCATTGATCTAGCGTTAAGGGCTCATGCGCTACACACGTGGTGACCGGTCGGTGTGTGCCAACTGCCGCGCATGGGAGGAAATAAATAAATTAAATCATCCAGGTGTTATGAGCATGTGGCAAATCTGAAATTACTGCCAGGGGGGCACGGTAGCCTGGTGGTAGGCTCATTTTAGCATGCACTGCACTTTCGTAGAGTCTAACACGGCTTAGTAAAAGGGCCCCAGTGTGTGCAAATTTGGGTGTGCACTAATTTAATTGCATATTGAGCTGATAACTAGCAAATATTGGGTGCTATAAATCAACTATTGTAAGCACTATTCTATAAAGACGCATACACAAATCTTTTAGCATGCAACTGAAAGGGGGTGTAGCTCTGGAAGGGGAATGGGCGGGTCGGGTGTTTAGTAAAAATGCGCAAAGAATTATTGAATTTGGCGAATCCACCCCTCACTTATGTGTGAGGATTTACACCAGGTTTCAGTTGGTGTAAATCCTCGTGCCGAAAGTTGGGTCTCAGGCCCAAAATGGACGCGCGACAATTTTCATTTTGTCCTACATTGATTTTGGCCCTCCCCCAAAAAGGTCTACACCAGCGCAGGCCACTTTTCGGCGCACCTTAGTAAAAGGACCCCCTTGGGTCTCTTTTACCAAACCACTCTAGCGGTTCCCGGCATGGCAATGCCCACAAAGCCCATTCACTTTGAAAGGGTTTTGTCGTCATTGTTGCGTAGGAATTGCCAGCATGGTTTGGTAAAAGAGGCGCTTAGTTCTCTTGAAGCACAGAGCACCCTGCTAAATATGGGAAAGGGAAATGGGACTTGATGTACTGTCTTTCTGAGGTTTTTGCAACTACATTCAAAGCGGTTTACATATATTCAGGTACTTATTTTGTACCAGGGGCAATGGAGGGTTAAGTGACTTGCCCAGAGTCACAAGGAGCTGCAGTGAGAATCGAACTCAGTTCCCCAGGATCAAAGGCCACTGCACTAACTACTAGGCTACTCCTCCACTAACAACAATCCATGTAGAGGCCTGCCCTTGCAGATCAGCAATGCAGCCACGCAGGCTTCTGTGTCTGTGAGTCTGAAACAGACTCACAGACACAGAAGCCTGCGCGGCCGCACTGCTGATCTGCAAGGGCAGGCTTCTACATGGAACGTTGCTAATGGAATAGCAACATTCCATGTAGAATCTCAAACAGTAGCAACAGAATCTCAAATAGTAGCAACATTCCATGTAGAATCTCAAATAGGGAAAGGGAAATAGGACTTGATATTGTGCCTTTCTGAGATTTTTGCAACTACATTCAAAGCGGTTTACATATATTCAGGTACTTTTTTTGTACCAGGGGCAATGGAGAGTTAAGTGACTTACCCAGGAGCTACAGTGGGAATTGAACTCAATTCCCCAGGATCAAAGTCCACGGCACTAACCACTAGGCAACTCCTCATTCTTCTCTGTCTTCACTTTATTCCAACAGACCGTACATGGTGCTTTATCCATACACTGTTCAGTATGCAGCTTTGCTCTCTCTTTCCCCCTCCAGGAGTCTGGGTGAGTTGGCTCTGTGTAGTCTTTACATGCTTCTTTTAAGAGCTGAAGGCGGCCAATGCATGCTCAAGATCATTTCTTTGGTGTTGCCCTAAGGCTTCTCTCACTTTTTCTAGCGCCACTCTCTCTGCTGGTTGCTTGTAGGATAAAAAAAGCAAAGGATTGGTGCATTATGATCTATGTTCTCAGCTAAGGAACAGACCTACAGGAGACATTATACTTTTGCAGACCTGTGTTTTGACAGTTTGTTTCTTATATATTTCCTGTAGTTCAGTGTAACTTAAGGGGTCCTTTTATTAAGTACACTGAAAAATGGCGTGCGGTAGTATAGACGCTTGTTTTGGGCACACACAGAATTATTTTTAGCACACCTACAAAAAATGCCTTTTTAAAATTTTTGCCAAAAACGGACGTGCGGCAAAATAAAAATTGCCGCGCGTCCATTTTGGGTCTGAGACCTTTACCGCAAGCCATTGACCTAGCGATAAGCTCTCACGCAGTAACCGGGCGGTAATGGTCTACGCGCGTCAAATGCCACTTGGTGTGCGTAGCTGCCGCGCGCCAGAAAATAAAAAATATCTTTCAGACGTGCGAATTGAAATTACCATGAGGGCCGCGTGGTAACCGGGCGGTAACTCCAATTTGGAATGGAGTGGAAGAGTGGCATAGGAGTGGTTAGGGTGGTGGACTTTGGTCCTGGGGAACTGAGGAACTAAGTTCGATTCCCACTTCAGGCACAGGCAGCTCCTTGTGACTCTGGGCAAGTCACTTAACCCTCCATTGCCCCATGTAAGCCGCATTGAGCCTGCCATGAGTGGGAAAGCGCAGGGTACAAATGTAACAAAAATAAAATAGATACTATTGGAGATTCTACATGGAATGTTGCTACTATTGGAGATTCTACATGGAATGTTGCTATTCCACTAACAACATTCCATGTAGAAGGCTGCGCAGGCTTCTGTTTCTGTGAGTCTGACGTCCTGCACATACGTGCAGGACGTCAGACAAGCAGAAGCCTGCGCGGCCACATTGGTGATCAGCAAGGGCAGACTTCTACATGGAATGTTGCTAGTGGAATAGCAACATTCCATGTAGAATCTCAAATAGTAGCAACGGTAGAGGAGTGGCCTAGTGGTTAAGGTGCTGGACTTTGGTCCTGAGGAACTGAGTTTGATTCCCACTTCAGGCACAGGCAGCTCCTTGTGACTCTGGGCAAGTCACTTAACCCTCCATTGCCCCATGTAAGCTGCATTGAGCCTGCCATGAGTGGGAAAGCGCGGGGTACAAATGTAACAACAACAAAAAATTTGGCGCGTGTTAGGCACGCGTAGGTGCCTACACGGCTTAGCAAAAAGGGCCCTAATTCTACTAGAATCCTTTGTGGCATATTTCAGTGGCCTCAGTCCAGAATCATTGCAGGACCCTGTTAGAATATAGTTCAGTCATATTTCATTGACTGGTCTTGTCAAAGCCGTGCCATCTTTAGAAGACAATAAGTTTCCAAATTGCTGGGTTTCTCTAGAGACTGCTAACCATCTTTGTGAATTGAGTCACATTCACAAAATGAGCTCAATCAAGTAAAAGAATCCATTAGCATAGCACAGGTTAAGGGTGATTTTGGATCTCCTGTCAACGAAACTTATACCAGAACTGGACACAACCGAACTTCTCTATACCTCATTGCCTCATCAACTTGTCCCGAATGAACTGTAACACTACATCACTCTATTTCTTATCCCGATAATGAATACTCTATACTTGAATACTAATCTACTTGTTCACTTATGAACATTTAATGCAAGACCAAATTGTATTTCCTCATGCCGGAATGGTGATCGCCATTACGGAATATTGTAAGCCACATTGAGCCTGCAAATAGGTGGGAAAATGTGGGATACAAATGCAACAAATAATAAATAAATTTAGAAGAGGGCAGTGATTCCCAAACCTGGTCCTGGAGGCACCCCAGCCAGTCAGGTTTTCAGGATATCCACAATGAATATTGTAACCAGGTCTCCCTTCCAGGTGGGAGCCGGGGTTGACCCTGCTTAGCTTTCACTGGCTTCCGTCTGCTTTCCTAGCCAGCCACCGCACTTTCACTTACTCTCCCTCTCCACCTTGCCAGCTGCTGAGAAAATCAGTACCACTCCAGCAGAAAGAGCAATCCAAGTTCTTTATTGTTACAGATGTCAGCCTTGTCTAAACACCTCCCACTATCAGCAAACTTTAATCCATTTTCAATTACAGGCTTTTGTTTTAAATTCTCCCTCCCCAAACCTCCAGCCACACTATCTTCACCGCAGATAGTTTTGGAGATTTAGCTGGAACCACCCCCTCTCTCACCTCCTACAGTTTTAAGTTCCCCCAAAATGCACATGCCTTTCTGTCTTAAAACCCTTCCCCCCCTTCCACAGCACTACCTCTTGGGAACAGCCAATATGGTAGCAAGTTGTGCTTTCCAGTTGCTCCCCCACTGCTTTGCTCCCAGCTTCCCCCAACTCCACAACCGGGGCAATGCTGAGGCCACAAAAGCTCTCACCCTGTGTGCACGGGTTAGAGCCAAACCACCCACCTCCATACATTCCCCCTTACCTTCTCCTTCTACCTCTGCTTTATTCCACTCCATCTCCTCCTCCTCCCCAAGCTCCACCAGCTGTTCCCCATCTCCAGGATCAGACCTCATCTCCCAATCAGTCATTCCACCCTCCCCCTCCTGAGAGTTCAGCTGACCCTGCACTGGCTTCTGGGGAGTGTAGTTTTTCTCCTGCATTACAGCTTTCCCTGGCAGTTTGATCCCTAGAGGGCGCCCTGCTCTCCTAGCTGGGCTGAATGACCGGGGATGATGCCGGCTGAAAGAACCACTATCCCCTCTCCCTCGTACCAGCCCTCCAGAGTGCTCACAATATTCATGAAATTGATTTGAATACCAAGGAGGCAGTGCATGCGAATCTCTCTCATGAATATTCATTGTGGATATCCTGAAAACCTGACTGGCTGGGGTGCCTCCAGGACCAGGTTTGGGAACCGCTGGAGTAGGGTGATTTTCTCAAATGGTGCTATAATTATATTATATTATTATAATTTGTGGTGATTCTTGGATTTTTTTTACGTTCCATTTTTATACATTTTGATTTAGTAGAGTGCCAAGCGACTTCGCAAAAACGGGCTTCATGTGGAGACTCTCACGGCTCACACAGAAACGTACCCAGTTCTAGATTTCACATTGTTTTACACAAAAAGTCCAGTGTTGCAAACTGACTTTGCAAATATGTCATTAAGGGAGTGAACTTTCATCAGAAGCCTGTTATGCATGAGAATTTATTCAAGTTCCCCATTAATTAGGTGCTGCAATACGAGCGCATGCAAAGCAGCTCATTAAAAGAGATATTTGTGAAAATGGGAACGTGAAAAATGCTATACAGGCCCGTGTTCAGAAACTTTTAATAACTGCATCTCAATAAGGTGTAAATATATATTTTTTTAAACTTTCCACGCAGTGGCTGTAGGATGAGTGGAGGAGTGGCCTAGTGGTTAGGGTGGTGGACTTTGGTCCTGAGGAACTGAGTTGGATTCCCACTTCAGGCACAGGCAGCTCCTTGTGACTCTGGGCAAGTCACTTAACCCTCCATTGCCCCATGTAAGCCGCATTGAGCCTGCCATGAGTGGGAAAGCGCAGAGTACAAATGTAACAAAAATAAAATAGATACTATTGGAGATTCTACATGGAATGTTGCTACTATTGGAGATTCTACATGGAATATTGTTATTCCACTAGCAACATTCTATGTAGAAGGCTGCGCAGGCTTCTGTTTCTGTGAGTCTGACGTCCTGCACGTATGTGCAGGACGTCAGACTCAAAGAAGCAGAAGCCTGTGCGGCCACATTGGTGATCTGCAAGGGCCGACTTCTACATGGAATGTTGCTAGTGGAATAGCAACATTCCATGTAGAATCTCAAATAGTAGCAACAGTGGAGGAGAAGTGGCCTAGTGGTTAGGGTTGTGGACTTTGGTCCTGAGGAACTGAGTTTGATTTCCACTTCAGGCACAGGCAGCTGCATGTGACTCTGGGCAAGTCACTTAACCCTCCATTGCCCCATGTAAGCCGCATTGAGCCTGCCATGAGTGGGAAAGCGCGGGGCACAAATGTAACAAAAAAAAAAATGTTAAAAGAGTTGCTGGCACTGGATCAGTGCCCACCCTTCCAAGAGCCCACAATTCTCTAGTGGGTTAATGGCTATTTAATCTACCTCAATCAAAACCAAGACTATACATTTGTTGCTACAAACGCACTAATTAACACTGTGAACTACCACGTATAAGCACCAGTGTGTTTTTACATTTTTCAAAATATTTTACTTAAACAGATTCTTTTATAATGTTTTTGAAAACATTTTTTTTTCAAGAGTGCCCTCAGCAACAACCACTATTTACAGGCAATACTGTTTTATTTAAGACCAAAGAACATATGAAAAACCTTTTTTTTTATATTGACAATAAGTGTCAATCATCCATACATAACAACATACAATACAATTTTACCTCACTCAAACATTCGCATGCTCCAGCCATCCATCAATATTCGTAATAATAGTGCACAGCTATATACAACTCTCACAAGATGTTGCAGCTCATCTATATAAATAAAATCCCCCTCAGACATTCTGAATCCCCCTCAGACGTTCTGAAGCTCACCTCTCTCCAACTGTGGCTCCTGACCTAGGCTATTCGGACTCCCGCACTCAGCCACGCCCATCTGCGCCCTAGGCCACGCCCCATCTGGACATAAAAAGCACTCTCAACGTTCCATTGACCACTGACGTCAATGAAGCCAGTTCGTTTGTTCAAAGCTCTGTAGTAGCAGATGTGGGCCCCGCCCTCGCGTCAAACGTAATGACGTTGAGGGCGGAGCACATTCAAGGAGCCAATCAGTAGCCGAAAGCAGGAGAGAGGTCAGGTTCACACTCTCGCATAGGACGAAGATGGAGGGCGGCAACACGGCGAGCAAATGGCTGCGGCGAGTGTCCAATGTGCAGGAGGCGGGTGACGGCTCGGGGTCGAGGACCACTGGCGACTCGGAAGCGAGCGAGCGAGCGGGCGGGCGGGTGGCCGGGGGGGGGGGGGGGGGAGGAAACACCACTGGCTACGACTCCAGCGCAGCCGTCATCCCATTCACTGAAAACAAAAGAAGCAAACCTATGACATGCTTCAGGACGTTTAATACACAGGAGTGGAAGTGACCCAAGCAAGTGTACGGTAAGCAAGGAAGCCCATTGGTTAATCTCTGTTTCAACTCCCCCACGCAGCCGTCATTGCTATACACTCACAAACAAGCAAACCTAGGAGCTGCTGCTTCACATTGTCGTTTTTAAATTGAGAACAAAAGGAGAGGGGACACAGACAGACCCTGCAACTGGGAGAGGGGACTCTGCAACTGGGAGAAAGGGACGGGGGGAACCCCCCTGGAACTGGGAGGGAGGGGGGAATCCCCCCTGCAACTGCAACTGGGAGACAGGGGGGGGGAGACCCTGGCACATACTCTCATTCTCACACACACACTCGCACCCAGTCTCACTCTCCCTCTGTCACACACACGCGCGCACATTCACTCTCTCTCACACACTCACTCTCTCAAACATACACACTCCGAGGAAAACTTTGCTAGCGCCCGTTTCATTTCTGTACGAAACGGGCCTTTTTTACTAGTTATCAATAAATACAATATAAATATAACAATTTAGAACTTGTCAGTTTGATCAAAAAGTTCGCCATTAATGCTGGTTCTGTAAACTAGAACCTGCGTATGTTCTATATCAATTGTCCTGTATTTGACTAGAACAAACTTAATACAATGTTGCACCATATACGCGTATTATAAGGATATTCTTCAGGCCACAATAGTGTTCCCAATCGATGACAAATATCACTGAGAATATCCAAGCCCCAAAATTGGGTTGTGCGATTCTTGGGCGGAAGCCTGGCCGATTACCACGTAGGCGTGCAGCCTGATATAGAATTATTAGTAAGTACACTTTAAAATGTTGATTTATAAAATTAGTTTAAATTTAACATGAGTATGTAGTGGGTGATGTGTAATAATATTGTTACAGCTTTGGTTCCTCCTGAGGAAGGAGACGAAATGCCGATTAGCATCGGGGAACCGGCGATTTGAAGTTTTCAAGCACGGATGCATGTCCCCAGCCAACCCAATTTTGGGGCTTGGATATTCTCAGTGATATTTGTCATCGATTGGGAACACTATTGTGGCCTGAAGAATATCCTTATAATACGCGTATATGGTGCAACATTGTATTAAGTTTGTATTATATTGTATTTATTGATAATGAGCTGCAACATCTTGTGAGAGTTGTATATAGCTGTGCACTATTATTACGAATATTGATGGATGGCTGGAGCATGCGAATGTTTGAGTGAGGTAAAATTGTATTGTATGTTGTTATGTATGGATGATTGACATTTATTGTCAATATAAAAAAAAAAGGTTTTTCATATGTTCTGGAGTCTTAAGTAGCCATGTGTTAAAACTGACTCTGGTTTTGAAATAAATCCCTATAGCTAAATAGTTGGTTATAAAAAATACTGTTTTATTGCCAAGTGGCATATAGCACCTCTTCCATCGGGCTACTCTCATATATTTTTTTGAAAGTGCTATACATGTGCCAGTGTGCAAAGTGCTACTCAAATAGCTAAAATACAAAAATGAAAAACAAAAACTTATCTGCACAATGTTATGCTTGGAATGCCCTCCCGCGGGAGGTGGTGGAAATGAAAACGGTAACAGAATTCAAACACGCGTGGGATAAACATAAAGGAATCCTGTTCAGAAGGAATGGATCCTAAGGAGCTTAGCCAAGATTGGGTGGCAGAGCCGGTAGCGGGAGGCGGGGATAGTGCTGGGCAGACTTATACGGTCTGTGCCAGAGCCGGTGGTGGGAGGCGGGGCTGGTGGTTGGGAGGTGGGGATAGTGCTGAGCAGACTTATACGGTCTGTGCCAGAGCCGGTGGTGGGAGGCGGGGCTGGTGGTTGGGAGGCAGGGATAGTGCTGGGCAGACTTACACGGTCTGTGCCCTGAAAAGGAAAGGTACAAATCAAGGTAAGGTATACACAAAAAGTAGTACATATGAGTTTATCTTGTAGGGCAGACTGGATGGACCATGCAGGTCTTTTTCTGCTGCCATTTACTATATGTTACGACTGTCACTTTGCCTTCATTTGCTCATGCAAAAGACCAGTTGGCCAGCTTCCCCTGGAAAATACCTAGCACTGAACTGAGGCTCAAGTTAAAAAAAATGCAACTCCCCCTGGAGTCCCCCCCCCCCCCCCAAGCTCCATTCTGTTACCCCAACAGCCAAGTGGTAGCCTGGGGCCTCTCATGGCTTTCATCTCCTAGCTCACACCCAAAGGTTAAAATTGAGAAGGTAGCAAAATGATCCCTACTTGCAGCTGTCCAGCACCACATTAAAAAAAAAAGACTGTACCTGCCCCCTAGAGGTACATCAGGTTACAATTTTTGGACCAGCCTTGTCCAAGTTCAGTCCTCAAGGGCTGCAGGCAGGCCAGATTTTCAGGATATCCCAAATGGGAGAAGTCAGTGGATGAAGTGGGCAAGCAAATCTCTCTCATGCATGTTATCCTGGAAAATCTGTCATTCTTGCAGCCCTCGAGGACTGAATTTGGACAAGTTTGCCTGGACAGATACCAGTGTAGTGATTAATTAGGGAGCAGTAATTGAAAATCAGAAGTGTCTCTAAGTTGTGCTGACTTTTGTCTTTACCAGACTGTTCCAATGTGATGCGGTCACGAAACGCATATGAAATGAGAGTTTGATGCCCCTTTTAGTGTTCTCACTATGGGAAAAACTGAAATAGGTGTAGGAGTCAAATATGTTTTCCCTTCAGGGTTTTAGCTACTGTGTAAAATCATAATTATTACTATCGGTCTGACATTTTGCACCTGAGAATGCTCTTTATTAACTGTAGGGAGTGTTACCTTCACTTTTATTCTAGTCACAAATTTTGGATTTCCTGTCAAATTTTTATTTCTTTTTAAATGTGCCTCTGCATTTCAGATGAATTGTTTTTGACATCTAAATAGTAGCTTACGTTGATAACTTCCCTCCTAAGGCAAGTTCCTTGGTGGTGACTGTTTGAAGGGGCTCTGGGGGATGGGGAAAGGCTTGTTTTTGTCCTGTGTACTTGGCACTGTGACCTTACATAGTTCCTGTTGTTTATTCCTAAATCCAGGGTTGCCCGCGTATGGGTGTGTGCATGGTAGTGCCACTGTTTAGGCATACTAGCATGTGGGCCTATAGACATGCTTAATTTCATGCAGGGTGGAAGTGGTGCTTCTCATTTGGATGCAACGCATCATGCAGCTGGTGCAGCCTGGTCTAAAGTGCGCCTTTTGTGGCCAGCAAACCATGGGATCATCTGAGCCAGCAGGTGGCATAGTCCTTCGGAGTTTGGGCAGCAATGGGCATCTGCGTTGTGGTCCTCAGAGCAGAAAGGAAATCTGCTCTGCCCCAAGTGTTGGTGGACGGTGCCTGTGAGGGAGGATGGAATAGTCCTCTGTATGGTGCTGAGGTGGGAGAGAACCAGTTGGGGTCTGCTAAGAGGGTTGGGTCTCAAGCTGTGACCAGAGGTCAATGCGGAGGAGAGACAAAGGATCAGTTAATCACAACTGCAGTTACAAAGTAGGACTTTTAGATGCCACCATCTGGGCAGCCAAAAATCTTGTGCCCAAACAGTAGCACTTAAATGGTGGCACCAAAATGGCATCATGTAAAAGCTTGGCTTCTCCACATACTTTGAAACTTTGCAAGTTTTTGAGAAAATCTTGTCACTGCTTCCATGCACACATGTAACTTTTGCATATATATATTTTTTTCTGTGCAAGCTTTGCTATGTTTTCAAAGCAAAAATGTACATGTCAGGGGCATAGCCAGACTTCGGCAGGAGGGGGGTCCAGAGGCAGAGGTGAGGGGGCACATTTTAGCCCCCCCAGCGTGCCAACCCCCTGCCATTTTTACCCCCCTGCCATTTTTGACCTCCCTGCCGCCACCACCACCTTTGACTCCCCCCCAGCGCCAACCCTTTCGACCCCCTCTTCCCGCCACCGCCAACCCTCACCCGCCGCCGGTTACCTTTGCTGGTGGGGGTCCCCAACCCCCGCCAGCCAAAGTCCTCTTCTCTGGCACGGTTGCATTGCTGATCTGCAAGGGCAGGCTTCTGTTTCTGTGAGTCTGATGTCCTGCACCTTGTACGTTGTACGTGCAGGACGTCAGACTCACAGAAACAGAAGCCTGCCCTTGCAGATCAGCAACGCGACCGCACAGGCATCTGTTTCTGTGAGTCTGATGGATGTGCAGGACGTCAGACTCACAGAAGCTCTAGTCTTCTGTCCTGTTCAAATGCACCATATGGGTCATATAACTTCCATGTGCACAAGATGGTTTCTTTGTTTGCAGAGACCATCTTATGCACAAAGAAGAGCTTTTTCTACAATTCTACCAGGGGTTATGCTTAAAAAAGCAGGACTTTATTTTTGGGGAAACTGCCTGGAACGCAGTTCTACCATTTCTTCAGTAATAGTACATAAGTACATAAGTAATGCCACACTGGGAAAAGACCAAGGGTCCATCGAGCCCAGCATCCTGTCCACAACAGCGGCCAATCCAGGCCAAGGGCACCCGGCAAGCTTCCCAAACGTACAAACATTCTATACATGTCATTCCTGGAATTGTGGATTTTTCCCAAGTCCATTTAGTAGTGGTTTGTGGACTTGTCCTTTAGGAAACCGTCTAACCCCTTTTTAAACTCTGCCAAGCTAACCTCCTTCACCACGTTCTCTGGCAACAAATTCCAGAGTTTAATTATGCGTTGGGTGAAGAAACATTTTCTCCGATTTGTTTTAAATGTACTACACTGTAGTTTCATCGCATGCCCCCTAGTCCTAGTATTTTTGGAAAGCGTGAACAGACGCTTCACAACCACCCGTTCCACTCCACTCATTATTTTATATACCTCTATCATGTCTCCCCTCAGCCTCTTTAGTCTTTCTTCATAGGGAAGTCGTCCCATCCCCGCTATCATTTTAGTCGCCCTTCGCTGCACCTTTTCCAATTCTACTATATCTTTCTTGAGGTGCGGCGACCAGAATTGAACACAATACTCGAGGTGCGGTCGCACCATGGAGCGATACAACAGCATGATAACATCCTCACACCTGTTTTCCATACCTTTCCTAATAATACCCAACATTCTATTCGCTTTCCGATCCGCAGCAGCACACTAGGGTTGTTTTTGACATGTGTGTAGATCTGTACATCAATGTGAACATTTGAGCCTGCCTCCCGAGCGGCCACACATATCCACAGGTTCAATCTAGCTGCACTTTCTGCCGTTCTGTCCCTAAGACGCCTAAGTATGTCTGTGTCCTTATAAAATAACTTTGGAAATAGGTGTTCACTTGTGATCAGTTATGAAATGACCACCATCTGCTTTGCACTGCAGGCGACTGGCAACGATGTAGGGACAAAAGAAGAGGCTGAAGTTATGGCATCAACTGGAGATGGTGATAGTCCTGAATCAGCTCCATTTTGCAGTTCAACATCTTTCCATCACAAAACAGAGCCAGAAAAAAGCACCACTGCTAGCTGAAAAACACTAATTCTGTTAATCCTAACACCGTTTTCCTGATAAAACTGATCTTCAGTATCAGAAGCAGCAGAGGAAACTGAGTTATTCTTCATTTTTGAGTGCTGAAGGCAGATCAGCTGGTTGCTTCAGTCAGAACCTGGAGCACTTATTTTGGAGTAGATCTGTGCCCTGCATGCTTTGTAATTGGAGGTTGGTTTTTTTTTGCCCCTGTGGGTGCAGCAGCATAGCAGCAGAAGCTAAAGAAGCAGGCCCTTAAGACATAAGACCAGTGGCGTTCCTAGCCTCGACGGCACCCGGGGCGGATCGCCGATGCGTCCCCCCGTGAAATGACACCCCCCCGGGTGCACACCTCTGGGGGGGGGGTGCCACAGTGCGCGCCTGTCTGCTCTCCGTTCGCTACGCTTGCTAATTTCTCTCGTTCGCTGCAGTTCCCTCCCTCTGCCCCGGAACAGGAAGTAACCTGTTCCGGAGCAGAAGGAGGGAGCTGCAGCGAACGAGAGAATTTAGCGAGCGTAGCAAACGGGGAGCAGACAGGCGCGCGCTGCGGCACCCCCCCAGCGGCTTGCACCCGGGGTGGACCGCCCCCACCTTGGTACGCCACTGCATAAGACATAAGCATCGTCACACTAGGACAGACCAAAGGTCCATCTAGCCCAGCACCCTGTCTCCGGCAGTGGCCAATCCAGGTCACAATCACCCGACAAGATCCACGGAGCAAGCATTTTGCACTGCTTGTCCCAGGAATAGTGAATTTTTCCCTTTGTTCCTTTAATAACATTCTATGGCCTTTTCCTTCAGGAAGCCGTCCAAACCTTTCTTAAACTCTGCTAAGCTAACCGCCTTAACCACATTCTCCAGCAACGAATTCCAGAGTCGAATTATGCGCTGAGTAAAGAAAAAATTTATCTTATTTGTTTTAAACTTACTGCACTCCAGCTTCATCGCATGCCCCCTTGTCCTAGTATTATTGGAAAGCGTAAACAGACGCTCCATATCTATCTTTTTCACTCCGCTCATTATTTTATATACCTCTATCATATCACCCCTCAGCCGCCTTTTCTCCAAGCTGAAGAGCCCCAGCCGCTTTAGCCTTCCCATAACTGCAGATGGGAAGAGCTCTTTGGATTTGACACAGAACTAAAAACCCTGGGGCACAAACCAGTGGCAGGTCCTATCAGGAAAGCTGTGATCCCGAGCTCATTTTTTTGTATACAGTAAGACACTAGAGGGCAGTAAACCCAAAGAAATGAGCGGCCTCAATACCTGGCACATTTTCAATAAATTGCATTTAGGCATGTGAATGAAAATACAGCCCTGAAGGCTGAATAGATTGACTGAGAGGCACTTTACACACATGCTTAAAGATGGTAATTATATTCAGGAAAATTACCACTGGAAAAAAAAATGTGCTAAGTGCCAAGATAGCCTGCAATAATCCATTTTCTTTCAGATGAATGAAATGTTGCAGGGTAGGACCTGTCTCTCCACTTTAGAATTCAGTGTCACCTGTGTTGCCTTAATGCGGTCATAGGTTTCGTACTAGGACTGTTATCGTATATGGTAGATAGGAGACCTATAATTCAGGCCTGCTTAATTGGTACTTAACTACCAAAAGAGTCAATGCCAAACAAATATGGAAATCTGGCGAAGCAAAAAAAAAGCCCCGGATGTAAGCAAAGAACTCCACAAATAACTTTACTTTTGTTTACTTGCTTAGTTTTTGATTTCACCAATTTGGGGTTCATGCACGATATTTAATCACAGTTTAATTTGAGAGTTCTTTTTGGAGAGTATTCTATGATGTATAGAGCTTTCAAGTGACCCGCTTTCGCTCACTGAAGTTTTGCTGGGCTGTATGTACAACCTACGCTGAACTCTCCACTGAACTCTCCCAAAAGCTAGAAATGTACTGTTTAATTATTATATATTTGATCTTTATTTGTGGAGTTCTCTGCTTACATCTGGGGCTTTTTTGCTTTGCCAGATCTCCACATTTGTTTGGGATTGACTCTTTTGCTAGTTAATTAGTCTTGTCTCTCCCTTGGGATTTTTTTCTAGTTGGTCATTGGTACTTCGGGATGTAAAGAACAAACCTTAAAGAAACTTCAGACCACCTAAACTTCCGGAAAAAACTAAAAACGTAACCTGTTTAAAAAGGCATACCCTACCAATCCAACATAAATGCCTGATCTCTGCAACACAACAAAACTAAAGAACGTAATGGACATAACACAACTCTTCCGTTGTATGATTCCCTAGTGTGGCTGTGCCACATGAACTTTATCTTACCACAATATCACTTTGTATTTGTTCACACCGGAGTCTGCAAACGCCTCTCCGGTACTATGTAAGCCACATTGAGCCTACAAATAGGTGGGAAAATGTGGGATACAAATGTAACAAATAAATAAATAAATGGAAATAGACTGAAGAAAATTTGCCAAATCCAGCATGGGGGAACTAAGGCTGATTCTGGACAGACTTCTACAGTCTGTCCTGCAAAAGGCAAAAGACAGGTGAAGCTTTGGCAACCGCAATGTTGTAGATCACTTTATTGTCACCTGCTGGGGGTGAGGGTGCTGTGTCATTCAGGGAGGAGGGAGGGGAAGACATCTTGACTGGTAGGTTGAATACTGTCAGCAATACTTGGGGATGACATGTGGGGGGTATAACCAAGACTCTCATCATGTTTGGCTACCTATATGGTAGGTACGGTGGAGACAACCAGTAAATATGACCAAAACCGAGCTTCTCATTTCCCCCCCCAAACCCACCTCCCCGCTCCCCCCGTTTTCTATTTCTGTTGATGGCTCTCTCATTCTCCCTGTCTCCTCAGCGAGAAACCTTGGGGTCATCTTTGACTCGTCTCTCTCCTTCTCTGCTCATATCCAGCAGATTGCCAAGACCTGTCGTTTCTTTCTTTACAACATCCGTAAAATCCGCCCCTTTCTTTCCGCGCACTCTACCAAAACCCTCATCCACACCCTTGTCACCTCTCGTTTAGACTACTGCAATCTGCTTTTTGCTGGCCTCCCACTTAGTCACCTCTCCCCTCTCCAGTCGGTTCAAAACTCTGCTGCCTGTCTCATCTTCCGCCAGGGTCGCTTTACTCATACTACCCCTCTTCTCAAGACCCTTCACTGGCTCCCTATCCGTTTTCGCATCCTGTTCAAACTTCTTCTACTAACCTATAAATGTACTCACTCTGCTGCTCCCCAGTATCTCTCCACACTCGTCCTTCCCTACACCCCTTCCCGTGCACTCCGCTCCATGGATAAATCCTTCTTATCTGTTCCCTTCTCCACCACTGCCAACTCCAGACTTCGCGCCTTCTGTCTCGCTGCACCCTACGCCTGGAATAAACTTCCTGAGCCCCTACGTCTTGCCCCTTCCTTGGCCACCTTTAAATCTAGACTGAAAGCCCACCTCTTTAACATTGCTTTTGACTCGTAACCACTTGTAACCACTCGCCTCCACCTACCCTCTTCTCTTCCTTCCCGTTCACATTAATTGATTTGATTTGCTTACTTTATTTATTTTTTGTCTATTAGATTGTAAGCTCTTTGAGCAGGGACTGTCTTTCTTCTATGTTTGTGCAGCGCTGCGTACGCCTTGTAGCGCTATAGAAATGCTAAATAGTAGTAGTAGTATTTAAGCATGGGTGTCTGGGTCCCATACAGAGTGGCTCTGGCTACCTTGGGCAGACTGGATAGACCATGGAGGTCTTTATCTGCTGTCATTTATTGTGTTACTGTGTATTAGAGGGGGACAAGAAACACAAACCATAGGAAGATGGTATCTTTAAGACAATATAATCAAGAAAAAGGAGTAGAACAAACTTACTACTTATATATTGTCTGACCTGTTATATAGCAAAGGAGCGTGATGATCTTAACGGGAAATTACTACTACTACTTCTTATCATTTCTATAGCGCTACTAGACATACGCAGGGCTGTACACATCCTATATAATAATTCTCACCTCCAACGTTCTGACTTGCCTGGGACCGTGGCTCATTCCAAGTTGGTCTGCTAGGCTCCGTAGATCAGGCTGACATCACCGTAGCCATTATGATGTCAACTTCAGAACCCGGGGGGGGGGGGGGGGGGAAACATGCCTCACAGCTGATCCATGTCCAGAGGAGGGTTGCTGGACATGGGTGGCTGGAGGGGGGGCAGGGGAGAGAGGAGGGTTGCTGGACATGGGTGGCTGGAGGGGGGGCAGGGGAGAGAGGAGGGTCACTGGACATGGGTGGCAGGAGGGGGGCAGGGGAGAGAGGAGGGTGGCTGGACATGGGTGGCAGGAGGGGGGCAGGGGAGAGAGGAGGGTCACTGGACATGGGTGGCTGCAGGGGGAGAGGAGGGTGGCTGGACATGGGTGGCTGCAGGGGAGCCGAGGAAAACCTTGCTAGCGCCCATTTCATTTGTGTCAGAAAAGGGCCTTTTTTACTAGTTATATAATAACAATACATGACACTTGTATCCCACACTTACCACAGACGTTCAGTCAGCATGGCTCACAAAAGAGTAAACTGGACCAGCTCCAGGAACATTACACACGATGGTTCTTAAAAGAATCTCAACTGGGAGGAGTCAAAGAAAACATAACAAATATTTTGAAAGGAAATGATGCGTTTGCAGGCAAATATTAGTTGAGAAGATGCGCCGAGATAAAGAAGCAATTTTGAGATTAGGTTATCATGCTAGAGATAGCACTTCCTTGGGATCTAAGGTCCAGATCTTCCCTTGTGACTCTAGATGGACACAGTTTAGAATGAAAACATTTCTTGGACTAAGGCAACCTACCATTTTTCTAGTGTGTTTGATAATTTGTATGTTAAAACTGTTCTGTTGCACCTCATTTGTGTAGGTTCAGTTTCACAGCTAGATTATCAATAGAAATCAAACAAAGTAAAACATGGAAAAGAAAATAAGATGATACCTTTTTTATTGGACATAACTTAATACATTTCTTGATATCTTGATATCAAGAATATCAATGATATGCTTTGATGTCCCCATGCATACCTCCTACCCACCCCCCATCCTCCCACCCTGTCAGACTGTCATAGTAATGCTTGAATGTTTTCACTTATATACACTGTCAGAGGCTGAGAAGGCTAGGGCTTTTCAGCTTGGAGAAGAGACGGCTGAGGGGAGATATGATAGAAGTGTATAAAATAATGAGTGGAATGGATCGGGTGGATGTGAAGCGACTGTTCACGCTATCCAAAAATACTAGGACTAGAGGGCATGAGTTGAAGCTACAGTGTGGTAAATTTAAAAGGAATCGGAGAAAATTTTTCTTCACCCAACGTGTAATTAGACTCTGGAATTCGTTGCCGGAGAACGTGGTACGGGCGGTTAGCTTGACGGAGTTTAAAAAGGGGTTAGATAGATTCCTAAAGGACAAGTCCATAGACCGCTATTAAATGGACTTGGAAAAATTCCGCATTTTTAGGTATAACTTGTCTGGAATGTTTTTACGTTTGGGGAGCGTGCCAGGTGCCCTTGACCTGGATTGGCCACTGTCGGTGACAGGATGCTGGGCTAGATGGACCTTTGGTCTTTCCCAGTATGGCACTACTTATGTACTTATGTACTGTCATAGTAATGCTTGAATGTTTTCACTTATATACACTGTCAGCTAGCACATTTGCTTATTTCTGATCTAAGGAAGAAGGGCAACCTTCGAAAGCTAATCAAGAAATGTATTAAGTTATGTCCAATAAAAAAGGTATCATCTTATTTTCTTTTCCATGTTTTATTTTGTTTGATTTCTATTGATAACCTTACGAGTGGACTAACACGGCTACCACACTCCACAGCTAGATTATGGATCACTGGATTTCCCAGCTGGCTGGTGAACCCTCATCCAGATACTAGCCAGGTCTCATCTTACTTAGCCAAGTTCTCACAGCGAGTACAAGAAAAATGCTGATCTGGAAGGCTGCCCTGAGAGGCTGTAAGATAAATTGAAAAAGGGACAGTTTGAGAGGGACACACAGATCCATTAGACAGCTCATCCTTTCTGTAAATAGATTCCTGGTGCACTGCAAGAAAGGGGAATTACAGGCTTGTCATTGATTAGCAGGGTCTGCCATTAATTAACATCTACAGTTCATCACACTCCAGGACTTTGATTAAATATTTACAAGAAACGACTTGCACTGTTAAATGGCATGGCCCATCGTCTCCTTCTTGGATAGTGGACCAACATCTGACAGTCTTAATGAGGACAGAGGATTTGATGAATGCTAATTAATGGAGATGGTCATGGCTTCAGCACTAAATGACTTCAGAGCAAAATTGGACAAGCTCTTGGAGGAAATATAAGCCATTGGTGGGTAGGATGAAGTAATTAGAATCCAGAGCCACTGCTAATTCCAGCAACTGGTGTCCGTCATCGTATTGGAGAAGAGGAAGGGATTTTTCTTCTAATGTGCAAATAAAATGGTTGGAGATACTGTGGGTTTTCTTCTTCCTCCTGTAGACATATTTCAGGAGTATAAGGGGAGGTGCAAAGTGCATTGTCTGAAAACGTCCCTCCTCAGAGCACCTGATTTAAAAGGGGGCATTCCTGGCAGGGGCACGATACGGTTGGCTTACTGAAAGTTTCTCTGTAAAGTACATACCACCCAAATAACTAAATAATGGCTGTGAACAGGTCCTTTGATGTGTGCGTAGGTTCTTTTTGCTCTGGTCTCAGGGTGACTTCAAGAGCCGAGGAGGAGTGGGAACAGAACCAGGCTCTTCAAGAAACAGACCGAAGACTCTACAAGGTACCAAAAAATTCTGTCTACTAACTCTTGGAAATAAAGAACCAAGACTCCTGAAGAAGGCACTACTTGTGCCGAAACAGGGTGCCCAGTAGAGTCTTCCCTCAATAAACTTAAGCTTCTAACATTGGACGTCTTCGGTCTGTTTCTTGAAGAGCCTGGTTCTGTTCCCACTCCTCCTCGGCTGTTGAGATTACTCGTGGGACATGGTTGTTCTTTTCCACTTCAGTGGTTTTGCTGCTCAGGGTAACTTCTCCAGGCTTTTTGTCATGGTCACCATTCCAGCACCCTCTTGACCTGTTAATCTGGTGTTTTCTTTCTGAAAGAACTCCATCCTTCTTCTGAAATGTAGTCCCTCTGCCTCTTTCTTTCCAGTCTATTCTTGCATTTTCTAGGTCTCTTGTTATGGCTCTTCTTCTGATTGAGGCCCGTTCCCTCTCTCCTCTGAAGCTCTACTTGGAGGCTTTTTTCCTTTCTGTTCAGCAAGCTTCATAGCAACTCCTCAGGCTTTTTCTCTGGGCTGCTATGGCACTTGTTTCCTCCTTTCTGGGACTTTCAGTATGCCCCGTTACACTTCACTTGAGGAAACGCATAAAAAAAACCCAGCAAGTTATGTGGCACCTAGGGAGTCTTTTACTAAGTGTCGGTAAGCCCAACGCGGGCTTACAGCTCGCTAAACCAGAAGTACCGCCGGGCTCCTGCAGCATCCCGGTGGCAATTCCCACCCCCCAGCGTGCACCATTTCCAGCGCTACAAAAATATACTTATTTCTGTAGTGCTGGTGTTTACCCAGATGAAATTTGTTGGGGCCTTGGCCCCCGTAGCTACACCCCTGCCTGGTGGGCGAAACAGGGCCTTTGTCAGGCAACATACTAGTTAGCAACTTTACTATTAAAGTTTATCTATATTGACTACTGATCTGCTTCCTCTTTTTTTCACTAACTTGGAGACATCCAGTTATAGAATTGCCCCCTATGTATTCATAAGAAAAAAAAAATAACTGTTTGATGGGGTAATCTGGTTAGTCATAGAGGGAGATTTCTCTGTCTAGGATGAGAACAAGAATTGGCAAGTATCTGACACTGTAAACCACCCAAAGTTTTGTTTCCTCTATTTGTATCGCCATCCAACTCACTTAGCCTGGTCCAACCTCCTTGGCCTGGTCGTTGCAGCAATGGTTCTCAGTCTAGGGCCCTGGACAAGACCTCTTTCCTGGAACCCTGCAATCATGCACCCTAACATCAGCCACTAGGGGCCACTGTTGCATGATGTCTAACGCTCCCTCCCCAGGGGCTCTGAATTCCAGCCCAAGGAGCAGAAGATCTGATACCGGAATCAAATGTAGGTCTTTCCAGCAGTGTATAGCATTGCCACTGTGCGATCAGACCAGCCCCAGTACTGCCATTTTAAAATGCAAAACATTGACAAGTCATAATTGAAATATAAATACATTTGAAAAGTTAAATAATTGAGAGCAGTCTCACTGTTTTATTTGAATTTTATGAACAACGATTGCCTTCTAGTTGCTGCACATTAAGGCATTTAACACTTTATTAAATATATCACATCCATATTTTGGCAGCAATAAAGCAAATAAATATGTAGAAAGGGGATAAATATCTGCAATGCAGTTTGGAATTAATTCATAAAGCAGCTTACCAGGGCACATGAATGAATGCAAAGGATTTATGACAGGATTTCTTTGTATAAGTAGAGAAGATTATCTCTTTAGCTAAGAAAGGACGTCTGTTTTCATTACTGCGTTTCCTTAAATATTCCAAATCACGGTTCCGCAGTTAGCATCTCAGTAACTGAAGGAGAAAACAAACTCTTCACCTGATGACATTTCTGGCCTTCAGATCAAGCGTTCAGATGCCTTTTTCTTTTATCTTGTGTCTTAGCTGGGTTTGACAGGAAACTTTTGAAGAAAATGGATTATGCTCCTTTGGTGCCAAACTAGAGATGAGTGAAAAAGATTGTACCATTCAGCAAGGTGAGCTCATGTCGAACATTCATCGTATCTCTTCATCCACTGGGTTGCTCAACAGCTTTACATTTTGGGGAAAGGTGTGTCTGAGCAGAAAGCAGTGGTTACTGGGACAAGAACAGATGTCACGGCTGCCATGATGGCTGCTTATTGTAGGGAGATATGATAAAAATCATGTCGAGCGTCAGATTTTCTCATCATAGAGGAAATGATACAATTTATCTAAACATATGAATAGATAAATTAAAAATAGTCTAATTTGTAGGCTTCTAATTATCTAGAAACTCAACGTATAATATTTGCTCAATGTGTTGGAAATATTTTGCTCAGCACCAAATATATTTATCAATTTTTAAATAAATGGCCTCCTAAACCATTGACGAAAATTTTGTTGGATTTTGTTTTTTGCACTAAAATAAAATATTTTGTTTTCCATACCAACTTTTCACCACAGACTTTTTTCTCAGTTTGGTATGAGAGTTTTTCTCTGTGGTTGGTTTGGTTGGTGGTGGGGCCAATGATGATAGCCGTTTAAGGGGTGTCCTAGTAATGTTTGGTACCCTTGGTTTATGAAGCCATTTATTTAAAAATTGATAAATATTTTTGGTGCTGAGCAAAATATTTACAACACATTGAGCAAATATCATACATTGAGTTTCTATTTTTTATATTTGCTGATGCAGTTTTGAATTTTTGATTTCTAATTATCTAGAAAATATTAATGGAGTTTACCACAGGCCAGTATATTAGATGGTCATGTTAGACACATTTCCACCTAAATAGCATATTTTATACATGTAGACTGCACACATGTAGAAATGGCAAATTTAGAAAGCTGCTATTTTACACTTGGAGATCTATGCCATACAGAGATTTGAAGGGGCTGGATTGGGAGGCTATTTTACAATGGGAATTATAATAAGTCAACTAGACTACTTCAATGGAATCTACGCAGGTTGCAAAGAACAAACCTTAAAAAAAAAAAATCCTCCGAGAAAAACTACACTGGCTCCCAATCAAAGAACGCATTGCCTTTAAAATCTGCACCATGGTTCATAAAATTCTCTATGGCGAAGCGCCAGGATACATGATAGACTTAATCGACCTACCAACCAAAAACGCCTCCATTTCAACACGATCACATCTCTACTTACACTACCCAAGCTGCAAAGGTCTTAAATACAAATCTACTTATGCATCCAGCTTTTCCTACATAAGCACACAACTGCGGAACGCGCTACCAAAGGCAGTGAAAACGATATACAACCACCTAAACTTCCAGAACCACGTACGTTCAGAACAATACTCTTCCCATCAGGACTATTCTATGGCTTTGCCATATAAACTTCTTCCTACCACTACAGCACAATGTATTTGTTCACACCGGAAACAGCAATTGCCATTCCGGTACTATGTAAGCCACATTGAGCCTGCAAATAGGTGGGAAAATGTGGGATACAAATGCAACAAATAAAATAAATAAAATAAAATAAATATATATACGTAGGCAAAAGTTTCCCCTTCTGATGTCACACCAGCTTAAAGACATAAACACCTTGAACAAAGTGCTTTCCTTGGCCAGGGAAGGAAATCTCTTTAAATCAGTTCCCTTATTTTCCAACTCCTCTTACTTTCTTATCTATCTTAGGCCTCTTTTTATCAAGCCACGCTAGCAGCTGCCAGTGTGGTAACGCTAACAAAGCCCATTCACTTTGATTGGCCTCCATCGGCATTGTCGTTCGGCTTGATGAAAGGGGGCCTTTTGTATGTTCCATCTTTGCTCATACCCTACGCTGTCTATTAAAATGTTTTATCAAGTATTGTGTTGACATTATAAGTGCATATTGTTATTTGAATATTTTACTGCTGTAATTGTCTATTGCTTATATTTGATTTATCCTTACTGTATACCGCCTTGAGCGAATTCATTTAAAAAGCTGGTAAATAAATCCCAGTAAATAAATAAATAATAAATAAATAAATTTGGATTTACTCATGCATTTTCCAGCAGCAGCTCAAGAAGCATTACATTCAGGTCGGGGGCAGTTTTTGCTTGGAGTGGTCAAACAAACCGATCTTCAGCTCCACCCTAGCTGTTGATATGGTGTTGACCAAAATACTGGTAGGGTCATGGCTCCTGAGGCCACCCCCCTTCTTCTGGCTATGATTCAGGCAATTCTGTTTAATGCTCTGTTCTTTATTTCTACATCCAAAATTAAGAAAAAATAAAAATTGCAGCCTCATACTTAATTGGAGCCACTTATACATGTAGGGTTGTAAAATGGGATTGCCACATTGTGGAACATTTGGAGCTTTCATGTGGCAGTTGTGTTCATTCCACTCATTTTCTCTCCAGGTATATTTTAAATGTCTGCTCCCGTAGTGTGTGTCAGCAAATGCACATGCATTCATGTACATTCTTATATGTATTTTACAAAAGGCTCTGCATTTGGAAAAGCCTTTTTTTAAAAGTAAAATACTGCCAGATTGAGCACAACCCGAATCAGACGTCTCAGTTCCGATCTCAATATTCTATTTAAAATGTGCTGTCAATCCCAGTCAACGTGTTAGTGCTTTCAACACATAACCTAGTTTGCAATAGCATGAACATGAAATGCCAAAGTATCATTTTGAGCCTCTTTAACTATAATGTGCTAGAATCTGGGGTTAACGCATGGCGAGGGGATTTACTGCGTGCTAAGCCCAGATTTAATGCAGCGCTTTTGTGGGATTTTTAAAATATATATTTTTTGCAGATAGTATGTCGATGTTGCCATTAGCATGTGATTCCTGCATAGAGTTAATGCTGGAGTGCTTACTGCCTTCTATTTAACAACATAAGAATTTGCCATACTGGGTCAGACCAATTGTCCATCTAGCCCAGTATCCTGCTTCCAACAGAAGCCAATCCAGGTAATAAGTACCTGGTAGAATCCCAAAGAGTAGCAACATTCCATATAGAACCCCAAAGAATAGCAAGATTCTGGAATCCTAAAAAGTACAAGATTCCATGTAGAACCCCAAGAGTAGCAACATTCCATGCTACCAACCCCAGAGATAAATACTGGCTTTCTCCATGTCTACCTTAATAGCAGTTTATGGACTTTTCCTCCATGAATTTTTCCAAACCTTTTTAAAACTCAACTACATTAACTACTTTTACCGCAACGAGTTCCAGAGCTTAACCATTCACTGAGTCAGTAGTTCCCAAACCCGGACTCGGAGGCACCCCAGGCAGCCAGGACACCCACAATGAATATCCATGTGAGAGACCTGCATGCACTGCCTCTGCTACATGCAAATCTCCCCCAGGAGTACCCACCCTGCACTCTGCGTTAGCCAGTTAGCATACATTAAGTGCAACGTGCTAGCTGGTTAATGCATGCATGCCCACTCTTTGCCCACGGCCCATCCCCTCCCCCAAATAGTTTTTTTTTAAAGTTCAAATATATATATATATATATACAGAAACATAAGTAACAACCTGAAATACAGAGAAATACATAGGGAAGAGCATACAAAAATTATTATACAAATCATTTTTCTTTTGTTCCTCAGTGGAAGTAATTATGTATTGGATAAACAGAGTTCCATTAGGAGACCTGTGATTTATTTTAATTTTCCATTGGAGACTGTTTTTTTTTATTTCAGAAACCTTTAATTCCAATTTGTGCATTTGATACACTGTGTGGCACACCCCCTCTCCAAAATAGTTTTTAAAAAATCTGTAATGTGTAGGTTAACAGGCAAAATACCACAGAATGTTTTAGCGCATTTTTGCAGTACCCTGATTTCGCTCATTAACCATGCATTATTGGCTTAATGGCCTTTAGTGAAAGGTCCCTTTGCATATTAGTGCAGCAAAAGAAAAAAAAATCAAAAAGCACTGAAATGTGCAAAACGCACTGCAGATGCATTTACATGAAAAACAACTACACCCTCAGGAAGTGTAACTAACTTTTTTGCAATACCATCTGCCATTAGTATGCATGATAAATGCACGGTTATGTGTGCTAACAGGCAATGTTAATGTATTCAAACACATTGATTCCTAAGTCCTAGCAGCAGCTTATTTTACAAAATGATTTGAAGACAAAAGGGTAAATCACTGGGCTATGCCTGACCTGAGAACTGAAGCCATCCAATATGTAGAATACTGATGAGTCTATCAACAGGGGATATGTTACTTCAGTCCAGGTTTTGTGACCATTTATTTATTTATTGCATTTGTATCCCACATTTTCCCACCTATTTGCGGGTTCAGTGTGGCTTACAATACATTGTGAATGATGGAAATACAATTTGTTACAACTCGGTTATGGATTACATTGTGAGGAGTTACGCGAAGACAAAGTCAAAGTATCGTTAAGGGAATAGAACAATGGAAAAGAACAATGGAACAATGGAAAGAAACAACAGGAAACTGATAGGGCAACAGAACAATAGTAGGAGAACATTCCGTATAACATTTTTCTGTGAGTGAAGGTATAAATGGTTTTTGTATGTTACTCCAGTCCAGGTTTTGTGACAATCATTATAAAGTACACTGGTCTTTCTGTGTTACTCCTACCTGTTACACTTGTGGTGGTAAATGTGAGCCCTCCAAAACCCTCCAAAAACCCACTGTACCCACATCTTGGTGCCCCCTTCATCCCTAAGGGCTATGGTAGTGGTGTATAGTTTTGGGGGGGATTCAGCACACAAAGTAAGGGAGCTATGCACCTGGGAGCTTTTTCTGAAGTCCACTGCAGTGCCCCCTAGGGTACCCGGTTGATGTCCTGGCATGTCAGGGGGACCAGTGCACTATGAATGCTGGCTCCTCCCACGACCAAAGGGCTTGGATTTGGTCGTTTCTGAGATGGGTGTCCTCGGGTTCCATTATCACTGAAAATCAGGGACGACGATCTCTAAGGTCGACCTAAATGTGGAGATTTGGGTGTCCCCAACCATATTATCGAAACGAAAGATGGCCGCCCATCTTGTTTCGATAATAAGGGGTTTCCCCGCCCCTTCACGGGGACATCCTGCGAGGACGCCCTCAGGAAAACTTGGGCGCCCCATTCGATTATGCCCCTCCACGTGTTTATCAAGTAAGTAGTGAACCACAATTTTAATGTAGTGGAAATAAATGATGGGAGAATAGGAAAAAGTCTCTCTTAATCCCTCATATAAAAGTCCTGGATGAAACCCCTATGAATAAATGGAAAGTGGGCCTATTCCCTAGTAACTCTTGCTGGCATTGTCCCAGTTCCGAAGGTACACTTATTCATATCAGTGGCGTATCAAGGGGGGGGGGGGGCGGGAGGGGCGGTCCGCCCCGGGTGTCAGCTCAGGGGGGGGTGCTCCCTGCCAGCTCCCCCCCCTCGGCGAATCGACACCCCCCCCGACCAGCTCCCGCACCCTACCTTTAAAAAGAATATCGGGAGGCGAGGCGCAGCGCCTCGCGCCTGCCCTGCACGTAAACAAAATGTGGACCGTCGGGTCTTCCCTTGCTCTGTCTGTCCCGCCCTTGCGGAAATAGGAAGTTGCATCAGCGGAGGGCGGGACAGATAGAGCGAGGGAAGACCCGACGGTCCACATTTTTTTTACGTGCAGGGCAGGCGCGAGGCGCTGCGTCTCGCCTCCCGATATTTTTTTTAAAGGTAGGGTGCGGGAGCTGGTCATGGGGGGGGGGTGTCATCGTGCTGCACCTGGGGGGGGGGGTGCAACGGCGAACCGCCTCGCCCTGGGTGGCAGCCCCCCCTACTACGCCACTGATTCATATGATACATTTCTGTCCAACGATTAAACCGTTTCGGTTGTAAGTCTGAAAATACAGCCAAATCATATTTCACTGTAATACTAATTTATCAATTGATATACTTGTTCAAAGATTGGCACACCCTCAACTCAATGTGCATGAGAAAGATCTGAAACTGATTGATATATTAATCTCCATTGCCCTGCAGATGATTTTAGGTGACTGGAAAATGCAAATATGTTGGATGTTACGTTCTGGTGAAAACAGTATATATGATATCTAAATTTGAACTAAAATCTGCAAGCTGTCCTTCAGACTTGGATACCTTTGGAAATCTATTTAAAACAGGATTTGTCATCAAGTTGACATTCTAGATACGGATATAAAAATGATCAACAAGATAATTGTGTCTAATGATCTTTTCCTACCCTCTGGTATTTATAGAAATTTATCCTTTTATTGCATACTAACATATCATATTCCTTTTTCTTTTAATTGATTTTGCATTGTTCTTTTTTCTCTGTTGCCGTATCATTTCTTACAAATGTATTGTTACTTTTATATAAAATTAATAAAGAACATTTGAAATAAAAAAAAAAGCCCTGGATGAAAAAAGCATTTCTTTGTAACCTATATAGTGTTTTTGAGTAAAAGCCAACTTGGAAACTTTTCCCCATACACGTGATTCCCTTTGTTAAAGGGTGTGGATTTTAGTCCCTCCCAAGCTACACCCAAACCACAACCCCTTGCAATCTCAGTGTGGAGTGGAGGAGTGGCCTTAGAGTACTGGTCTTGACATCCAGAGGTGCCCAGTTCAAGCCCCACTGCTGCTCCTTGTGATCTTGGCAAATCACTTAACCCTCCAGTGCCTCAGGTACAATCTTGGGGCCCTATTTACTAAGGTGAAAGCATGCACTAATGCTACAGACACCCATAGTATTAGTGTGCCTACAGCACAGCTTAATAAATAAGGCCTTAGATTCCAAGCCCTCCAGGGACAGAGAAATATCCAATGTACCTCAACGTAACTCTACTTGAGGTACTACTGAAATCCAAATATCTAATAAATATCCTTGTGTAAATTGTGGCTTCCTGAAGTTGGCATTTATATATGTATGAAATGCAGGGAGGGGACAGCAAGATTCCTCCAGGCCAGGCCTCCAAGGGGGGCCCAATGCCGGTGGGGGTGTCTGTCTTGGGCCCGGTCTCCAAGGGGGGGGGGGGAGGGCTAGGGCCGGGGGGTGTCTGTCTCTCTCCTGCTCTGTTGAGACCTGGGTGATCGGGTTAACGTGCCAGCCCCCCCCTTAAAGTAGGGGGAGGGGGAGGAGCAGACACAGGATTCTAAATTGGGGACCCTGGTTTCGCTGGCGGGAGTCCCCAAGCCCCACCAGCAGAAGCCTTCCTCCAGTGCTGTTCACCGTCACATTGCCTGCCCTCCCTGTTTCCCCTCACATAGTAACATAGTAGATGACGGCAGAAAAAGACCTGCACGGTCCATCCAGTCTGCCCAACAAGATAAACTCATATGTGCCACTTTTTGTGTATACCTTGCTTTGATTTGTACCTGTCTTTTTCAGGGCACAAACCGTATAAGTCTGCCCAGCACTATCCCCGCCCCCCCAACCACCAGCCCCGCCTCCCACCACTGGCTCTGGTCCAGACCGTATAAGTCTGCCCAGCACTATCCCCGCTTCCCAACCACCAGCCCCGCCTCCCACCACCAGCTCTGCCACCCAATCTCGGCTAAGCTCCTGAGGATCCATTCCTTCTGAACAGGATTCCTTTATGTTTATCCCACGCATGTTTGAATTCTGTTACCGTTTCATCTCCACCACCTCCCGCGGGAGGGCATTCCAAGCATCCACTACTCTCTCCGTGAAAAAATACTTCCTGACATTTTTCTTGAGTCTGCCCCCCTTCAATCTCATTTCATGTCCTCTTGTTCTACCGCCTTTGCATCTTCGGAAAAGGTTCGTTTGCGGATTAATACCTTTCAAATATTTGAACGTCTGCATCATATCACCCCTGTTTCCCCTTTCCTCGGTTCTGATGAAATTGAACATGCGTGACATGAGGGGAAGCGGAAGCAACCACAGGGCAGGCAATGCGGCAGAGAACAGCGATGGGTTCTGTTGGCGGGACTTGGGGAAAAGTCTTATACAAAACATATTTAACACATGTACAAAAAAGCCTGGCCCAATCGAAGCCAATTCTAATTAAGCTGGAAAGGAGCAGAAGAAAATGTCTGTCAAAAAATGAATTAAAAAGAGGAGGGAAGAGAAGACACTAAAATGGATGACAGATTGATCTTCTGCTGCAGTATATTTTAATTGGAAACTTCAGTGACAATTGCGAACATGTAATTGAAAGCTGTGAAGGTGGTCATTATATTGTGCTTGGATAACCCGCTTTATGCTTCTCCTCTCTGAGCCGTTGTTCTCTATTTTCCACGGGAGAACATCACATAATGATCTTCATATTTGATTTTCCTACCCAGCAGGTCCAGATGGTGTTTAAGGAGTCTACCGAGAGGAACGGGAGTGTCAGAGGACAGATCCTGGGTAGACCTCTGAAAGGTACAGAAAAATGAGGCAGATGCTTTTCATCATTCCATCACTACTGAGGTCCTAGCACTCCTTCTCCCTTCTATACCTTCACACCATATGTACAAAGCAGTTACTAGGCATCCCACTTCTGCTCCGGCGGCCACTCGAGCATGTACGAATTCCAGCTTCTTGATGTATCTCATTGTGTCTCCTGGAATGAGACAGGTGCTTCTTTGTTAAGAGCCAGAATTGAAGCATCTGGCTTTAGGAGAGGAACTGTATCAGAAACTGCTCCTTTGGTGCCTGCCTGTCCTGTCTTGCCTTTTGTCTCTGCGACTTCGTATTGATGTCAGATGGCCTGAACAAATGGACGAGCAATGGGCAGGCAGCCACCTTGTTACAACGAGATCCTCAACTGCCTGTGTCTCATTCCCTGACTGGGAAACATCCTATCAGCAACCCTGAAAAAGAAAATCCTCGTAAAACCAGGCCTTTTATTTCAAGAAGCAACATTTGTTTTACGGAGTTAATTCCATCATTTAGAAAAAGATCTCAAGTCATAGACAAATTCCCATTTCCCCTAGATTCTATATAGCGCGACTTAAGTTGCGCACGCAAATCCAGTCATATTCTGGATTTGCGTGTGCAACTTAATTAGGGGGTCTTTTACTAAGGCGCGCTGGCGTTTTTAGCGTGCACTAAAAGTAGGTGCATGCTAAACGCTAAAGATGCCCATAGGAATACATTGGCATCTCTAATGTTTAGTGCATGCCTATTTTTAGTGCGCGCTAAAAACACCAGCACACCTTAGTAAAAGACTCCTCTTAGTTAACAAACTAATCAGTGCTGATAATTGCCAATTAACAAGCAATTATTGACACCAGTTGGCATTAATTAGAATTTACGCGCACAACTAAGCATATTTTGTAGAGTGATGCGCATACATTCTAATGCGCATAGCTGAAAATGCGGTGTGGCCCTGGCCGTGGAATGGGCAGGTCATGGGCATTTCCAAAATCTATGCGTAGAGTTATAGAATACACCCAATCCGCGTCTAATATAGTTTTTTAGTTGGTGTAAATGTCCGTGACTAAATTTAGTTGAGTGGATGGCCGCTTGGCATATTCTATAAACCTCACCAAAATTTAGGCGTACTCTATAAAGTACGCCTAAATCTACTACTACTACTACTTGACATTTCTAAAGCGCTACTAGGGTTACGCAGCGCTGTACAGTTTAACATAGAAGGACAGTCCCTGCTCAAGGAGCTTACAATCTAAAGGACAAATGTACAGTCAGTCAAATAGGGGCAATCAAATTGGGGCAGTCTAGATTTCCTGAATAGAGGTGTAGTGGTTAGGTGCCGAAGGCGACATTGAAGAGGTGACATTGCTTTGAGCAAGGATTTGAAGATGGGTAGGGAGGGGGCTTGGCGTAAGGGCTCAGGAAGTTTATTCCAAGCATAGGGTGAGGCGAGGCAGAAAGGGCAGAGCCTGGAGTTGGTGGTGGTGGAGAAGGCATACTTTATAGGCTATGCCTAGGTGTATTTTTTTCCGTGATGTATAGAATCTAGCCCTTTATGTTTTATTTCATTTCGGAAGAGCAATGAATGAAACTTTCAAATAATGGGCCGCTCAGTCCGATGATCCTGTGAACGCTTTGACATATTTCACAGCATAGACCCCATCAGGTGTAATATCAGCAGCTGGCTTTTTCACCAAGTTTATTAGCAAGCTTGATATACCACCCTAGGGAGGGCCATCAGAGCGTTTACATGATAAAATCAGTAAGTAATGGTGAAAACAGAAAGGGAATTCCTTTAAATATAGGAGAGAGAAGATCAAAAGAAAGAAGAGAGGGAAGGGGAGGAAGTAGGGTCTTACAAAAGTAGGACAGGACACCATCAGGAGGCAGCAATCAGGCCAGCAAGCAAGGAGGTGTGGCAGGAAGCAAAGGTCATTCTAAACAGGTAGGCTGTAAGCTGAGCCTTAGAAGTAGTGTAAGGAGGTTGGAGGGTCTAAGCAGGTCAGGAGGAGGTATGGGGCCAGACTACATTCCCCACAAGGCCCTGAGAGAAGGGATGGGGGGGGGGTAGGTCCCAAAACCCGGTATGGCCCCCACGTGGAAGGGAGGGGGAAAAGGACTGGAAAGAGCAGCTGCTATGGCAGACGAGGGCCCGAAGGGGGAGCAGGGATGACCAAGCTCAATTCCCTTGGGTTAGAAATCAGTACAAGATTCCTTCCACCTGGGAGGGGGAGGAGGTCTCCAACCAACAGCCTAGCAGAGAAGCAGAGTTAATGGAGTGCTTGGAGGAAGGAGAGTCTGGAGGGACCAGCACACCAGGCAGGGCCGTGCCTAGGGTCTCTGGCGCCCCCCTGCAGACTATCAGTTGGCGCCCCCCCCGTGAAAATGATCACGCCCCCCCCCCCCCATGAAAATGATCGCTCACCACTTGCCACACTGAAAGGAATTGTCAGCAATATTCTTAGAAACAAATTGCTATATATTGCAAAATAAGATAACAGATGTAAATTCTCAAAGTGGACATATTCCAAACGCTAAAATTAAAATAAAATGATTTTTTTCTACCTTTGTTGTCTGGTGACTTTCTTTTTCCGATCATGCTGGTCCAGTATCTGATTCTGCTGCTATCTGTCCTCTTAACTCCATTTCCAGGGCTTCCTTTCCATTTATTTCTTTACTTTTCTCCTTTCTTCTTCATTTCTTGCTCTATATCCATTTCCAGCAATTTCTCCTCTCTCACTGGGTCCTGCCCTCCCATCCATGTCCATTCTTGTCCCTCTCTGCCCTTCCCTCCTCCATCCATAGCCAGCAATCCTCCTCTCGTCCCTCCCCTCCATTTCCAGCAAATTGTCCTCTCCCTGGGCCCCCATGTCCATCCTTGTCCCTCTCTACCCTTCCCTCCTCCATCCATAGCCAGCAATCCTCCTCTCTCCCCTCCCCTCCATTTCCAGCAATTTGTCCTGTCCCTGGGCCCTGCCCTCCCATCCATGTCCCTCTCTGCCCTTCCCTCCTCCATCCATAGCCAGCAATCCTCCTCTCGTCCCTCCCCTCCATTTCCAGCAAATTGTCCTCTCCCTGGGCCCCCATGTCCATCCTTGTCCCTCTCTACCCTTCCCTCCTCCATCCATAGCCAGCAATCCTCCTCTCTCCCCTCCCCTCCATTTCCAGCAATTTGTCCTGTCCCTGGGCCCTGCCCTCCCATCCATGTCCCTCTCTGCCCTTCCCTCCTCCATCCATAGCCAGCAATCCTCCTCTCTCCCCTCCCCTCCATTTCCAGCAATTTGTCCTGTCCCTGGGCCCTGCCCTCCCATCCATGTCCCTCTCTGCCCTTCCCTCCTCCATCCATAGCCAGCAATCCTCCTCTCGTCCCTCCCCTCCATTTCCAGCAATTTGTCCTGTCCCTGGGCCCTGCCCTCCCATCCATGTCCCTCTCTGCCCTTCCCTCCTCCATCCATAGCCAGCAATCCTCCTCTCGCCCCTCCCTTCCATTTCCAGCAAATTGTCCTCTCCCTGGGCCCCCATGTCCATCCTTGTCCCTCTCTGCCCTTCCCTCCTCCATCCATAGCCAGCAATCCTCCTCTCGCCCCTCCCCTCCATTTCCAGCAAATTGTCCTCTACCTGGGCCCCCATGTCCATCCTTGTCCCTCTCTGCCCTTCCCTTCTCCATCCATAGCCAGCAATCCTCTCTCCCCTCCCCTTCCAGCAATTTGTCCTCTCCCTGGGCCCCCATGTCCATCCTTGTCCCTCTCTGCCCTTCCCTCCTCCATCCATAGCCAGCAATCCTCTCTCCCCTCCCCTTCCAGCAATTTGTCCTCTCCCTGGGCCCTGCCCTCCCATCGATGCCTCTCTGCCCTCCCCTCCGCGCCCTGGGGCCTTTAAATCTTTTACTTCCGGTTGCAGCAGCGTCAGTGAAAGCAGAGCGCTGCCGACGTCTCCCTTCCCTTCGCGCTCTTGGTTCCCTCAGTGTCCGCCTTCTTCTGACGTCAGAAGAAGGCGGGACACTGAGGGAACCAACGAGTGCAAGGGAAGGGAGACGTCGGCAGCGCTTTCACTGACGCTGCTGCGACCGAGGTAAAAGATTTAAAGGCCTCGGCGGCGCGGGGCGAGGGTAAGCACCGCGGCGGCGCCCTCCAGAAGTGGGCGCCCCCCTGCGGTGCTTACCTCGCTTACCGCATCGGCACGGCCTTGACACCAGGTTTGGAGGAGCCAGTTGACATGGATTGCAATTGTACTTTGGGGCAGAGTTGCAGGGACTGAAGGCAGTGGGTGGTCACAGGAGTCAATTAGCTGTGTTGTGGGCGGTGTACTGCCATTCTGCAACCACCCAAGCGGAAAGACTTTTAAAACTGAAACCCAGGCTGTTGAACTGGGGGAGAACTTGGATTTAAAGGGAAGTTTTTTTTTCTTGTTGCTTTGTTTTTGGAAACTGAAGGGGACTTTAACCCCCTTGAACTGAGATTTTGTGGAGGAGGGGAAATAAACTGTTTGGAACTAAAAGCTGTGTTGTCTGGAAGGACTTTGTTTGTGGACTGCTGAAGGGAGCCTACCACCCCCTGAAGGTTTGCTACAGGGTTTACAGCTATTACAGTAGGCAATGAGGTTTCTAGCTGGAGGACTAGAGGCATTCCAGAGTAGTGGGCCTATTACATTAAATATTCGTTTACACACAGAGGAGAGATGAATATGACAAAGTAAAGATACTTGGAGCAGGTGAGCCTGATAAGAGTGAAGGGCCTGGGAAGGACAGTAAGGGGTCAAGTATTGAGACAGATAAGGGGGGTGGCCTGAGGGGAAGCTCTGTGAACTAGGAGGAGCAGTTTATACGAGATCCGAAAAGAGACAGGTAACCAACACTCTTCACAGAGGAGGGGAGTGACGTGATTGTTCCGCATTGCTCCATGAAGGAGGCGTATGGCCGCATTTTGAACTTGTTGTAATCGCTGGTAATAAAATGGGTCATGTGTGGGCAGAACCGCTTTGCACATGCAGGAAAAGATTCTTATAAAATTTCTTTAAGGGATATACATGTATGATATTGGGTCATATTGGGTCAGACCAAGGGTGGACAGACTGGATAGGCCCATATGGGTCTATATCAGTGGGTCCCAAACCTAGTCCTGGAAGCACCCCAGCCAGTCAGGTTTCTATGATATCCACAATGAATATTCATGAGAGGGATTTGCATGCATTGCGTCCTTGGTATGCAAACCTCTCTCATGAATATTCATTGTGGATATCCTGAAAACCTGGGGTGCCTCCAGGACCGGATTTGGGAACCACTGGTCTATATCTTCCACCATTTTCTATGCTTTTATATTGTTAAAAATTTAACATGCCTAATTTCTTTTGTATTTGCCGCATTAATCCAGTAGAATTTTATTGTGACAAGGTTGGTCAGCTCTCATCTATATTTGAGCAGCTTATCATGGTTTAGTACATGTACCCTTGAGTCTGCTTAATAAATTGCAAAAGATGATGGAAGATGTGACTACTTAGATCTGAGAAGACCCTGCATTGAATTTGTTTCATTTCAGAATAGTAATTAATCAATGTTTTATCCCTTGTCACCAAATATTTAATAACATTTTCTTTATCTGCATCATAATGAGCCAGGAACTCAGAAGTTCCTCCCACTCCAGCAATCTGTCAACAGTGTATCGGACCTAATTCCTCAAGTTATTGCAACTGTAAATGCTCCCACGCCTGAAGACATTTCTGTTATTGTCAGATCTTTTGTTCTCCTGTGCAAAATGTTTTTCTGCATTTTTTAAGCAATGGTAGGGTTAGATAATTGGACATGATGGAGCTTTGCTAACACAGACATTTACCTTCAGCTCTTGGATCTTGCTAACATTTCCAAAAATGTTATATATCGATATATAGCAATGGCATGATACAAAATCCTCTATAAGGGGCCATCATACACAAGGACTATTATCGATGTTGATCGATTAATCTTGATTTAAAATTTTGATTAGTTGATTACAGCTTTTAATTGTGATGAATCACATCTTGTGGTCCTGAAGACCCTCCTAAGAGCATCCACCCTCTTCTCAATGCCCCTAAGAGCATCCACCCTCCTTTAAAAGCCTTCCCTCAGTAGCATCCTCCCTCCCAAAGCTCCTTCCCAGGAGCATCCACCCTTCCCAACATCCCCCAGGGCATGTATCCTCCTTCCAAAGTCCACCTCAGCATATACCCTCCTCCCAAAGCCCCCCAAGAGCATCCATCCTCCCAAATATCCTTCTCAAGAGCGTACCCCTCACAGAGCATTCCCCCAAAGCATCTATCCCTCTCCCAAAGCCCCCTGGAAGAAACCTCCCTGAAGATTAACCCCCTTAATACATCCATGACCTTCCTAAACCTCTTCCCCTGGGAGACCTCCTTAACAAAGACCCACTACAAGTGCATTCATCACCCTCTGGAGGACCCTCCCCACCCCATATTCCCTTCTGGGCCCATTCGAAAGATGCCTGGGTGACCTAGGGTACAGTAGGCAGCAGCGATCCACAGTCGCTGCTGCCCATGCCACTCTGGGATGAAAATGGCGGCTGCAGTCTCTACTAACTATAGTATAGTTTAGAAGTTATTAAATTCACTGGTTAGTAGGGATGGGCAGCCATTAACAACAACATAGGAAATGTCCAATGACATTTTCCCTGTCATTTCTTGTCATTGTAAACAAAAATGGCTGGGTTTTGTTTGTCAGTGATAGGCACCCCCTCACCCCCGGGCCTACCTGAATCTCTGGTGATCTTGTGGGGTCCTTTGAGACAGAAGAAAATATGGTGGCTGTGCAGTTTCATTACAGTCTTATGGTAGCACTAGCGCTAGTTACTGCAGGACTAGGGTGAAAGGTCACAGCCATTACATTGGATGTGGCCACAACCATGGGCAGGAGTTAATGAGCATTGCTTCTGCCCCAGTGAATCAGATAGGCCCTGGGGGTTGGGAGAGGGTTGTCTGAGGGGGGCATGAGAAGGGACCCAGATGATTTTCATTTTGTGTCTCTCTCATGATGTGAAAACAGGGGGAACCTCCAAGCAAGATTTTATTTATTGCATTTGTATCCCACATTTTCCCACCTTTTTGCAGGCTCAATATGGCTTACAATACATCCCTTTTGGCTAGTCCAATAAAAAATATCACCTTTATATTCTTTTTGTTTTGTTTTGTTTCTGTTAATTGACTACTGTTACTGAAAATTCAGATACACCTAAGTACGTGTTCCCAATCCTTGGACAAATTTCTAACCGAATGATCTAAGCGCTTAATTCTGTGTTTAGCCCTTAAATAACACTTCCTTTAGAGGGTAACTTTTGTAACTTTTTCATCATCTGTACAGACCACACCAAATTTATCTACAACAAATATTTGCTCGTTTCACATTAGAGATGAAACCTTTTTTTCTGAGCTATTGGGGCTCTGCTGGAGGCATTCGAAATCTGGGGCCGTGTTCATAATGACAGGTTTTAATTCACTCTAGCAACCTTACTATGAACCAGTTTCCACTCAGACGCATAATAAACTCTCTCTTTACCTCCTGACTTGTTTATACTAGAGTTCTGACCTTTTATTTGGCAAATGTGATGTCACTTGAATTCTAATGTGTGATCCGGACGTGCGAGAATGTGGCACCAGAGTCTTAATCAGACAGCCTGTACAGTAATTTCCTCTTGTGTATGGTGAACTGTACTGGAACCCTGTGTCTTTTCTGATTATGATGCAGTTGTGAAGAAAGTGATTGCCTGTGAAGTTACACTTTGTAAATAATTATTTCACTTTTACAGCACGGATGCAGTTTCGTTTGTAAGCTGTCAAAAAGCATGATGCAGCATGATACAGGACAGCAACTGTCACGTACTTACAGGGCTGGCTCAAGGGATTGTGCATCCTTGAGCAAACTTACTTCAGAGCCCCCCCCCCCCCTCCCCGCAATCAGCACTGCAGCTGTAATGGTGCCTCTTCTCATTAACTCCTGCAGTTCAGTATCTCTCTCCCCCCCCCCCCCCTTCCCTTCCCCCTCTCCCATAGGTCCAGCCTCTCCCCCCCTGGTTTGTTCTCTTTCTATCCTTCCCCTCTCTGCAAGTTCAGCATCCCTCCTCCGCCCCCCCCCCCCCACCCCTCCTACAGTCCTGCAAATTTGCTGTGAGTTGTTGGTAGGAGCAGTGATAAAGACAGGCTGTCTCCGGTGTACTCCTGGGTCTTTTTTCTGCTGCATCTCATCTCCTTTGATGCAACTTCCTTTGAGCAGAAACCAGGTGAGGCATTGGTGAGGATGTCAGAGGCTGGGAATTTTTGCCTCACCTGATCCAATGATTAAGCCTCCCCCCCCCCCCACTCCCCATACAGGTTTGGCATGTCCCCCTCTTCTCTCTCCTTCCATTGGTTCAGTCAGTGTCTCTCCTCTCTCTCCCCACCCCACCCCTGATCCGGTCTATTTCTATCCACCCTCCCTGCGGATCTGGCATCACTTCCTCTCCTCCTGGCCTTGCATACTTACCGCAAGGAGGCTCCCCTTGCTTCCCTGAGCTATAGTCTCTTCAGGCTTCCTAGTCACAGCCTAATGATATGGGTTGTTCCTATTGGTCCACTGAAAATGCACTCTGGCCTGATTGGTTCTTTGGCCATCTACACCTATTGCGCTTAGAGCAAATTTTTATGCCAAATTTTGTGTATGAGGATTTACATCATCTGAAACCTGGTGTAAATCCTGGCACATAAGTTAGGCGCGTGTAATACGCTATTGTATGGGTATTGCTAGAACAGTGGTGATCAGTGGCGTAGCTATGGGGGGACCAAAGGGGCCTAGGCCCCCAAATTGGCTCTGGGGCCCCAGTTTGGCTGGCAGGGGTCCCCAACCATCACCAGCTGAAGCATTTGTCCCGCGTTGGTCTCTCATTGCCTGGCCTGCTCTGTTCTCAGTCGCACCGTGCATGCTCATTTTAGTGAAACTGAGCAGGCGTGACACTTCAGTGCCACACCCTGTTCTGAGCTGTGCGCTATCAGATTTGCGTACGGATCTTTATAGAGTAGCCAGAAGCGTAGCCAGCTGACACCTGGGGCAGTTCGCTGCTGCGCCCCCCCCCCCAGGTGCAGCACGACGCGCCCCCCCCCCGGAGCGCAAACGCACCCCCTGGAGTGTGCAACCCCCCCGGAGCGCAGTCTTACCAAGGGGGGCGGGCGGGAGGACCGCTCCGCCCCGAGTGCAGTCGCTGGGAGCTGCGTCGGCTCCGTTGGTTCCCCTGCTCTCTCTGCCCCGGAACAGGAAGTAACCTGTTCCGGGACAGAGAGAGCAGTGAACAAGCAGAGACGACACCCCCCAGCGGCGTGCACCTGGGGCGGACCGCCCCCCCCCCTTCCTACGCCACTGAGAGTAGCATGCAGCAAGATGACCACACAAAGCCAATAGCATTCAATTATTGGTGCTAATAAGCTTGTTAGCCAATTTGGTTGCATGCATGTCTCAGGATAGCGCACAATTTTGCACATGTAAATTTGCACATCATTTATAAATCCGGGGGCTTGCGTCTAATAAAGTGCGAGCACACCCTGTGGAACTGCGCAGTTAGGCTCATGGTAGCTTTCCGCATTGAACCCAGAATTTGGGAGAGCAAAACTATCGAGCGGCGCTGTGAGATAATCGGGGTGGGGGGAGGGGTAGATTTTGAACCATTGCTGTGAACTGTGCTGTTTTGTGGGGGAAGGGAGGGTTAACTGGCCTAGTCTGCCTCTTGCACAATAAGGAAAAGAATTGTGCTTAGAACTCAGGCATTGTTCTTACATGTTTCTGTGGTTCTGAGATCTTTATCATTCAGATCAGACAGACGTACTCCCCAGGGTCTGTTGAGAGCGCTAAGAAGTTGTTCAAAAGGGAGTGGGAAGCGCTTGTCGCATCCTGGCACAGAACACCACCTACAGTTTAGTGAATTCATCTATGAATGTGTTTACTTAAAAATATTTATATCCCCTGATCCATCCAGTGGATTACTGTCTAATATACGTAATTAACAGATAACATAAAACACAGGCTAAGTATCAAATAGCATCCATGTATTAAGAAATTAAAACCTGTTTGAATAAGAATACTTTCAGCAGTTTCCAAAACATTTTACATTAACCCCAATTCTAAAAAAGTCGCCAAAAATTGTGTGCGCAATTTAATAGCAAAACAAGCAAATTAATGCCAATAATTGGCTTATTAACAAGCAATTATTGGCACTAATTACATTTAATTGGAATTTACGTGTGAAAATTTAGGTACAAGATCCGAGCCTAAAATATATACGCGGCTTGAAAAGGGGGCACCCGAAATGGGAGGTTCACAAGCATTTTGGGGCGGATCAGAGGCATGCTTTTGAGTTACAAGCAGAATCATAGAATACGAGTGCGCTGCACGTAAATTTAGGTGCAGGGATTTGCACCACGTTTTTATTGGTGCAAATGGCAGCACGTAAATTTATGCGTGACCTCTCCGCTTAAGCATCAAACATATAAATGGCGAGTGACCGAATTCACTCGCAAATGCACAGTAGAGACTTCCCTCTCTGTCCCGCCCCCGCGTCAATACGTGATGACGGGGCGGGACAGAGAGGGAAACTACGTTCCCCCCCGAGGTCGCCGCCACTGGTAACCCCCCCCCCCCGAGTCGCCGCAGCCACCCCTCCACCCGGCCCGGGCCCTCTGATCGCAATTAATTCAACTTACATCGCCGCAGCACGCAGATCAGCTGAGCTCCGGTCGGCCTTCCTTCCCTGCCTGTGTCCCGCCCTCGCCGATGGTACGTCACACGAGGGCGGGACACAGGCAGAGAAGGAAGGCCAGGCGGACGGGAGCTCAGCTGATCTGCGTGCTGCGGCGATGTAAGTTGAATTAATAGCGAACAGAGGGCCCGGGCTGGGTGGAGGGGTGGCTGCGGCGACTCGGGGGGGGGGGGTTACCAGTGGCGGCGACCTCGGGGGAGAACGTAGTTTCCCTCTCTGTCCCGCCCCATCATCACGTATTGACGCGGGGGCGGGACAGAGAGGGAAGTCTCTACTGCACATTTGCGAGTGAGTTCGGTCACTCGCCGTTTATATGTTTGATGCTTAAGCGGAGAGGTCACGCATAAATTTACAGGGGGGGGGTACCGGTAGCGGCGACCTCGGGGGGAGGGGGCAGCGGCGACCTCAGGGGGGCCTTGGAACACCCCCATTCTAATAGTAGCCCGTTTTAACGGGCTCAACGGCTAGTTATTCTATAAACCATGCTAAACTTTAGGGGCGGCATTTTTTTCGGCATCGATTTTCTAAGCATGATTTATAGAATTCACCCCTAAACGAAATCTGGTGAGAGAAGATTTTGGAGTGGGTCTAGGAAGTGAAAAGCACTTGTGCGTCATTACCAAGCACTGTACTATGGAGGAGTTAGTGGTCATTGAGGGTGGGCAGACCGGATGGACCATTTGGCCCTTATCTGCCATCATATTTCTATGCTTCTATGTCAGGGGTCTGAGATTGTAATAATGCAATGTATCATCTGTATATAAGAAATTAATAATGGACAATCGAGTCTTTAAAAAGACTGTTATGAACATGCACAGTGGCGAAATTTTGATGCATAGTTGAACACAAAAGTCAGCATTAACAGCGTATCGCTCACTTTAAAATGTCTTTTGTGTTCAACTCTACGCACCAGAATTTCCCCACATTCCATGTTCATAATAGCCTTTTTAAAGGCTCTATTTTCCGTTATTAATTTCTAATATACGAATGATACATTGTATTATTACAATCGCAGACCCCTGAGGCAGACCATAGAGCTGAAACACGTACATGTCAGGTCGTTTTCACTGAATAAAGATCTGCTGCCAGCCATCGTTCGCTTCGCTGTTTTTTGGGCACCACTAGTATTCAGCGCCACTTAACTGGGTGGTGCCATCTGCTAACCAGCCATTCCCTAACTGGTAAGGATAGTGGTGGTCTGGAAACAGAGCTTGGGTGGAGCCAATGGCAATATTCAACCCCGTTAACCTGCTAAGTGAATGCATAAAGTGCGACAGTAAAAAGGCTGTTCTAACTTTGGGGTCCTTTTACTAAGGTGCGCTAATGGATTTAGCACATGCTAATGATTAATATGCGCTAAATGATAACACGCCCATTACATTCCTAAAGACATTTTATCATTTAGCCCATGCTAAATCTGTTAGCACACCTGGTAAAAGGATCCCTTTATGTGCTGAGTCAACTGGCCGCCAGTCTGAATATCCAGGGTTAGGTCAGCCCAGTGGTGTAGCAAGGGCGAGGCGGTGGGGGCAGTCCACCCAGGTGCACGCCACTGGGGGGGGGGGGTGTTAGCTCCGCTGGTTCCCTGCTCCCTCTGCCCCGGAACAGGTTACTTCCTGTTCCGGGGCAGAGGGAGCAGGGAACCAGCGGAACCGACACCCCCGAGTGGCGTGCACACAGCAGGAAAGAATGCACTCGGGAGGGGGGGGGGCTTGGGTGATGCGCCGAGGGGGGGTGTCGTGCTGTACCCAGGGGGGGTGCGCAGTGGCGAACCACCCCAGGTGGCAGCCGCCCTCGCTACGCCACTGGGTCAGCCTGTGGATGGAAACGGCATACAAGCCGCTTAGCGTTGCAGGCCGAATATTACCTCCTAAGTTTTCAGCTGAAAATTCATCTTAATTTAGAAGCTTAAAAGTTATGCCTAGATTTCTAAGCCCTAATTTAGTGGGGCCTAGTATTAAAAATTCAGTGATATGTTTCTGTTTAATTTGGCTTACTGTTGGGTGGACTTTGTTTGCTGAGCTAGTCATATTAGTGTTTATTGTGAAGTATGATGTGTTTTAATTGTTTTTTGTTTGATTAATGTTTTACGTATGTGTATTTTGTACACCGCCTAGAACTGTGGATATCACGGTTAATACATATTTTAAATAAATAAGAGGGTCGTTTACTAAGGCACGCTCACATTTTTGGTGCGTGCTAAAACTATGGGTGCGCTAAACGTCTGAGACGCCAACGCATTCCTATGGGCGTCTCTAACGTTTAGCGTGCCCACAATTTTTGCACGTGCTAAAAACGTGAGTGCGCCTTAGTAAAAGACACCCTAAATAACTTCTTCTTTCTGCCCCTACTGCCCCCCCCCCCAATTTTTTTATGCTCCTAAATTTAAGAGTTTAGAACTTTTGAGCATAAAGTTAGGCCCTCAGCCTATGTATATTTTCAAAGAGGCCAATTTAGGAGCCTGATTCTCGAAGTTAGGAGCATAAATCCTTTGAATATCAGTTGATGTCACGCTTGGGAATGTCTTATGCTTCTGCGAGAAAAGTGGGCAGCAGTTTTATCTCCTTATTCCATTCCATTTGTCATCCTCGTAACATGTTTATGAAAACGTAGCTTGAAGGCATCAGGGCGTGATAAATTTGTGCCTATTGTCATCTTTATGAGGTGTCTCCAAGGTTTCCAGGTCTTTTGAACACAATTTCATTATAGATGAACCTTCTGTCCGTTTCCATTTGGCATGCTGCTAATTGCGTGGCGGAATGAGGAAAAATGTACTGTAATATAGAGAATGAAAAAGACCCCGATTTCCAGAGCAATCAACTACAGATGTTGCTTTCTTCCTGATACACTGGCCAGTTTTATCTATCTATCTAGATTTTGAAATGGTTTAATTGGTACTGTATGGTAACTACTAGAGTACACACTGAACTTGAGTTTGCATGCAAAATATTTAGGGGTAGATAATCAAAGTGATTTAAATGGCTTCCGGGCCAGTTAAATCACTTGCCTGGAGCTAACCGAGCATATTCAGTGACACTTAACTGAATAGTGCTGCTGTAAATCCCAGGAATGCATTACGACTATCCCGTTCATACCTTAACCTTCATTATCCAACCTGCAACGGGCTAAAGTATAAATCCACATAGGCTTCATCCTTCTCCTTCATCAGCTCACAATTATGGAACTCCTTACCAAAAGCTATAAAAAAACAATTCACAATCATCTACATTTCAGGAAATCTCTTAAGACTTTGTTATTTGGAAAAGCCTACCCCCAAAGACTCGGCATGTGTCATCCACCTCTTGATTCACATCAAACTGAGTTCGATTCCCGGCACAGGCAGCTCCTTGTGACTCTGGGCAAGTCACTTAACCCTCCATTGCCCCATGTAAGCCGCATTGAGCCTGCCATGAGTGGGAAAGCGCAGGGTACAAATTTAACAAAAATAAAATAGATACTATTGGAGATTCTACATGGAATGTTGCTACTATTGGAGATTCTACATGGAATGTTGCTATTCCACTAGCAACATTCCATGTAGAAGGCCGCGTAGGCTTCTGTGAGTCTGTGCAGGACGTCAGACTCACAGAAGCAGAAGCCTGCGCGGCCTGATTTGCAAGGGCCAACTTCTACATGGAATGTTGCTAGTGGAATAGCAACATTAACATTCCATGTAGAATCTCAAATAGTAGCAACAGTGGAGGAGTGGCCTAGTGGTTAGGGTGGTGGACTTTTGTTCTGAGGAACTGAGTTCAATTCCCACTTCAGGCACAGGTAGCTCCTTGTGACTCTGGGCAAGTCACTTAACTCTCCATTGCCCCATGTAAGCCACATTGAGCCTGCCATGAGTGGGAAAGCGTGGGGTACAAATGTAACGAAACAAAATATATATATAATGATGATTTTGGGCTCATTCACCCTTCCCTTCTCTCCCCTGGTTTCCTGTTCCTTTCTTTCCTTCCCCATCCTTTCCTTTATTTCTTATGCAGGTTTAATGATGTATTAGCTTAATTTACTGTATTGGCGGCCGCCTTTGCGGTGCGATGTAAGCCACATTGGGCCTGACACAGTTGGGGAAATGTGGGGTATAAATGAGATAATAAATAAATAAATGCATTAGCACTTAAGCCGAAACCAGCTATTTTGTGGGTAATCCTAGGGTGGAGTTAGTACTTGGCCAGTTAAGAGCTGATATTCAGCACTTAGGGTCCATTTTACTAAGCAGTGTTAAGCCCAATGTGGCTTGCTAAACAGGAAGTACCGCTGGGATACTGCAGCAGCCCGGCGGTACTTCCCACCCCAATGGTCCCGTCATATCCAGTGCTACAAAAATATATTTATTTTTGTAGCGCTGGATTGTACGTTTTTCAAATTACTATGTAAGCCGCATTAAACCTGCGTTGTGTGGGAAAACGCGGGGTACAAATGTAATTAAAAAAAAAAAACCTGGTGGTAATAGGGCAGTGATGCGTGTTGCCCCGCTACCTCAATGGGTGGTGGAAAAGGCACCCCGTCGAAATGGCCACGTGGCCAATGCTTTACTTGCCGCACGGCCATTTCCTGCAGGAAAGAGAGACTTCCCTTTTACACACTGCGGTAAAAGGGGGGGGGGGCTCAACACATGTGAAAAAACACACGCCAACGCCAGCACAGGCCCTCTGTTGCCGCAGCTTGGTAAAAGGGGCCTTTAAATGTCTAGGGTAACTGCGTAAATAGGACATAGCATAAAAGAGAGTCCTATCTTTATGCAGTTCACCTTAGCTGTTTAAGGGTCCCTTTTACCAAGCTGCTCAAAAGGAGGCCTGTGCTGGCATCTAAATATGTTTATCACGAGCACCAAGGCCCCCAGGGAAGTCTCTCTTTCTTGCAGGAAATGGCCGTGAGGCAAGTAAACCACTTGCTGTGCAGTGGCGTAGCCAAAGGTGGGCTCGGGTGGGCCCAGGCCCACCCACTTTGGGCTCAGGCCCACCCAGTAGCAGCACACCTATGAAGTGGCTGGCAGGGGTCCCCAAGCCCCACCAGCCAAAAACTCCCAACAACTGTCCCTCCTGCATACCTTGTAAATAGCAGAACTTCGCCTGCAGCGAGCAGCGACTGATACATGCTGTTGCTACTTAAAAGGTATGCGGGGGAGGAGGGATGTTTGAGAGAACATACGGCATGCAGGCAAGAGAGGGAGAGACCAAATCACTTGTAGGACAGGGTGGAGTTCTTCTGCTCACCCGTGTTGGGCCCAGGCCCACCCAAAATTGGGTGCCTGGCTACACCTCTGTTGCTGTGTGGCCACTTGGAGGGGAGCCCTTACCGCCACCCATTGCTCAAAGCCCACCTCTTCAATGTCGCTTTCCGCACCTAATCACAACACCTCTATTCAGGAAATCTAGACTACCCCAACTTGACATTTCGTCCTTAGATTGTAAGCTCTTCTGAGCAGGGACCGTCCTTACTTATTAATTTGTACAGCGCTGCGTAACCCTACTAGCGCTCTAGAAATGTTAAGTAGTAGTAGGTGGTGGCAAGGGCAAGGGCGCTAACCGGGTGGTAACCGGGCAGTGCCACCCACTGCCCGGTTACTGCTGGGTACGCTCCGGCGTTCCTTCTCCTTTTTCCTCCTTTGCTATTACCCTTTCTCTCTTTCACTCCTTTGCAATTGATTGTTTGTTTGCTGAATTGTTGTATGTTTTTGTAAACTGTTGTACGCCACTTTGAGCCTGCCCGTGGGTGGGAAAATTGTGGGATATAAATGCTATAAATAAATAAATAAATATGACGGCAAGCTAAGGGTAGGAAGTACCACTGGGCTGCTGTGGTAGCCTGGCGGTACGTCCTCATTAGAGAGCGGTGGGCTTACCGCCGCTTAGTGAAAGGGGCCCTAAGTGCTAAATATCGCCCTTAACCGGCTATTGTTTATATACCATTCTGAATAAGCATGTCAGAACGGTTTGCAATCAATAAAATATTTAAAAGAAAGGAAAAGAACTTCCCCAATATAGTAATACTTCAGTTATTGTCGGTTTCGGTTTTCGTCAATTTTGTTCCGCGAAAAATTTGTCTCGGATTTCGTCGGCGTGCCCTCGTGACCTTGCTGCTAATTTTGCGAAAACAAAGGGCGACCCACGCGTTCTCCTGCTCATTGATTCATATGGAAATAATTGCCTTGGTTTTCGTCAGTTTTTGGATTTCGCCGATTGTTTTCGGAGGGATTATCGACGAAAACCGAGGTATCACTGTATTCAGCTGGCAGCGGGCAGTGCTTTGACTGCCTACCAATGGCATTAAACCCAGAAGTACTTTTTTTTACGGAGAGGGCGGTAGATTCCTGAAATGCCCTCCCGTGGGAGGTGGTGGAGATAACAATAGTAACGGAATTCAAAAATGTGTGGAAAAAACACAAAGGAATCCTGGATAGAAGGCGTGGAACCAATCTGCCAGTGCTGGGCAGATTTCTACGGTCTGGGCCCTGAAAATGGCAAGGACAAATCAAGATGAGGTATACATATGTAGTACCACATCATACCTTGTACTATGAGTTTATCTTGTTGGGCTGACTGGATGGGCCATACAGCTTTTTATCTGTCATCATCTACTATGTTACTATACTATAATAGGTAAATAAAACATCCCATGAGCACAAGAAGATGGAGAAGTCTATAGCACAACAATGTTTTACCTAGTGACATTGATTTACAGAGATACCAAAGGAAAATTCAGGTAATAAAATCAAAGAGAATCGAAAATATTAAATCATTGTAAGCTCCCAATTCACCCTTTAGAAAAGTAAAACCATCGCCATCATTCATATGCCTGAATAAATAACCATGTCTTCAGCCTTGATTTAAATTTACAGTATGATGCCTCTTTACATAAATCTGTTGGTAAGGAGTTTCAAAGTTTTGGTGCAATACAACTAAAACTGCCCTATACAGTATCTCTCTCCCCCCCCCCCCCCCCCCATGAGGGGTGCTTAGCATCCACTGGCGCCCACAGAGCTGGCTCCTATGCTCTCATTTACCCATCTACCTCAGTGTCATTCTTGGGTTGGCAGCAACCAACTGTGTCGTCTGTAAGATGGCTGAGATTCCCTTTTTCCCATATGGGCAGTAGATACTTGAGATGGGCACCCAGACCATTTTTGTTTCATGTCATTTTTCCACATTGTTTAGGGGTTCCCCTCCTTTGTTGTCACAGGAGATGACACAAAACAAACATTTCCTGTACCTATTTCCCATGCCTCCGCACTTCCCCCTCCCCCACACACACACCAGGCCTCCTTCCTGCGCACCCCTGTCAGGAGTAAACAATCCTCCCACCCTCCACATGGCCCCTCCTCCTCCCATAAGCCCCCAGGCCTATGCAAATCCCTGGTGGTCCAATAAGAGTCCATTGGGACAGGACTGAAGCCTATTTCTTCCTGCCCATGGCTGTGACCACATCCATTATGGTAGCTACAACCTTTCACCCTAGTTGTTAACAACTGCCCATCCCTAGTAGATATTGCTATAGCACCATCCTTAACCCATACAGACCTGACAAACTGAAACTGCAACTAAGAAGACAACCTGGGTCTCTCACACACACAGTCAGAAGGTTAATATGAACACTAAACGGTCTTTTTATTAAAATGCGCTAGAATCTGGGATTAACATGTGGTAACCTAGGATTTTACTGTGCACTAAACCCAGATTTAGGGGGATTTAAAAAAAATATATTTTATTTCAGGTCATGCAGTAATGTAGTGTGTGGTACCTGCGTAGAGTTAGCGTGGGAGCATTTATCCCTCCCCCCACCATTTAGGAGGTGTTAAGTGTTTACTACTACTACTTAAAATTTCTAGAGCGCTACTAGGGTTACGCAGTGCTGTACAAATTAACAATTAAGGACGGTCCCTGCTCGCTCGTTAACTGTACATTACGCATTAAGTAGTAATGCGCTAGCTGGTTAACAATTCAGTACCCACTCTCTGCATATGACATGCCCCTCCCAAAAATATATATTTTAAAATTTGCAGTGTGTGGGTTAGTGCGAATAAACAAGCAAAATACTGCAAAATGCTTTAATGTGTTTGGCAGCAGCTAACCACATATTAAGGACTTAACACCCTTTAGTAAGAGGGCCCCTAAGGAGGTAATATCGAGCCCAAGGCATCGGCATTTTTAAAGTCCAGCAGCCATGAGGAAAAAAAATCCAGAAATTCAGCAGCAGTATCCTTTTTCTGCTAGGCTGCCGCTGAGTATCCAAAGTTTAGCTTCTCCCCAGTTCCACCCACGTAGTGCCCTGGCACTATCCAGATTGTGCTGTGGCAGCCAGAATAAATATTCAGGGCCCCTTTTACCAAGCTGTAGCAAAAGGGAGCCTGCGCTGATGTTGGCCCATGTTTTACACACGCGCTGAGGTCCTCTCTTTTACCGCACCTGGTAAAAGGGAAGTCTCGACTTCCTGCAGGAAACGGCAGAACCGTAAAGCACTTGCCGCATGGACATTTTTTTTTGGGGGGGGGGATCCCTTAATGCCACCCATTGAGGTTGCTGGTAAGGGCTCCCACGCTAACCCAGCGGCAGGGCCGCCGAGAGGTGGGAGCAGGGGGGACAAAATTCCCCGGGCCTCCAATGGGGGCCCGGCGCCGCAGTGCCACCCGTCCTCTGTCGTTAACCGTCTGCCACCGGGCCGGGCCCCCTGTGTTGAAATCACAGCGCCTCTCACCTCCGTGTGAAAGCGCTGCAGGCAGCAGCAGATCGCCTCCCTTCGGGCCTCCTTCCCTCCCTGTGTCCCGCCCTGGTCTGACGTAACGTCCGCAAGGGCCTGAAGGGAGGCGATCTGCTGCTGCCTGCAGCGCTTTCACACGGAGGTGAGAGGCGCTGTGATTTCAATGCAGGGGGCCCGGCCCGGTGGTGGACGGAGGGGGGGTGGGTGGAGGTGACCTCAGGGGGGGCGGCAGGGGCCTTGCCCCAGGCCCGGTCCAGTCTCTTGGCAGCCCTGCCCAGCGGTACAAAAATAAATAAATTTTTGTAGCGCTGGAAATGACGGCACGCTAGGGGTGGGAAGTACCACTGGGCTGCTGCGGTAGCCCGACGGTACTTCCTGTGTAGCGAGCAGTAAGCCCGCGTTGGACTTACTGCCGCCTAGCAAAATGAGTCCTCAGTGTCACTGTCCAGACATTGCTGCTCAACTCTGTAAGGGCTAACCAGGGAAGCCCTTGTTCATATCAGCCTCTACAGCATATCAGATACTCTAAATCTCTCAAGTTGGACATTGAAAAGAGGGCTTTTGTTTACCAAAGGGCTTCTTTCACGTGCAAAGTCCCAGGAGCACTCATGTTTAAGCTTTGATCCATGAATCCAAAGTTCCTTCATAAAATGTAATAATGTTGCTGAAAATGCACAGAAAAAGAATATAACTGAAAGACACAGGAGAATTTACTTTGAAATACAGATGCAGGCAACAACTGGACCAGAACGGGATTGATGCCCTGTCACTGTAAATGATGTCAAGGTGAAGGAATGAATGGACCATATTAATGATGTCAATTTGTTATAACTGACCTGCGCTGAGAAGATAATTCCAGTGCATTAGAGACATTAAAGGAAAAACAGAAAGAGAAACCTAGCGGAACTCAAGATGAGATAATTACGAGGTTTGGAAAACCACAATATTTTGATGCTAAGCTTATAATTCATGTAATGTAGCAATGGAAGACACTGCCTTGTGCTGGGCGTTATGGTGAAATTATGCCCCACCACCGCAGTCATCTCTGATGGTTTCTGTATATAATATGCAAAGTGCTTTGATTATAACCATAGAAAGGTGGTATATCAAGTCCTATCCCCTTTATTCTTGACCCCTTCCAAGCCATGTATAGCTGTGGATGAACTAATCCTTGATATTCAATGCCTGGGAATGTGCAGCTCCTGCCATTGAATACCGGGGAGGTGCATTGTCCCAAAAATTAACCAGACACTGGTCAATATTCAGTGCCTGGTTAACTCAGTGCATAAAGTTAGTCCAGCCTTTTTGCTGTCCTAACTTTCTGCACTTAAATAGCTGGTTAATGCAGTGGCATAGCAAGGGGGGGAGGGGTGGTCCGCCCCGGGTGTCAGCTCGGGGGGGGGGGTGCTCCCTGCCAGCTCCCCCCCTTGGTGAATCGACACCCCCCCCCCGACCAGCTCCCGCACCCTACCTTTAAAAAGAATATCGGGAGGCGAGGCGCTGCCCTGCACGTAAAAGAACTGTGGACCGTCGGGTCTTCCCTCGCTCTGTCTGTCCCGCCCTTGCGGAAATAGGAAGTTGCGTCAGCGGAGGGCGGGACAGACAGAGCGAGGGAAGACCCGACGGTCCACAGTTCTTTTACGTGCAGGGCCTCGCCTCCCGATATTCTTTTTTTTTTTTTTTTTTTCTTATTTTATTGAATTTTAACAAACATAAATCACAATAATGCTTGATAATACACAAATCGGAATCTTTTACATTTACATTAGAATTCAAGGCAAAATTTCAACTTAAATATCGACCACTAGTTGAAGAAATTGGTCCAAGGTGAAAGATTATATACTATAATCTAAAAGAAAGTGTATAGGAAATAAACAATAAATGATGCACCTATCCCGGGTAATTCCTCCTAGCTCGAATAACAGTGAACGTATGGGACTATACCTTTACATTTACTTCTTCCCTGCTAACTAGAAATTCCTCTAGCTGATTGGGGTCAAAGAATTGAAATTGTTTTGACTGTAACATAATTCTGCATATGCAGGGAAATTTCAATAGGAAACTAGCTCCTATTGCCACAGTTCTTGTACGCAAAGCCAAAAAGGCCTTGCGTCTCCTTTGGGTTTCTCTCGATAAGTCCGGGTAAATTCTTATTTTAGACCCCAAAAAACTTGATTCTAAATGCCTCAATGAGAGTCTCAATACTGCATCCCTATCTAGTTCCAAAGCAAATGAAACCAATAAGGTTGCCCTCTTTGTCACAACCTCCAAAGATGATTCCAAGAAGGCAGTCAGATTCATCTCTCTGCCATCCTGAGGTGTTGCTCCTGTTACACGAGGTGTATCCGTTTGCAAATAAAAAGCTCGAGTTATAGGTGGCAAAGAGGAGTCTGTCATACCCAAAATTTCAACAAAATATTTCTTCACCATTTGTACCGGTGGAATCAAAGGGGAACTAGGAAAATTTATAAATCTTAAATTTAATCTTCGAGACTGATTTTCAAGATGTTCCAACTTTCTAGAAGTAAAGTTCTTGTCTTTAAGAAATGTCTGACCCACCAGTTCCAATTTAGAAGTTCTTTCAGCAAGAGCTTTTACTTCCATGTTTTGAGAATCAGTCTTTTCCAATAAAGTTAATGCAGTTTCAGATAAAGTCTTTATAACTGCTGCATTCTTAACAACTAAAGATTGCAGGGAAGTTTGTGTTGTAAAAGTCAAGTCCCAAAGTGAGTCTAAAGTCACTAAGGCTGGTTTTTTCAAATTCCCCATTTGAAACTCAGGAAGGGGTGCTTTAGCCGCCTGTTCCAAAATACTCACTGTCTGTGGTAACAGCACAGGAGACGATGACCCTTTCGGATTTTCCAGACTGGCAGCAACCAGATCTAAACTTGTCTCTGAAAGGCTCCCTCCCTGGTCTCTCCGAAGTCCATTCCGGGCTGGAGTACAAGGGCTCTGACCGAGACTTTGACTTCCTAGTTGCGGGGGAGCCTCACGTTCGGCGGGGCTCAAGGAAACCCCGTCTACACTGTCGGAGAGCGCCGAAGCGCCAACATCCACGGGCGGAGAAATATTCCTCTCGGGACCCTTCGCGACTCCATAATCCTCTATTTTCATCTGACGAAGCTGGTTTGCCCCGTCGTGGAGAGAGGGATTCTCCCTGACTTTGCCTCGCCGTTTTCCCATATCGTGGGACAGGTAAGGAACCTGCTTTGCCAAGTTAATAAGAAGAAAAGGAGGCGCGTCTGGTAGCGCATCTCAGACCGCGGCCATCTTGGCGCCCCCCCCGATATTCTTTTTAAAGGTAGGGTGCGGGACCTGGTCGGGGGGGGGGGCGGGGGTGTCATCGTGCTGCACCCGGGGGGGGGGGGGGTGTAACGGCGCCCCACCCCGCCCCGGGTGGAAGCCTCCCCGCTACGCCACTGGCTTAATGGACTGAATATCACTGCTGACTAAGATATGGCTCCACCCAAACTCCACTCCTGGACTGCCCCAACCTAGCCGGTTAGGGAATGGTCAGTTAGCGGAGGTATTCAGCAGCACCAGCTGGTAAAGTGCCACTAAATATCAGTGACCGGCCAGCTTAGCAGGGTTTAATCAGGCAGGAATCTCTCATGTTGACTTAACTCATTTCACATTGAAAAATACCCATCTCCCACAATAAGCATTGCAGTGGATTTTCAGAAGAACACACCGTGCTCCATATGGTACGCTATTAATAATTTTAGTTTGCAACCACACACAATAACTTGGAAGGTGAGAATGTAGACAAAGAGTTCCCGAGACTGAAAACTTGAGTAAAGAGGGAGGAAAACTGTCTTTAAACGTGAACAAAATATTTCGACTTCAGAATAAATCACAGTTATAAAAACTGTTTCCTCTAAGCTGAGTGGGTGTCCTCCAATTGCATTCTACCAGTAGGGGGCGGTGCTTCAATGTTGTGTTTTAAATCTCTAGGGATAGGCAGGTTCCCTGGAGTCTGCAGAACTTGCCTGTCCCTTACTATTGAAAACGTGAAGTGAAACAGCACCCCTTACTGGCAGGAGTGTAAGTGGAGGACTCCTGCTCAGCTTAGAGGGAACAGTGGTTATAAAATACGTAGAACCGCTAACTCTTCTGCATGGGGAAGCATAATTTTGATGCCTACTATTCTATGTCTTCATGGAGTCTTAGCTTCTAAAATATCACTGATAAAATTAAATAACCATAAAACTGTCATGCGGACTTCTGTATTTTCAATAATTGATCCAAAAAATGTGGCGTGAATTACCCAATGGAAATTAGATCCGAGAGGAATTACTTGTAATTTAGGAAAGCAGTGTTGGTTGGATTTTTAATACCCACATATTCAGCACCGGGCCTTACTTGGATACTGGCATTGAATATTTGCAGTACCTGGATAGCGTCAGGTTCTGCCTTAGGTCTGACCCTGGACCATCCCGGTACTACCTGAGGTGGTCGGATATAATATTCAGTTGCATTATTTGGGTAATGTCGCTGAATATCACTGATTGGACCTGGTGTGCATTAGATATCCACATTGTCCATAAACTTCCCTCTCCCCCATGTACAAATAAATCTGATGGAGGCTGAGCAATCCCTTCCACTGGAGACACTTTCTGCTGTACAGAGCATCCCCCACCACCGGGGTCCCCTCCCATGAGAGGCATCTGTGTCTGCAGGCGTGGATAAAAGGAATATGTAAAATCAGTCAGTACCAGTAGAATGAGTGGGGCAGGAGTGAATGGTACATAAGAACATAAGAGTAGCCATACTGGATCAGACCAGTGGTACATCTAGCCCAGTATCCTGTTTCCAACAATGGCCAATCCAGGTCACAAGTACTTGGCAGAAAACCAAATAGTAGCAACATTCCATATAGAACCCCAAAGAGTTGCAAGATTCCATTCAGAATCTCAAATAGTAGCAACATTCCATATGGAACCCCAAAGAGTTGCAAGATTCCATTCAGAATCCCAAAGAATAGCAACATTCCATGCTATCGATCCCAGGGAAAGAAGTGGCTTCCCCTATGTCTATCTCAATAGCAGACTATTTCCTTTTCCTCCAGGAACTTGTCCAAACCTCAGGCTTTAGAGACATTTTCAGCCATTTCAGATGGGCTAAGTGGAGGTGAGAGGGGAAGGCGTATTTGTTTGGAGAGACGTCTTCAGAGGTCACGTTGTTCAGTGGGAAAGAGTGTAGTGATATGCTTGGTTTGCAATAACTCTTTTGTCACTCTGGGAGGAGGAGAGTTTGGTCCATGGACAGCTTAGTCCTGCTATGGATAACTTCCGATCAAGCACAGTCATTTATGGAGAAGGAGGGAGTCAGGGCGGAGACACTGGCGAATGTATTGTTCTACTGATGCCCTCAAGCAAACTTAGCAAGATGTACATGTTGGCTTTTATTTGGGTTACCACAAATCACATCGTTTCATGCAATCTGCAGTAAATCCTTTTTTATATGTTAATTAGTGCCAATTAAGACCAACTGTATTATTGTTCATTAACACCAATTATCAGCTTATTATTAAATTAATTTATGTATGCAACTGAGCTTATTCTATAACTGGTGCACACAACTAGGTCATAGGTGAGGCTCCCACATGTGTATAATTTACAGAACACTGGTAGTTACCTGGATTCCTGCTGCAATTAGGTACCTGGACTTATACCAGCTCTATGGTTGTAATAAGTGTAGGCACCTAAGGAGTAATATTTAGCCCATGTTGGTAAGTGGCTTGTAAGCCATTTCCAGCCACAGGCTGACTTAACCCTAGATATTCAACATAAGAACATAAGAATAGCCATACCAGGTCAGACCAATGGTCCATCTAGCCCAGTTACCAGTTTCCAACAGTGGCCAAATCCAAGTCACAAGTACCTGGCAGAAACCCAGGACTTAGCTCTATTTCCATATCCATGTTTTCAGGCTCTATTTCCATGCTGTCCTCAGCCATTTCCCGGAATTGCTCATGGTTCCATTGGACTATGGCTTCTATCAAGTCCGTTGGTTCAGCCAACTCCTCATCATTAACAACCTCTCCATGAGCTCCAGAATTTCCTTTTCTTGCCCCCGAGGTGCCCGCCCTCCTACTTCCTGTTCCAATGATGCCTTGGCCCTCCAGCCCCTCCCTTCGGACTCCACTCTCCTTACCCACGCTGATAAGGAGAATGGAGTCCGAAGGGAGGATTTGGAGGTCACTGTAGTGATATAGCTCATTCTGATACTTTAGTGTGATTATTCTGGGCCCAATATTCAGCCAGCAGCAGGTAACACTTTTGCTGTCTGCCACAGGCATTAAACCCGGTTATTCAATGCCAGGCCATATCCAACCACTGGCATTGAATATCCTGCGGTTTTTTTGGCTGCTGAAAAGTTAACCAGTTAAGCTGATATTTATTTATTTATTTATTTGTATCCCACATTTTCCCACCTATTTGCAGGCTCAATGTGGCTTACATTGTTCCGTCATGGCGATCACCATTTCTGGAGTGTGAGATACAAGTGGTATTACATTAAAGATCATGATTGACGTAGTAGATTAAGCAGTCAAGTATAAAGAGTTCATATTCGGAATAAGAGATAAAGTGGTATTGCATTAAAGTTCATTCATTGTAGAGTAAACCTTGATAGTCGAGTATAAAGAGTTAGGTTTTATCCAGTTCAGGCTTGAGTTTCGTTGTCTGGTAATTAGGATGGATTGTTGTGGTATGTGATATTCAGCGCTGACTGGTTAAGTTGTTAGCGGTTAAAGATGGAATTGCTATTTATGCGGTCAGACTTAAGTACTAAACTTATCCAATAAGTAACACAACATAGCTAGCTTAGTGGTAGGCGCTAATTGCCGAATATTTGAGATTAGCCACAAAAATGCTATTTAACTGGTCATCATTTCTGACCAGTTAAATAGCACTGAATATCGGGTGGGGGGGGAGGGGTCTGTTTTTTGTGTTAATGTAACACAAGTTCATGTGTTACCATTAATTCAAAACAGCACAACAGCAAAGGTAACAAAAAGGAGTCCCGAGATCAATCGTGGTGATGTATAATACTTTTTTGCGTTGAAAGAAAGGCTCTACACAAATTTCGTGTTTCTGCCAAATGGCCTTCATCAGGAGTCTAAAAGCAAAAGCAAATATAATACATAAATGAAAAATAAAATGCAAAGTCTCAATATATCAATAAAATCAATAAAGGTACATTCACAAAATGTGAATATATATAATACAAATAAAAGTGAAATATGTAAATAAACGTCCAAGAATAAGAAGAGCAAACATCTCACCACGATCGATCTTGGGACTCCTCTTTGTCACGTTTGCTGTTGTGCTGTTTTGTTTGTGCATTGCAAAGGTTTTTGTCTTGTTGTTGTTCTTTACCATTAATTCGGCCATTTAACATGTGTTAATGTGGGTGTGCTCTTGGCTGAGTAGCTCCCTAGGCACAGTTCACCGAGGCACAGGCTCAGCTATGATGTAGTTCAATCTTTGAATCGTTCAGGTATGGAGGTTTCTCTATAGTAGCTTGGGAGACCATTCTTGCAGGGGAGAATTAATGCTCACAAATTTCATGTACGCCTTTGACTGACAGACAGAGAAGAAAAGTGGGAAGTGGACCAATGACTCCAGAGACTGGGACTACTGGGTAAAAATGGAAGACTTTATTACGGACTCGACACAGATCTTTTACTATTTTGCTCCGTGGATAGAGCTACATTCACGCGCAACGGCGGTTTCAAGTTCCAAGGTCTTCCTAAAGACTGTTATTCAGTGATATCATATCTGCACGCATACTACAGAGACTCCTGCTGCAGGCCTGTGGCCGAAACTCAGATCTGTGTTGAGTCCGTAATAAAGTCTTCCATTTTCACCCTGTAGTCCCAGTCTCTGGAGACACTGGTCTACTTCCCACTTTTCTTCTCTGTTTGTTGGTTATGTGGGATTTTGTAAGGAGTAGCCTAGTGGTTAGTGCAGTGGACTTTGATCCTGGGGAACTGAGTTCGATTCCCACTGCAGCTCCTTGTGACTCTGGGCAAGTCACTTAACCCTCCATTGCTCCTGGTACAAAATAAGTACCTGAATATATGTTAACCGCTTTGAATGTAGTTGCAAAAACCTCAGAAAGGCACAATATCAAGTCCCATTTTCCTTTCCCTATTTGTAGATTCTACATGGAAAAAGACCCCAGGCACACATGGCCATACAGTAAGAGAACTCTTATCAAGTGGAGTGGAGGAGTAGCCTAGTGGTTAGTGCAGTGGACTTTGATCCTGGGGAGCTGAGTTCAATTCCCAATGCAGCTCCTTGTGACTCTGGGCAAGTCACTTAACCCTCTATTGCCCCAGGTACAAATAAGTACCTGTATATACTATGTAAACCACCTTGAATGTAGTTGCTAAAACCACAGAAAGGCAGTATATCAAGTCCCATTAACAAGATTCCATGCACAATCTCAAAGAGTAGCAACATTCCATTTAGAACCCCAATGAATAGCAAGATTCCGGAATCCCAAGGAGTGGAGGAGTAGCCTAATGGTTCCTGGGGAACTGGGCACAATTCCCACTGCAGCTCCTTGTGACTCTGGGCAAGTCACTTAACTCTCCATTGCCCCTGGTACAAAATAAGTACCTGAATATATGTAAACCGCTTTGAATGTAGTTGCAAAAACCTCAGAAAGGCGGTATATCAAGTTCCATTTCCCTTCCCTGTCCACCCTGGTGGATTCCTATCCCCACCTTTGACTGACCACACATTCTGACACTCAGTCAAAAATACATGGCTTTACATTTTATCTTCTAACATTTTCTTCCATGTGAAATGAAGCAATTCTGATTAAGTGAAAACATCTCTTTTCCTATCTAGCTTAATAAAAAAAAAGCTTCCATATGGTATGTTATTAATAAGTTGAATCGCTGAGACTCTGCAGTAATTATTTGATTAAGATTGCAGTGCAGAATTAGCTCATTGCTTCCTGCTGCTTCCTCACCAAGCAAAGCATGTGTTTTTAATTCAGCATAAAATACTGGGGATGGGTACTATATATATATTTTAAACTCCCCCTCCCCCTTTAGATTAAAATTATTGCCATATTCATGTAATAGAAATGAGCTAGCCCTGGCAAAAATGATCAATGAATCACCTTGCTGAATTAGTTCCAATATCACAAAGAAAAAGAGAGAGAGAGAGAGAGGGAGACAGAGAAAACTCTCATAGGGGCCCATTTACTAAGCCGCGTAAGTGTCTATGCGCACCAAAATGGAGTTACTGGCTGGCTACCATGTGGCCCTTGCGGTAATTTTAATTTTGGAGCACGTCCGATACGTGTATCTGAAAAATAATTATTATTTTCAGACGCACGTATTGGATGCGCACCAGGTGGCATTTGATGTGCGTAGGTCATTACCGCCTGGTTATTGCATGAGACTTTATCGCTAGGTCAGTGGCAGGCAGTAAGGTCTCAGGCCCAAAATGGATGCGCAGCAATTTTTATTTTGCCGCACGTCCATTTTCCGTGAAAATTTAAAAAAGGCATTTTTTACAGGTGCCCTGAAAAATTATTCCGTGCGCGCCCAGAACACGTGTCTACACTACCGCAGGCCATCTTTCAGCACGCCTTTGTAAAAGGGCCCCTAAATGAGCTGAAGAATGATGTAGAATCACTTATATAAATGTAGGGGAGGGTATGAGACTTACGGTAGAGCTTTGTGGGTTTGACCTACTTGAAAGGTAATTAGCTCCCTTCAACAGAATTCCTACAGGACATTCATGCTGTGGCTGCCTAATCTACAATTTGGAGATGAGAAGACATGACCCAAAGTGAGACTATGGTGAGTCTCCAACCATGAGTACATTACACCATCAATCCATGAAGATCTCTCTCTGGAGGCACTTGTTTTGTCTACTTTGCTTTCCAAGAAGTCATTGAATGGGTTGTTGGGTTGCACATCTGAGGTGATACATACAAAGGAATTTAAGTGCCAGTCAGCACTGTTTGATACTTCAGAATGATCCATGCGAGACTAAGTGGGAGTGGCTCCTGCCCTGAAGACCATTTCATACATTTTGGGATGGGCCAGGTAAGGTTGAGGGATGGAGGGGCTCAGATTATCTTGGCATCTCTCTCTCAAGGTCTCCAGAGGGGAGGAGTGCTCTCTCCAGTGCAGGGGCGTAGCAAGACACCCAATTTTGGGTGGGCCTGGGCCAAAAGATGAGTGGGCAGAACTCCGCTTTGTCCCACAAGTGATATGGTCTCGCCGTCTCTTGTCTGCATGCCATATGGTCTCTCAAACATCCCCCCTCCCCCGCATACCTTTTAAATAGCAGATTTTCACTGGCAGTGAGCAGCAACTAATACACACTGCTCATGCTGGCCCCACAGCCTTCCCTCTGATGCAACTTCCTGTTCCGCATAGGCAGGGATACATCAGAGGGAAGGCTGTGGGGCTGGTGTGAGCAGTATGTTTCAGTTGCTACTTGCTGCAGGTGAAGATCTGCTATTCACAAGGTATGCAGGAGGGACAGTTGTTGGGAGTTTTCAGCTGGTGGGGCTTGGGGATCCCTGCCAGCCACATCATAGGTGTGCTGCTACTGGGTGGGCCTCAGCCCAAAGTGGATGGGCCTGGGCCCATCTGGGCTCACCCTTGGCTACACCACTGCTCCAGTGAGAAAGGGCATGAGAACATGCTTGCGTTATCATGACTTTTCTTTTCTGTACCCTGGAAGGAGGATTTAGTCCATGGCAGGCAATGGAGAGTTAAGTGACTTGCCCAGAGTCACAAGGAGCCGCCTGTGCCGGGAATCGAACTCAGTTCCTCAGTTCCCCAGGACCAAAGTCCACCACCCTAACCACTAGGCCACTCCTCCACTGTTGCTACTATTTGAGATTCTACATGGGATGTTGCTATTCCACCAGCGGGAGAAAATCCGCCAGAAAAGCGGAGAACTCAAACACCCCACGGTAAAGACAATGTTGCAGAAAAAGTGGGAGAGCGACCAAGGATGCCAGAAACTGGAGGATGTTGAATAATAAACAGTTTTATTGATAAATTTGAAGACTCGACACAACGTCGTGTTTCGGCCGTCAGGCCTGCATCAGGAGTCTATAAAAACATACATTTATATAAAAAAATGAAATATAATACACGCAAAAAATATATATAAAAAAAAACAATAAGTTTGTAAATTAAATAAACTTATAAATTATAAAAATTTATATATATGGATCTGTTCAAATAAATTTTTTTAAGGAATTGCACACAAATATACAAGCATAAAAAACGTACTATATATAAAATAGCGATGTAATAGATGTGTTAAAGAAGCAAAAAACTATTTGATATAAAATACATATGATATATTTTATATCAAATAGTTTTAATATGTACTGTATGTCATTCTCATGCTGTATATATAATGGCACCTAAGTTTTTAGGTTAAGATATCAAGATTTTTTAATTTATTTGTTTCTCTAATTAACACACATGTTTGCTTTATATTTATTTGCTATTCTTCGCTCAATTTTATATGTGTTTTTTGCTTCTTTAACACATCTATTACATCGCTATTTTATATATAGTATGTTTTTTATGCTTGTATATTTGTGTGCAATTCCTTAAAAAAATTTATTTGAACAGATCCACATATATAAATTTTTATAATTTATAAGTTTATTTAATTTACAAACTTATTGTTTTTTTTATATATATTTTTTGCGTGTATTATATTTCATTTTTTTATATAAATGTATGTTTTTATAGACTCCTGATGCAGGCCTGACGGCCGAAACACGACGTTGTGTCGAGTCTTCAAATTTATCAATAAAATTGTTTATTATTCAACATCCTCCAGTTTCTGGCATCCTTGGTCGCTCTCCCACTTTTTCTGCAACGCTATTCCACTAGCAACATTCCATGTAGAAGTCGGCCCTTGCAGATCACCACCGCGCAGGCTTCTGCTTCTGTGAGTCTGACGTCCTGCACGTACGTGCAGGACATCAGACTCACAGAAACAGAAGCCTGCGCAGCCTTCTACATGGAATGTTGCTAGTGGAATAGCAACATTCCAGGTAGAATATCCAATAGTATCTATTTTAATTTTGTTACATTTGTACCCTGCGCTTTCCCACTCATGGCAGGATCAATGCGGCAGGCAATGGAGGGTTAAGTGACTTGCCCAAAGTCACAAGGAGCCGCCTGTGCTGGGAATCGAACTCAGTTCCTCAGTTCCCCAGGACCAAAGTCCACCACCCTAACTACTAGGCCACTCCTCCTCCTTTCATAGGCAGCCATTTAAGGGGAGGGAGGAGGAGTCAGGGCTGATAGTCTCAATCGTCATTAGCCTTTTAAGGAGAAATTGTTGCATTACTGCCTTTCCTCGTGTCATTTGGAGAATGAGGATTTTGTGTTGATGTCTTGTACGATTTGTTTTATGTCCCCATATTGAATCTGGTTCTGTAAACCGCCTTTTATCGTAAAAGGTGGTGTAACAAATATCTTGATAAATAAATAACATTTCAAAGGGGGATAACATATACAGGTAAGCAAATGCAAAGGAAATGTAATAAATCAAATGAGAAAAGAATTGCTGTATTTTTACAGGCAATATACATATTTCCAGTGCCTTTTTTCTAACGTAAAAGGTGCCGGTACTCAAATGCCAGGCCATCCTTCAGGGGTGAGGTGATCACTGAGGGACCCACCCCACAATAGCCAGGCCCCCTGCAACCAGTCACAGAATCTATGACAAGGCAGAATTGATGTGTAGGGCCTGAGCTCTTTCACATAAACTTGGGGACCATGGGTCAATTTTAGTAGACAATGAAAAAGGTGCCGGTACTCAGTACCCCCAAGTACCCCCACAAAGAAAGCCCTGCATATTCCAGACACTCAGGGGCCCTTTTAGTAAGCCGCGTAGGCACCTACGCGTGTCCTACATGCATCAGTTTTGAACTACCGCCTGGCTACTGCCTGGCCCGGTGGTAATTTCATTTTTTGCGCACGTCCACTAAGCGTGCCGGAAATTTTCCGGTTCACGGTACTAACTGGGCAGTAATCAGCATTGTACGCGCACTGACGATTACCACCCGGTTAACATGTGGGACCTTACCGCTAAGTCAATGGGTGGTGGTAAGGTCTCAGGCCCAAAAATGGACACGCGCCAATTTTTATTTTGCTTCACGTCCATTTTTGGCCCCAAAAAAGGCCTTTTTTTGCAGGTGTGCTGAAAAATGGACCTGCGCGCGTCCGATACATACGTCTACACCAGCTCAGGCCACTTTTTGGCACACCTTAGTAAAAGGACCCCCCCTCCCCCCCCCCCCCCCCCCCCCAGGAACTGTTTACTTTTCTTGGTCATTTCATAAGTGCTTGCTAGGATTTTTAAATTATTTAAGACCTATGTAGTGTTTTCCCCATTGATGCAGGGAGGTCAGTTTTCAGAGTGATTTACATGGGCGAAAAAACAGTTTGCTCATGCTAATTCTGTGCCTGAAAAATGTGGGCAAGTTATTTGAATTAATGTAGCTGCAAAGCAATTTGAATTTTTCACTGCACCAGCAGCTAATGAGCTATTTTGCATAACTTGATGTCTTTACCTCATTTGCGTAGATTTTACATAAACTTGTCACAAGCTACTTTATGCATTTTACCATCAGTTTTAGGAACCTTTTATTTGATTATCTATTTATTGGGATTTATTAACCCTCTTTACGAAGAGATTCACCCAAGGGTCTGTTAAGGGTCTGTCGCAAACTAAGACGTCAATTTAAGAAGTGTCTAATTTTCAACTAAGGCTTCATGGTAGAGCGAAGTGACTTGTCCAGGTTTACACACAAACTCCCAACACAGACTGAAAAAGAAGAGCAGGGCACACATCCTTGCAATATATCCAGCTGCAAGCTATGCCAAAACATTTCACAGGACCCCACAGTCATTCACAAAGGAAAGATATTCAACATAAAGGGATCTTTCACTTGCTCATCTTCCAATGTGGTATATATCATTCAGTGTAAAAAATGTAACGAAGGATGCTATATTGGAGAAACAGGCCAGATGCTAAAGACAAGATTTAATTTACATAGACATCACATGAAGAATACTGGTGCCAGCCGGGTTCCCACCCCTGTGGGTCAGCACTTTACAAAACCAGATCACTGTACCAGTGACTTCAAAGTAAGAATCCTGAAAGGTAACTTTAAAACAATACAGGAACGTAAGACCTTTGAAGTCAGAATGATTGAATATTTTGACACCCAACAGACAGGACTTAACAAAGATCTGGGTTTTCTAGCCCATTATAAACCATAAAGTTGTATTGCTCTGTTTATCACCCTCCTCTCACCTATACACCCCCATCCTGTTAGACTATCTCTGAAATGCTTTGATGTTCCCATGCATACCTCCTACCCATCCCCACCCTGTTAGACTGTCAATGAAATGCTTTGATGTTTCACTTATATATACTGTCATCTACCACATTTGCTTATTTCCGATCTGATGAAGAAGGGCAACCTTCGAAAGCTAATCAAGAAATGTATTGTTATGTCTAATAAAAAAGGCATCATCTTATTTTCTTTTCCATGTTTTATTTTGTTTGATTTCTATTGATTACCTCACAAAGGAAGGAATTCAGTAAATGGTGCCGAAAAAAATTGAGTGCTAAGGGCCAGATTCTGTATATAGCACCTAAAAAATCCAAGTGGTACACATATCCGCCTAAGCGTATTCTATAAGCAATACCTAGATTTAGGTACAGTATATAAAATACGCTTAGTTGATATCCCAGTGCTTAAAACTAGGTGCGTCCATTTACACCAGTGAAAACATGGCGTAAATCCCTACGCGTAGATATATATGAAGTGGACCATATTCTATAATAGCGCGCCTAAATATTGGAATGCCCACAAAATGCCCATTTCCCCATCCATAGCCGTGCCCCTTTTGAACTGCGTACTTTAGAATTTAGGCGCAGTTGATTACAGAATCCACTTAGCGAATTATGCATGTAAATTCTATTTATTGCCAATTAGTGCTCGTTATTGCTTGTTAAGTGCTGTTAAATACGCTGATTGGCTTAAGCCAGTGAAGTTACGCGCGTTGTTATAGAATATGCCTGGATTTTGGTGCAGATCTCTAGGCATGTTATATAGAATCCAGCAGGAAGTGCTAGTCTATAAAAGGGAGCATGCCCATTATAGAGTAGCATCCTACACCTAACTTTTGGGCACTGTAAATTTTTTTTTTATTTGTTACTTTTGTATCCCACATTTTCTCACCTTTTTGCAGGCTCAATATGGCTTACATAGTACCGTTAACGGCGTTAACTGAATCCAGTCTGAAACAAATAACAAGGTGATATTGTAATAGAGTGAGGTACATGTAAGGTAGGTACAGTTGGGGGGAAATTAGAGAGGGGGGGGGGGAAGAATCTGGTAGTGTCCATTACGGTCTTTGGTTACAATTGTGTCGCAGGTATCCAGGTATTTAATGCCGGCACTCAACTTAGGTGTGCTTTGGGCGAATTCTGTTAATCCACATGCAACGTTTTGGAACACCCCGACACACCCCTTATCTCGTACATATTGGTGGACCTGGAGAAGGTGAAATGTAAGGCAGATTTCTCCGAGGACAAGCAGGCTGCTTGTTATCACGACTGGGTGACGTCCGCGGCAGCCCCCACCAACCGTAAGAAGCTTCGCGGGCGGTCCGCACGCAGGGCACGCCCACCGCGCATGCGCGGCCGTCTTCCCGCCCGTGCGCGACCGTTCCCGCCAGTCTTTTCTTTTCCACGCTGGAGAGAGTCGTGCGTCGCCGCTCTCTCTTAGTCAGCCCCGGAAAACCGTCATGTTGTCCGCGAATCTTCGCTAATTTTCTGTTTTTTGTTGCCGCGCGCCTTCAAAACTTTTTTCTTTCTTAAAAAAAAAAAAAGAAGAGAACACGCTGAATTTTTCCCTCGTTTTCTAGCGGGGGCGTCGCGTTGCGGCCTTGTGGCCGCGCGGTCGATTTATTTTTCGAGGTGTGATTTACCGCCACCATCGACGACTTTAACTTCGCCGACGCGATTTTTCCATCGATGTCCTCGAAGGTCCCGAGTGGATTTAAGAAGTGTGGTCGGTGCGGCCGGCCTATCTCTCAGATCGACACCCACGCTTGGTGCCTCCAGTGCCTCGGGCCGGAGCACAATATCAAGTCGTGTTCTTTGTGTCTTGGTCTCTGGAAACGGACTCAGGTTGCGAGGCAAGTTCTTCGGGACCGTCTTTTTGGAACTTGCGCCGGCCCCTCGACGTCGACCTCGATGGCATCGGTATCGACGGCCGGTTCTTCGGTACCGGTATCGATGTCCGCGAAATCGGCACCGATGGCATCGACCTCAGGAGTACAGGTCCCGTCGGCCCGCCGGTCCTCCGGTGACGGTAGGGGTGAGAGGCCGCGTGGGCAATCGGCCCCGGTCACTCCCTCTGCTCATGGCCCTCGGGACCGAACCCTGTCTGACCCGGCTCCTCGAGATCGAGGGGGATCGACCTCCTCCTCCTCCGTTCCACCTGGCGCCGATGATGGGCACCGCAAAAAACAGAAGAAGCACCGTCATCGGTCCCCATCGGTGCGCCCGGCCCTCGGTGCCGGAGAGGAGTTGACGCCGAAGCGTCCACGTCGAGAGGAAAGGTCCCCCTCGGTAGTGGAGGTACCGACGCGTCAGGGTCCCAGCACTTCAGTGCAGTCTCCTGGACCCGAGCAGCTTCCGGCACCGACGCCTCTACCGGCCCCCCCGTCTTTCCCGACGAGTCCTGGACGAGTGCCTCCGAGCCATCCTTCCGGGGATCCTGGAAGGGCTGATGCGCCAGGCTGTGCCGGCGCCGGGGGTGCTTGCGCCCTCGGCGCCGTTGACTGTGGCGCCGGCGAGCTCTAGCCCGGTGCCGAGGCCTTCGACACCACCGTTGCTTGCGGCGCCGGTCTCGACCGCCACGCAGGTGGAGTCCCCGTCGATGTCGATGGAGGGAGCTTCGTCCCCGTCGACGTCGAGCCGGGCCCGGTTGAGGACTCAGCTGCATGAGCTTATGTCCGATACCGAGGAAGAGGCCTCGTGGGGGGAAGAGGAGGACCCCAGATATTTCTCCTCAGAGGAGTCTGTGGGCCTTCCCTCTGACCCCACGCCTTCACCAGAGAGGAAGCTCTCGCCTCCTGAGAGCCTCTCCTTTGCCTCCTTTGTCAGGGACATGTCTATTTGCATTCCCTTCCCTGTGGTCTCTGTGGATGAGCCGAGGGCTGAGATGCTCGAAGTCCTCGACTATCCATCACCACCTAGAGAGTCCTCCATGGTGCCGTTGCACAATGTTCTTAAGGAGACACTGCTTCGGAACTGGATGCGACCGTTATCTAATCCCACCATCCCCAAGAAAGCAGAGTCCCAGTACAGAATTCACTCGGACCCAGAGTTAATGCGGCCCCAATTGCCTCATGACTCGGCGGTCGTAGATTCTGCTCTCAAGAGGGCACGGAGTTCGAGGGATACCTCTTCGGCACCCCCGGGGCGGGAGTCTCGCACTCTGGACTCGTTTGGGAGGAAGGCCTACCAATCTTCCATGCTCGTGACCCGCATCCAATCTTACCAGCTCTACACGAGCATCCACATGCGGAACAATGTGAAGCAACTGGCGGACCTGGTTGATAAGCTCCCGCCGGAGCAGTCCAGGCCTTTTCAGGAGGTGGTCAGGCAGCTGAAGGCGTGCAGAAAGTTCCTGTCCAGGGGTATCTATGACACCTGTGACGTGGCATCTCGTGCTGCGGCCCAGGGTATAGTGATGCGCAGGCTCTCATGGCTGCGTGCCTCTGACCTGGACAACCGCACCTAGCAGAGACTAGCCGACGTCCCTTGCCGGGGGGATAATATCTTTGGTGAGAAGGTCGAGCAGCTGGTGGACCAACTGCATCAGCGGGAAACCGCCCTCGACAAGCTCTCCCACCGGGCGCCTTCAGCATCCACCTCAGCAGGTGGACGTTTTTCCCGGGTCCGGCAGGCTGTGCCCTATTCTTTTGCCAAGCGTAGGTACACCCAGCCGGCCCGAAGGCCTCGTCAGGCACAGGGACAGCCCCAGCGCGCTCGTTCTCGTCAACAGCGTGCGCCTAAGCAGCCCCCTGCGCCTCCACAGCAAAAGCCGGGGACGGGCTTTTGACTGGATCCACGGGAACATAGCCGCCCTCAAAGTGTCCGTACCGGACGATCTGCCGCTCGGAGGGAGGTTAAAATTTTTTCACCAAAGGTGGCCTCTCATAACCTCCGACCAGTGGGTTCTCCAAATAGTGCGGCGCGGATACGCCCTGAATTTGGCCTCCCTGCCACCAAATTGTCCTCCGGGAGCTCAATCCTTCAGCTCCCATCACAAGCAGGTACTTGCAGAGGAACTCTCCGCCCTTCTTAGCGCCAATGCGGTCGAGCCCGTACCACCCGGGCAGGAAGGGCAGGGATTCTATTCCAGGTACTTCCTTGTAGAAAAGAAAACAGGGGGGATGCGTCCCATCCTAGACCTGAGAGGCCTGAACAAATTCCAGGTCAAAGAAAAGTTCAGGATGCTTTCCTTGGGCACCCTTCTGCCAATGATTCAGAAAAACGATTGGCTATGTTCCCTGGATTTAAAGGACGCATACACTCACATCCCGATACTGCCAGCTCACAGACAGTATCTCAGATTCCGCCTGGGCGCACGGCACTTTCAGTATTGTGTGCTGCCCTTTGGGCTCGCCTCTGTCCCACGGGTGTTTACAAAGTGCCTCGTGGTGGTAGCGGCATATCTACACAAGCTGGGAGTGCACGTGTTCCCATATCTCGACGATTGGCTGATCAAGAACACCTCGGAGGCAGGAGCCCTCCGGTCCATGCAGTGCACTATTCAACTCCTGGAGCTGCTGGGGTTTGTGATAAATTACCCAAAGTCCCATCTCCAGCCAACCCAGTCTCTGGAATTCATAGGAGCTCTGCTGAATACCCAGACGGCTCAGGCCTTCCTTCCCGAAGCGAGGGCCAACAACCTCCTGTCCCTGGCTTCGCAGACCAGAGCGTCTCAGCAGGTCACAGCTCGGCAGATGTTGAGACTTCTGGGTCAAATGGCCTCCACAGTCCATGTGACTCCCATGGCTCGTCTTCACATGAGATCTGCTCAATGGACCCTAGCTTCCCAGTGGTTCCAAGCCACCGGGAATCTAGAAGATGTCATCCGCCTCTCCACCAGTTGCCGCACTTCACTGCTCTGGTGGACCATTCGGACCAATTTGACCCTGGGACGTCCATTCCAAATTCCGCAGCCCACGAAAGTGCTGACGACGGATGCATCTCGCCTGGGGTGGGGAGCTCATGTCGATAGGCTTCACACCCAGGGTCTGTGGTCCCTCCAGGAAAAGGATCTGCAGATCAACCTCCTGGAGCTCCGAGCGATCTGGAACGCACTGAAGGCTTTCAGAGATCGGCTGTCCTGCCAAATTATCCAAATTCGGACAGACAATCAGGTTGCAATGTATTACACCAACAAGCAGGGGGGCACCGGATCTCGCCCCTTGTGTCAGGAAGCCGTCGGGATGTGGCGTTGGGCTTGCCAGTTCGGCATGCTCCTCCAAGCCACATACCTGGCAGGTGTAAACAACAGTCTGGCCGACAGGCTGAGCAGAGTCATGCAACCGCACGAGTGGTCGCTTCATTCCAGAGTGGTACGCAAGATCTTCCGAGAGTGGGGCACCCCCTCGGTGGACCTTTTCGCCTCTCAGACCAACCACAAGCTGCCTCTGTTCTGTTCCAGACTTCAGGCACACGGCAGGCTAGCGTCGGACGCCTTTCTCCTTCATTGGGGGACCGGCCTCCTGTACGCTTATCCTCCCTTACCTTTGGTGGGGAAGACCTTACTGAAGCTCAAGCAAGACCACGGCACCATGATTCTGATAGCGCCCTTTTGGCCCCATCAGATCTGGTTCCCTCTCCTTCTGGAGTTGTCCTCAGAAGAACCGTGGAGATTGGAGTGTTTTCCGACTCTCATCTCGCAGAACGACGGAACGTTGCTGCACCCCAACCTTCAGTCCCTGGCTCTCACGGCCTGGATGTTGAGGGCGTAGACTTCACTGCGTTGGGTCTGTCTGAGGGTGTCTCCCGTGCCTTGCTTGCCTCTAGGAAGGATTCCACTAAAAAGAGTTACTTTTTCAAGTGGAGGAGGTTTGTCGTTTGGTGTGAGAGCAAGGCCCTAGAACCTCGTTCTTGCCCTGCACAGAACCTGCTTGAATACCTTCTGCACTTATCAGAGTCTGGCCTCAAGACCAACTCAGTAAGGAATCACCTTAGTGCGATTAGTGCTTACCATTATCGTGTGGAAGGTAAAGCCATCTCTGGAGAGCCTTTAGTCGTTCGATTCATGAGAGGCTTGCTTTTGTCAAAGCCCCCTATCAAGCCTCCTACAGTGTCATGGGATCTCAACGTCGTCCTCACCCAGCTGATGAAACCTCCTTTTGAGCCACTGAATACCTGCCATCTGAAGTACTTGACCTGGAAGGTCATTTTCTTGGTGGCAGTTACTTCAGCTCGTAGGGTCAGTGAGCTTCAAGCCCTGGTAGCTCATGCTCCATATACCAAATTTCATCACAACAGAGTAGTGCTCCGCACCCACCCAAAGTTCCTGCTGAAGGTGGTGTCGGAGTTCCATCTTAACCAGTCAATTGTCTTGCCAACATTCTTCCCCAGGCCGCATACCCGCCCTGCTGAACGTCAGTTGCACACATTGGACTGCAAGAGAGCATTGGCCTTCTACTTGGAGCGGACACAGCCCCACAGACAGTCCGCCCAATTGTTTGTTTCTTTCGACCCTAACAGGCTAGGGGTCGCTGTCGGGAAACGCACCATCTCCAATTGGCTAGCAGATTGCATTTCCTTCACTTACGCCCAGGCTGGGCTGGCTCTTGAGGGTCATGTCACGGCTCATAGTGTTAGAGTCATGGCAGCGTCAGTGGCCCACTTGAAGTCAGCCACTATTGAAGAGATCTGCAAAGCTGCGATGTGGTCATCTGTCCACACATTCACATCACATTACTGCCTCCAGCAGGATACCCGACGCGACAGTCGGTTCGGGCAGTCGGTGCTGCAGAATCTGTTTGGGGTGTAAATCCAACTCCACCCTCCAGGACCCGCATTTTTTCTGGTCAGGCTGCACTCTCAGTTAGTTGTTCTTCGTAGGTCAATTTTCTGTTGTATCCTCGCCGTTGTGAGGTTCAATTGACCTGGGTTCTTGTTTTGAGTGAGCCTGAGAGCTAGGGATACCCCAGTCGTGAGAACAAGCAGCCTGCTTGTCCTCGGAGAAAGTGAATGATACATACCTGTAGCAGGTGTTCTCCGAGGACAGCAGGCTGATTGTTCTCACCTACCCTCCCTCCTCCCCTTTGGAGTTGCGTTTTCATCATTTTTGCTTGTCATTCAACTGGCGGGAACGGTCGCGCACGGGCGGGAAGACGGCCGCGCATGCGCGGTGGGCGTGCCCTGCGTGCGGACCACCCGCGAAGCTTCTTCCGGTTGGTGGGGGCTGCCGCGGACGTCACACAGTCGTGAGAACAATCAGCCTGCTGTCCTCGGAGAACACCTGCTACAGGTATGTATCATTCACTATCATGTAGCAGGTGATCCAGGATTTCTTTGCAGAAGGTTGTGGGTCAGGTAAAAGAGTGCAAAAGCTTGATGATCAATCTGCAACGGCACATCTTCTTGACAAGGATTTAGAGGCCCTTTTATTAAGCTACATTAGGCGCTAACGCATGCCTAATGCAGCTTAAAATGATATACAGCGGGACACACTCTGGCATCCTGCAATGACTGGTAAATTAGTGTGTGCTGAGTATAAAAAAATTATTTTTATGAGGTGGTGTGTTAGGGGGCGGAGAATGAGCGTTCCTGGACTAAATTGAGTGGAGGAGTAGCCTAGTGGTTAGTGCAGCGGACTTTGATCCTGGGGAGCTGAGTTCGATTCCCACTGCAGCTCCTTGTGACTCTGGGCAAGTCACTTAACCCTCCATTGCCCCTGGTACAAAATAAGTACCTGAATATATGTAAACCGCTTTGAATGTAGTTGCAAAATACCACAGAAAGGCGGTATATCAAAGTCCCACTTCCATTTGCCTTTCCCTAAATAGAGCTTCTTCATTACCACGTGCTAATAGTGCAGAAATACCACATGAGCCTTAACTGCCCACAAAATGGGTGACAGTAAGTTCTTATGTGGTAATTTTTTTAAAATGGCCACACACTTGTAACAACGTTAGTGCGTGGCCATTAGTACAAAAAATAGAATAAAACCTTTTTAATGACTGTGGTAAAAATATTCTTAGCGCACGGGAAAGACCCATGTAAGGGTGCGCTAAGGCCACTTTTGGCTGCAGCTCAGTAAAAGGACCCTTTCATTTCCTGTAACTTCTGGGGCACATGATAAGTGAGCAAGCAGAACTTTCTGGAGGCTTTTGCTTAAAAAGTGTTAAACTTAAGAGCTCGGAGAAAGTAACAAGACACTTTCTCTAAGAATTTTTCTGGCATGCCCAATAGTTTTTATTCCCTTCCTGTTGAATTTATACCCTTCTTGAAGTTGTAGGAAATTGAATTTTAATGCCAAAGAGGTTCTCTCTCTAAAATAAACAAGTAGATGAGCTTGTGGGCTTGTTGTACTTCCCTCACCCCCTCTCAAATTCAAAACCATGGGTTCCCAACCGGGTTCTCAGGACACACCTGCTTCAGGGGCGTAGCCAGACTTCGGTGGGAGGGGGGTCCAGAGCCCGAGGTGAGGGGGCACATTTTAGCCCCCCCCCCAGCGCCGCTGGCCTCCCTCCCATTGCCGACCCGCCGCCACCTTTCACGACCTCCCGCTCTCTCGACCCCACCCTCCCGCCGCGAACCCTGCCCCGCCGCCGCCTACCTTCGCTTTTGCTGGCGGGGGACCCCAATCCCCACCAGCTGACATCAGAGAACAGTTCTCTTCTCTGAGTCTGACATCCTGCACGTACAACGTGCAGAACATCAGCATGCAACAGAACGAAGACTTTTTTGCACTGACTGCAGGACGAAGAGGACGTCGGCTGGCGGGGATTGGGGTCCCCCGCCAGCAAAAGTGAAGGTAGGCGGCGGGGGAGGGTTCGCGGCGGGGAGGTGTCCAGGACGAAATCTACGGGGGCCCAGGCCCCCTCAGGCCCCACATAGCTATGCCACTGACCTACTTAATCAGGTTTTCAGGATACCCACAATGAATAAGCATGAGATAGATTTGCATGTCTTGCCGCCATGGTATTCAAATTTATCTCATGCATATTCATTATGGGTATCCTGAAAACCTAGACTGGCTAGGTGTGTCCCGAGGACTGGGTTGAGAACCCCTGTTGTAACCCCACCCCAGGGTTCTTCAGTGTTTCCCAGTACCTATGATTTTCCTTATGACAATATGGAAACAAACAGCCACAATAATCTGTGATTTATACTTCCAATAACCTACTTGGAATAAATATTTTATTTTCCTCACTGTTCTGCTAAACTGTTACAGAACGAGAACAAGAGATCTGTAGCCTCACTAGGGCACAGAATTCCAATGTGATCTAAATTGTAACATTTTTTAAATATTAACATGCCAGTTTGCAGGCCCTTTCTTATAACACCGCTGGAGTTTTTCTTTTTCAATCTTTCCGCCATTAAATTAAATCACTGCAATTTTACACTACAAGAAAAATAAGAAAAATAACGAAAACAGAGACTACTTAGATGCATTTACTCAGTTCAGAAAGCTTTAGTAATTCTTGACATCTGAACTCACCATGATTCATGCTGGATTAGTTTATTTATTTATTTTATTTATTGGGATTTATCTACCACCTTTTTGAAGAAATTCACCCAAGGCGCTGTACAGTAAGATCAATCTGGACATAGGCTATAGACAATCTCAGCAGAAAAAAAATATTCAAATAACAGTACATCAGGGGCGTATCTGAGGTTCGGCGGTAGGGGGGGCAGGGGCTAGAGTGAGGGGGCACATTATAACACCCCCGGCCACCGCCACCCCCCACTGCCGTTAAACCTCCTCCACCGCCGTTAACCCTCCCCCGCCAACCGCCAACCCTTTCCCCGCCTACCGCGGTCACCTACCCCCGAGGTCCGCTCCTGCCGGTTTTTTAAAATATTTCTTCAGCTGGCGGGGGACCCCAACCCCGCCAGCCCAGCCGAGGTCTTTAACTTTTTCATCCTTGTGCTGTTAAAGCTGCAATGCATCCTTCCAGTTGGACGGAGTTTGACGTCGCAGCACGTTGTACGTGCAGGACGTCAACGTGCTGCGATGTCAAACTCAGTCCAACTGGAAGGATGCATTGCAGGTTTAACAGCACGAGGATGAAAAAGTTAAAGACCTCGGCTGGGCTGGCGGGGATTGGGGTCCCCCGCCAGCTGAAGTAATATTTTAAAAAACCGGCAGGAGCGGACCTCGGGGGTAGGTGACCGCGGTAGGCGGGGAAAGGGTTGGCGGTAGGCGGGGGAGGGTTAAGGGCGAAATCTGCGGGGGCCCAGGCCCCTGTGGCCCCACGCAGATACGCCCCTGCAGTACATATTATGATATTATTATTATTATTATTTGTTACATTTGTATCCCACATTTTCCCACCTTTTGCAGGCTCAATGTAGCTTACATATAACTGTTAACAGTGTTAGCCGATTACGGTTTGAACAAATACATAGTATGAATGAATACAAAGTGATATTGCGGTATAATGAGGTATATGTATGGTAGGAAACAGTTGGGGGGAACTTAGAGAGGGAAAGTGGGAAGAAGACTCAGGTAATGTCCGTTGCAGTCTTTAGTTATGTTGTGTCGCAAGTAATTTTATGTTGGTTTAGTGGGGTATGCTCTTCTGAATAGGTCTGTCTTTAGTGCTTTCTGAAAATTTAGGTGGTCGAGCGTAGTTTTTACTGCTTTTGGCAATGCGTTCCATAGTTGTGCGCTTAGGTAGGAAAAGCTGGTTGCATAGGTGGATTTGTATTTGAGTCCTTTGCTGCTTGGGTAAAATAATTACAACATCAACACAATATGCAATAAAACATCTTAAATGGAAGTAGGATGGAATCAAAATAAATTTGATGGTTCTTAGACAGCAATTCCAGGAGTACAGAAGTGAGGCCTGTAAAGGACATGCTTCTATGGTCTGTGTCTCAAATATTTTTTTTTTGTTACATTTGTACCCCTTGCTTTCCCACTCATGGCAGGCTCAATGTGGCTTACATGGGGCAATGGAGGGTTAAGTGACTTGCCCAGAGTCACAAGGAGCTGCCTGTGCCTGAAGTGGGAATTGAACTCAGCTCCCCAGGACCAAAGTCCACCACCCTAACCACTAGGCCACTCCTCCACTCCACTGCAAAACAGAGCAGACTTTTATGGTCTGTGTTCCAATTATGGAAACACAGATTTGGATGGGCGAGACTGGGCTTTGACAGCAACTCCAGTGATTGGGAAGTTGGACCTGTGCAGAGCAGACTTCTACGATCTGGGACCTGAGAGCAGCAGGGACAGGTCAAGAACAAGTGTGTGTGTGTGTTTTATGTTGCATTCATATGCTATGAATGTATCTCAGAGGGGGAGTTACCACCCAGCCACTGTGTTGCTCTTGCAGTAATTTCATTTTTGGCGTGTGTCCGAAAAATAATTTTTATTTTTGGATGTGCATATTGGACCCACGCCAAGTGGCATTTGACGTACGTAGACCATTACCACCTGGTTACCGCATGAGACTACTGCTAGGCCAATGGCTGGCGGTAAGGTCTAAGACCCAAAATGGACAAGTGGCAATTTTCGTTTTGCTGCACGTCCATTTTTGTCAAAAAGAAAATAAAGGTAATTTTTGTAGGTGTGCTGAAAAATGATTCTGCACATGCCCAAAACACGCGCCTACACTGCCGCAGGCCATTTTTCAGTGCACCTTAGTAAAAAGACCCCATAATGTCTTAGTGTTTAACAATAATTTTTAGCACACGCCAAGCTGTTACCTTCTTGTCCGCTAGTATGTAGATGAGTTTATGAACCGTGACACACACCTTCACTACATATGTCTGTTAAAACAGGACAGGCCTTTGGACTTTTTCCCAGGCATCTTTTTAATTTCATTTTTTAATCTTCTCAGAATTAGACTTTTGCATTGTGAATTTAGGATGAGAAAGGTGTTGCCTTGTGATGCAGTTTCCAAAGCTAATTAGGCACTTTAACTCGCCTGCAGCTTAGATCCTACCAACCCACGGACCATGCTAAAAATAAAGACAGCAATTTAGCAAAGCTGTTATCATCTCTTGCTTGGAAATTCCTGGTAGCAAAATGCATCCATTGTACTAGTCCTTTATCGCTTTATACAGCATGGTGTATAAATGAACTGGCTTTCACAGTAGAGGAAAGAAAATACCTTCTACTCATTGGATCCCATCCCTTGAATGTAGTGTAGTCTTAGAGGCTCCTTGTTATGCAACCGTTTGCATTGTCTTCTAATCCTACAATAATATATGAATGGGGAAGCTACTCAAATACACAGATTGCTAATACTAGTACAAAGGGGCATTGTGTAAATCTTTTATGAGTCACAATGGGCCCAAGGATACACTATTAGAAAGAAAAGTGAAAATGTTACATCTGCCAAGTAAAAGGGATGACTCACTTAAATTGTCGGCCCTACCCATACTCAAATACACAGATTGCTAATACTAGTACAAAGGGGCATTGTGTAAATCTTTTATGAGTCACAATGGGCCCAAGGATACACTATTTAGAAAGAAAAGTGAAAATGTTACATTGTGCCAATTAAAAGGGTTGACTCACTTAAATTGTCGGCCCTACCCATACTCAAATACACAGATTGCTAATACTAGTACAAAGGGGCATTGTGTAAATCTTTTATGAGTCACAATGGGCCCAAGGATACACTATTTAGAAAGAAAAGTGAAAATGTTACATTGTGCCAATTAAAAGGGTTGACTCACTTAAATTGTCGGCCCTACCCATACTCAAATACACAGATTGCTAATACTAGTACAAAGGGGCATTGTGTAAATCTTTTATGAGTCACAATGGGCCCAAGGATACACTATTTAGAAAGAAAAGTGAAAATGTTACATTGTGCCAATTAAAAGGGTTGACTCACTTAAATTGTCGGCCCTACCCATACTCAAATACACAGATTGCTAATACTAGTACAAAGGGGCATTGTGTAAATCTTTTATGAGTCACAATGGGCTCAAGGATACACTATTTAGAAAGAAAAGTGAAAATGTTACATCGTGCCAATTAAAAGGAATGACTCACTTAAATTGTCAGCCCTACCCAAATTTGTATGTTACTTTGTTGCGGTTCAGTGGGTGGGATAAAGGTAACCTGTACAATCAGAGGCAAGAGGCAAATCCTGCCACTTGGGCCAACATGCACAAAGCTTAATGAGCCATTAACGTGCCATTAACGAGCCAGTAGTAAACCCTGGCATGCACTAAAGGTTTCTTTCCGACCATGGTAGCAGCTAACGAAAACGGAGTGCAAAACATAGGAGCCGACTCTGTGGGTGCTTGAGTACCTCCCATATTGAGTAGAGGAGTGTGGTAGCCGTGTTAGTCCACTCTTAAGGTTATCAATAGAAATCAAACAAAATAAAACATGGAAAAGAAAATAAGATGATACCTTTTTTATTGGACATAACTTAATACATTTCTTGATTAGCTTTCGAAGGTTGCCCTTCTTCGTCAGATCGGAAATAAGCAAATGTGCTAGCTGACAGTGTATATAAGTGAAAAACATTCAAGCATTGCTATGACAGTCTGACAGGGTGGGAGGATGGGGGTGGGTAGGAAGTATGCATGGGGACATCAAAGTATTTCATTGGTATTCTAACAGGGTGGGTGTGGACAGGTGAGGGGAGGGTGATCAACAGAGACATACAGCTTTATGGTTTATAATGGGCTAGGAACCCCAGGTCCTTGTTAAGTCCTTTCTGTTGGGTGTTAAAATATTCAATCATTCTGACTTCAAAGGTCTTACGTTCTTGTATGGTTTTAAAGTTACCTTTGAGGATTCTCACTGTGAAGTCACTGGTGCAGTGTCCTGGTCTTGTAAAATGTTGCCCAACAGGCGTGGGAACCCTGCTGGCACCAGCATTTTTTATATGATGTCTATGTAAATTGAATCTTGTCTTAAGCATCTGGCCTGTTTCTCCAATATAGCATCCTTCATTACATTTTTTACACTGAATGATATATACCACATTGGAAGATGAGCAAGTGAAAGATCCCTTTATGTTGAATATCTTTCCTTTGTGGATGACTGTGGGGTCCTGTGAAATATTTTGGCATAGTTTGCAACTGGGTAAATTACAGGGAAGTGTGCCCTTCTGTTCCTTTTCAGTCTGTGATGGAAGTTTACTTCTGATTAGCTTGTGTTTTAAATTAGGTGGCTGTCGGAAGGCCAGTACTGGTGGGGATGGGAATATCTCTTTCAGTAATTCATCCTCCTGGAGTATAGGTTGTAGATCTCTTATGATTTCCTGTAATTTACCCAGTTGCAAACTATGCCAAAATATTTCACAGGACCCCACAGTCATCCACAAAGGAAAGATATTCAACATAAAGGGATCTTTCACTTGCTCATCTTCCAATGTGGTATATATCATTCAGTGTAAAAAATGTAATGAAGGATGCTATATTGGAGAAACAGGCCAGATGCTTAAGACAAGATTCAATTTACATAGACATCATATAAAAAATGCTGGTGCCAGCAGGGTTCCCACGCCTGTTGGGCAACATTTTACAAGACCAGGACACTGCACCAGTGACTTCACAGTGAGAATCCTCAAAGGTAACTTTAAAACCATACAAGAACGTAAGACCTTTGAAGTCAGAATGATTGAATATTTTAACACCCAACAGAAAGGACTTAACAAGGACCTGGGGTTCCTAGCCCATTATAAACCATAAAGCTGTATGTCTCTGTTGATCACCCTCCCCTCACCTGTCCACACCCACCCTGTTAGAATACCAATGAAATACTTTGATGTCCCCATGCATACTTCCTACCCACCCCCATCCTCCCACCCTGTCAGACTGTCATAGCAATGCTTGAATGTTTTTCACTTATATACACTGTCAGCTAGCACATTTGCTTATTTCCGATCTGACGAAGAAGGGCAACCTTCGAAAGCTAATCAAGAAATGTATTAAGTTATGTCCAATAAAAAAGGTATCATCTTATTCCCATATTGAGAAAATTCCTTGTATGTGTCCAGGGAGGGGTTATTTCCATTGGGATTAGCACCCCCAATAATTTTGAAAAGTTGGCTCCTGTGGTGCAAAATATTATAATGAGCCGCACTACCATTGCAAGGCTATTATAATAAGATGAACTAACGTTTACCGATTCCCCTTACCGTGGCAACCTAACGTGAGGTCGGCACCTCTCGTTGGAGCTGCTGTGAGGGAATCGGAATTAAAATGAGCTAGGGTTCTTTTTCCCCTGGTCATAGAGAATAATCATGAGAACTGGATCAGGAACACCATACGATTTGGGAAATATTAGGGTTGGATAAGCTGCAGTTCATTTCCAGTACTGCTTGGGTGGCTGTCCACCAGATTGGATTTTTAATCAGCTTTCCATTTGTTTCGCATTGAAATCCAAACTTTTTATGGCTGGTCCAGAGTTTCTCATTTTCATTGGTTCAAATTGAGGGGCATTTTCAATATGACGTCTAAGTCCGACTTTGGACATTTTACAAAACATGTCCAAAATCGGAATAGGAAAGAAGGTCATTTTCCAAAAAAGAAAAACGTCTATCTTTTGTTTTTGAAAATACAAGGTTTTGTGATTTGGACGTTTTGTTCTTTGGTCCATTTTTCAAACACAAAACATCCAAGTGCAAAACGCACAAAATCAAGCCATTGGGGTGTAGCAGGAGCCAGCATTTTTAGTAGGCTGGTCCCCCTGACATCCCAGGAAAGCAATAGGGCAACCTAGGGGACACTGCAGTGGACTTCATAAAATGCACCCAGGTACATATCTCACCTTTGCTCCCTTATCTTGTCTGCTGAGCCCCCCAAAACACACTACCCCCAACTGTACACTGCTACCATAGCCCTTACGGGTGAAGGGGCACCTATATGTGGGTACAGTGGATTTCTGGTGAGTTTCGGAGGGCTCACAGTTTCCTTCACAAGTATAACAGGTAGGGAGAGGTATGGGCCTGGGTCCATCTGTCTGCAGTGCACTGCACCCACCACTAGACTACTCCAGGGACCTGCATGCTGCTCTAATGGACCTGAGTATAACATCTGAGGTTGGCATAGAGGCTGACAAAGTAATGTTTTTAATCACATTTTTTGGGGTGGGAGGGAGTTAGTGACCACTGGGGGAGTAAGGGGAAGTCACCCCTGATTTCCTCCAGTGGTCATCTGGTCATTTAGGGCACCTTTTTGTGCCTTATAAAAACAGGTCTAGCTCAAAACATCTTAGTGTTAGCCTTGGACTGTTTTGTTTTGTTCCGTTACGGCTGAAAAAACGTCTAAGTGTTAGGAACGCCCAAATTCCACTCTTAACACGCCCCTGACACACCCCTTTGTGATTTGAATGCACTTCTGATGGACTTCATAGAAAAACATCTAAAAATTGGTTTTGAAAATACTGATTTGGACGTTTTTGTGAGAAAACCGTCCAAATGTAGACTTATGCCACTTTTTGGATGTTTTACTCTTTTCAAAATGAGCCCAATAGTCTTTTAAGTGACACAACTTCAAATTCAGTGAAATGTGCCTTGAAGGCTGCCTGCCCGTCCGTCTGACTGTAATCCGTTTATTTTTTTTTTAAGTCCCCATTTCTGTCCCTCCCACTCTACTAACTGAGGGCGTCTTCTACTAAGGCACCCTCATGTTTTTAGCGCACGCTAAAAATGTGGGCGCGCTAAACATTAGAGATGCCCATAGGAATGCATTGGCGTCTCCAATGTTTTAGAGCACCCAGAAATTTAGCGCGTGCCAAAAACATGAGCGAGCCTTACTAAAAGACCCTCTTATGTTTTTAAAGGTACTTCCTGCTGCCATGGTGTGTGTGTGTGTGTGAGTGAGTGTAGGGGGGATTCCCAGCCTCTATGTCCTTTTATGAATTCACACAATAGTGAAGGTTTGGGAAGATAACACAGTTACACTGGGTTTGCTTCACCCTTCACTGCATGTGGCTGTCGCCTCTGTTCATTATTTTTTGAACACTAGGGAGAAAGAAGTGGAGAATCCTCGACAGGCACTTTTTCTGTCTTTTGACAGCAACCTTTGTCTGAATTAAATTTAGGTGGTAGGGAGAGCAGAGGGACTTTAAAAAAAAATCATAAATTACAGTTGAGCGAGTGGGAGGAAGGGAGCAGAGATTTGGCAGAAGGTACACTTTTGTTTTATAACACAAAATTATACTGGAGGAAGGGAGAGGGCTTGCTGGCTTGGTGATGGTAGGGTTACAGAAATTAGCTAAGGGGTCCTTTTACTAAGGTGCGCCAAAAAGTGGCCTGCGATGGTGTAGATGTGAGTATTGGACGCGCAGGTTCATTTTTCAGCGCACCGGCAAAAAACACCTTTTTTTTTGGCCAAAAATGTACGTGGGTTCAAAATAAAAATTGGTGCGCGTCCATTTTGGGCCTGAGATCTTAACGCCATCCATTGATTTAGCAGGGTGCTTTCCTCAATCAAGGTGAGGACATCAGCTCAATACACAGGGTAAGTCCAGTCGCATCTCTCAGTGTATTGAGCTGATGTCCTCACCTTGATTGAGGAAAGCACCATGCTGGTTTTTTACGTTTCAATCTCATGTCCTGCTTGGACTATTAGCCCCTGACGCAGCCCTTGTGGGCGAAACACAGTCTGTGTCGGGCGAATCTCTGAAAATAAAGTTTTGAACCATATCACTGATTGATCTGTTCACGCTTTCCAAAAATACTAGGACTAAGGGGCATGCGATGAAGCTACAATGTAGTAAATTTAAAACGAATCGGAGAAAATGTTTCTTCACTCAACATGTAATTAAACTCTGGAATTCGTTGCCAGAGAATGTGGTAAAGGCAGTTAGCTTAGCTGAGTTTAAAAAAGGTTTGGACTGCTTCCTAAAGGAAAAGTCCATAGACCGTTATTAAATGGACTTGGGGAAAATCCACTATTTCTGGGATAAGCAGTATAAAATGTTTTGTACATTTTTAGGATCTTGCCGGGTCTTTGTGACCTGGATTGCTATTACTACTACTTAACATTTCTAGAGCGCTACTAGGGTTACGCAGCGCTGTACAGTTTAACAAAGAAGGATAGTCCCTGCTCAAAGGAGCTTACAATCTAAAGGATGAAATGTCAAGCTGGGGCATGTCACGTTGGGGCAGTCTAGATTTCCTGAATAGAGGTATAGTGGTTAGGTGCCGAAGGCAACATTGAAGAGGTGGGCTTTGAGCAAGGATTTGAAGATGGGCAGGGAGGGGGCCTGGCGTATGGGCTCAGGGAGTTTGTTCCAAGCATGGAGTGAGGCAAGGCAGAAAGGGCAGAGCCTGGAGTTGGCGGTGGTGGAGAAGGGTACCGAAAGGAGGGATTTGTCTTGAGAGCGGAGGTTACGGGTAGGAACGTAAGGGGAGATGAGGGTAGAGAGGTAAGGAGGGGCTGCAGATCAAGTGCATTTGTAGGTTAGTAGGAGAAGCTTGAACTGTATGCGGTACCTGATCGGAAGCCAGTGAAGTGACTTGAGGAGAGGGGTGATATGAGTATATCGGTCAAGGCGGAAGATAAGACGTGCAGCAGAGTTCTGAACAGACTGAACTCTTAGAACTGTTGGAAACAGGATGCTGGGCTTGATGGACCTTTGGTCTGTCCCAGTATGGCAATACTTATGTACTTAGGATTCTGAATGGAATTTTCCTACACTTTGGAGTTCTAGAATCTTGCTGCTCTTTGGGGTTCTACATGGAATGTTGCTACACCTTGAAATTCTGCATGGAATCTTGTTATTCTTTAGAATTCTAGAATCTTGCTACTCTTTGGGGTTCTACATGGAATGTTGCTACTATTTGGGTTTCTGCCAGGTACTTGTGACCTGGATTGGCCACTGTTGGAAACAGGATGCTGGGCTTGATGGACCTTTGGTCTTTCCCAGTATGGCAACACTTATGTTCTTATGTACTTATGACTTGGATACTATTTAGGTGATTCTAAAAAATTCCCACGCACTGTTGGATATGATGAAGCTGCAGCATTTTGATCAAGCTTGCGACACGCAGAAGCTAGATTCTATGAGAAAGGAACCTGCAGTGACTGCTTTCAAGTACAAGTACTGGTCAGCTTATAGTGTTAGTAGGGAAATGATATTACGATGAAATGTACCGTATTTTTCGGACTATAAGACGCACCAGACCATAAGACGCACCTAGGTTTTAGAGGAGGGAAATAGGAAAAAAAATGTTTTCCTTTTTCCCTCCTCTAAAACCTAGGTGCTCCAGTGCGTCTTGTCCGAATCTCTCCCTCTGAGTTCGGGATCGCCCTCCCCCCGGCCCTGTCACCACTTCTCCCTACTCACGCGATCTTCCCTGGTGGTCTAGTGACGTCGGGGCAGGAAAGAGCCTGCTCTCCATCCTCCTGTATGCATTGCTGCCTGACGGTCTCGGAGAGATTCAAAATGGCCGCCGAGAATTGAAGTCTCGGCGGCCATTTTGAATCTTGCCGAGACCGTCAGGCTGCATACAGGAGGATGGAGAGCAGCGCGCTGGGCAGGAAAGAGGGGGCTCTTTCCTGCCCCGACGTCACTAGACCACCAGGGAAGATCGCGTGAGTAGGGAGAAGTGGTGACAGGGCCGGGGGGGGGGGGGGGGGGGAGGAGGTAACCCTGACGGCGATCCGGAACTCAGAGGGCGGGCAGCCTGCCAGCCAGCCAAATCTACCTTCGGACTATAAGATGCACCCCCCATTTTCCTCCCAAATTTTTGGGGGAAAAAGTGCGTCTTATAGTCCGAAAAATACGGTATATATTAGAAAATAATTTGAGAAATGTATTACTCTTGTTAAAGAGAATATAGATCTCACATTCAGTGACATCATTGGGCTCTTTTATTCTGGATTGTGTAGCAGATTGATATGATGTCCACAGTGCAGATCAATGTCTGGACTCTTTTGCCCTGTTTTAGTAAGAATCTATATCATGATTGTCCTTAAGCAGTTTTATAACTAAATACAAAAACGGGAGACGTCTCAATGTTACTTTTTCTTCTTACATGTGCACAGCTTGGGTAAGCATAAAACACTGGTAATCATGATTTTTTTTTTTTTACACATTCCCCCAAAGTTCCATTCTCAGAATTTATTCAACTACATCTGCATTGACCTGGGAACCTTAAACATGCCAGACTTGTTGAGAAATCCACGTTAAAATGGCTTTTCCAGTTGTCAGCCTGTGCTTGCAGTGCTGGGACTGCATTGGGAAAGCACCCCCCCAGCATATCCTTTCTCTCTTCTCCCACCCTGCCCCTGTCCAGCGATTCTCCTTCGCCCCCATCCCCCGCCGCCCTTGGTGCTTTAAATCTTTAATTTACCTCCGTTCCAGCAGCCGCGTCATTTGAAAGCCTTCCCTCCCTTCGTGAGTTCGTTCTGCAGTCCCGCCCTAGAGGAAATGACGTCAGAAGGCGGGACTGCGGAACGAACTCACGAAGGGAGGGAAGGCTAGAGACGGGGCAGGGCTTTCAAATGCTGCGGCTGCTGGAACGGAGGTAAATTAAAGATTTAAAGCACCAAGGGTGGCGCGGTATGGCGCCGCAACGGCGCCCTTGAGGGCAGGCGCCCCTCTGCGGTGCTTACCCCGCTTACCGGGTTTGACCGGCCCTGAGCACTGACATTCCCCAGTGGGCCTAACTGGTTCATATTCACACAACCAAGTTTCGGTAAAGTGGACTTTAAAAGCAGGGAGTGAAAGCTCAGATTTAAGGGGCCCTTTTACTAAGCCCCGATAAAAAATGGCCTGTGGCAGTGTAGGCGTGTGTATTAGGCATGCACTGGACCAGTTTTTTCCGCGTCTGCAAAAAAGGTTTTTTTTAATGTGACGGGAAAAGGACATGCGGTAAATCTGAAACCAGCGCGCATCTAAAACTGGCCTGAGCCTTTAATGCCACCCATTGATCTAGCGGTAAGGGCTCATGTGCTATATATGCGGTGACCAGTCAGAGTGCACCAACTGCTGATTACCACCGGAAACGGCGCACGTGGGAGGATATAAATAAATAATTCATCCAGGCGTTATGGGCGCACATCAAATCTGAAATTACTGTCGGGGAGGGGGGGGGGGTGCGCAGGCCTAGTGGTAACCTCATTTGGGCACACGGCACATGTGCGTAGAGCCTACCGCTGCTTAGTAAAAGGGTCCCTAAGTTCTGAGTGTAAGTTATTCTAGAAGTATGGTGCCAGAAAGTAATAGGCTGCTTTCCTAGTAGACTCATTTGGTCATTCCTTCCCTTATGGTCGTGCGCAATGACTGGAGTCCAAAGATGGGAGGGCGCGAGCTGGGGTATAGGGGATGATTGTGGAAGATAGATATGAAGGTTTTCCTTTATTTAAAATTTTATGGGTAAGGAGAAGGATTTTAAATTTGATATTTTACAGGAAGCCAGTGACTTGCTTAGGACTGCAAGGAGCCACAGTGGGATTTGAACCTAGCTGCTCTGGTTCACTGCCTACTGCCTTAACCATTAGGCTTCTCCTACACATAGTCATCTTGCTAAAAGTTGGGAATAGATTTCAAGGCTCTTTTAATAAGCTTATTTGCATTCCTGTGCTTTCCTTCAACCAGAATGGACTGGAACGAGAACAGTATCTATTTCAAAGAAATTCATTCAACAATATTCTTAGACACAGATGATCTGAGACGGCAATGCATGCTCTTGAATGAAATATTAATAAAAACATTATTGTGTTTATGATCATAAAATAAACAGTTTAAAGTGTATCAAAAACAAAGCAAAACAACATATGTTGAAAATTATTCCTCAGGGCTAAAGTGCTTATTGGAAGTATTTATATAGTCAATAACGCTAAAGACGGAATGAGACAGATACCCATCAATAACTCTGTGAACACCATTGATTATTTTGTGAGCAAAAATGCTGTTTCAAAAGCAATGAGCATTTTCCTCAGCCTATCATGTTTACGCAGATGTTCTGTTTCATTTGCATTCCCTGTAGCTCTCTCTTATCTTTGACCTTTCCTTCTGAAGGTATTCAAGGAAGAAAACACCAGTGTTTATCTAACTGCTGTGCTCCCATCTGCCTCTGAAGTGCAAGTTATGTTCTGTAAAGTTCCAAACGATAGACACATTTCCAAGATGATTTCGTATACTTAGGATGATATGGTATCATCCCTTCAGCTTTGGAATAAACAGTAATAGTTCTCCAGTCACCCCTATGGCTGACCCACTATCAGGTACAGGTGGAGAGTTACAATTTGAAATACAATACAATATGAAAGTGCGTTAGGTTCTTAATAGTAAATTCAGGAATGATCGTCTACAGATAGGCGCCAAACAGTTTGATGCTAACTCCCTAATTCTATAAAAGTCACCAAAAATTGTGTGTGCAAATTTGGGGGTGTGCCCAACTTGCGTACACAATTTATTTAGATAATGAGCTAATTAGTACCAATAACTGATATGTTAACAAGCAATTAATGACACTAATTAGATTTAATTGGAGCTTACATGTGTAAGTGTAGGCGTGGGATCCACTCCTAAATTTTACACGTGAGTAACAAAAGGGGGCGGGAAAATGGGAGGGGTCATGGGTGGAATGGGGGAATTCCTAGCACTTATGCACATTATTATAGAATAGGGGGGTACATTTGCACCACATTTCAGTTGATGCAAATGGCTGTGCCTAAAGTTAGTCATGTTTCCTAGGCATAAGCTTGATTCTATAAATTGCACCTAATTTTAAGAATGGCTTATAGAGTAGCACTTTTTTCGGTGCCCATTTTTTAAGCATCTGCAGTGGATGTTGTTGCTTCCCTCTGCCCCCCCCCCCCCTTAACCTAGCTCTGTCCTGCCCTTTTATATTTCCTGGACAATGACCTCCTGGCTCCTGGCTCCACCCCTCATGTGCCATTTCCCCCTGGGACGGGACTAAGGGGTTTTACGGTGGCTCTGACAGTGCAAGGGAGTGTCCTTAAGGGCAAGTGGCAGCCTCTTATAGACTCCCTCATAGTCTCATTATTTACAAACCAAAGCATCACCATTAAAAATTAGGCATCCAACCCAATGTGCAATAAGTTCCACTTTTTTTTGTTTTTGTTTTGCTCCTCTGCTTAACGTTAGTTTTCTATGGGAGCCTACGAGACTCACCAGTGTTTATTTATTTATTTGTTGCATTTGTACCCCACATTTTCCCACTTCTTTGCAGGCTCAATGTGGCTTACATAGTACCGTGAGGTGTTAGCCACCTCCGGTGATGAAACAAATACAGAGTGATGTTGTTACAGAACATTAGAGAATCAAAAGAAGAAGAGTGATATATTGTTCATTGCAGGTTATGGCTTCGTTGTGTTGCTGAGTTCGGTTACTTAAGTTGGATCAGTAGCGTATGCCTTTTCGAACAGATCGGTCTTTAGTGATTTCCGGAAAATGATGTGATCCTGCGTTGTCTTTATGGCTTTCGGAATGTGTTCCATAGTTGCGTGCTTATATAGGAGAAGCTGGATCCGTAAATTGCCTCACCACTAGATCCTACCAAGTTATAACGAATACTGCCAGATCACCGCCCTGGACACTGGAATGTGGAGTCCCTCAAGGATCCCCCCTTTCACCTACAATCTTCAACCTAATGATGACAACACTAGCCAAACTCTTGGCCAATCAAAACCTGAACCCTTACATATATGCTGATGATGTCACAATCTACATCCCGTTTAAGAAGGACTTAAATGAAATAACCAACGAGATCAACCAGAGCTTCCAGATCATGCACTCATGGGCGGACTCATTCCGGCTAAAGCTCAATGCCAAAAAAACACAATGCCTTAGTTCTCACCTCCCAATACAATGCAAACAACTACTCCACTATAACCACACCTTACTGCACACTGCCTATATCAGAAAACCTGAAAATTCTTGGAGTCACCATTGATCGAAACCTCACACTCGATACCCATATGAAGAACACAATGAAAAAAATGTTCCAATCGATGTGGAAACTCAAAAGAATTAAACCTTATTTCCCAAGAAATATCTTTCGCACCCTAGTGCAGTCAGTAGTTATAAGCCACTTGGACTACTGCAACGCCTTGTACGCAGGCTGTAAAGAACAGACCATTAAAAAACTCCAGACAACCCAAAACATGGCAGCCAGGCTCATCTTTGGAAAACCTAAATATGAAAGCGCGAAGCCCCTAAGAGAGAAACTGCATTGGCTTCCGCTCAAGGAACGAATTGAATTCAAGATTTGCACAACCGTGCACAAAATCATTCACGCAGATGCCCCACTCTATATGCTAACCCTAGTGGACCTACCGCCTAGAAACGCCAAAAGATCAGCCCGCAAATTCCTAAACCTGAATTTCCCCAGCTGCAAAGGAGTGAAGTACAAACAAGCTTATGCTACGGCCTTTGCATACAAAAGCACACAGTTTTGGAATGCGCTACCCAAAACCCTGAAAACCATGAACAATCTAACCAGCTTCCGCAAAGCTCTGAAAACACACCTCTTTAACAAAGCTTACAAAAGTCACCCTCAATGATACAAATCATCCCCCAAATCACCCAAACACACCTAAAACATTTCTCATACAACCTACCCAACATCAGCCCATCTATCACCTCTCTTACCTTAGCTTATGATCAACTGTATTTAAATCATGTATTGACTTTATCATAACCTTACTCTGTAAGCAACATTGAGCCTGCAAAAAGGTGGGATAATGTGGGGTACAAATGCAATAAATAAAATAAATGAAATAGATAATCTTGTGGACCAGAGTGCAGATTTTTAAAGTAATACGTTCTTTGATTGGGAGCCAATGCAGTTTTTCTCGTAGGGGTTTGGCGCTGTGGAATCGGGATATACCAAATATAAGCCTAGCTGCTGCGTTTTGAGCAGTCTGTAGTTTCTTTATGAGTAGTTCTTTACATCCTGCATACAGTCCATTGCAATAGTCAGCATGGCTTAATCCCATTGATTGTATCAGGTTGCGGAAAGTTACCCTCGGGAAGAATGGTTTCACGCGTTTAAGTTTCCACATTGAGTAGAACATTTTCTTGATTGTAGAGTTAACTTGGGTCTCGAGTGTGAGGTTACGGTCAATTGTGACACCAAGGATTTTCAGGCTATCCGAGACGAGAAGGTCGTCTAAAACTTGGTTTGCTAAACTTGGCATCTTGTTAAAGGATTTTTAACTTCTAGTTGATCCTCAAAAAAAGAAATCAATCCCATATTCATAGGGGAACAAAATATTAAATTAAAACTATGATAGAAAGCTCAGAGAAATCTGACAGGGCTATTTTTATTGTGGTTGAGTAGCTGTCTCTCCCCGATAGTGAAGAGTTTAATTGAGGAAGCAATAGAAACTCTGCTTTCTGAATACTAATGAAGGCCTTTAGGTTCCATGACCCCTAAAACAATTGATCTCCTTATTCAGTGACTTGTAATTCTGGTTGTTAGCAATTTGTAACAGCATAAAGTTTAAGAACTTTCACAGTAAAGTTAAATACGATTGCTAAGAAAGTGGACACATATGATTTATTCAACTAATATAATTTTATTAAGGGACCTACTTAATAGGAACCATTATAAGTCTTTTTTTTCCTTTAAGTAATTCAAACAGAATCTTATGTGATTCTCTACCTGCTGTAAATGATCTGTTTTGTATTAAGGTTAAGTATTTAGGTCATAGTAAAGATCACAGGTATATCAATACTTTTTTCTGTCACATGGTAAGTCATTACCTCCCCACCCCATTCAATTGTGGGTGCCCAGTTTGCATGCACAACTTAATTGAATAATGAGCCAATTAGCACCAATAATAATAATAATTATTAGCATTTGTATAGCGCTACCAGACGCACGCAGCGCTGAACACCTGATACAAAGAGACAGTCCCTGCTCAAAAGAGCTTACAATCTAAATAATACAGACAGACAAGACAGTTACGGGTGAGGGAAGTAATGGGTGAGAAGGGAGGAAGGGACAAGGGGAGGGCAATTACTACTACTACTTATCATTTCTATAGCGCTACTAGACATTCGCAGCACTGTACACTTGAACATGAAGAGACAGTCTTGAGCTAGGAGCTAAAAGCAGCAGTGAAAAGGTGGGTTTTCAGCATAGATTTGAAAACAGGTAGAGATGGAGCTAGACGTATAGGTCCATGAAGTCTATTCCAGGCATAAGGTGCCGTGAGAGAAAAGGAGCGAAGCCTGGAGTTAGCAGTGGAGGAGAAGGAGGACGACAAGAGATAACAATCAATTACCTCACGTACCTATCTTAATTTACACCTTCCCAACTGCAAAGGAATTAAACACAAAACCTACAATGCATCCAATTTCTCCTTCTTGGGCAGCCAGCTTTGGAATGATCTACCAAGGTCCATCCCAACAATAAATGACTATCTACCCTTTAGGAATTTGTTAAAGGCACATCTCTTCAAGCAAGCTCACCCTAACGACCCTACTTAATCCTATCAGCCCACTGATTCTACTCCGCTCTGACAATGACACTGCCTCCGACACCGATTATACCTTTAACCTTGTCTCCTAATACCCTTATACTAATCCTCCAATCATTTCTTCTCCATCTTCCTATCCCACCCCCCTCCCAATCTCCTCTCCTTTTACCTATCTATCCTTGATTACCTTCCCATATCCAACCCTTATATTCTTCAAACCTTACTATTATTATGTTATTGTAGTTTGTAATATTCTCCTTACAGGACTCTGTAATGCTTTTTCTTTACTATGTAAGCCGCATTGAACCTGCTGTATGTGGGAAAGCGCGGTGTACAAGTGTAATCAATAAATTACTGGTGCTAATTAGCAATAATTTGAATTTGCCTGCATAACTTCCTAGTTGGTATTCTATACAGATGTGCATGCAAATGTTTAAGTGCAGATCTGAAAAGGGAGTGTAGCCTTGGGAGGGGCTTGGGCAAGTCAGGGGGCATTCCTAGAATTTGCATGCAGTGTTATAGAATGCGTCAGATCTGCATCTAATTTAGGACCCCTTTTACAAAGTGGCATGCTTACTGCTCGCTAAAAAGGAACTACCGCCGGGGTACTGCAGCAGCCCGGCGGTAGTTACCAGTTCCCACCCCCAGCGTGCCATTATATCCGGCAATACAAAAATATATTTATTTTTGTAGTACTGATGTGTACCTGGTGGTAATAAAGCAGTGCTGCATGCTTCCCGGTTACCACTGGGTTAGCGCAAGAGCCCTTACCGCCACCTCAATGGGTGGCAGTAAGGGCTGCCCCTCAACATGGCCGCGCGCATGTGCTTCACTTGCCCCATGGCCATTTATATATATATATATATATATATATATATATATATATATATATATATATATATATAAAAGAAAGACCTACCTTTTACCTGTTGTGGTGAAATGGAGCCTCGACGCGTGCCAAAAACACAAGCCGACGCCAGCGCAGGCCTCCTTTTGCCGCAGCTTGGTAAAAGGACTCCTTATGCATGAGGATTTACACCAAGTTTCGGTTGGTGTAAATCCTTGCACCCAAAATTGGTCATAGATCCCAGCGCTAACCCCCGGATTCTATATAGCGTGCCTAAAGATCTGCGCCAAAAATCCAGGTGTATTCTATAACAACGCATGTCATTTAATTGGTTTAACAAGCTAACCAGCATTATTAACAGCACTCAACAAGCAATAATGAGCACTAATTAGCAATAATTATAATTTACGTGCACAACTCGCTAAGCATATTCCATAATGAACTGCACCTAAATTCTAACGCGTGCAGTTCAAAAGGGGCATGGCTATGGGCGTTTTGTTGTCATTCCCAATTTTACGTGGGCAGTTATAGAATATGGCCCACTGCACATAAATCTACATGCCACCAGGATTTATGCCATGTTCTTGTTGACATAAATGGAGGTGTGTAGTTTTAGGCACTGAAATATTGACTAAGCATATTCTAAATCTAGGTGCCACTTATAGATTACAAACAAAAAAAGCAACACTGGGCCTTCAAGATTGAGACAACGGGAGTCCTTTATTAACAGATGACCCGACATGGGTCGTGTTTCAGCGTTAACGCCTGCCTCAGGGGTCAGCATTTAGTGTGCAAAATGCGTAAATCCAACGCTTTGAATGTAAGTAGATCTTGTTAATCAAGCTGCGCAAGCGTATTGCGTATCTGTTCAAGAAAAAAAACTTCTTGGTAACGATAAGGCTCCGGTGGTAACCTCTTCGTTGGCACAACGGTTATGCCAACGAAGAGGTTACCATAGGAGCCTTATCGTTACCAAGAAGTTTTTTTTCTTGAACAGATACGCAATTCGCTTGCGCAGCTTTGGATTGATCGTACTCAGCGTTTTAACAAGATCTACTTACATTCAAAGCATTGGATTTACACATTTTGCACACTAAATCCTGACCCCTGAGGCAGGCGTTGTTTAATGCCGAAACACGGCCCGTGTCGGGTCATCTGTTAATAAGGACTCCCGTTGTCTCAATCTTGAAGGCCCAGTGTTGCTTTTTTTGTTTGTATATTTCTTGTGTATGTTGTACTACCCTCTCTGTCTGACTTATATAGAATACAGTCAGAAATGTTTTCTGCGTGGATTTTTAGGTGCCATATATAGAATCTCCCCCTAAGCGCTACTTTATAAACAGCACCCAACTCGAAGTGCCATTTATAGACTAGTGCATAGTGCTCATTTTTTTCAGCGCCCAAATTTGGGTGCGTATTATTTATTTATTTGTTGCATTTGTATCCCACATTTTCCCACCTATTTGCAGGCTCAATGTGGCTTACATAATGCCGTAATGGCGATTGCCATTTCCGGATTGAGAAATACAAAATGGTTCTTAAGTGACAGAGTAGATTAAGCAATCAAGTGTAGCGAGTTCGTTTCTGGAATGAGAAGTAGAGTGGTATAACGATAAAGTTCATTAGTGCCAAAGTACAGTTAAGCAATCCAGTGTCGAGAGTTCGGTTTTGTCCCGTTCTGGTATGAGCTTCGTTGACTGGTATTACTGAATTTAGCTCTATGCTCACAAAACGATTTAAATTCTCTACTTTCGGCACCTGTCAGGAATGTGTTTCACAAGAATTCTGGAAGGATTGTCTTATATCTGGCAGCTCTTGAATGGAAATCTCTTCCTAGATCTTTTAAGAGCTGGTCCGAGTTATGACACATTCCTTTGGAGGCTTAAAACCTATGAGGCCAATATCAGAGCAATTTAACCAAGCAGGAGAGCCTCCTGCCCGGTTAACGTGCCTGTGTGAGGTTATTCACTGATTCAACAGCGCCTAACTGGACAGGGCTCCTGAATTTCAGCAGCAACTACAGTATCTGGATCTGGGCAACGGAGGGGCATTTTGAAGGCAGAATCTGGGCAGTCCTGGCATTTATCTGTCCATTGAAAAATTCATTGCTGTTAATAGCTAACTACTACTACTACTACTTAACATTTCTAAAGCGCTACTAGGGTTACGCAGCGCTGTACAATTTAACATAGAAGGACAGTCCCTGCTCAAAGAGCTTACAATCTAATAGACCAGGCAGATGGACTCCATTTGCCTACTCTATTGCTGAATATTGGCCCCAAAAGGCAAAACAGTAGTGTAAAAATATTATTAATAATATACAGGGTGAAGCAAAAAAAAAGAAGAGCTTTTTTGCTGTTTTCTCAGCAACCTCTTGGAATTTCAACATGAAATTTTACAGCTTTATTTCCCAGTGATTTTTGCATGTTCAAAAATATTCGTACTATAAAACTATCATTATTTGAAAGGAAAAAAAAACCAACAATCCCAAGGTACCAAGGTAACCTTGGGGTCATCTTCGACTCCTCCCTCTCCTTCTCTGCACATATTCAGCAGACTGCTAAAACCTGTCGTTTCTTTCTCTATAATGTCAGCAAAATTCACCCTTTCCTTTCTGAGCACACTACCAGAACCCTCATCCACGCTCTTATCACCTCTCGCTTAGACTATTGCAACTTGCTTCTCACAGGTCTCCCACTTAGCCATCTCTCTCCTCTTCAATCTGTTCAAAATTCTGCTGCACGACTAATATTCTGCCAGGGTCGTTATGCTCATTTTAGCCCTCTCCTCAAGTTACTTCACTGGCTTCCTATCCGTTTCCGCATACAGTTCAAACTCCTCTTATTGACCTATAAGTGCATTCACTCTGAAGCTCTTCAGTACCTCTCCACTTTCATCTCTCCCTACATTCCTACCCGGGAACTCTGTTCATTGGGTAAATTTCTCATATCTGCACCCTTCTCCTCCACCACTAACTCCAGACTCCGTTCCTTTTATCTTGCTGCACCATATGCCAGGAATAGACTTCCTGAGCCGTTACCTCAAGCTCCATCTCTGGCTGTCTTCAAATCTAAGCTAAAAGCCCACCTTTTTGATGCTGCTTTTAACTCCTAACCCTTATTCATGTGCAGAACCCTTATTTTATCATCCTCACTTTAATATTTCCTTATCTCTTGTTTGTCCTGTTTGTCTGTCCTAATTAGATTGTAAGCTCTGTCGAGCAGGGACTGTCTCTTCATGTTCAAGTGTACAGCGCTGCGTATGTCTAGTAGCGCTATAGAAATGATAAATAGTAGTAGTAATCTTTGGGATTCCAGAATCTTGCTACTCTTTGAGATTCCGCACAGAATCTTGCTACTGTGGGATTCCGGAATCTTGCTACTCTTTGTCCTTATCCCTTATTTGTTATGTTTGTCTGTCCTAATTAGATTGTAAGCTCTGTCAAGCAGGGACTGTCTCTTCATGTTCAAGTGTACAGCGCTGCGTACGTCTAGTAGCGCTAAAGAAATGATAAGTAGTAGTAGTAAGGTAGTAGGTACCAACTTAATGACATCACAGTGACATAGGGGGTCTTTTATTTAGGCACGCTGGTGTTTTTAGCACACATTAAATATAGGTGCGTGCTAAACCTAGAGACGCCCATAGGAATACATTGGCGTCTTTATTGTTTAGTGTGCACCTATTTTTAGCATGCGATAAAAACACCAGCATGCCTTAGTAAAAGACCCCCATAGACTTTTGTCTGGGGAGCAATGTTGGAGGCCTATGACAAGCTCCACCCTAAGCCACAAACAATCACAGAACTCAAGGAAGAGCTGCAGATGATCTGGGACAGCCTGCCACAGGGACTGATCGACAAGGCTGTTCATACATTCCCAAAGAGGGGCATAATCCCGTGGGCATGGAAGAAGTTTCACGGGATTTTCGTGGGGATGGAAGAAGTTACTATGGGATTCCCGTGGGGATGGAAGAAGTTGCTGTGGAATTCCCACGGGAGTGTTGTCAAAATCTAGGGTGACTCCAGAATGAGGCTTGGAATGCCCAGAGAGGCAGGCAGAACACCAGACTGAGGCTTGGAACACTTATTGGTTGAATAGTGAATACTATCCAAAAAATCACAGGGTTGGGAGGAAACAGAGGGTTGCGAGCTAGTAAATAGTAGAGTCGAATCCTGCGGGTATGGGTGGGGATGGAGACTAATTGTGGGGATGGGTAGGATGGAATGAATCTTAGCAGGTATGGGTGGGTATGGGTTAGATTCCATTGGGGATGGGTGGGAATGGGTGAAATTTCTGTCCCTGTGGAACTCTCTATTTCTGAGAGCCAGAAGATCTAGAGGAGTGAGAAATCCAACATAGTGACCAGTATATTTAAATGTTGATATATTGCTTGAATCAACTGACTAGGTGAATCCATGTAGCTTCAATGGCTTAATCTCATTCATGAGTCTTCCTAACAGGATTTCAAATAGGAGCCAAAGGTGATTGTGATTGAACATCATTTTAGTGTAACATCTTCCACTCAATGTCTGATAGAGTACTTGAGATAGGTGGCCAGAATTATCCCAGTGTCGAACTTTCCCAGTTCTGTCAAGTCAATTTCTCTGAGTACATAGCAGGGAAACTGACTCAACAGCACCAAATTTTCATCTGCTATTTTATCTCTATTGAATGCATGCTTCCTTTCGTCTCAAAAATCATTTTCAAATAGTGCATGTAGTTGCAGATGTGCATACTGTACATTAATTTTCAAAGACACGTGATCCCCCTGGCCTGGGCAATTTCCAGAAAGGCATGATAAATATTAAATTAGTTTATTATATTTTAAGAGATTTATATACTGCCCCCTGAAATACAAAGAGTGTCTAAGGTAATGACTTTTTGAAAATCAGGATGGGGTACTCATATTCTTCGCATTTATTTTGTGCAGGTAACCGAAGAGGGAAAATAGGTGTACTTTTGAAGTGCGCTGTTTTTCCTTCACCAGTGTAGTGTAAATACATCCAGGGGTTCTGTGTCTTTTCAAACTGGCACTGTGAAGTACAGAAGTCCATGCACAGGAGATGCCCTTTCTCACTTGAAAAGAAGTTCTAGAGGAAGGGGCCATAGATCTAAAGGCAGCAAGAATTCTGTAAATTATCCCCCGGATTCTATATATGGCGCCCAAATTTGGGTGTGCTGTCAAGATGTGCAGACAAATTAATTGGTTAACAAGCTCTTAACCATTAATAACTGGGTGCTAACCAATTATTGATGTTAATTGACGCTCATTAAAATTTATGTGTGCATCTAGCTGCGTGCTATTCTATAAGGTAGGGCACCTCACTTTGAGGCCCTTTTGCTATGCCGCATAGGTGCCTACGTGTGCCAAATTGAAGTTACTGCGTGGCCCTTGCTGTGAGTACTTGAATATAGGGAATTCGGACTTGATATATTGCCCTTATATGGTTGCAACTACATTCAAAGTGGTGTACGTGGAGGGGCATTTTCGAATGGGGACAACCATCTCTAAGGGCGCTCAACTCTAAGGACGGTGCAACTAAGGGGCGGGGCAGCATGTATTATCGAAACAAGATGGACGTCCATCTTTTGTTTCGATAATATGGTCGGGGACGCCAAATCTTGACATTTAGGTCGACCTTAGAAATGGTCGTCCCCGGTTAATAATAGAAAAAAGAAGGGCGTCCCTGTTGAGCACTTGGCTGACTTTACTCGGTCCAGTTTTTTTCACGACCAAGCCTCAAAAAGGTGCCCCAACTGACCAGATGACCACCGGAGGCAATTGGGAATCCTCGATCCATAATGGAAAAAAAAGGGCGTCCCTGACAAGCACTTGGACGACTTTACCTGGTCCTGTTTTTCTTATGACCAAGGCACAAAAAGGTGCCCGAACTGACCAGATGACCACCAGAGGGAATCAGGGATGACCTCTCCTTATTCCCCCAGTGGTCACTAACCCCCTCCCACCATAAAAAACAAGTTTCAAAATACTTTTTTTGCCAGCCTCAAATGCCATACTCAGGTCCATCACAGCAGTATACAGGTCCCTGGAGCAGTTGTAGTGGGTGCAGTATACTTCAGGCAGGCGGACCTGGGGGGGGGGGGGGGGTTGGGGGGCTCAGCACCCAAGGTAAGGGAGCTTATGCACCTGGGAGCAATTTCTGAAGTCCACTGCAATGCCCCCTAGGGTGCCCGGTTGGTGTCCTGGCAAGTGAGGGGGACCAGTGCACTGGGTTCAATTATGCCGATTTGGACGACCTTGCGAGAAGGACGGCCAGCTCCCGATTTGTGTCAGAAGATGGCCGGCCATCTCTTTCGAAAATAAGCTGGATAGTATATACAGGTACTTATTTGTACCTGGGGCAATGGAGGGTTAAGTGATGTGCCCAGCGTCATAAGGAGCTGCAGTGGGAATTGAACCCAGTTCCCCAGGATCAAAGTCCACTGCACTAACCGCTAGGCTACTCCTCCACTAGCGACATTCCATGTAGAAGCTCAAATAGGGAAAGGGAAATGGATACCGCCTTCAAAGGAGGTTTATATGGTATACACAGGTGCTTATTTGTACCTGGGGCCATGGAGGTCACCAGGAGCTGCAGTGGGAATCAAACCCAGTTTGCCAGGATGCACTAACCACCAGCCTACTCCTAGGGGGGGAAAGCTTTCAGGGACAGCCTCCAATTTTTATTAGCTTGATGTTGTTTATAAGATACGCTCTGGCTCACAAACCTTTTTACATATTAATCCATAACATACTGCATCACTAATTAACTAGGGATATTTCCCACATAGTTGTTTATGGCACTAAAGCGCCTTTCGACTGTGCTACGACTACCTATCTCACTTGCTAACAGCATTTCGAGTGGTCCTGCTGGTATCAGGGCAAGCGTCCTTCAATTACACGTGTCGTTGAAATAATAAGGAGTTAGCATTAGCTCCATATGGTAGACAGGCATCTGAGCCAGAGAGATTCAGGTGGCACCCCACCATATGGAAAGCTGCAGGACTGTGACAGCTCTCAAGTATCTGCATCACCCAGAGCGGCGTGGCCAATGACAGATGGCCACTTTTTTTTCTTTTACAATAGCCGCAAAATGTAATTTCAGTGGGGATTTATATTTCTGTGTAGGTTTGTTGCAGCTGGTGGCCCTAACAAATGAATTTGGAAGTATTCATGTGCAAATGTAAGTTCGGAAAGGCAAAAGAATGGTGCTTAAATTCATATTATTAGTCATATTATGAAACCTGAGGACTTGAGGATAGCTAAATACAAAGAGAACATTAGTGCTGTTTACAACTGTCAGGGCTAGAGCCTGGTTTTCATGTATTAGACTTGAGGATAGCTGACAAAGGGGCTTTTTTACTAAGCCGCCTAAGCGTCTACGCGCACCCAACGCACGCCAAAATGGAGTTACCGCACGGCTACCGTGTGGCCCTTTGGTATTTCATTTTTGGCACGGGTCCCGCTACACACACCTGAAAAGTATTTTTTTCTTTTCTGGCGCGCGTAGTGGCATTTGGCACGTGTAGGTCATTACCGCCCGGTTACCGCGTGAGACTTTACCGCTAGGTCAATGGCTGACGGTAAGATGTCAGACCCAAAATGGACGCGCAGCAATTTTGATTTTGCCGCACGTCCATTTTCGGCAAAAAATTTTTAAAAGGCCTTTTTTTTTTATAGGCATGCTTAAAAATGGATTGGCGTGTGCCCGAAACCCACGCCTAAACTACCACAAGCCCTTTTTCAGTGCACCTTAGCCCATTTAGGGGTCCTTTTACTAAGGTGCGGTGAAAAATGGCCTGCGGTACTGTAGACATGTGTTTTGGGTGCACACAGAATTATTTTTCAGTGCACCTACAAAAAAGGACCTTTTTTTTTGCCGAAAATGGACGTGCGGCAAAATCAAAATTGTTGCACGTTTATTTTGGGTCTGAGACCTTACAACAAGACATTGACCTAGCGTAAAGAATCCGGGAGGTAATGACTTATGCACGCCAAATGCCACTTGGTGCACGTCCATTATGCATGCCCGAAAAGAAAATTTTTTTCAGACGCGTGTATCGGATGCGCGCAAAAATGAAATTACATCAAGAGCCACACGGTAGTCGGGTGGTAACTCCATTTTGGCACGCATTGGGTGCATGTAGACGCTTACGCGGCTTAGTAAAAGATCCCCTTAATGTTCCAGATCCTATTGGAAAAGAAAAAGAATTCTGCAGAGACGAATTCAAGGAAACAAAAACTTGTACAAAACCCCCATCACTTTCAGGCAAACGGTCCACCATGATTATTTGCACAAACGTTTGTTTTGCACTGGTATTCTCAAAAGTAATTATGTGGGACAAGTTGCTATCCGTTTAAAACCTATTTTGACCCTTGTGTTTGGAGGTAATTACATCATGCCTGGGAGGCTAATTTTAAAAGCACTTAGACTTATAAAGTTCCATAAGTTACCACGGGACTTATTTTCTAAAGAGAAAAACATCTAAAAAGTGGCATAAATCTGCATTTGGGTGTTTTCTATGAAGTCCGTCAGAAGTGTGTTCAAATCACAAGGGAGCGTGTCGGAGACATGTTTAGGATGGGATCTGGGCCATAATGGAACAAAACAAAAACATCCAGGGCTAAAAGTAGGACATTTTGGTCTAGACCTGTTTTATTAACAAATGAGCCACAAAAAAATGCTCTAAATGACCAGATGACCACTGGAGGGAATCGGGGATGACCTTCCGTTACTCCCCCACCCCCCAAAAATATGATTAAAAACGTTACTTACCAGCCTCTATGCTAGCCTCTGATGTTATACTCAGGTCCACTGGAGCAGCATGCAGGTCCCTGGAGTAGTCTAGTGGTGGGTGCACTGCAGACAGGTGGAACAAGGCCCATACCTCCCCCTACCAGTTACACTTGTGGTGGAAACTGTGAGCCCTCCAAAACTCACCAGAAACCCACTGTACCCACATATGGGTGCTCCCTTCACCTATAAGAGCTATTGTAGTGGTGTACAGTTGGGGGTAGTGGGTTTGGGTGGGTTTTGGGGGGGCTCAGCAGACAAGATAAATGATGAGATGTGTACCTGGAAGCATTTATTTGAAGTGCACTGCAGTGATCTTTAGGGTGCCCCATTGTTCTCCTAGGATAATGTCTATGTGGCCAGTCTACTAAGAATGCTGACTCCTCCTACATCCCAGTGGTTCGATTTTGTACATTTTTCACTTGGACAGTTTTTCTTTTTCTTTTGAAAATGGACCAAAATGATAAACACACAGAGCACAAAAACATCTAGCAAATAGCCATTTTTGAATTAAAAAATAGATATTTTTCTGTTTTGAAAATGGCTATATTCCCCACTTGAATTTTGGACGTTTTTAGCAAAACGTTCAAAGTTGGACTTAGACGTCATATCGAAAAGGCCCCTCCATGTAACTTTATAAGTCTAAAGGCTTTGAAAATACACCTCTTAAGTGACTTACCCAAGATCACAAGGAGCAGTAGCAGTGGGATATGAACTGGATATCCCAGGATATCAAACCTTTAGGCTACTCCTCTACTCTGTTCTGTTTGCCTGCAGTAAAAAAAGATACACGCGAGGGTACCTGAAGGGGTGGGGTTGGGCAAACACTACAAGAACCTTGAATTCCAAAAAAGAGGCAGATGTGGATAGAAGGTGCCACACTGACCTTTTGAGATGGGAAGATGGTAGAACGAGAGGACATGAAATGAGATTGAAGGGGGGCAGACTCAGGAAAAATGTCAGGAACTATTTTTTCACGGAGAGAGTAGTGGATGCTTGGAATGCCCTCCCGCGGGAGGTGGTGGAAATGAAAATGGTAACGGAATTCAAACATGCGTGGGATAAGCATAAAGGAATCCTGTGCCGAAGGAATGGATCCTCAGGAGCTTAGTCAAGATTGGGAGGCGGGGCTGGTGGTTGGGAGGCGGGGATAGTGCTGGGCAGACTTATACGGTCTGTGCCAGAGCCGGTGGTGGGAAGCGGGACTGGTGGTTGGGAGGCGGGGATAGTGCTGGGCAGACTTGTACGGTCTGTGCCAGAGCTGGTGGTTGGGAGGCGGGGTTGATGGTTGGGAGCCGAGGATAGTGCTGGGCAGACTTATACGGTCTGTGCCCTGAAGAGCACAGGTACAAATCAAAGTAGGGTATACACAAAAAGTAGCAAATATGAGTTATCTTGTTGGGCAGACTGGATGGACCATGCAGGTCTTTTTCTGCCGTCATCTACTATGTTACTATGTATGTTAACATCCAAGCACAAGAAACAAATCTGCAGGGGGAAATGGAAAGCAACCCCAAGCTTTGGTGCTCTTTTGTTCAGTGACTGTCTTAGTTGCAGAATGGACCTGCATATCTCTCTGCATCAATAACACTTTTTGGCTATCCAAGATTAGAAATATAATGTGTCTGTTGACTATTAATTGGGCCGTCAGTGGTTCTTTTATTCAATAATGTTCAGGTTATAAATCATGTCAAGGGCACAATTGTTCAAAAGCATAAGGAGCATGCAAGCTTATGGGGTTTTAAACTTTTGGTAATTTCATTCTTTAGTAGCAATGGCTGCAGGCTTTATTGAATAATTAGTTTGGGATATTTAATTGTGGCGTGAGCAATTGTCTGATGATAAAGCCCTGTTCTGAATACCCTATCATTTTCTAAACTATCATCTACAACCCAGCTTATGGTGCTCTAAATGAGGAACTTAATTTTGAACAGTATTGTGACCAGCGTCAAAGAGAAAGTGTTACGTATTGAGTGAAGTCAATGTCCAAAACATTTGTCCACTTAATAACCTGGGCAGATAGCCAGACAAATCTTTCTCTCTCAAATTTCCCTCTTCCCAAACTGGTTATTTAATGAAAAGGAGGCAGATCTTGAGACCCTGCTGAATGTCAGTTGCACTGGCTAAACTTTAGCCAGACAACTCTGGTTGTAGTAAAGTTATGCAGATAACTTTTACTGGTTATATTAAAGGGAGATTCACCCAGTTAAAGTGACCCAGAAATGTTTATGGGTTTTCTTTAGAGGGAGATTCGTCCAGATAAATATTACGGGTTTTCATTAGAGGGAGATGTATCCAGTTAAAGAGATCCAAATAACTTGTACGGATTTTCTTTAGATGGAAATTCATTCAGTTAAAAGATCCAGATAAATATTACGGGTTTTTATTAGAGGGAGATTCATCCAGTTAAAGAGATCCAGATAACTTGTACGGGTTTTCTTTAGATGGAGATCCATCCAGTTAAAATGATCCAGATAAATATTACGAGTTTTTATTAGAGGGAGATTCATCCAGTTAAAGAGATCCAGATAACTTGTATGGATTTTCTTTAGATGGAAATTCATTTAGTTAAAGTAATCCAGATAATATTTATGGGTTTTCTTTAGATGGAGATTCATCCAGTTAAAATGATCCAGATAAATATTACGGGTTTTTATTAGATGGAAATTCATTTAGTTAAAGTGATCCAGATAATTTTTACGGGTTTTCATTAGAGAGAGATGAATCCAGTTAAAGAGATCCAGATAACTTGTATGGGTTTTCTTTAGATGGAAATTCATTTAGTTAAAGTGATCCAGATAACCCAAAGACCTTGAGCTCATGTTTGAAATTACCCTTCCCCCATCAGAACCATAAACATTAAGTGCCACACTGCTTCTGATTTATAGATGAAGGCAGTGGTAATGAAAATATTCTCAAGATATATTAGGAGAGAAAATGCCTTTGCAGACTTCAGAGTCAGCTGGAAAGTCGTCAGCGTACATCATATCAAATGCATTCACTTCTCTGCTATCCATTACCAGAATCCCTCGAAGGACTGCGTATCTTTCAGATAAAGCCCTTTACCACTGACCTCAAACTGAATAAAATAAGAAAGGTCATCTTTATTTTTTTTTCCTAAATTCATGCTACTTTATTTTGTGCAGTAACATTTCCTACCGGTTTCCGCTTCTTGAGCATTTCATTAGTTAGCAGCAGTTCCATCATCTGCAGAATAAGGTGACAACATTAACCATGGGACAAATGAAATGAAGACAAACCGAAAATAAAAAAACAATGAACCCCTTATGGGAAAAGGGGATGGGATTTGGCATGCTTCCTTCCTGTGGTTACAATCAAAATAGTTTATATATTATATACAGGTACTTATTTTGTACCTGGAGCAATTGAGGATTAAGTGAGTTGCCCAGGGTCACAAGGAGCTGCAGTGGGAATCAAACTGGTTCCACTGGGTCACAGAACACTGGCTACCCATTAGACTATCCTACCCAGCATTCACACACCAACCCGACTGTTCCCATGCCTTTAATGTTAGTAGTTAATGAGCTTGTACAGGAAGATTTAAAACGAATTGGAGAAAATCTTTCTTCCCTCAACGTGTAATTAAACTCTGGAATTCGTTGCCAGAGAAATGTGGTAAAGACGGTTAGCTTAGCAGGGTTTCATAAAGGTTTGGAAAAGTCCATTATTTAAATGGACTTGGGGAAAATCCACTGCTTATTTCTGGGATAAGCAGCATAAAATGTTTTGTACTTTTTTGGGATCTTGTCAGGTATTTGTGACCTGGGTTGGCCACTGTTGGAAACAGGATGCTGGGCTTGATGGACCTTTGGTCTGTCCCAGTATGGCAATACTTATGTACTTATGGATACATCTAACTAGTGATATGACTGGTAGCTAATGTTATCTTACAGAGGAGAACAGAGCAGTGCGTTTAAGCAAGACACATTTTTCTGACAAAGAAGGGCTAAGGGCTCATTACGTGAAAGCAAGTTAACAAATGTAATTCCATTACTTTTACAGCTGCTCAACACCCCTCCTGCCGCTGCAGCCAACGCCCCCGCTGCCCCAGTCCTACCTGAGGGGTCCTGATCATAGGCGCCGACTCCGTGGGTGCTCAAGCACCCCCAATATTTCACCTTCTGGAACCGGAAGTTCCCTTTGCCAGCCCGGTGCCTGCCCTCGCCTTCCTGCGTGCTGCCCAGAATTTTAAAAGTCATCTTACCTGCTCAGGGTCCCGGCGGCAGCAGTGAAAGGCTCGGCGCTTCAGCCTTCCCTTCTCTCTCTCTCTCAGCTCTGGTCTCGCCCTCATTTCCTGTTTCCGCAAGGGCAGGACCAGAGCTGGGAGAGAGAGAAGGGAAGGCTGAAGCGCCGAGCCTGCACGCCTTTCACTGCTGCCGCCGAGACCCCGAGCAGGTAAGATGACTTTTAAAATTCGGAACTCGGAGGGAGGGAGGGAGGGGGGCCTGGATCTCGGAGGGAGGGGGGACGGGGGGAGAGGGAGGGGGAATGCACCACCTGTTAAAAAAAAATGTCAGCACCCCCAATCATTTTGAAAAGTTGGCTCCTATGGTCCTGGTAGTCTGGTGGCCTCTGTGGAGGGGGGTGGGGCATGTTCTTTCCTGCCCGCTGCGCTGCCACTACTCCCTCGCCTGCCGGTGCCGCTGTGTTTTCAAAATGGCGGCCAAGACTTCCCGCGGGGAATAGCAGCAGGGCAGGAAAGAACATGTTACCCCTTGCTGAGGCCACTAGATCATCAGCGGCACACTGGGCATCCGGGCAAAGCCTCTGGGCCCCCTAGAGCCTCTGGGTCCTCGGTCACTGCCCGAATGGTCAGTCCGCCCCTGGGACTATGGGTGTGCAGAGCAGGGTCATATGGCTGATGGTTTACTTAAGGTAGCACACATCCTTGGGCCTGCCCTGGGAACTGGAATTAAAAATCTGAAACATTTAAAACAACTAACTGAGTGAGCTGAAATGGTACAATCTCTGTTGCCTCATGTAAGGGCTTTTGTTTCATAAGATATTCCAGAAGGTTGAAAGATCATTTATTCCTTAAAGAACGGGAACAAGCAATCGTGGGGGAGTTCTTTGAAATCCAGAGAGGGGGGGGGGGGATGAGAAACTTGGGGTTTAATGCATTCTACAGCAAAGAAAGGCTCCACTTTGGTAAAAGTCTGCACAAAATGATAGATCTTTGTCCCTGAACAGTATCTGGTCTATGCTTAATTTATTTTCCTAGCCCTCAGCTAGCCTTCCTATTTATTTTCTTCAGTCCTGAGGGCTAACTATTTATTTTCTTCAACCCAGTGAAGGTCTTCTTCATTTATTTTCTTCAGCCCTGGAGAAGAAACCTTTTTTTTTTTTTTTGAGGTTACCGACTTGTACTGTAATTCTATTTACTGATCAGTCAAGTAATGTATAAGCATACAAGATCCTTCTCATTTCAACAGTATTAGCACCAGCGAGGGGATGTGTGGTATTGCTGCACAAAATATGAATCAGGCGAACTCTGGGGACACCAACACAAATCACAGCTCAAAAGAATGGCTCTGCGGCTTTGGGCAAATTATGAGAATTTGGATCCCATTCAATCTCCTACTCTTATCCTTATCAATGTGACGTGTTCCAAAGTTAGGGGGAGAAGAAGTTGTATTATTATCAGTCAATTTATTCCCAGTAAACGGAAACACAGGGAAATAAAATAGTAACATAGTAGATGACGGCAGAAAAAGACCTGCACGGTCCACCCAGTCTGCCCAACAAGACAACTCATATGTGCTACTTTTTGTGTATATCTTACCTTGATTTGTACCTGTGCTCTTCAGGGCACAGACCGTATAAGTCTGCCCAGCACTATCCCTGCCTCCCAACCACCAGCCCCGCCTCCAACCACCGCTCCAGCACAGACCGTATAAGTATGCCCAGCACTATATCTGCCTCCTACCACCGGCTCTGGCACAGACCATATAAGTCTGCCCAGCACTATCCCCGCCTCCCAACCACCAGCCCCGCCTCCCGATCTTGACTAAGCTCCTGAGGATGCATTCCTTCTGCACAGGATTCCTTTATGCTTATCCCACGCATGTTTGAATTCCGTTACCATTTTCATTTCCACCACCTCCCGCGGGAGAGCATTCCAAGCATCCACTACTCTCTCCGTGAAAAAATACTTCCTAACATTTTTCTTGAGTCTGCCCCCCTTCAATCTCATTTCATGTCCTCTCGTTCTACCACCTTCCCATCTTGTTCTGAGTCAAGATTCAGATTCACATCCCTGAAACTGAAGGATATTTATCGGGGGCGTCATGGCTCTTACTTTCTAATGCAGGGTTATGAATAAGCCTGTATAGGTCTTCAGCGCCCCAAACGTCTATACTCCAAAATGGTAATAGAAATAATTGGAAGTTAGTTACCTCCATATTTTGATTGGTTTTATAAGATTTTCACATAGGCATAGGGCTTCTGATTATAGATTCTAACCGATGATGGTGAATATTATTATCGAGTGCAAACAGTGCCATGTGGAGTCAGGCAACCAACGGAAGCCTCTTCAATTACGAAGCAGTGGAGTAACCAGACTTGACATTTGGGGGGGGGGGCAGCGTTAACATGGAGGGGGGGGGGGCACTAGGCATATAGGCATGAGTAATTCTTGATATACTCCTAAATAATGCCGTACAGTGTACTTGATGGATTTCTAAGTACACAGTCTGTCCTGCATCAACATAAACCCCATACACACTTATGAAAACTTTGGAAACACTGACATTTTTAAATAGAATTGCATTATTCCATAACTTAAAAACTTTGCCATTACAGTAGACTTGTGTCTGGTCAACATCTCAACACACATCACAGTATCCTGCAATATAATTTACCACAGTGGCAGACGCATATCCTTCAACTTTGCTTTAAAGCAAATATAAATTTCTAATAAAGCTGTATTAATTAATTAATTTACTGCATTTGTTTCCCACATTTTCCCACCTCTTTGCAGGCTCAATGTGGCTTACATAATGCCGTAATGGCGATCGCCATTTCCGGAGGAGAAATACAGAATATTATTGCATTTAAAGTACAGAAAATATGAAATAAGTTAGAGGTAAAGAGTATTGTGTTCAGTTTTGGAGGCCGTATCTTGCGAAGGATGTTAAAAAAATGGAAGCGGTGCAAAGAAAAGCTACGAGGATGGTAAGGGATTTACATTCCAAGACGTATGAAGAGAGGCTTGCTGACCTGAACATGTACACCCTGGAGGAAAGGAGGAACAGGGGTGATATGATACAGACGTTCAAATATTTGAAAGGTATTAATCCGCAAACAAATCTTTTTCCGGAGATGGGAAGGCGGTAGAACGAGAGGACATGAAATGAGATTGAAGGGGGGCAGACTCAAAAAAGATGTCAGGAAGTATTTTTTCCACAGAGAGAGTGGTGGACGCTTGGAATGCCCTCCCGCGGGAGGTGGTGGAGATGAAAACGGTAACGGAATTCAAACATGCGTGGGATATGCATAGAGGAATCCTGTGCAGAAGGAATGGATCCTCAGAAGCTTAGCTGAAATTGGGTGGCGGAGCAGTTGGGGGGAAGAGGGGGTGGTGGTTGGGAGGCGAGGATAGGGGAGGGCAGACTTATACGGTCTGTACCAGAGCAGGTGATGGGAGGCGGGACTGGTGGTTGGGAGGCGGGAAATACTGCTGGGCAGACTTATATGGTCTGTGCCCTGAAAAGGACAGGTACAAATTCAAGGTAAGGTATATACATATGAGTTTGTTTTGGGCAGACTGGATGGACCATGCAGGTCTTTTTCTGCCGTCATCTACTATGTTACTATGTTATATTTCAAGTATATGACGACAAGGGTAATGTGTGACGTTCAGTAATGACATTGTGATTAAAGTAAACAAATAAAAAGGGTTCAATGATAACTTGTTCTGTTCTGGTAAACGTTTTGATGTCAGTTCATTTATGAAGGATCCTTGTGATAAGTCTCTTCGAACAGGTTAGTCTTTAGTAATTTCCGGAAGGTTGTCAAACCGTGCGTTGTTTTTATGGCACTCGGTAATGCATAGCAAAACAGCAAAAGTAGAGGCTGACAAATGCGCAAACCAATAGGGCGCCAAAACACAGACCTTGTCGGGTCCTTGATATTGATATGAATATTCTGAATAAACTGTTTTTTGATATTATCTCCCTACTTTTGCTGTTTTGCTTTGACGTTCCGTGGAGGCTCCTCCTGTCTTCCTGGATTTACTCGGTAATGCATTCCATATTTGCCTGCAGGTGTAGGAGAAGCTAGATGCATATACTGATTTGTATTTGAGTCCTTTGCAATTGGGGTAATGGAGGTTCAAGAATGTGCGTGATGAACTTTTTGTGTTCCTTGCTGGTAGATCTATGAGGTCTAACATATACATCGGGGCCTCGCCATGAATAATTTTATAAAACAGGTAAGCACCTTTGAAGTAGCAGTTTAATTATGTAACCTGAAAATCTAAAATAAAAAAATACTGATCCCTAATACTGCACAATGGACCATCATGCTGTTAACTTGAACATATGTTTATTGTGCCTCCACAGAAACCCCTCTCCTCTAAGAATTGATATAAAAATGATACAGCAGAATTAGAAAAGGTTCAAAGAAGGGCGACCAAAATGATTAAGGGGAAGGAACTCCTCTCATATAAGGAAAGGCTTAAGAGTCAGCTTGTAAAGAGACGGCTGGGGGGGGGGGGGGGATATGATTGAGGTCTACAAAATCCTGAGTGGTGTAGAATGGGTAAACATGAATTGATTGTTTATTCTTTCAAAAAAAAATACAAAGACTAGGGGACACTCAATGAAGTTACATGGTGATGCTTTTAAAATTAATAGAAGGGAGTATTTTTTCACTCGACGAATAGTTAAGCTCCGGAACTGTTTGCCAGAGGATGTGTTAACAGGAGTTAGTGTATCTGAATTTTAGAACGGTTTAGACAAGTTCCTAGAGGAAAAGGCCACTACTTATCTCAGGGGTCGGCAGCATGGAATCTTGTTACTCGGGATTCTGCCAGGTACTTGTGGCCTAGATTGGCCACTGCTGGAAGCAGGATATTGGGTAGATTGGACGTCTGCACCGTTATGGCATTTCTTATGTAAAACTGAAAAGGGGCATGTCCCCTGGAACTCACCATACAAAAAAAAAAATGTGTTGATTTTGGTGACATCTCACTAAAAACATAAACCCTCTCCAGTTCCAAGCTTATTGTGACGTACCTGTAATACAAAAAACCTATAAAAATTACCCAGGATCTAGAGAGCTAATCTACTTTACCATAACACCACTGCCTCGCCGACCCTGGAAGCTTTCTCCCTGCACAATTTCCGGTTCCTGCATAGGCAGGATGCTTGCAGAGAGAAGGCTTCCAGGGTCAGCAAGAGGCAAAGCTGCCTTGAGAGCTGACACTGCTGAAAATTCAGAGAAGTGCAGCAGCAATGTGGTGGTGGTGGTGGTGGTGGGGGGGGGGGGGGGGTAGTGAAAGAGATGCTGGTCTGCAGGGAGGAAGGAAACAAGAGAGAGAGAGAGAAACTGGACCGCGCAGGTTCTGGGATGGGAGAATGCCGGACGGATACTTGGGGGCCTGAGTCAAGAATGGGGGGGGGGGGTCCTGGGCCCCCGAGGCCCCCCACGACTATGCCCTTGCTATGAAGTGCACGATACCCTCCCTACTATATTCAACAGGTCAACGGGGAGAAACTAATGTTGCGTCTTGCAGGCCAAATCCTCTCAGTTATTTCCTGGTTGTTGTGCTAAGAAAGGCCACCATATTTTAGACCATGACTTTCTAGCCATTGGCCTGGCATTCTCCAACTTATCATTTATGGTCTCTCAGTAGTTATGAGAACTTTGATTTTAACTGATAAAAATACTCAGATGCAAAATAAAATAAAATAGTAGGGACCGATATTCAAAGGTATTTAACCAGGCAGGAGATGCTCCTCCCCAGTTAAACCCCGCAGAGCTGGCTGGCTGCCCATACTTAGGGCACTTAACTGGGAAGTAACATAGTAAGTGACGGCAGATAAAGACCTGTATGGTCCATCCAGTCTGCCCAACAAGATAAACTCATTTTACTTGATATACGATACTTTATATATATACCAGAGTTTGATTTGTCCTTGCCATTCTCAGGGCACAGACCATAGAAGTCTGCTCAGCACTCTTGTACTAAAAGTTCTGAAGATTCTGGAATCCTAAAGAGTTACAAGATTCCGGAATCCAAATTAGTAGCAACATTCCATGTAGAACCCCAAAGAGTAACATAGTAACATAGAAAAATGATGGCAGATAGAGACCTATACGGTCCATCCAGTCTGTCCAACAAGATAAACTCATTTTTACTTGATATCCGATACTTTATATAAATACCCGAGTTTGATTTGTCCTTGCCATTCTCAGGGCACAGACCATAGAAGTCTGCCCAGCATTCTTCTTGTACTAAAAGTCCTGAAGCTAACGTCGAAGCCCCTTAAAATTTACACTCAAGCCCATCCCTATCTATTCAGTCACTATCAGGGTGTAGACCATCGAAGTCTGCCCAGCACCGGTTTCACTTCCCAATTACCAGCCCCTCCTTACCTCTCTACCTTCATCTCCCCTTACGTTCCTACCCGTAACCTCCGCTCTCAAGACAAATCCCTCCTTTCAGTACCCTTCTCCACCACTGCCAACTCCAGGCTCCGCCCTTTCTGCCTCGCCTCACTGCTGCTGAATATCTGCACTAACCAGCTATTCTTTAACCAGTTGAGTTAGAGGCAGTTCAGGGGCGGAGCTTGAGCAAAGCCACAACTTAGATGATCAGCAGCAATATCCAGTCCAGTAACCAGCGAAGTAAGCACATTTAGGGACTCATTTACCAAGCGATGGTATGGCTACCGTACAGGTAGCCTGTGGCAAAACAGAAATATTGCCAAGCGCCCAGGTGCCCGGTGGTATTTCTGAGTTTGCTGTGTGCTGTTTTCCGTGCTAGAAAATAATTTCCAGGAAAAATAATGCTAGCTCAATGCTGGTGTTATTTTTCTTGCCAGGGAATATTGGGCCACTAAGCTGTTGCCTGATGCTTCCAGGTGGTATCTGAAAGAGGCTGGCATGGAACCTTGCTTCTCCTTCCCCCAGAAAGAACCCCCCGAAAAGCTCCCCAAATACAAACCCTCTGTAGAGCCCCATGAAGACCCCCACTTTCTCATAGTTCTCCTGTGTCTACCTCCTGCAGACCCTGGTGGTCTAGAGGGTTCTGTGGCAAGAATGATCTCCAGTCACTTCCTCTCCTGCCTGCATCGGGGTTCAAAATGCTGCTACTGACCCCTAGTGGTAGTCTCTTTGCACTACCACTAGACTCAAGCTGCCATATAAGAGTATTTTGCCCTGAAGTTAGCCAGATAAACCTATTAAATATCCATATCTAAAGGACTGTGTGATATTTCCAGCAAGTAGCATGCAGCCTGTGCATGTTCATTCATTAAATCAGACCTTTTATATCTCTATTCAGCTTTTGCCTTTTACCTGGAATATTCATCACCTGCCAGAGGAAACATTCATTTTTCTATCCATTACAGAATGGTATTTTGTGACCTGCATTGAAACTATACCATTGAAAATGAGTTTACAGTACAATATTAAGGGTGTGTTGGCAACATTTTTATTTTTTCCATTGCCTTTGTTATTTCAGGGTTTTGCTGTTAGTTTTGTTTTGTAAATTTTTATTTTGGAGTTAGGTGCCATCAATAATGCAACACTCTTTTTAGCTTACAAACTAAGGGGTCCTTTTACAAAGGTGCACTGAAAAGTAGCTTGCTGTAGTGTAGGCGCGGGTTTTGGGCGCATGCAGAATCATTTTCCAGCGCGCCTGTAAAAAGGCCTTTTTTTTCCCCGAAAATGGACGTGCGGCAAAATCAAAATTGCCGCGCATCCATTTTGGGTCTCTGACCTTACCGCCAGCCATAGACCTAGTGGTAAAGAATTTGGGCGGTAAGGACCTACGTGCGTCAGATGCCACTTGGTGTGCGTCCGAAAATAAAAATGATTTTTCAGACACGCCTAGCGGACGCGGACCAAAAATGAAATTACCGCAAGAGCCATGTGGTAGTTGGGTGGTTAGTCAATTTTGATGCGTATTGGGCGCGTGTAGGTGCCTACGCAGCTTAGTAAAATGGGCCCAAAGGGAAACTCTTTTTTTCAAAATGGAAGTTCTACTGTGAGCATTAGCAATACATTTGAAAGTCTGAGATCATACTCCACATTCCCTGGCTTAGGAGCAGTGGTGTAGCAAGGGCGGGGTGGTGGGGGCGGTCCACCCCGGGTGTCAACGGGTGGGAGGGGGGGTGCTCTGCTGGCGAGTCCCTACCAGCTCCATCCACCTGGCAGCTGTGTGGTGCGGCACCTCGTGGGTTTTGCCAATCTGCCCGTTTGTCCAGAAATCCGGACAATAGCCTCCCCTCCCCTTAGTTACTACTGCCCTGGTGGTCTAGTGACCTCTTCCGCCTTCGGGGCAGGAAAGAGCCCCCTCTTTCCTGCCCAGAGCGCTGCCCTGTATGCATCCTTCCTGTTGGTGATCTCGGCGCTGATTCAAAATGGCCACCAAGATTTGAAGTGACCTCGCAAGACTTCAACTCTTGGCGGCCATTTTGAATTGGCGCCGAGATCACCAACAGGAAGGATACATGCCGGGCAGCGCTCCGGGCAGGAAAGAGGGGGCTCTTTCTTGCCCCAAAGAGGTCAGTAGACCACCAGGGCAGTAGTAAGGTAAGGGGAGGGGGTAACGGGGAGAGGAGGTGACGGGGTGTGTGACAGGGGGGGAGGGGAAAATGTGACAGGGGCGGAGCGAGGGTGTGAAAGGAGGTGGGGTGGGTGTGAAAGGGGGCGGACAGGGTGTGTGGTGGGGGTGGGGCATGTGTCCTCCTTTTTGGGGGACAAAATATGGTAACCCTACCTCCCCGTGTATAGAGAACCTTTGATCCCTGTTGGTCTAGTGCAGGCAGTGTGAGCAGGAGCAAACTCCACTCGCTTCTGCCAATGACCTCTTGTGGGAGCCTCGCAGTACTCCAATAGTACCGCAGTAGTACTGCAAGGCTGCCGCCAGAGGTAGCAACAGCCATTTTGTGGAAGCTGCTGTTGGGGGAAGGTGTGAATGGGGTTTGCTCCTGTCCCCACTGGACTACCAGGATTGAAGGTCAGTCTAGGGGGGCTACCAAGATGGGGTTTGGAGGGGGTACTTAAAGTCACAGGAAGGAAGAAGGGGGCCATTTCAGGGAGACAAAGGGGTGTCGGTGGGCTGCTGAAAGGCTTTCAATAATTACACAGGTCCTGGTCAATATTCAGTGCCAAGGCCCACATAGCTAAGCAGCTGAAATTAGGATAGCTTTTGAGCTGTCCAAATTTTGGCCTCTTAGCTAAGCGGGTCCTGCCACTGAATATTGCCAGCACCCGCATAAGTGCCATCTCCTCCCCAATGCCGCTCCCTGACCTGCCCACTTTTTTGGGGGGGCTGATCAGAGCCAATATTAAGCTGCCCATTTAAGTGCCAGTGAATTGTGGCAGTTGGAAGGCCCCATGTGATTTAAGCGAACAGGAGACTCACCTGCCCACTAAAATCGCTTTGAATATTGGTTGGTATAACTATAAACCTAACCCATTTGGAGAAATTGCCCTTGAGACCACCCCCCCCAAAAAAAAAAATTGTGTTTTTTTTCTCCTATAATCACATTTTAAAAATGATATGAAATGACATAGGAAATATTATTTCAAACAAATGCGTGTCACTATATAATACATATATATTCAGTCTCACAGCATATGGTATCAGGATGTAACATTGTCCTTGTGAACTAGAACAAATTCTAATTCATGGTTTTACTTCCATAACATCAAAGTTTACAAAAATCCCCAAGCTACGTTAATTTAGATGATACTTTTCGGAAGAAAGGCAACACACTGACTTTCAGCAGGTGTGAACTTCTGAACCGAGTAAAAGCCAGATTAAATTCACGGTGCGCTGGATTTCGACTTGACACCCAGTCTCCTTGTGACAGCTCCATCCCTCACCTTGTAGTTGTGAAGGGATTAAACTGAGGATATTACAACCAAGCTGCTCTAGCTTAACCCAGAGGAAGCCTTGTTTTCTGATCATTAAAATGTTATGTCAGCCAGCACTAGAATCGCAACTACTACTACTGCTATATGCTCATCTCTAAATCTATATTCAGAAGGTACAAATATATTATATTAATTAGTATAATAGGCCCGTTTCAGTAGGCAATGAAACGGGCGCTAGCAAGGTAATCCCCCCCTCCCTCCCTCCAGATCCCCCTCCATCCCTCCCTCCCTCCCGAGTGCCAGACCCCTCCCTCCTTTCCGAGTTCCAGACCTCCCCTCCCTCCCTTTCGAGTTCCAGACCCCCCTCCCCAGACCCCTCCATCCCTCCCTTCCTTCCTTTCCTCCCTTCTGAGTTCCAGACCCCCCTCCCTCCCTCCCTCCCTCCCTTCTGAGTTCCAGACCCCCCTGCCTCCCTCCCTTCTGAGTTCTAGACCCTCCCTCCCTCCCAGTTCAAGGCCCCCGCACAGCAACTTGAACAGATGATCATTCATCAAGCAACGCCACGGCGCAGCCGAGAAGAGAAGTTTGGTTGTCGTCAACACAGGAATGCGACGGTGGCGGGGGAAGGTTTTTGGTGGAAAGGGGGGGGGTCGAGAGGGTCGCTGCAGGGAGTCCAGGGGTCAGTTGCGCGGAGGGGAGTGTTGAAATTGGAGGGAGGGGGGAGTCTTGAACTCGGTGGGAGGGGCGTGAGGGGGCCTTGAACGGGATGGGAGGGAGGGAGTGACGTGTGTGTGTGTGTGGGGGCGGGGGTGTTGATGTTCTTCAGGTGTGGGGGGTGCTTTGGTGATGCACCGGGGGGGGGGGGGGGTTCTGTGTTGCCCCGCTCCATGTCACTTGCTCAGAAGTGGCAGGGAGCGGCGCACTGACAGCTGATTCCCAGGCAGGGGGAGGATTAAGAACTCATCCCCTTGACTGGGAATCAGCAGTCAGTGATGTTACTGATGTCAGTGTGTTCTAAGCTGCCTAGCAGACCACCTCCGAGGGATCCACGGTCCCAGGCAGGTTAGAACATTGGAGGTGAGTATTATTATATAGGATAAGGTTGCACAGTTTTAAATATTATAATTGTCTCTTTTGGACTGGTAGCTTCAAGTGTTAATTGAAAAGTTATACTGTCATCTCAAACTTGCTAAAGTTTTCTATTACTAGCTGCACTCGTACTTGAATAAAATATCCAAAACAGGCTTTACATTCAAAAGAAACTTTAAATTGCCTGATAGAGAATAAAACAACTATAAAAGTGATAATGCCATATTTATGGCTGTGACGCACCGAGGAAGAGAGTACAGAATGAATTAGTGTATGAAAGAGTATTAGATTTTTATGTCTTTTGTACCCTTTTGCCAAAAGTTGATGAGAAAATTGAGGATCCTTTGAAAATCGCACAGAGGACATCTGTCCAGGGACAGTTGGCAGAGCCCTCAGTAAGAACAGAAGAGCGATGCTCTGGGTTCTTATATTATGGCAACAGATGTGAGAGTTTATGATCCAAAAAATAATTTTTTCAAATTTACACATCAACCCTAAGTCCTCGCTGCAAGTCATATGTGTTAAAATTGAAGACTTGCCCAGAATGGAGCTTTTTTATTTTAAATGTTGAACTCAAAGAGTTTTGAGGGGCTTTATTTTATTGGCCCAGATCTTCCGTTTACTAAGCTGTGGTAAGAGCTTGAAGTTATAGCATGGTAATTGCCAAAATTATCGCCTGGTAACTGTAAACCTCTGTATTAACAACTGGCACCAATCCCAGCGTCTTCCCATACAGGGGGGTGATTCTTTATGTATGAGATATATTTGCATGCATTGTTTCCATTGTATGCAAATATGCATATTCATTGTGGATATCTTGAAAACCAAACTGGCTGGGGGTTCCCCAATGTCACGGTTGTGACTGTATCCCATGCCTACACTCACCTCGTCTCCTGGTGACCAGGCCCTATGGCTGCTGTGGACTGTCTTCTTCCTGTTTCCAAAATATGTTACAGAGTTCATTCCAGTCCTGTTCTGATGTTCCAGCACTCCAGACTTGCTTTGGGGTTCCTGCAGCCAAGCCTCACTTGTGACCTCATCTGTAATTGCCTTTATTAAGCACCTGGGAACTTTCAGGCTTGCCTTTGCAACAGAGGTCTTCTGATGAGTTTTCGTCTGTGTGTGTTTGTTGCTGTTCCAGCCCTGCTAGTTCTTGTCATGCAAGCCTTCAGCTTCAGTTCTAATCCTGCTTGTGTTTGCCCTGTTTGCCTTTAGCTTCAGTTCTGCCACAGTTTGTTCCAACCCCGTCTGCTTTCAGCTTCCATTCCAGCCAAACCTGTTCGAGAATCCTGTTCCAGAATTCTGTTCCAGCCAAGCCTGTTTGAGAATCCTGAATCCTGTTCCAGAATCCTGAATCCTGTTCCAGCCAAGCCTGTTTGAGAATCCTGAATCCTGTTCCAGGATCCTGAATCTGGTTCCATTCAAGCCAAACCAAGCCTGTTCCAGAATCCGGTTGTTCCAGTCCTGCTTATTCCAGCCCTGCTCATCTACAGCTTCAGTTCCCATCCTGCTAGTTCCGGTCCTGCTTGTACCAGCCTGTCTGTGTTCAGCCTCGCTTCCTGTTGGGTAGTTCACTTGCTGCTGCCGGTCACTGGCAGTGGCCCAAGGGCTTACTACTCCGGACTCCGTGCCAGTCCGTGACACCCGAGGACTAGGTTGAAAAACCCATCTGAACCTAAAAATACTAAGCAGCTAATCTGAGATAGGAATTTCAGAGGGAAGGAACTGGTAAAAGGCCCTGCAAGACAGTACAGTAGAAATATGCCAGCACATGTCACACACTGAGTCTTGGCATCTAACTTCTGGCACCTTATATAGAATTGCCCCCTGTATGGGATGATGCTGAGATTGCTGCCAGTTGTTAATACAGGGGGTTCCCTGAGGACTGGGTTGAAAAACCCTGGATTAGACGGATGCTGGAAAGTTAGTACTGAAACCTAAAATCAGTGATAATTTTCTGAAAAAGAAAGCAAAAAACAGTGAGGAGTCATGGCAAATAGCAATCTCCACCTTGCAATCCAGCGTCAATGGGGGAAAGGAAACAAGTTCAAAAAGGATCCTAAATCCATGTCCTGACAGTAAATCACCAGTTCCTAAATTGTTTTGCAAAACGTATGAAAAGTTATGGAGATTTCCCAAAAGCCAGAACATCTTTGAGTTATCCCATTCTTATTTTGCATGATGCAGCAACGCAGTAAATGACAGCAGGTAAAGGACCTGCAGGGCCCATCCAGTCTGCCCAACAGGCAGTGGCATAGCCAGAAGTCAATTTTTGGGTGGGCCAAAAGGTTGGATGGGTGGGCACTAGACAGTGGTTTGCTGGTAAATGTTTAACAACAGGCTCTTTCCCCGGTCCGCCTCTGCGCCCCCCCCCCTCCCGGTCCATCTCCGCTCAAAATTGCAGAGCTGGCTATAGCTGGGGAGAGAGCCTGGGGGGGGGGGGGCTATGCATTACTCTCTCCAGGAAAAAAAATTAAATGATCCCAGGTGCCAATCTAATTCATGTTTAATGTGGGATAAAATGCCATAAATAAGTAAATAAACATAAACTTTTAATGTTGAGCACCTGGTTCTCAAGTGGACATATTCCAAACACTATAATGAAACTAAAATTATTTTTTTCTACCTTTGTTGTCTGGTGACTTTGTTTTTCTGATCATGCTGGCCCAGTATCTGATTCTGCTGCTATCTGAACTCTGTTTCCAGGGCTTCCTTTCCATTTATTTCTTTCCTTTCCTCCTTTCTTCTTCATTTCTGGTCCTCAGCTTCTGCCTATTTTATTCATCCATGTGCAGTTTTTCTCCTCTCTTCCTTTCCCCTCATATCATCTCCTTCCTCTCTCTTCCCTACCCTCCATCCATGTCAGCATTTCTTCTCCCTCCCTTCCCCTCCATCCACGTGCATCTCCTTTCTCTGTCTTCCATCCCCTCCATCCATGTCCAGAATTTCTTCTATCTCCTTCCTGTCTTCCCTTCCTTCCCGTCCATCCATGACCAACAATTCTCTCCCTGCCCTCCCCTCCATCCACCCATGTCCAGCAACCCTCCTTTCTCCCCTGCCCTCCCCTCCATGTCCAGCAATTTCTCCTCTCTCCCTGGGCCCTGTCCTCCCATCCATGTCCATCGATACTCCTCTCTCCCCTTTGACCATCTCCCTCTCATTCCCTCTCCAGCACTCCCATTCTCCCCTCTGTCTCTCCCTTACCCGGTCTCCTAAATTCCTCCCCCATCTTTCACCCACTTCATTAGTCCCCCATTCCCCATACTCTGTACTCACCACCCCTCCCAGTCCCATCCATCTCCTGCTCTTTCCCTCTGCTCACCACCCCTCCTAATCCCATCCTTTCCTCTGCTCACCAACAATAAAGAATGACAACGTGGATGCAGGCAGCAGCTCACAGGTTTGCTTCCTGTGATTTGAGTGAATGGCGACGGCTGCACGGGGGAGTAGAAAGAGATTTTCTAAATGGCTTCCAGTTCCTTCCCTCCTTCTCTAGTCGCAGCGGTGAACTGGCGGGCGGTGCCAGTAAAAGCATAAAGCAGCCAAGCTCTTCGACTCTGTCCTACGCTTCCCTGCCCTCTCAGCGCATCCCGCCCGCCCGAAAGGAAATGACATCAGAGGAAGGCGGGACACTGAGAGGGCAGGGAAGTGAAGGACGGAGTCGAAGAGCCTGGCTGCTTTATGCTTTTACTGGCGCGGACCGCCGCTGCGAGTCTGGAGAGATCAGATGAGCCAGAGCGGATGCTGTTTCTGCTGCAGTGTGTGTGCGCTTGGGTGGGCGGGTGGGCCTGAGCTGAAATTGGGTGGGCCTGGGCCCATCCAGGCCCACCCGTAGCTATGCCCCTGCCAACAGGGTGACCAGAGCCACAGCTGCCACTCTGTGCAGGTTACACTCCTTCACGGTTGAATACTGCCATCACAACCAGTACAAAAGAGCCCAGCACGTGCTAAGAACATGTGCCTGCACTACCGTAGGCCACTTTTTACCACAGCTTAGTAAAAGGACCCCTAAGTGCAGTAAATGCTAGCACATGCGCTTGCTGTGGAATGAGCTGTGACATCCAGTGGTAAGTTTCTAATCTGCACATGCAAACCATGTGCTAAAAAATATTTTTAATTTTTCTGGGAGGGAGTGTATCTGGGAGGGTAGAGAGTAGACATTTCTGTGCTAATCAGTTAGCACATCTTCACTACTGTGCACTAAATTAGTGCAGGATTAGCATGTGAGCCCTGACCGCTTACAAAATAGGTGTTGGTAAGTGCTTATGACCTAATTTTTTAATGGTCATGAGATAATGGAAAAATTAGTGCATGGCCATTAATTAAAAAAAATAGGCTATTTTCCAGCTGTGGTAAAATGGCCTTAGTGCATGGGAAAGACCCGTGTAAGGGAGTGGTGCATCTTAGTAAAAGGACCCCCATAGGCAGTTCTATATATTGCCATGCCTATCATACATAGTAACATAGTAGATGACGGCAGAAAAAGACCTGCACGGTCCATCTAGTCTGCCCACGATAAACTCATATGTGTATACCTTACCTTGATTTGTACCTGTCTTTTTCAGGGCAAAGACCGTATAAGTCTGTGCAGCAGTATTTCCTGCCTCCCAACCACCAGTCCCGCCTCCCATCACCGGCTCTGGCACAGACCCCGTACAAGTCTGCCCTCCCCCATCCTAGCCTCTCAACCACCAACCCCTCTTCCCCCCGCCACCCAATTTCAGCTAAGCTTCTGTGGATTCATTCCTTCTGCACAGGATTCCTTTATGCCTGTCCCACGCATGTTTGAATTCCGTTACCGTTTTCATCTCCACCACCTCCCGCGGGAGGGCATTCCAGCCTAGACTTGGTGAGAGAAGGACGTGTGCTTGAAGGCTCGGTCTCTAGAGAGCAGGAAGGGTGCTGGGCTGGCTACTTCCCCAGGTGGGCAGAGAGGCCCGGGGAAGAGTTTCCCAGGAAAGGCCCAGGACATGGGGCCTCTGGGCCCTTCAGACCAGAAGGCCCGGAAGGGTTGTGTGCAGCTCAGTCCAGCCTCGGGGAGCAGAGAAAGGAGCCCTGTGGACCGCAGGGCTCAGCGTCTCCGAGATGAAGAGGTAACAGGTACCTCCTCCATGACCCAGCGGTTTCCGGAAAGGGAGCCTGAAGAACATGGAGGGGGGAGGTGGATAGGGAGGGCCTCGGGCCTCCAGACCGTGGAAGGAGAGGAGCCGATGGTGGTACACCAGGAGCTTCAGCCGGGTCCGGGCGTACAGGACTATGATAGTGATTGGTCGGAGGAGGAGGAGGAGGATGAAGACAGGGAGGATGGTGTACGGTCGGTGAGTGAAGGACCGGGGCACTTGGCTGAAGAAGTGGTACAAAGGGTGCGAAAGATTAAAGCCCTGGAGAAAGACATAGAGGAGCAGGGGAAACGGCTGAAGATGGCAAAAGCCATGACTAGGCTGGCCCCGGGAGATAAACAGGACATTTACAAGAAAGAAGAAGCTCGTTTGTTAAAGCAGCTTCAACACAAAGAAAAGACTTTGGTTTCATTAAAGAAGAATACTGATAATCCCTTAAGGGAACTTTACATAAACCAGGAGAGAATGGCACAAGGCACAGCAAAATCTCAGAGTCAGGTTTCCCCAGTATATACAGCAGAACTTTTTCAACAACAACAGTGTGTGAGTGAGGACTTGCCAGCTACAAACACTGGACATACACTGCAATTTATGAAGGGCTTAGCAAGTCAAACAGATTCTGGTGCACTTACTGTGATGGCTGCTTCTGGTAATGAGAGGGGAGGAGGCAGCAGGGAGTCCATAGTATCTCTGGAGCCTACAAGGACAGAGAAAGAGCTTCAAAAGGCTCCTACACATTTGCAGGCTATGGAAACCAGAGATAGAGACTTTTTCATACAAGAGCTCCAGACAAGTGTTCCTAGTCTTGCAGAAAGAAGGTTTCCTGAAGAAGGCAGGACAGGAGAAGGTAAAAAGGACAGTTTTACTCTGGTTGAAGGTGCATTTGTGGAAGAACTGTTGCCAGCAGAAGAGCTCTGCTTGCAAACACAGGTGCACTCTACAGGTTCCCTGAGTGCAGGAACTGTTGCCAGGGTTGCCAGGTGGAAAATTTTTTTCCAGCCCACTGGAGCCCAAAAAACAGCCCAAAAACCGCCCAAACACAAACCCCGCCCCTGACACCCCCACCCCCGCGTCATCACCCCCGCCCCCGCCGTCATAAACCCCGCCCCCGCCGTCACCGGCCCCGCCTCCCACGTCACCGGCCCCGCCTCCCCGTCATCGGCCCCGCCTCTTACGTCATCGGCCCCGCCTCCCCGTCATCGGCCCCGCCTCCCCGTCATCGGCCCCGCCTCCCACATCATCGGCCCCGCCTCCCACGTCACTAACCCCGCCCAAAACGTCATTAACCCCACCCAAAAACGTCACTAACCCCGCCCCCCCGCGGCCGAAAAAACCGCCCGAAGCACAAAAACCAGCCCAAAAAACCGCAACCCGCCGCGGGCAAAAATTTCCCGCGGCGGGTCGCGGAAAACCGCCCAATTGGGCGGTAAAACCGCCCACCTGGCAACACTGACTGTTGCTAAATTACAAGGAGTAGCTGCAGCTGGGCAAGCAGGCTCTGTGGAATCCTGCCTTCCAGAGCTGGAAAGACAGGAGGTTTCTGCCAATCAGGAGGAAGCAAGGGGAAATTCCTCTCATAACACAGAGACTGGTCTCGCGCGGGACCCTTCTGAGCAGAATGCAACAGACAGCCAGCTGGGAGCAGAGGAGCCTGAGCAGCAGGATATTCAGAGGGAGCAGCAGTGCAAGGTTTCTTCTGAACAGATAAGCAGGGATCTCCCCTGTGGACAAAATCTGGAGAACAGTGACAGTCTAGTAAATGGTTTCAGTTTGGACTTGGGGGGGAAGGCTGCTTTGGATGGGGTGGATGAGCAGGGGGGGGGATTGGTAAGAGAAGAGGGACAGAATGGGTGTACTTTTGAAGCTATGGAGGTGGCAGTCTGTGATCAGAGGAGGGGGGAGGAAGGGAGGGGGGTGGGGCCTGGGCAGGCTGCAGAAGATAGAGGGGGTGGGGGCGTGGGGACAACTCAGAAGGGGCAGTTGGAGAAGGGCATGGGTTTGGATGGTCGGGACGGTTCCAGGTCAGGGAAGAGCGGGGGTGGGGAGGGAAAGAGGCCGGTATCTTTTGCGGCTGTGGTGAGGGGGGAAGGAGAGCAGGGGAGGGGGAGGTTAGGTTTTGCGGGTAGGGGGGGAGACGGGTTTGGAGGAGGAGGGAGGGGGCAGGGGCAGATCCCCAAACGCCGGAATGTCGTTCAGCTCAAATGGGTGGGGGAGGGGGGTATGCCATCCCGGGATAAGGTTTTGCAGTCGGTACTAGGGCTAGGGTTTATTCCAGAAGATTTATATGCTTGCATCCACCCGGCTAACATTCCGGAATATGATGTTAGTTTTTTGACTCAAAGGGGGATGGAGGTGTTTTGGGAAAAGTACGAAGAAGTTCGAGGGAGGGGGGAATGGAGAAATTATAGGGTGATTCCGATAAGCAGACCTGATCTGGTGCAGGTGACCCTTTTAGTCCGGAATGAATCCATCTCAGCAGCGGACCTGGCCTTCTGGGTTCAGCGGTATGCTGAATTGAGAACTCCACTAACCAAGCTCCCGGATCCAAGTAGAGTATGGGCAGGGGGGTGGGGGGCTTTAGTTAGGCTTAAACAGGTGGGTCAGGTGGTCCAGCATATTCCCTCGGCAGCTTTTATCGGGAGAGATAGGATCCTGTGCTTCTATAAAGGACAGCCAAGACAATGTTTTAGGTGTGGGTCTTTCCGCCACTTTAGCATGTCCTGCCCGGTACAGCAGTGTGCAAAGTGTGGGTCTAAGGATCATCTTTCGGAAGAATGTTCCTTTATCCGGTGCAATCTTTGTGGGGATCTGGGGCATGCTTTTCGGAACTGCCCGAGGGCTTTTCATAATGAGGGGGAAGAGGGTGGGGGACGGGGGAGTTTGGTCCAGGAGGGGGGGGTGGGGGGAGGGCGGTTTCAGGGTCAGGGCCCGGAGGTACAGGGAGTAGGGAAGCGGCAGAAGGGGAGGAGGGAGGAAGAGGTTTCAGGGGTACGGGAGGAGGAGGAACAGGTGAGGGAACGGGGGGAGGGAGAAGGGGGTTGGGTTCAAGTTCGTAAGAAACAAAGGGGGGCTGAGGGGAAGGGTAGGGAGGACTTGGGTGGCTCGGGATTTGGATCACAGGAGTGTAGGCTGGAGAACCGTTTTTAGATTCTGGAAGAGGAAGGTAGGGAGGAGGAGATCGAGGACGGTGGGGGAGGGATGAAGGGAAGAGGAAATTTGAGGTGGAACAGGGAGAGGGTGGTAGGTGTAAGAAGAAGGGGGGGAAGGTCCGGATGGTAGGGGTTGGGAACGAAGGAGGGGGGGGGGGTTGGAAGTAGAGGGAGTGGAGGAGAAGGGGGCAGGAGAAGGAGAAGGGATTAAGAGGCGGTCTGATAGGATCAGATCTAGACAGGAACAGGGTAAAAGGGGTGATGGGAATGAGGTAAGGGTGGTGGGGGGGGCGGGGGAGCAGCTCAGAGTTAGGGAGCAAGTAGGGGAGGGGGGGTGGGGGCCTTCTTTTGTGAGAGGGGAGATGGTGGTTTGGATGACTCTAAGAAGAAGAAGGGGAGGAAGAAAGGAGGAGGGGAGGGGGAAGGGAAGGATAAGGGTTTTAAACTTGGTGTTCGGGATTGGGCAGAGGAAGGAAGGGATTCTGCAGAAGGGGTGCAGGGCGTTGGTAGTGGGGTGCTGCAGAGGGCAGATATGCAGGAAGGAGGTGAGCAGAGGATACCTTCTACTCAGTGATGGTAATGGCAGGAATTGTTTTTTTGTTTGCCACATTGAATGTGGCGAGTGTGGCTTCCCAGAGGGCGCAATGTTTGGCCTTTGATGGCCTCTCTAAGATACAGGCAGACTGTATTCTGCTTCAGGAAACACGGCTACAAACGCTAGAAGCGATTAGGCGGGCACAACGGGCCTGGAGATGGGGACCTTCGGTTTGGGGTTTGGCAGGAGAAAGGTATGGGGGGGTAGGGATCTTATTTAAAACACATAATGTAGATATTCAAAAAGTGATAGAGTTAGGTATAGGGAGGTGTTTGGTGTTAGATGTGTTGTGGCACGGGGTGGCGTTGCGGATTATTAATATTTACGGGCCTCAAAGTAAGAAGGAACGTTCCTCGTTGTTTGGGAAAGTTAAACCTTATCTCTATACAGCACGTCAGGTGGTTTGGGGGGGGGATTTTAATACTATTTTAAGGAGGCAGGATAGTGGGGGGAGGACAGCGCAGGTGAGGTATGATGGGGTACGTTTGGCCGGGATAATGAAAGGGGCAGGGCTGGTTGATGTGCACATAGAACATTCCCCTGAGGTACAGGGTTTCACATTTTCACGGGGTCAGTGTAAGAGTAGGATAGATAGATTTTTGGTTCGGGAAGGGGCATGCGGGCAGGGCCCCAGATTAGTGGACGTAGACTTCTCGGACCATAAGCTGGTGTTAATTGAGGTAGGAGGTTGGGCGGGGCATAGGCCAGGAAGGGGTTTATGGCGGCTCAACCTTAAATGGGTAGCAGATATGAGAATGCAGGAGGAGTATCGGGCCTTCTTGGAGGATCAGCTCTCCATCCAGGGTATTTTTCCCTCTATTGGAGAATGGTGGGAGGTAGTCAAAAAGCGCACGAGGAGATTTTTTACCCAACAGGCAAGAAGGGAAGGACGGGAAAGGACGAGGTTAGGAACGGCACTTAAGAAACGCAGGGATTATTTACTCTCCACAGGGGGTAGGCGGGAGGATATCCTGGAACTGCAAGCGCAGTTAGAGAAGGTCCAATACGATAGATATGCCTCCTTGCTTTATGAACGTGATTTCGGGAAATTGATTAGTCCTGATCCGTTTGTCTGTTGTAAGGAGCGGAGGGAGCGTAGGGTGGTGGGAGGGTTAAGGGACGCAAGGGGGGTAGTGCAGGTTTCGAAGGAGGAGATTTTGAAGGTAGTAGGAGAACATTTTGCACGTTTTTTTTCGGGAGGACACTTGGATCAGGAGGTGATGGGACACTATATTGACGGGACACCAGGGGTGGGAAAGGGAGGGCCCCATCTCCAGGCCCTGTCGCGTCCCTGGACACTGGGGGAAGTGGAGGAGGCCATCGGGGCCTTACGGAAAAGAACGGCTCCAGGGCCAGATGGCCTGACGGCTGAATATTACCAAACTTTTAAGGTCCATCTGGCTCCAATTCTGTTGCAGGTCTGGGAAGCCGCACGACAGCAGGGGATTCTGCCCCAATCTCTGACAGAGGCAGCATTAGTTTTGCTTAGTAAAGGGAAAGATCCTGGGTCCCTGTTGAACTGGCGTCCTATCGCCTTGTTGAATGGGGACAGGAAAATTTTTGCACACATGCTCTTAAAAAGGATGAAGTCAGTGGTCCAGGAAGTGGTGGCAGTCTCACAGCAGTGTGGGGTTAAGGGGAGGGGGGTCTTGGAGGCGGCTGCATGGGTTAGGGAGGGTCTAGAGCACAGCCGGGGGGAGGGGAACGGGAGGTTGGTGGTGGCTTTAGACCAAGATAAAGCTTTTGATAGGGTTCAGTGGTTTTTTCTTTGGAGGTTGTTAGAGAATTATGGATTTCCAAGGGATTGGGTGGCACAGTTACAGTTACTTTACACTGGGGCCAGTTGTTTTCCTCTGGTAAATGGTTGGAAAGGGAAGAGTTTTGGGGTCACAGCAGGGGTTCGGCAAGGGTGTCCCCTCAGTCCTCTGTTATACACCTTCGCAATAGATCCCTTTGTTAGGCGTTTAGAGCAGGGAGGGAGGGAGGGATTTCGGGGGGTGGAGGTGAGTACAGGGTGTCATTTGAGGGTGGTAGCTTACGCAGATGACATCACAGTGTGGGTGGCGGATCCAAGGGAGGGGGAGAAGTTGCAGGAGTTGATTTCCAGTTACTCACGGGCCTCGGGGTCACTGATTAATTTCCAGAAAAGTCAGAGTTTATGGGTGGGTCCACCAGGGCTGGCATTTGCTTTGGGAGGGGGGTTTCCGGCCGCAATTGCCAGAATGAGAGTGTTAGGGGTTTATTTTGATCAAGGAGATTATGCATCTTTTAACTGGCAGCGGTGCATCCAGGCAGCTACAGTCAAGGTTGACAGATGGAAAGGCTGGAGGATGACAATGTCTGACCGGGTTCAGCTGATTAAGAGGCACCTGGTGCCCATGTTCCTGTTTCTCAGTTATATTTGTTTGGTGCCAGCACACTGTTATACTACCCTGTATAGTGTGTTTTTCCAACTACTGTGGGGGAATCGGCTGAACCAGGTTAAACGGAACATTACATACTTACCCCGGAAGGATGGCGGGGTGGGAATGGTGAACCCAGTGTTATTTTTCAGTTCCCTGTTCCTCCAGTTTAATTTGGGACGGGCAGTGGGTAGGGACCCGCCAGGGTGGGCACAAAGTGTCTTGTTATGGTGGGAAAGATTTTGGATTCCATGGCGGATGGGGGGAAGGGTGGCGGCTTTAAAGAAGGGGGCACCCATGCAGGGTGTTGGATGTTGGTTCGGTTGGTAAGAGTCTGGGGGATCACGGTGGAGGAAATTAAGGCAGGGAGTAGGGAGGTATGGGTGGAAAGGGTGCGGGCCCAGGCCTTTTCAGCACCCCTGACACTCCGAGATGCACCTGGGTCGGTGCTGCGGCAGGGCTTGCTATTGGTGACATCGAGGCGGATTCCACCTAAGTACAGGGACATTGCTTGGCTGTCCTTTCATGGGAAATTGTATGTGAGAGGAAATCTCAACTATAGGACTCTGCAGGATCGGGATTGTCCAAGGGGAGAATGTGTGGGTACGGAGGAAACAATGGACCATTTTTTGCGGGATTGCCCCTTTTCAAGGACCGTGGGGGATAGAGTGGCATCGCTTTTGCACATTTCTAGCTTCCGGTTGTACTCATATGCTGATTGGGTCTATGGGCGGCAGCAGCGAAGTGGGGGTTTGGATCCGGTGACGGAGTTTATCATTTCGGTAATACTCAGGTTTTACCTTTGGATGGCTCGGTGTGGGGTGTCCCTGCACCAGGACTATAGGTCGGCTGAACAGGTTAGTTGGGACATAATTAGGGGAGTTCAAGAGGTGGCTAAATGGGAACGGGTGACGGAAGGGTTACAGAAGGCAAATGTGTGGTGGAAACATGTTCATTTGAAACCTCCATAGGGGAGGTTTGGTATAGGGTGGGGGTTTTTAGGGGGGGTTTAGTTGGCTTTGTATAGGTGTTTAGGGTCTAGGAGATATGTGGGAGTTTTTTATTGCTTGTACATACTTTTGTTGAAGTATTGTTTTGCGTTTCTTTTAATAAAAGAGTTCTCCAAGTGTTCACCACCCTCTCCGTGAAGAAATACTTCCTGACATCTTTCCTACATAGGTAGTTCTATATTTTTTATTTTTATTTTATTTATTGCATTTGTACCCCACATTTTCCCACCTATTTGTGGGCTCAATGTGGCTTACATAGTACCGTCAAAGGCGTTTGCCCAGTTGGTGGATAACAAGTTGTATAGTGATCGTATGATGTATAAGTGGAGAGTCGAAATGGATGAAGATTGCGTGTTGTCCTGTGCGATCATAGTCATGCTGTGTTGGTAGGTGAAGAGGGTTACGTGGGGTCGTTGGGGTAGGCCTTTTTGAAGGCCTTTTATGATCTCATAATATCACAAATCATGCCAATAATCTGAAAAGTGGTATTATTATTATACATTTCAACAGTCACATTCATCATGATAACAATTAAACCAACAATCCACCTTTCTGCCCCTATTACACGGGGAAGCTTGTGCTGTCTATATGTAACAGATTACCTGTCTGTATATTTATTAAGCTGTGTTGGCGACATCGGTGAAATCTGTGCCAGAAGGCTTACAACATGGAATTGTTCAGCGCACGAGGATAAGGAATGCGTGGTTTGTGGAGAAGTTGCTGAACAGCTAAACAAGTGTGTTGAGAACCGATACTGATACAAGGACTTAAAAAGGGTGCAATTACCTTTTGTGAACAGAGAAAACATTTTGAAAACCAGGAAGTCATCAGCCCATTTGCTTGATATTTCTTTGTGTGGACAATCGTGATAATTGGTGACTGTCGTCAATTCTATGTTTAGGTGAATAGGGATTTTTACAAATACTTGGAAGAGAAAGTATAGTTATGTATGAAGGTTCTTCAAGATTTCTCAGCGTTTTAAACATTTGTAATAAATAAAGTATATAATTATTGCCATACTGGGACTGACCAAAGGTCTATCAAGACCAGCATCCTGTTTCCAAAAGTGGCCACACCAGGTTACAAGTACCTGGCAAGTGGTATTATTTGTTGTTAGTGAGAAATAGGTGGTTTGATTAAAGGTATTTGAAGAAAATTGAGAGATCCAGCATGTAGAGGGGCTTGAACTCTCCATGCTGAGGCAGTAAACTGCTGCTTGTTTTTTTCCTCTCAGGCCCAGATGCACTAAACTTTAATGACCCTTTAACAAGAATTTTTGAACCGTGGCATGCATTAAAGGCCATTTTCCGATGACGGTACCAGAAAACGAAAACGGAATGCAGATGAACAAATTGTTTAGGAACCCTATTGAAATGAGATGCACTAAAGTTTTCCACCTGCCCTAACACTGGAAAACTGCCGGAGAGCTAACGACAGGTCTGTACCTGTTGTTAGGGCTGTCCGACTAAAATCCCTCCATGTAACCCCCCCCAAAAAAGCGAGGGTGCGAAAATGCGCGTCAGGGGCGTCCTTTATTGACGCCCAAGGTCGCTGCTTCTCCCCGCTCCCCCTGCATCAATCTAAAAGTGAAAAAAAAGGATCGGGAGGGGGAAAAGGCGCTTGTCAGGAGCATCCTTTATGGACGGCCTTGCCCCCTCCGCCCCGCACGAGGTCGTCGCTACTCCCCACTTCCCCCCCCCTTGAATTAAATTTAAAAAACAAAACATAATTCAAACCTTTAGCAGCCTCGGGCCCTCCTCCCTTCCTTTCTCTCAACTCTTTCTCCCCACAGCTCCGCCTCCCGCCATTCTCCGCCCCTGTGCCCCGCCCCCGCTGCCACCCCTGAGGTCGTCGCCGTCGCTCCCCCCCTCCACCAGTCCTCCCTCCTTACCGGGCCTGCGCAGCGCCTCTCACCTCTGTATGAAGGCGCTGCACGGGCAGAAAGAACAGCTGATGCCCCCAGTCTTCGCGTCTCTCCTTTCCTCCTGGGCCCGCCCCCGTCTGACGTAGGTTACTTACGTCAGACAAGGGTGGGCCCAAGAGGAAAGGAGAGACGCAAGGACTGGAGGCATCAGCACTAACAGCATAACGCTTGGCTGCTCTGCGCATGCTTTAGGGGTCGATTACCGACGGGGATTACACCAGTTTGATGCATTGTACTTTACAATACCACACCGAACATGTGCGACTTGTTTTTTTAGTGCATTGTTCGTTTTTAAAAATTCGTTAAGGACTTTTACGCTTTTGATTTTTTAACGTTTGGTTGATGCATCTGGGCCTCAGGGTAGTAATCCGTAGTGATTGTTCACCTGTGGTAGCTGCTACAGTTGTTGTTGCAGTTCCTGCTGTGGTCACTGTTAGCGCTGTGCTTTAGTATTTCATATTTTCCAGCCACTGACAGTTCCTCCTCTCTGGGAGAGGGGCTAATCACTGACACAGTCTCACTCTGCATATATACAGAATCCCTAATCCAGTTCAATGCAATTTAAGTGATTGATTTGTTTTATCTTGTCGTCAACTGAATTAAATGAAAAATTGGATTAAGGATTGGAGTCTCTTCTTGGCAATAGAAGCCCCAGGTTTAATTCTCTGAATAGACTCAGTAATAACAATGGGTTATGGTCAGAAGGTCCACCACGTTGCTAATTAACAACATTCTACTCTCTTATTTCAACCTTAAGATGTCTTCCTCTCCCCCACTGAGCTGTACAGTACCCTCACTTCTAGCTTATGGTTTGATGTTTCTCTTATATATACTATCTGCTAACACATTTGCTTATTTCCGATCTGATGAAGAAGGGCAACCTTCGAAAGCTAATCAAGAAATGTATTAAGTTATGTCCAATAAAAAAAGGTATCATCTTATTTTCTTTTCCATGTTTTATTATGTTTGATTTCTATTGATAGCTTATGATATGAATGTGGTATATAATATGCATGCTTGATCCTGACCTGTCTTTGCCATTTTCGGGATGTATGGACAGTTATTTAGTACATTATTCCATATGCACACAATTTTATTCGTTAGCATTACTTTTCTTTACTTAAATGAGCCAAGTTTCAAAAAACAGCTTTCAACTATTAGCATCAATAGAAATCAAACAAAATAAAACATGGAAAAGAAAATAAGATGATACCTTTTTTATTGGACATAACTTAATACATTTCTTTTTTTCTTTAACATTTGTACCCCGTGCTATCCCACTCATGGCAGACTCAATGTGGCAATGGAGGGTTAAGTGACTTGCCCAGAGTCACAAGGAGCTGCCTGGGCCAGGAATTGAACTCAGTTCCTCAGGACCAAAGTCCACCACCCTAACCACTAGGCCACTCCTCCACTCCACTTGAAAGCTAATCAAGAAATGTATTAAGTTATGTCCAATAAAAAAGGTATCATCTTATTTTCTTTTCCATGTTTTATTTTGTTTGATTTCTATTGATAACCTTAAGAGTGGACTAACACGGCTACCACACTCAACTATTAGCATCAAATTATGTGCATGCTATTCTGAGCTAAAGTATCATCACAAAATATCAATGCAGTATCAATGCGCTAAACAGCTAGCTTGCAGTTGTAGGAACTATATCTTTTGTACTTACTGATGCATGCAAGAAGAAGGGAGAGAGAGAGAGAGAGAGAACATGGCGTCATGCCAGCCCTGCCTCTGAAAGTAAATGAAAGCAAATAGGGAAAGGTTGACATACTAAGAGCAAGCTGCTAGCTCTGCTTTTTCTGCTGTCTGCCTTTTGATAATTGTCTTGGAAAACACAGTAACGTTCCCATAAAATAAGGAGATAATGATAACAACTGCTGTTCTGTTATTGCTGACTACACGTGTTCTATGTAACCATTAAGTAAGGGTTGGTTAAGTGCTGCTTTAAGTTGGTCATGGACCAACACCTCAATTACTTGGTCTTAGATTAGTACAGAGTTTACCAAACCTGTCCTGGAGACTCCATTTTCAGCATATCTGCAATGAATACGCATGAGATTTATTCCCAAACATTGGAGACCGGATATATGCAAATTGATACCAAGGATACTCATTATGGATAATTCCGAAAACTACATGTTATCACTGGGATGTTCACACACCTTCTGCAGTATTGCAGATATTTAATTCATGTTATTATTAGGGATGCACATTCGGTTTATACGGAGGGGCATAATCGAACGGCGCCAGCCAAATAGATGGCCGGCCATCTATTTGGCCGGCGCCGCAAAGAGCAGTCTCGAACCGTATTATCGAAAAAGATGGCCGGCCATCTTTCATTTCGATAATACGGTTCGGGCTGGCCAAATGTCAGAGATGGCCGGGTTTGAGATGGCTGGCATCGTTTTTCGACGATAATGGAAACTAATGCCGGCGATCTCAAACCCGGTCAAATCCAAGGCATTTGGTCGTGGGAGGAGTCAGCATTTGTAGTGCACTGGTCCCCCTCACATGCCAGGACATCAACCGGACACCCTAGGGGGCACTTCTAAAAATTAAAAATAAAATAAAAATAGCTCCCAGGTGCATAGTTCCCTTCCCTTGGGTGCTGAGCCCCCCCAAAACCACCCCAAAACCCACTCCCCACAACTCTACACCACTACCATAGCCCTTATGGGTGAAGGGGGCACCTACATGTGGGTACAGTGGGTTTTGGTGGGGTTCGGAGGACTCCCATTTACCACCACAAGTGTAACAGGTAGGGGGGGATGGGCCTGGGCCCACCTGCCTGAAGTGCACTGTACCCACTAAATACTGCTCCAGGGACCTGCATACTGCTGTCAGGGAGCTGGGGATGACATTTCAGGCTGGCTCCGTGACGGAAAGCAGCTGGCGCCGGCCAAAATCGGCTTTCGATTATACCGATTTGGCCGGGTTCAGGAGATCGCCGGCCATCTCCTGATTTATGTCGGAAGATGGCCGGCGATCTCTTTAGAAAATAAGCTGCATGGGCACCTAAAACTTTTAGGCATGCACAAATCGCTTGTGTGTAAATATACCTACAAATTAACCTGCACACGATTGATTCATAGATGTAAACATATCCTTTTATGTATACAAAATGCAGGATGTTAATGGATGATTTACAAAGCTTCAGTATATTTTTAAATATTTAGTCTCTTTGTATTTTATGATTGATTTTATATCGGGGGATGGTCTTTAGTTGCCATGTTATGTGGGCAATGGTAGTGTTAACCAATGTAAGTAAGCAGTCACCTAAAACCAAGTATGTGCTTTCATAATTTACACAGTCTTGTCCACATAAATTAACATTACTCCAGGGCATGTTATAGATCACCTCACATTTTCAGAACGTACTCAAGCAATAGCACGACCCTAACACACCTAACTGTACACCTGCATAATAACCTGATTTTCAAACTCAAGGGTCCTTTTACAAAGGCGCGCTGAAAAATGGCTTGCGGTAGTGTAGGCACGGGTTTTGGGTGTGCGCAGAATCATTTTTTCAACGCACCTGTAATAAAGGCCTCTTTTTCCCACCCACCCCTGAAAATGGATGTGCGGCAAAATCAAAATTGCCGCGCATCCATTTTTGTGTCTCAGACTTTACCGCCAGCGCTAATGACCTACGTGCGTCAGATGCCACTTGGCGTGCGTCCGCTACATGCGCCAGAAAATAAAAAAATACGTTTTCAGACGGACGCGTGTATTGGACACGCACCAAAAATGAAATTACCGCAAGAGCCACATGGTAGTCGGGTGGTAAGTCCATTTTGACGCATGTTGGGTGCGCGTAAATGCTTACGCGGCTTAGTAAAAGGGGCCTTCAAATGTGGTTGAAAATTGTTAGCTTTTGTTTTGGTCTTAAATTGTACACATTTATTTATTTATTTGCTGCATTTGTATCCACATTTTCCCACCTATTTGCAGGCTCAATGTGGCTTACATTATGCTGCAATGGTGATCACCATTAACGGAATGATAACAACAAAAGGTGGTACAATCAAGGTACATGAAAATATCGCATACATTAGATATGATAATAAACCGAATGAATTGGGAGAAATAGGTAAATGATTCATAACAGGTACATAAGAATAGAATAGGACGTGTTAAAACATTCAATATTATTAAAGTAAATTGAAGTATCCAGCTTGGAGAAGTCAATGTTGGCTTGATCTGATACATATTAGATTTTAAGTCTTTTGTGAAGTATTCGTAACTTTTCTAGGGGCCCTTTTATGAAGCAGCAGTAAGCCCAATGTGGGCTTACTGCTCGCTAAAAGGGAAGTACCGCTGGGCTACCATAGCAGCCCGGCGGTAGTTCCCTCTCCCCGTGTGCGCCATTTCTGACGCCGCAAAAATATTACAATTTTTATAGCATTTGGTGTGTATCCGGCGGTTATCGGGCAGTGCCGGGAAGCACCGCTGGGTTAGCGCAGGAGCCTTTACCACCACCTCAATGGGTGGCGGTAAGCGCTCCCCCCCCCCGATATAGCCACGCGGCAAGCGGTTCACTTGACGCACGGCCATTTCTGTAAGAAAAGGGAAACCTGCCTTTTACCCGCTGCGGTAAAAAGGGGCTTCAGCACAAATCAAAAACCTGCGCCGACGCCACTGCAATCCCCCTTTTGCCGCAGCTGCACGAAAGGACCCCCTAATTAGGAACGTTGCTAAAACTTTACCTCAGTATGTTTAGATGTTATGGGTGCATCATGCATTGCCATTAATTCTGCTGCAATCACTTTCATCATCAAATGGAAATAAAAACTTGCATATTAGTCACTGTACCTGGTTCTGAGCACGGAAATTGAACTACAGAAACAAATTCTTGAAATAATTTTTTCCAAAACAATTAAAGAATAATTGTTTTCCAAGTAATAGCTATTGCTTTTCTGTTTAATTCTTTTTTACAACGTTGGCATGTCCCAGCTGACTTGCTCTGCATTAGAAAATAGTTTAGAGGCTCCGCAGAACTGAGAAACAGCTGTTTCTCCTATCATTATGGGTTTTATGGATCCCATCTTGCCTATAAAATTTAATCAGCCCCTTTATTTCTAAGGGTAATAGAGATCGTTTCCAAATAATTGACAATCAGAAACCAAGGTAGCTAACAGTCCTCTTCACAATAACAATGTGTACCGTCGGATGGTCAGACTTTTATTTCTGTTGACTGTTTATTTGTGAAAATAGTGATGGCATTGGGGACAACAGGCAACACATAAGTGAATGCCTCAGGTTTTGAAAACACTCTCCTGATTCATCAGTAATGAGTATTACGCACAATAAATCTGAAGACACTGGTAGATTATCATAAAAGCAAAAATTCATTAATGGGAAATCTCTTGAAATGGACGTATTCAAGCGTGGGATTTTTACTCATGATTATACTTTGGCAGCCATGAAGCACAGGTCTGGCTCTGCACTCACTATCCAAAAGCAATAATAATTTAATTTTTAATAGCAGCTTTCATCCAAGGAACGTCTCATAGTTCTTTCTGATCACAGCGTTTTAAAAACTCAAGGAACTGAGAGGGTCTTTTACTAAAGATAAATTCATGTTATCTGCCACAGGACCGATTTTATTCCTATGGGCTCTACTGCACATAACACACGCTAATCTTTAGTAAAAAACAAAACAAAAGAAAAACCCTTTACAGTCTCTAAAGAGAAGAGCCACAGACAATGAATGCATGATAGATTCCAAATAGAAAAAGACCACAAAATGAGCTGAGTAAACAAATACAAAGGGAAAATGTATCAGAAACTGATTTGCCCAAGGCCTTCTGTACTTAGCGATAGGTCTCGGAGCAATTAGGGCTTAGAAAGTCTGATGCGGCCTTGTCTGCTGATTCTGTCCACTGATAGGTTGGCAAATGTTTTGACATAATGCTGAGCAAGGATGAGACTCTCAACCCCAGAAACAACATCCTGTGTAATATTGAGAAATTCAGGGCTCCGAGATGAGACTCGTGATTGTAAAAGTCAAAGCTTTGATGCTCAAATCCTAAAATACCATCGAGGCTCAAAACATTATCTGAAGATCTTGATACAAGATGACTAGGGTATGGAATATTTTATTCCAAGCTTATGGGGCTCCCTATAAAAGAACGAATAGCCTTTAAAATATGTACATTAATCCACAGAATAATCTACGGTGAGGTACCAGAATACATGCTTGAATTGGTTGATTTACCACCTAGAAACAGAACCAGCTCATCGCGATCTTATCTGAACTTACATTACCCAGACTGCAATGGCTTAAAGTATAAATCAATTTACGCCTCAAACCTCACTTACGTTGGCACTCAACTGTGGAACGCCTTACCCAGTGCATTTTGTCTAGCAAAAAAGGTGCCGGTACTCCAATGCCAGGCCACCCTTCAGGGGTGGAGTGATCATTGAGGGACTCACCCCACAATGGCCAGGTCCCCTGCAACCAGTCACAGAATCTATGACAAGGCAGAATTGGTGTGTAGAGCCTGAGTTCTTTCATTAAAACTTGGGGTCCATGGGTCAAGTTTAGCAGACAGTGGAAAAGGTGCCGGTACTCAGTACCCCCAAGTACCCCCTCAAAAAAAAGCCCTGGCCTTACCCAAATTAACAAAAACTACCCAGAACTACCTAAACTTTAGGAAATCATTGAAAACAGTATTGTTCAAGAAGGCTTACTCCCTAGGTTCAACATAATCAGAATTATCCCTTACTATTATAAGATCCAATAGACTCTAATTACAACTTATCTTTCATATTTACTACTGATTAATTGTTATTCATATCCTACTTCAATACCCATCGTTGTTTAACTGTTATTTTTTTATTCTGCTAAATTTGAAAAATTGTACTTCTTGCATTGTGACTTACTACAATATTTTTGTAAGCCACTTTGAGCCTGCTATCAGTGGGAAAAGGTGGAATACAAAAGTGATAAATAAATAAATAAATAAAATTTTTGAAAGAGAAAAACGTCCGAAAAGTGTCATAAAGCACCATTTGGATGGATTTCTTCTCAAAACGTCTAAATCGGTATTTTTAAAACCTGTTTTGCAGAAGTCTATCTATGCATTTCGAGTGCTGTGCATCCAAATCACAAAGGAGCATGTTGGGGGTTTTTGAAGGTGGGATTGGGTGGGCTTAGGGCATGCCTAACCCTTGGGCGTTTTATAGCCATAATGGAACAAAACAAAAACGTCTAGGGCGAAAACTTCAACATTTTGGTGTAGACCTGTTTTTTCTAATGAATAAAAACCTCTCATGCATTATGCAAAGTACTATTTAAGCACTATATTCCTGTGGAGTACAAGAAAGCAAGAAAGGGAAAAAGCCTCAGCACCCATGCCTTCACCCTACAAACATTAACAGGGTAGAAAGCACTTAAACAGGGTCAAACCTCTTCATCGAAAAAACCCTTTTATACAAAACTTTATTAAAACTCCACAGAATGCTCAGTTTCAATGGATCCACCCAAAAACATGGCAAACAAAAGAAAAAAAGCAAACACTTAGTTTTTAACTTAGCTGAAGATTCAAAAGTGTATATAAAGTCAATCACACCCTATTTTTGTAGTGCCGGAGTACATAAGTACATAAGTAGTGCCATACTGGGAAAAGACCAAGGGTCCATCGAGCCCAGCATCCCGTCCACGACAGCGGCCAATCCAGGCCAAGGGCACCTGGCAAGCTTCCCAAATGTACAAACATTCTATACATGTTATTCCTGGAATTGTGGATTTTTCCCAAGTCCATTTAGTAGTGGTTTATGGACTTGTCTTTTAGGAAACCGTCTAACCCCTTTTTAAACTCTGCCAAGCTAACCGCCTTCACCACGTTCTCCGGCAACGAATTCCAGAGTTTAATTATGCGTTGGGTGAAGAAACATTTTCTCAGATTTGTTTTAAATTTACTACACTGTAGTTTCATCACATGCCCCCTAGTCCTAGTATTTTTGGAAAGCGTGAACAGACACTTCACATCTACCTGTTCCACTCCACTCATTATTTTATATACCTCTATCATGTCTCCCCTCAGCCGTCTCTTCTCCAAGTTGAATAGCCCTAGCCTCCTTAATCTTTCTTTGTAGGGAAGTCGTCCCATCCCCGCTATCATTTTAGTCGCCCTTCACTGCACCTTTTCTAATTCTGCTATATCTTTCTTGAGATGCGGCGACCAGAATTGAACATAATACTCAAGGTGCGGTCGCACCATGGAGCGATACAACAGCATTATAACATCCTCACACCTGTTTTCCATACCTTTTCTAATAGTACCCAACATTCTATTCGCTTTCCTAGCCGCAGCAGCACACTGAGCAGAAGGTTTCAGTGTATTATTGACGATGAGACCCAGATCCCTTCCTTGGTCCATAACTCCTAACATGGAACCTTGCATGACGTAACTATAATTCGGGTTCTTTTTTCCCACATGCATCACCTTGCACTTGCGGTAAATGGGCAGTGCCGCGTGCTGCCCGGTTACCACCCGAAATGGCTGCACGGCAAGTGCTTTACTTGCCGCACGGCCATTTCCTGCAGGAAAGAGAGACTTCCCTTTTACCCGCTGTGGTAAAAGGGAGCCTTGATAAGCCTGAAAACCATGCACCAATGCCAGCGCAGGACCCCTTTTTGCCGCAGCTTGGTAAAAGGCGCCCTGAGGCATTTATGTTGTAAACGATATTTTGCATGAAGGTTCTATTTTCTCATTTATGGCATTACAAATGAAATATTCTTTACCATCATCACCTTGAGTATTGTGTTCAATTCTGGTCGCCGCATCTTAAGAAAGATATAGTAGAATTGGAAAAGGTGCAGCGAAGGGCGACTAAAATGATAGCGGGGTTGGGAAGACTTCCCTATGAAGAAAGACTAAGGAGGCTAGGGCTTTTCAGCTTGGAGAAGAGAAGGCTGAGGGGAGACAAGATAGAGGTATATAAAATAATGAGTGGAATGGAACAGGTGGATGTGAAGCGTCTGTTCACGCTTTCCAAAAATACTAAGACTAGGGGCCATGCGATGAAACTACAGTGTAGTAAATTTAAAACAAATCGGAGAAAATGTTTCTTCACCCAACGCATAATTAAACTCTGGAATTTGTTGCTGGAGAACGTGGTGAAGGCGGTTAGCTTGGCAGAGTTTAAAAAGGGGTTAGATGGTTTCCTAAAAGACAAGTCCATAGGCCACTACTAAATGGACCTGGGAAAAATCCACAATTCCAGGAATAACATGTATAGAATGTTTGTACATTTGGGAAGCTTGCCAGGTGCCCTTGGCCTGGATTGGCTGCTGTCGTGGACGGGATGCTGGGCTCGATGGACCCTTGGTCTTTTCCTAGTGTGGCATTACTTATGTACAACTTAGATCCTGTTTATTCTCTTCCAAGACTGTTATTAACTGTACTGCTTCCTTTCCAACAGCTATTGACACAGGCATTAGCATTACATAAGCTAGCTTCAAGATTTTATAAAGCTTTGGTTGGTCAAACTTCCCTTAATTTGACTTCTCTACAGCAGCTATGGGCACAAGACACTAACAATCATCTTTCGGATACACAAGGGTCACTGTTCTGGTCTAAGGTAAACAAGCCATTGGCCTCTGACTTTATACTCCAATCCTAGTTTTATTTGATGCACAAGGTATTATGGACCCCTATAAAACAGAAAAAACTAAATAAGGAATTATCAAATCTCTCTTGGTCTTGTACTATGGAGACTGAAACCTTAGAACATAGGCTTTTTTCTTGTGTGAATTTACAGAGAATTAGGAATCTAGTTTAGGACAGAATAACGGCAGTTTTACTTGTGTTTCATTCTTTATATCTACCTGACTGTTTTTGCAGATGAAAATAGGAAATGTTTTGACATTCTTATTGCTATTGCATTCAAACCGTTGATTAAGGAATGGAAACATAATTATTAGGTTAATTTCATATTTTGGTGGAATATCATATGTTTAGTTTATACATTTATCCACTCCTACCCTAGCCGAGATAATATTTAACCATCTCTCTGACCTCATGTGCAACTTTCTTTAAATTAGTCACTTTAGTGGAGGAGTGGCCTAGTGGTTATGGTGGTGGACTCTGGTCCTGGGGAACTGAGTTCAATTCCCACTTCAGGCACAGGCAGCTCCTTGTGACTCCGGGCAAGTCACTTAACCCTCCATTGCCCCATGTAAGCCGCATTGAGCCTGCCATGAGTGGGAAAGCGCGGGGTACAAATGTAACAAAAATAAAATAGATACTATTGGAGATTCTACATGGAATGTTGCTACTATTGAGATTATGTTGCTACTATTGGAGATTCTACATGGAATGTTGCTATTCCACTAGCAACATTCCATGTAGAAGGCTGCGCAGGCTTCTGTTTCTGTGAGTCTGACGTCCTGCACATACGTGCAGGACGTCAGACTCACAGAAGCAAAAGCCTGCACGGCCACATTGGTGGTCTGCAAGGGCCGACTTCTTCATGGAATGTTGCCAGTGGAATAGCAACATTCCATGTAGAATCTCAAATAGTAGCAACAGTGGAGGAGTGGCCTAGTGGTTAGGGTGGTGGACTTTGGTCTTGAGGAACTGAGTTCAATTCCCACTTCAGGCACAGGCAGCTCCTTGTGACTCTGGGCAAGTCACTTAACCCTCCATTGCCCCATGTAAGCCGCATTGAGCCTGCCATGAGTGGGAAAGCACGGGGTACAAATGTAACAAAAATAAAATAGATACTATTGGAGATTCTACATGGAATGTTACTACTATTGGAGATTCTATATGGAATATTGCTATTCCACTAGCAACATTCCATGTAGAAGGCTGCGCAGGCTTCTGTTTCTGTGAGTCTGACGTACGTGCAGGACGTCAGACTCACAGAAGCAGAAGCCTGCGCGGCCACATTGGTGATCTGCAAGGGCCGACTTCTACATGGAATGTTGCTAGTGGAATAGCAACATTCCATGTAGAATCTCCAATAGTAGCAACAGTGGAGGAGTGGCCTAGTGGTTAGGGTGGTGGACTTTGGTCCTGAGGAACTGATTTCGATTCCCACTTCAGGCACAGGCAGCTCCTTGTGACTCCGGGCAAGTCACTTAACCCTCCATTGCCCCATGTAAGCCGCATTGAGCCTGCCATGAGTGGGAAAGCGCAGGGTACAAATGTAACAAAAAAAAAAACCTCTTCTTACTCTCTTACCTATCTATACGTTCCATCTTTGCTTGTACCCTTCACTATCAATTAAAATGTTCTATTATGTATTGTGTTGACATTGTAAGTAGTATACTGTGCTATACTTTGTATTGTTATTTGAATATTTTTACTACTGTAATTGCCTATTGCTCATGTTTGATCTATTTAAGAATTGAGTGAATTCCTTCAAAAAGGCAATAAATAAATCCTAATAAATAAATATGAAACTAAAATAGCTGAAACTCTAAGGGGCCCTTTTACAAAGTGGGGGGGGGGGGGGGGGGTGTTGTTTGTGACAAATCGGCCCTGCCTCTGGGCTTGCCCAGGAGCCTGGTGGTAGTTACGGGTCCGCCATGTTCCATTTCCAGCGCTAGAAAATATTTTTTATTTTCTAGTGCCGGTGGGTGGGGAGTGGGTTACCGCCGTGATCCGTATAAGCCTGGTGGTCTCGGCGAGCGGCAATCCTATGTGCTGACGCCACCACAGGCCACCTTTTACCACTGCTTGATAAAAGGGCCCCTAAATTTGGGCACCATTTAAAGTATTTTGTTATTCTGGTATTTTAGGATAATCCTGCACAATGCATGATATATTTTTGTCTCTGCTGAATATTCCTCGTGGTTTGTTACTGTTTGATATTATGCTACTGTATTTTCCTTTTTTCAGTAGAGAGGTGTGGTAGCCGTGTTAGTCCACTTTTAAAGGTAATCAATAGAAATAAAACATGAAAAAGAAAATAAGATGATACCTTTTTTATTGGACATAACTTAGTACATTTCTTGATTAGCTTTCGAAGGTTGCCCTTCTTCGTCAGATCGGATATAAGCAAATCTTGGTAGATGACAGTATATATACGTGAGATATCAAAGCATTTCAGTGACAATCTAACAGGGTGGGGGTGGAGGTGGATGGGTGAGACAGGGGGATATGCATGGAGACAGGAGAGTGACAAACAAAGCAGTACAATTTACAATTTTATGGCTTTTTCAGTGCAATCTTTAATAAAAATATTTGAACTTAAAAAAAAATAGCGCCTCTGTATTGCTCCACGGTCTGACGGATCCTTGAGTATTGTATGCAATTGTGGTCAGCAAATCTTGTAAAATGTTCAGTGAAGGTGACCACAATGATATAGGGGATGGATCAACTTTTATATAAGGGCTCTTCAGCTTGGAGAAGAGACAGCTCAGGGGAGATAGAACTCTACAGATACCTAAGTGGAGCAGAGCTTGTAAACACAAATTGTTTACTCTTTCAAAAAGTACAAAGCCATGAAGTTAACTAAGTAGTAAATTTAAAAGAAATAGAGAAAATAGTTGCTCACTTAACTCACAGTTAAGCTCTGGTAAATTGCCAGAGGATGTGGTAAATGCAGTTAGCGTAGCTGGGTTCACAAAAGGTTTGGACAAATTCCTGGGACAAAAGTCCATAAAACATTATTAAGGTAGACCGGGGGAAAGCTACCTCTTATCCTTGGGATCAGTAGCATGGAATCTTGCTACTCTTTGGGATTCCGGAATCTTGTTACTCTTTGAGGTTCTAGAATCTTGCTACTCTTTGGGATTCTGACAGGAAACAGGATGCAGAGCTAGATTTCCTTTAGTGTGAGCCAGTATAGCAATTTTTGAGTTCTTATATTATTATGTGTGTATTTTTTAATATACACTCATAAATGCCAGACCAATCCCTGGGAATACTTATAGAAAAGTAGGCACAATGGAGTAATTTTCTAAAGAGTTGCCTAGTTTTAGGTGTCAGAAAGACATGTAAATGGCGATATTCTAGTTATGTACATGCACAAGTGGCCATTTACATATAAATGACCTCTTTTAGAATACTGAGTAGTGGAAAGGTACACACCATACTTGGTGTGCATGGGAAGAGTTTCTGCAGATTGAAAGGTACATGTGTATATTGAAAAATACTATCATTTACATGTGAAGTTGGTAACATTTAGGCAGTGGCGTTCCTAGGGGGGCTGGCACCCGGGGCGGAACGCCGATGCACCTCGCCCCCCGGGTGCAGTGGACCCCCCCCCGGCGAATGGACACCCCCGCGAAGGAACCCCCCCCAGGTGCATGCCGCTGGGGGGGTGCCGCGCACCTGTCCTCCGTTGTTCCATGCTTCTTCTCTGCCCCGGAACAGGAAGTAATCTGTTCCGGGGCAGTGAAGAAGCATGGAACAACGGAGGACAGGCGCGCGCGACACCCCCCCCCCCCCAGCGGCGTGCACCCGGGGCGGACCGCACCTACCGCCCCCCTAGGAACGCCACTGCATTTAGGTGTGGGCAGTTACACCAGCTACAGGACACTAGTATTCTGTCAAAAAAGTAGACACTTACTCCCAGATTCTATAAAGGTCATGGATCCAAGATCCATGTGCAAACTAATTAGTTAATGAGCTTATAAAAATCAATAGTTGTTAATTGGCACTCATTTGGACCTGCCCTGTATCCTATTCTATAAAGTTTAGTGCAGCTAAATTCTATAGTGCACAACTCAAATGGGGCATGGGGGGGGGGGGGGGGGTCAGGGGCATTCTCACAATTTAGGTATGGTTATAGAGAAGTGTTATTTACATATCCAGCCGCCGATTAGCTGCACCAGCATTTACACCAGGTTTCAGCAGGCATCAGTGGGATGCTCAAAGTTAGGCACGAGATCCATGCCAAGCTGGTATTCTAAAAAGGGCGCTCTGCACAGAGCACCTTTCATAAAATACTAGTTTAATGTGGATCTTCCTGGCACTTAACATTGGGCAGAGGGTAATCACAAAAGTGAAGGAACGTTGAACACTACAAAAGTAGGTGCTGCAAGGACAGATTAGTTTAGTCAACAGGACACTTCCAGAAAAGAACACATATAGTAACATAGTAAATGATGGCAGAAAAAGACCTGTACGGTCCATCAAGTCTGCCCAACAAGATAAACTCATTTTACATGGTGTGTGATACTTTATATGTTGGACGATGAAAATTTAAAAATGTTTATTCCATGAAAGAATTCAAAAGACTCGACACAGCACTGTGTTTCGGCTGTAATGCCTGCATCAGGAGTCTCTACATTTCAAAGAAAAAAAATCTCTTGTGGTTCTGGACGTCAGTAAAAAGACTCTTACGGATACATAGTCCAGATTCTTTGAATTGTACTGTCAATTTTCATCGTCCACGTGCTCTTTTCCGGAAGTGTCCTGTTGACTACACTACTCCACCCTTGCAGCACCTACTTTCGTAGTGTTCGACGTACCTTTTGGCGTCATTTGTAGAATTTTCCTCTACTTTTCTGCACCCTACGCCTGGAATAAACTTCCTGAGCCCCTACGTCTTGCCCCATCCTTGGCCACCTTTAAATCTAGACTGAAAGCCCAGCTCTTTAACATTGCTTTTGACTCGTAACCACTTGTAACCACTCGCCTCCACCTACCCTCCTCTCCTCCTTCCTGTACACATTAATTGATTTGATTTGCTTACTTTATTTTTGTCTATTAGATTGTAAGCTCTTTGAGCAGGGACTGTCTTTCTTCTATGTTTGTGCAGCGCTACGTATGCTTTGTAGCGCTATAGAAATGCTAAATAGTAGTAGTAGTAGTAGTAGTAGTTTTCACTATAGAATAGGCTTCAAATAGGGGCAATAACCAGTGCCTATACTGGATGCCGTGTTATAATGACAATCAGAAGCGTAGCCAGGTTGAGGACGCAGGGGGAGCGGAGAGCGGACTGCCGACGGCACCGCTTAATTTAAATGCGGCAGATCATGCCAAAAATAGGTGCCGTCGCCGTCGGAAGTCCGTTTGGGGGAGAGGCTGCCCCCCTGACGACCCACCTATCTTCGCCTCTGCTGACAATGTGACGCTTTGGAAGAAAAACTCTTTCGTTATCCACAGGACAGGTAGAGAGGAGGCAGTACAGAGCTGCTAACAAGTGTCCCTAATTGGGCGTCACTATTTCCATAGCATGGAAATCTACTACTGCCTTCACAACAAATTATTTCTTCAGCTCTCTGCTAACACTAGCAACATCAGTTGGGTTGGTAGATTTAATGATGTGAACACTTGTCCACCGGGAACACGACAGAGACCAATAACTGCATCTCAGAGCTGCATTCGTAGCTCTCTTACTAGTTTACTGACATCTCACCAAACTCAATTGTCTCCTCGGAATGAAGATGATGCATCTTAATACACCCCAGCTGCTAGTAGAGAAACCACAACACTAGCGCAGATGACGCTAATGGACAGCAGAAGTAGCATAAAACACAAAAATAAATGATGTGCCATTACCACAACAAGATAGCCTAAGAACAGTCTTTCCTGACATAAGGAGGATTTTCTAAGGAGCATTTTAGTGAGCCTTACCGTTGTCAGAGCCATTTATTATAAAAGACAAAAACAACAACAGGAAAACAGCTGCATTCTTAAAGGCTCTTTTCCTTCCTCAAATTCCAGTGCCATTTCATAATCCACTGTCATGAAATACTGTGCCACATGAAACCGGTGATGGAGCTGTGGCCTTGAAGTGCAGGACTACCTAATGGTATACTCTGCATCACTCACACCCTCTGCCTCTTCCTCCGTGTGTGTGTGTGTATGGGCGAATGAAAATAAAAAATCAATTATTAGAGGAGTAGCCTAATGGTTAGTGCAGTGGGCTGACAGCCTGCAGAAGTGGGTTCAATTCAGTGGTGTGCTGGAGCAGGCTCTCGCAGGCTCTCGAGAGCCGTTTGTTAAGTTTTTAAGAATTTTGGGAGCCGGTTCTCCATGGCTACTTTAACAAATGGATCCCAAAATGTGGGCTTGGGCCCCTCCTGAATTCTCTTTTACTTTGCTGGCGAGAGAGAGCCCCCTGTTAACAATTTACCAGCACACTCCTGGTTCAATTCCTCCTTGTGATCCTGGGTAAATCATTTAACCCTTCATTGACCCAAATACAAAAACTAGAGAAATTATCTACATATAATAGATGTAAACTGCTTTGGTTGTACCACAGAAAGGTGGAAAATCAAATCCATTACCCTTTAAATCAAAAATTGTATTCTCTTTTTATCAGGCCCCAAAATTCACTGAACCAGAATAGGGACACTGACAGAGACACAGTTGGAGAGCTGTAGGAGAATTTTCAGGGACTGGGAGGAGGAGGAGGAGGAGGAGGAGGAGAAAAGATTATTTTCTTGGATGAAAATGAGTGAAGGAAAATAAAGACCATCATCAGATTACGGGGTTTCTCCAGTACTACCGTGTATTGACTTCTACACACACATATATATAGCTAGATATAGATATGTATCAAGGTAGTCTCCTATGAAAAAATATATATAAATTCTTAACCGATAGGAGACTACCTTGATACAGTGTTCAGATGCGAAACATGGATCTATGTCGGTGACATCTTGTCTCCAATACTGAGAACTTTATAAGCCAAGTACTATTTTGAAACTGCTATATGGATACAGTATACAAGTATACAAAACTTGAAAAACTGAAAGTAAAAGGTTAAAAATGTTAGAAAAATACTAAAAAAAATATAATAATCAAAAAGAGTAACAACTTAGGATTGATGAGGATTGTGATACTACCCTTGAAAGAAACATGCTCGGCTCATTCTAGCCAAAATAAGGGAATGTACGCTAATCTGATAGATCCTACTATGATTCCTTGACTCAATTGACCTTATGAATTTTTAGTAGAACGTGATGAAGCAGAGCATAAATTCAATGTGTCGTGTTAAATATATAGCATGAAATGGAATGAGAAATTAATGGGTAATGATCAGGAAATGGGTGTGAACTGTAGTTTGCAATTAACTCACGTTAACTTACCACATGTTAACTATTAGCACAGCAGATAAAGCAGATGAACTTGATGTCACCTCAACAGATGACAATCTGTGATCTGTATTATCTATCATTAATTTTGGAGGCAATTTTAGAACAGGGTACCAACACTTAGGCACCCTAATAACGTGGGTACTGAGTCTGTTCTATGAGGAAAAGGATGTTTCTTACATAGGTACGCAGCTATGGAATGCATTACCACTTGACGTGAAAAAAACAAAATGACCTAACCAACTTTCGGAAATGACTGAAAGCCTGCCTCTTTAACAAGGCATACCGCAATGATCCTTCATATGATCTTTAACGCATTGTCTCTTTACCTGTTATCCTGAATGTGTTCTCTTTATACCTGTTTACTCAATTTTATTTTGTCATTCATGTTCTCTATGTAATAGCACTTGTATCTCTCATTCTGGAATGGCGGTTGCCATGACGGAACAATGTAAGCCACATTGAGCCTACAAATAGGTGGGAAAATGCGGGATACAAATGCAACAAATAAATAAAATAAAATAAATGTTACCAGTGGTGTGCCACAAGGTTCAGTTCTTGGACCAGTTCTTTTTAACATTTTTATAAGTGATATGAGATTGAAGGGGGGCAGACTCAAGAAAAATGTCAGGAAGTATTTCTTCACGGAGAGAGTGGTGGATGCTTGGAATGCCCTCCCGCGGGAGGTGGTGGAGAGGAAAACGGTAACGGAATTCAAACATGCGTGGGATAAACATAAAGGAATCCTGTTCAGAAGGAAAGGATCCTCAGGAGCTTAACCGAGATTGGATAGCAGAGCCGGTAGTGGGAGGCGGGGCTGGAGGTTGGGAGGCGGGGATAGTGCGGGGCAGACTTATACGGTCTGTGCCAGAGCCAGTGGTGGGAGGCGGGGCTGGAGGTTGGGAGGCAGGGATAGCGCTGGGCAGACTTATACGGTCTGTGCCAGAGCCGGTGGTGGGAGGCGGGGCTAGTGCTGGGCAGACTTATACGGTTTGTGCCCTGAAGAGCACAGGTACAAATCAAAGTAGGGTATACACAAAAGTAGCACACATGAGTTGTCTTGTTGGGCAGACTGGATGGACCGTGCAGGTCTTTTTCTGCCGTCATCTACTATGTTACTATGTTACTATGATATTGAAGTGCTGTCTAGTAAGGTTTGTCTTTTTGCAGATCATACCAAAATCTACAATATGGTAGACATTCCTGATGGTCTGGATAACACGAGGAAGGACCTAGCGAAGCTTGTGGAATGGTCCAGAATTTGACAGCTAAGATTTAATGCTAAAAAATGCAGGATCATGAATTTGGGCTGCAAAAACCCAAGGGAACGGTACAGTTTAGAGGGTGAAAATCTTTTGTGCATGACAGGGGAACGGGACTCGGGTTGATCATATGTGATACCTTAAGGTGGCCAAACGCAACCGCTAGCGTGGCTTTGTAAACAGGGAGGGGGGGGGGGTTAGTGGGTTAACCTAGGAATTAACGTGTGCAGTTGATGTCTGTGAATTAAAGTTTGAATGCAGATACATTTTTTTAATTAGATGAATGTGTGAAACAAAGCTGGAAAAAAAATCTGAAAATCATAAGAAAGTCCAAGAATGAGCTGAAAATGAAATTTTTTCCCGTGCACATTTCTGTTGAGGACAATATTCAAACATCTAGGGGTCCTTTTACAAAGGCGCACTGAAAAATGGCCTGCGGTAGTGTAGGCGCGGGTCTTGGGTGCGTGCAGAATCATTTTTCAGCGCACCCGTAAAAAAGTCTTTTTTTTTTTTTTGCTGAAAATGGACGTGCGGCAAAATCAAAATTGCCACATGTCCATTTTGGGTCTGAGACCTTACCGCCAGCCATAAACCTAGCGGTAAAGAATTTGGGCGGTTATGACCTACGTGCGTCAGAATCCACTTGGCGCGTGTCCACAACGCGCGCCAGAAAATAAAAAATATTTTTCAGACGCGCAAAACAGACGTGCACCAAAATTGAAATTACTGCAAGGGCCATGCGGTAACTGGGCAGTAACTCCAATTTAGCACGCGTTGAGTGCGCGTAGGCACCGACACGGCTTACTTAAAGGGACCCCTAGTGCCTGAATAAATACTGATTTACCTGTTTAAATACTTGCTTACTAGGTCCACCCATGCCATTAGACACATTGGGCAGGACGCTTTCACCAAAGGTTTTGATTGGCTGTGATTTCCTCAGCTTCTTTCATGTAAAGCCAACATGGCGTGGGTCTTCTCTGAAGGTATGTCATCATGTCTTCGTTGGTTTTCCTTTCTTTCTCTTGTCATTAGATGGTATCTATCACATTGTGATAATTGGAATTCTTCAGTCTGAAAGCTGGAGGTCATGGCCTACTGAGTGCATCCTGGGATCTCTTACAATGTTTTAGTCTATGTAATTGGGCTGTTCAAATGAGCAACTTTTTTCTCCATTTTTGGAGGTTTTTTTAGTTGCTCTCTTTTTTCTGGAGATAGATATAATTTAGGGGTCCTTTTACAAAGCCACGGTAAAAAGTGGCCTGTGGTAATGTGGGTACATCTTTTAGCCTCACGCTGGCCCATTTTTTACCGCGGCTGGGAAAAGGGCTGATTTTTAATGGGCCAGGAAATTTATTTATTTATTTGTTGCATTTGTATCTCACATTTTCCCACCTATTTGTAGGCTCAATGTAGCTTACATAGTACCAGAGCGGTGTTTGCAGACTCCGGTATAAACAAATACAAAGTGATGATTGTGGTAAGACAAAGTTCATGTGGCACAGCCACATTAATAAAGCATACAACGGAAGTGCTGTGTTAAGTCCTTTACGTATTTTAGTATTAGTGTGTTGTAGAAATCGGCATTGACGTTGGGTTGGTAGGGTATGCCTTTTTAAACAGGTTGGTTTTTAGTGATTTCCGGAAGTTTAGGTGGCCGTACGTAGTTTTCAAGGCTTTCGGTAAATGGGCCTGCACTAATATTAAAAGTAGCACCTGCCTATTTACGTCCTGAGCCCTTACCGCCACCTATTGACCTAGCGGTAAGGGCTCACACACTACCCACGCTGCAACCATGCAGCGCGCACCAACGTGGGTGCACTGTTGGTTGCCGCCAGGAATGCCCGCCATGGTAGAAAATTATTTTCTACTGCGGGATTCGGCATGCGCCGAACTTGGAATTACAACTAGGTGTACTCGCTACCCCAGCGGTAGTGCTGATTGGGCACGTCCTACCAGTGCGTTAGCCCTCCGGTGCCTTTGCAAATCCCCTGGGAATCCCTTTGGGATTAATCCTGTACCTCATAAACGATACGTTGTGAAAGCAGACACCGATTTTGTCATTTACGTAATTATCTACTCTTGTGACAAAATATATGTGGGATGTATCATTCAGGCTATTAAAATGAAACTGCAAGACCATCGCAGCTCTCTACGTAACAAAATGCTTACAGGCCCCTGTGGTCCCCACTGTGTGTCCATAAATCATATATTTGATGATTTGCATTGGTTTATCATTGAAAGAAAATCCTGCTAATGTTGACGGTGACAAAGAACCTCGCTTAAGTTTGGGATTTTTGAACTGAAAGCAGTAGAACCGAAGGGGTTTAATGGATGTATCGAACGGAACAGCATTTTGGTAATTTGTGTCTGTGTAATAAAGTTGTGTGTGTGATGTCATTTCTGGGTCCTTTTTCCTTTTAACAGTGTTGTAGTGCCAGTTGCCATTTTGTGCTCCATCTGTATGCGGTCTTGACGTCCACCAGTGGGGATTTGGACTTTATTGTTATCAAGATAGGTACTATTGGTATATTGATACCTGTGCTTGGATGAGATACACATTTCCTACTTGAGCACACAATTCTGGAATGCATTACCACGCAACTTAAAAACGGTCTATGAACTGACTAACTTCCACAAACTACTGAAGACCTACCTCTTTGACAGAACATACCACAATTATTAGCATATGTGAACTCTTCCACATGGAACCAGAACTGTTCTACTCTATTACTTGCTAAGATATTATCATGTTTTATTATTATCACCTTACCCTTAGATTCTTTTGCTATACTAAATGTATTTTTTCAGACAGATTTCCACAACTCATGATGTATTGTAAGCCACATTGAGCCTGCAAAAAGGTGGGAAAATGTGGGATACAAACGCAATAAATAAATAAACAAACAAACATTAATTTGGTTACTAATCGAATAGACTTGGCATTTTGATTGCATAACAGTTCAATTAATAGATTTCAGTGAGAGACTATTTAAAGTTTATGATTTATATTGTGACACACATTATTGCACCCTATGAGTTGGTGCACAAGTTTGAATATATAAATATGTGTAAATGTCAAGCTATGGATAGCAAAAATTGATTTCCAAAGCTTTCTTTCTGAGAGCAGCATTTCTGCTATCTCAGTATTTTGAGTTCTACCCAACTCAATGTAATATTACATAATTAATTAGCAGGGTTAGTCTCTCAACTTAATTTTTTTTGTCTTGGGGAAAGAATTCTTTGTAGTTTTCGCATTATCGAAGGCAGCAATAAAATCATAAACAAATCTGATACTCCGGTTTAACAAAATGCCAGCCGAGATGGTAAGTTGCTGATGCCAAATCTATTCATAGGAAACTCATTATTTTCTTAATTTACAATCTACACTTATTATTTAATGTCAATAAAGCCCACTTGCTTCATAGGCTGTGGTGTAATTAGATCTGTTGATACCGAGCTTTTTCATTATTTCTCCTTTGTCTTCAGCTATGCTATGTGGCTTCAGGAAGTTTGGTGCCAATTTAACAAGCTTCTCCATTGTACAGGGTCTGTTTACTGTTGATATGTGTTTTCTAAATCTAAACTGAAAAATATGTGTGCCTATGGAGGGTAATTTTAAAAGGCATGCATGTGTTGAAAGTACTTTTCACTGCACACTACCTTCTGCTTTGAAAAACAGTCTAGAAAAACTCCTTCAGGACTCCATATTTTCTGGGTTAAAACATGCACGTACCTTTCAGTAATAGAATTATGCATATAAGCACAAACCCCTCCCCCGAGCCCTGCCTTCCAAACGCTACAGGCAAGAAACAACTTACACAGGCACCACATTAAAGGGCCCTTTTACTAAGCTGCGTACGTGTGTCCTACATGCGTCAATTTTGTACAACCACCGAGCTACCGCGTGGCCCGGGTGGTAATTTCATTTTCTACATGCGCCCACTATGCACCCCGGAGGATTTCCGGTGCGTGGCGCTAACTGGGCGGTAATCAGCATTGTATGTGCGCTGACGGTTACCACCTGGTTAACACGTGAGACTTTACAGCTAGGTCAATGGGTGGCGGTAAGGCCTGAGGTCCAAAATGGACGTGCACCAATTTTTATTTTACTGCACGTCCATTTTTGGCTAAAAAAAGGGGCCTATTTTGCAGGTGCGCTGATAAATGGACCTGTGTGCGTCCAATACATGCATCTACACCACCACAGGCCACTTTTCGGCACGCCTTAGTAGAAGGACCCTTCAATACTACAGAGCTAAGCAGGGTGACACTTCTGTGGGAGAGCACTTTGCCAGACCAGAGAACTGCATCAAAGACTTTGAGGGGCATTTTCGAAAGAGACATCCAAGTTGCGATTTGGACGTCCTTGCAAAACGGTGAAATCCAAGGGGCGGGGAAACCACTGGGTTGGGGAGGGCTGTGGTAATGGGAACATTAACGCATGGCCATTAATAGAGAAAATAGAAAATGTTGCCATTTTAGCCCTGTAATAAAAATAGCCTTAATGTGCAGGAATAACCCTGCGTAAAGATGCGCTAAGGCCGCTCTTCACCATAGTTGGTAAAAGGGCCCCTCTATACTGGCTATCAATACCTATTTTATACCTAAAAGAAGAAAATTGTAAATTTAAACTAAAATCTTATTTATCTGATTTTGTCTCCACATCCAGCTTTTACTTCACTTAGGCGCCCTTTTACTAAGCTGCGGTGAAATCTAGCAGCAGTGGCCATTTTTGCTGCGTGCCAGGGCCCCTTTTACCACAGCGGGTAAAAAGGCTGAAAAAAGAAATGTCCATGCGGTAAGTTTGCACTTGCCACATGGCCATTTTGGCGGGGAACACATAGAGGGGCATAATCGAACGGGGCGCCCGAGTTTTCATGAGGGCGTCCTCGCAGGACGGCCCCGCGAAGGGGCGGGAAAACCCGTATTATCGAAACAAGATGGGCGTCCATCTTTCGTTTCGATAATACGGTCGGGGACGCCCAAATCTCAACATTTAGGTTGACCTTAGAGATGGTCAACCTTAGAGATGATCGTCCCCGGTTTTCGTCCATAATGGAAACCGAGGACGCCCATCTCTAAAACAGCTAAATCCAAGCCCTTTGGTCATGGGAGGAGCCAGAATTCGTAGTGTACTAGCCCCCCCTGACATGCCAGGACAGCAACCGGGCACCCTAGGGGGCACTGCAGTGGATTTCACAAATTGCTCCCAGGTGCATAGCTCCCTTACCTTGGGTGCTGAGCCCCCCAGGTGGTGGTAAGAGCTACCGTGCTAACCTGGCAGTAACAAGGCACCGCTAGTTCCAGAAATGGCACTCGCTGGGGGTGGAACCACCGCCGGCACCTGCATTGGGCCGACGGTAGTTCCGGGTTGCTGTGCAGCAACCTTTTAGTAAAAGAGACCCTACGCCTCTCGCTCCCCTTCCCTATTCAGGACACTGATGCAGAGGTGCCATACTCTTCGTCTGCCTTGGTAGACTGGGATCAGATCCCAAATTGTCATTAGCATGACATAGGAATAAAGAATGAGGGTGCACCGTCAAAACTGCAAAGAGAGACATTAGGAATATAAAATAGAACAGCAAGGTCAGATAGGTCATTACCGTAAAACCTGAGAGGTTGCAAAGGAGGGAACCCCCCCCCCCCCCCCCGAAACAGCTGACGACATAATATCAAAGGAAAATGAAATGTTTTATTCATTAATCTTATTCCTTCTTTCTCGCCTCACTTTTTCTTTAATATGCTCTTCGAGCACCTCTATCTACCAACCTACTGTTTGGATACAAATTAGAACTTTTCTGCCTCTTCAATGAAAAGTAGTATGTGAAATCTCTGGGGTTGATATTCAAACAGGATTTAACTGGGTGAAAAAGATCCTATGCAGTTAAATTCTGCTGACTGGTTTTGTCACAATGTTTTTATTATTTACTTATGTTGTTAAGGTTGAGATCGATGTTTGAAGGTTATGATTTTAGAATTGTTGTACACTCTTTGGTGTTGTCTAGATTGGATTTTTGTAATGCCTTGTTGTTGGGGTTGGCGGCGACTCATTGCAAGGCGCTGCAAATGACACAGAACTCTGCAGTGCGACTGATTTTTGGAGTTAGGAAATGGACGCATGTATCGCCATTGTTGAAGAGGGCTACATTGGCTGCCTGTTAGGTATCGAATTGTATGTAAGATTTTGGTTCTGATTCATCAGCTTTTGTATCAAGGAGGTTCAAAGTATCTGAAAGAGGTGATTCGGCCTTATACTCCACCACATGCCTTGCGTTCAGCTACTAAGAGGCAGCTCTGTGTACCAGCGCGATTGACTTTTCATTGGGCAGAGTCAGCGGCTTGTGCTTTTTCGGTAGCAGGCTCAAAACGTTTGTCAATCTTTGCAGCATTTTAAGAAGGTGTTTAAGACACATTTATTTATGCAAGCATTCCCCAATTTGGGGGTATGAATTTGATATGGTGGTGCTTTACTATTTATAGAGATTTGTCACCCTCCTGTCTCCCTGCATATCTCCCTGTCCCTCATCCATCCGACTCTTCCTGTCTCTCACCTATCCACCCCTATCCTGTTAGACTGTCACTGAAATGTTTTGATGTTTCACTTATATATACTGTCATCTACCAACATTTGCTTATTTCTGACCTGATGAAGAAGGGCAACCTTCAAAAGCTAATCAAGAAATATCTGCCAGCTTATAATTGAAAAAGAAAAACGCCTATATTGCGACCCAAATCGGGAGATAGACGTTTATCTCACAAAAACGAATAAAGTGGTATAATCGAAAGCCGAATTTGGACGTTTTCAACTGCACTCCGTCGCGGATGCAGACAAAGTTGATGGCGGCGTGTCAAAGGCGTGGTGAAGGCGGAACTGGGGCGTGGTTATCGGCCGATCAGAGATAGGCGCCTTTCGCCGATAATGGAAAAAAAAATATGCGTTTTTAGCGAAAATTTAGGGCACTTTTCCTGGACCCTGTTTTTCCACGAATAGGGCCCCAAAAAGTGCCCTAAATGACCAGATGACCACTGGAGGGAGTCGGGGATGACCTCCCCTGACTCCCCCAGTGGTCACAAACCCCCTCCCACCACAAAAATATGCCGTTTCACAACTTTTTATGTTCACCCTCAAATGTCATACCCACCTCCCTGGCAGCAGTATGCAGGTCACTGGAGCAGTTATTAGGGGGTGCAGTGGACGTCAGGCAGGTAGACCCAGGCCCATCCCCCCCCACCTGTTACACTTGTGCTGGTAAATGGGAGCCCTCCACACCGCCCCCCAAACCCACTGTACCCACATGTAGGTGCCCCCCTTCACCCCTTAGGGCTATAGTAATGGTGTAGACTTATGGGTGGTGGGTTTTGAGGGGGATTTGGGGGGCTCAACACCCAAGGGAAGGGTGCTATGCACCTGGGAGCTCTTTTGCCTTTTTGTTTGTTTTTGTAAAAGTGCCCCCTAGGGTGCCCGGTTGGTGTCCTGGCATGTGAGGGGGACCAGTGCACTACGAATCCTGGCCCCTCCCACGAACAAATGCCTTGGATTTATTCGTTTTTTAGCTAGGCGCTTTCATTTTCCATTATCGCTGAAAAACAAAAACGCCCAGCTCACACATTGTTGAATAAAACATGGACGTCTATTTTTTTCGAAAATACGGTTCGGTCCGCCCCTTCACGGACCTGTTCTCGGAGATAAACGCCCATGGAGATAGACGTTTTCATTCGATTATGCCCCTCATTATGTCCAAAAAAAAGGTATCATCTTATTTTCTTTTCCATGTTTTATTTTGTTTTATTTCTATGGATTACCTTTAAAAGTGGACTGACACGGCTTCCACACCTCTCTACTAGAGATTTGTTTAATGCAGACTCTGATTGGTTTGTCGTTTTATATTTTTCTATGCATATTTTTAATGTAAAATGCCTAGGGGTAGGTGGGGTATAAGTTTCTTATATAAATAAATAAAATAGTTTAGTGGCACTTGACCACTGTGGCATTATCTAGTTAGTGCTGAGGAGATCCGTGGGCAGAGTCAGGATGGCTCTGCAACTTATTGTAGGGTCCTTTTCTGCGGGGAAAAAGGGCACAGCGCTAGTGGCAGGAGCCATTTTTCCCGCACGCCACAGCCATTTTTTCTATAGCCGGTAAAAGTCGAAAAAAAATGGCCACACGGTGAGATAACTCTTACCGTGTGGCCATGTGGCAGGGAGCCCTTACCGCCACCCATCGAGGTGGCAATAAGGGCTCCCACGCTAACCCAGGGGTAACTGGGCCGTGCACAGCGATGCCCGATTACCGTCAGGTTATTGCCACGCAATCCATTTCCATGGGTTTTCTTTTTCCCCCCAGAAATGGTGTGCGCTCGGGGCGGGACTACTGCAGGCGGCTGGGTTGGGCCGGCGGTAGTCCCGGAAGAGCGAGCGGTAAACCCGCATTGGGCTTACTGCCGCTCTTTAAAAGGGTCCCTATGTTAACAGTGATGTTAATACCAGTCTGAACATTGGCCAGTACCTGGATAAATCCCAGAGGCAGGATGTACTTGGATATTCAGTGTCTGTATCTGGAAATGTTCTAGTGCTGAATATCCAGGGTATAAAAATCCCATGCTAGTTTGCGTTTAATAAAATACTGAGTGGTGGTTACACAACCAGGGAAACGGATTCAAATCCTGCTGTTGCGCCTTGGGCAAGTCACTTAACTCTCCAATGCCTCAGGTACAAAGGTAGGGACCTTTTACTAAAGTCTATTAGAGTCTGGGATTAGTGCATTGCAATGCAGGATTTTTAACAAGTGCTAAGCCTAAATTTAACATGGCACCTTTTTTTTGGGGGGGGGGGGGGGGGGGGTGACCCCTCTATTTTTCTATTGCAGGTTGTGTTTAATGTTGCCATTAGTGTGCTGTATCTGCAGAGTCAGTGCGTGAGCACATGCCTTCTATTTACGCCAAGTGTAAATCCTTGCTCCTAAATTAGGGGGTCTTTTACAAAAGCACGCTAGCGTTTTTAGCTCACGCTAAATGTTAGAGACGCACATAGGAATATATAGGCATCTCTAGTGTGCTTTAGTAAAAGGGGCCCTTAGGCATGGATCTCCCGTATTCTATAATACTGCGTTCATCTAAAGTGAACGCCCCTGGCCCAAGCGTGCCCTCCCATGTTTATGCCTCCTTTCAGACGCACACTTAAAAATTTACATGCGCATCTTCATAGAATACTAAGAAGAGGAGCATGTAAATTCAAATTGTTGCCAATTAGCACCAATAATTGATTGTTTGTGCCCAATTATTGGCACTAATTATTATTCAATTAAATTGTGTGTGCAAATTGGGCCTGCGTCCAAATTTCCATGCACAGTTTTGAATGCCGTTTATAGAATTAGAGGGTAAGTGCTTTACACATTTTAGTAAAAGGGGTCCTCGCCTTGAACTACTGTTGAAAAGACATGAGCTAAATACAAATAAATCAGATCTAAGGGATAAATATGCAGCCAGCGACTGTCAGCATTAAAAAAAAAATGCTGGGCTAATTCTGGCCAGGTATCGACTCCCCCCTTCTGATTCCCCTCTTAGGATCGCCAATGTCACCCACCCCCAATGTCACCCAGTCCTAGCCTCCTACCCCCTTAGGCCTTTCCAGGCCTAACTTTGCGGGTTCTTGGTTGAGGCGAGGGTGGGGGGGGGAATACAACAGGAGTGATATCTACTTGCTCCTGCCCAGCTCATCAAAATTACTGCCATGTGTAATATATGGTAACATATATTAAATGTTTTTTCCTGGGGCTCTGGGGGGGGGGGGGGGGGGCTGGGGGGGCTGTTCCAGGGTTTTGGTGGATGCTGCTGGCTGGAAAAGGTTTAAAGTTAGTTTGGGAATTGTTAATGGAGTTAGCTGAAGAAAGTGTGAGATGTTTCTTAAATATGGTTTTATTTTTCAAGAAATAAACCATGATTAAGTGGGGATTGTACTTTAAAATGTTCCTTGCTGTTTTGGGTACAAGTCAGGTTAAAATTAACTTTGAAATTCTCTGCAGGGTTGCCATATAAAAAAAAAAATTCCCACACAAAACAGCCCAAAACCCGCCCAAAAACCGCACACACCCCACCCCCGACGTCATCACCCCCGCCCCTTCCGTTATCACCCCCACCCCCGCCGTCATCAACCCCTGCCCCTTCCGTCATCACCCCGCCCCCGCCGTCATCAGCCCCATCCCTTCCATCATCACCCCGCCCCCGCCGTCATCAGCCCTGCCCCCGCCGTCATCGCCCCGCCCAAAACGTCACAAACCCTGCCTCTGTCGCCATTAGCCCCACCCCCCGCCGGCCGAAAAAACGCCCCAAAACCCGCAAAAAAAACCAAAACCAGCCCAAAAAACCGCAACCCGCCACGGGCAAAAGTTTCCCGCGGCGGGTTGCGGAAAACCGCCCAATTGGGCGGGAAAACCACCCATCTGGCAACACTGATTCTCTGTGTAGTAAGTTTTGCAGTAACTTCTATGGGGGAGGGAGATTCTAAACAGATCAGAGAAAAAAAAACTGTCTTTCTCTGACAAGCTGATTGGTTGAGTGATGTCAGATCCTCTAGGGGGGGGGGGGGGTGAGTTGCTAGGGAGATTGGAGTGAGCAGAGAGACCAGGGCTGTGAACATGGAGAGTGAGACAGAATAAAATGTATGCTGAGTGTGTGAAATGTAAGAAATAAAAGTATATTTTATGAGTTTAAAGTGAAATGTGACATTGAAAAAGGGTACTTTGATATTGAAAGTGAGCTGAGGTGAGTGTGAATGTTCCAGTATAGCACTGAATTTCCAGAGATAAGTGATTTACCATTTTAGGGTGAGAGAGGCTTTGATTTGTGGTGGGAATTGTACTACATGAGAAAGCCTATAAGGGTGTCAGGAAAAAGTGTGTAAGGATTTTAAGTATGACACAGGGGAAGGACTGAGAAGTGAAGTTGATATTTGGAAAAAGAAGCCATTAAGCTGTGTCTGTGGGAAAGGTGTGTTGTTGTGGTGAGAGTTCTGAGTTCAGTACAGGGTTTGGAATTGTAGGAGTGGATCAGTGAACACTGGATACTATTAGACCAACAGGACAACCTCAAGCTCTGTGCATACTACTGATGGACTTTATTTGTGCTGAATACCTCTGAATACCTCTGTTTCTGCCCTTTTGGGGCATACTCCATACTTGAATGTATTGGGCATTTAAGTTCTCTTGTACTGTGCCTTAACCAGCTCCTGCTGCCTTAATGCCTATCTGTGGGAGACAGAATGCAGATGCTTTAGATAAACAGCTTGTAACTGTAGTCGGCAAGGCTTGCACACAGAAACCAGCCTGCACGTAGATGCCATATGAATAGATGGCCTTGGAGGGTGTTGCCAACCCCCACCCTGCATCTCTGAGCCTAACGAACCTTATCTCCTGTGCCAGAAAGGAGCTTTGTATTATGTGTGTGTGTAGAGCAGGATGCTGAGTTTCGTTTCCCTAGCCAGTATCATTTCAGTATTATGACGTGTGTATGTACTGTGAACTACAAATGTGTAATGTGAGAACTACAAATGTTTACTGCGCATGTCAACTGTGATGTATAAGGGGCCTAATGCGCAGGCCCAGCAGGGAAGTATAAATGTAAGTGTCGGATGATTTCTGACACACAGTATCCAGAGAGAGAACTCAGTACTGTTCATTGCTAGCAATAAAGCTGCATTGTTTTGGAACCAATTTACCTTTTGTCTCCTGATTACTAGCCTGTTTCAGAATCAGACTGCAGATTAAAGAAAATCCAGCACTGTTTTTGTATGAGTATGCTGTATTGTCCAGATTGATCTGATAGCTGTGAAGGGAAAAGTTATGCTTTTATGTGAAGTCTGTGAGATGGAATGTTGAATCCTGCTGGATCATTTTAGACTAGGGAAACAACAGTGAGAAATAGGTTTTGTAGTGAGAAAACCTTTAACTTATTTTATTTCAATTAGAAAGTTTGGCCACAGTATTGAGAACTGATTAATTGTCACCAGTTCCTGGACAAACAGGGAGTCGTAAGGTTTTGCACCCAGTTATTTTCTTTATAAGTGAGGTTTAGGGAGAAGAGATCGGTGAATTATCCTCTGCCGGATTTCCAGCTGAGCTCCAACGCAAGAAAGACCTCATCTAAATAAATTCAACCACAGCTAAGTGACATTTGCAAAGGGTGTTGAAGGATATATAAGTTTTTTTGGTTTACAACATTTTAAGGGAAATCTAAAGAACAGAACAACATCAAATATAAAAAATCCATGTTTTCATGACTTGCTAAGTGTTCTGGGTTCAAGTGAGATCCTTGCACAAACATCCATAATACCCATAAAGACTTAAATTCTGACGTCAATAGCAAGGAAAGAGTATTAAAACAAATATCTGATTTTGACAAAAAGACAATTTAAATATTTATCTGAAAAGGTTCTTTTCTGCCTTTTTAGGTGAAACAGAAAAAGTTAAGGGTATACATGTAAAACTACATTTGAATGTTGAATATGTTATTGCAGTTCTATTAAGCTTCACACTAATTGTGAATTTGAGTTTATTTGAATGAAAATTTGCTTGCATTTGTATTCAATAAAGAAAAAGAGATTTTGCAAATCTGAAGGTGCGGTCCTTCCATTTCAGGAACAAATCCTAAATGTAGATTCTTTTCCTCCTTTATTCTTTGAGAGTAAAGGACGAGGTTAGTTTATTTGTTCCACTCCCTCGGCTGTGAGTGTGTGTTCTCTGGATATTCGCCACGACTACAACCATCAGGTTGTAGCATCTGGGAGCACATCACTACAGTCCAGCCGAGAGGGGTGGCAACACATGACCTTTAGCAACAACCTTGTGGTACTCCAACAGGTCAGGATACTTCAGAGGTTGTGGCAACCATTTTGAAGAGCAGGCCATGCCAGGCAGGAGTGAGTGGAATCACTCCTGCTGACCACAAGAGATCTGCAAAGGTAGGCTCAAGTGGGGGGGGGGGGGGGGGGGGGGGGCTAACAAGGGTAGGGGAATGGGTCTGGGGCCAGCTTAGATTTCCCCTCAGAGTCCAGACTGGGGAGATCCAAATAACTTTACTGAAGACTTGTGAAAAACAAGTACAGCTTTGAGATGGTCTTTCTGTCCTGAGGTTGTACAGCATCGGATAAACACTGTATAGACACACATCACACATTTCCTTCATCTGTGTCTGTGATATTTTCAGTAATTGCCAGTCTTTTGGGGTATGGGGTTTCCAGGGCCCAGGGAAAACCTATTCCCTTCTGAAAGAACCTCACAGTCCTCTAGGATCCTCATCCATACAAACCCTTTCTGAAAAGGAAGCTATTATTATTATTATTATTATTAGCATTTGTATAGCGCTGCCAGACGCACGCAGCGCTGAACACCTGACACAGAGAGAAAGTCCCTGCTCAATAGAGCTTACAATCTAAAACTATACAGACAGACAAGACAATTAAGGGCGAGGGAAGTACTGGGTGAGAAAGGAACAAGGGGAGAGCAATTGAGTAGTGGCTAGGAGCCAAAAGCAGTGGTGAAAAGGTGGGTTTTCAGCATAGATTTGAAAACAGGTAGAGATGGAGCTAGACGTACAGGCTCAGGAAGTCTATTCCAGGCATAAGGTGCCGCGAGGGAAAAGGAACGAGGTCTGGAGTTAGCAGTGGAGGAGAAGGGGGACGACAAGAGAGATGTGTCCAGTGAGCGGAGTTCACGGGGAGGAAGGTAGGGAGAGATGAGAGTGGAGAGGTAATGGGGGGGGGGGGGGGCTGCAGAATGGATGCATTTAAAGGTCAGTAAGAGAAGTTTGAACTGTATGCGGAAGCGGACAGGGAGCCAGTGAAGTGAGGAGTGGGCTAGTGTGGGTATAACGATTTTGGCGGAAAATAAGTCGTGCTGCAGAATTTTGGAAGCTTTTCCTCACAACTCCTTCTCCTGTACTGTAGCTTCAGGTTGCTGCTTCTCTCTGTCTCTTTCTCTTAACGTGGTTCAAATTCAGCTCATTCTTTACATCAATAGTCAGGCTGGGGGTGGGAGATACAGAGAGTTCCCCATTCTCTTTTACAACCAATAGGACACCTATGTACTCCTGGGTTACTCATTGACTTTTAGCATATCAGCTTGGCACACTAGTCAGTAGCAGAACCATGTTGGCGGCGCGGGAGTGGATTCCCGTCGGCGCCGGTGCACATTTTCAATGAAACATGACGAGCAAAAAATAGACGCTAGCGCCGGGAACTTCGTTTGGGGGAGTGGCCGCTCCCCTGGTGCCCCCCCTGTTAGAGATGTTCATATATTCCTGTGGGCGTCTCTAGCAATTAGCGCATGCTAAAAATGTTAGCACACCTTTGTAAAAGACCCTCACAGTCTGTAGACTTTCTGGGTTAAAAAACTAAGGCTTGGGCTTCTTTATTGTGTATGGTCAAAGGCAGAAAAGCCAAAGACAGTTAAGAGGTATGTTATCGACATGGGCTACTGTTAAGTCAGGTTATTTCACCACAGGGTTTCATTGCATTAAAATGGGACCCTGTGCTAAAATAACCCAACTTGTGGTATAATAACCTGATAACAGTAATCCACGTAGATAACTTCCCCCCCCGTAGTCAGTTTTGAATTAGGGTTTTTAGGCTCAGGAGAGTTTCTTTGTGATAAAGGGGATAGGATGACTTTCCTATGTGGAAAGGCTAAAGCAGCTAGGGCTCTTCAGTTGGAGAAGAGAGGGCTGAGGAGAGATATGATAGAGGTCTATAAAATGCTGAGCGGAGTGAAACAGGTAGAGGTGAATTGCTTGTTTACTCTTTCCAAAAATACTAGGACTAGGGGGCACGCAATGAGGCTACTAAGTAGTAAATTTTAAAACAAATCGGAGAAAATATTTCTTCATGCAACGAGTAATTAAACTCTGGCGTTCATTGCCAGAGAATGTGGTAAAATCAGTTAGCACAGCAGGGTTTAAAAAAGGTTTGGACAATTTCCTAAAACAAAAGTCATTATTAAGATGGATTTGGGAAAATCCACTGCTTATTTCTAGGATAAGCAGCACAGAATTTGCTTTACTGTTCTGGGATCTTGCCAGGTACTTGTGACCTGGATTAGCCACTGCTGGAAACAGGATGCTGGGCTTGATGGACCTTTGGTCTGTCCTAGTATGGCAACGCTAATGTTCTTAAGTTCTTAAAACTCCCTCCCGCTGAATATACTTCATTCCCAGCTTCTCCCTTTTCTGGAAGAGGCCAGTATATCCAGTAGTCAAGTATTGCTCTGCTTCCTACCACTGAAGTCATACAAGAGGTAAAAACAATCCTACGGTTAAAGCAGGGGCACTGTGAATCCAGGCAGGCAGCCACACTGCCAGATTACCAGCTGTCGTACATAAGAAGAGCTATTATAAAAGACTGCTAAAATTCTGTACCACAGCTTAATATTAAACCATTTTATTGTACTTTTCCTTTAATTCTGTGGAATATTGTGTTTTGCAACACATCATGTGGGTTGATAGAGAAAGGATTTATGATGTGTGGAAACATCTGCCAATTCAGTTTGTGGAGCTGCCATAATGTTTTATGACAATTAACTCAGGAAATGTCAACATGCTGATGTGAATTGCAGTCTGAGTTCAATTGTTCTACTCCTGATGGAGTGAGAGATGAAACAAAAAAGAACACAGGAGAGGAAGCAATTATTTGTCATCCTGACCTTGTCCTAGAGGAATAAAAATAAAAGGAAGGGCAACTCTTCACTGAAAAGCAAGAGGGAAGGGAGGAATAGACGTGAAAACAAGAAAATGGAGTTAGTTTGCGGCAGGAACATTGTTTTTTATTGCTCAAAGGAACATTTGACAAGAGTAGGGAAAGATGGGTTTCTTGGAGTACACAAAATTCTCAAAGGGTGACAAAAATGATAAAGGGGATGGGACGACTTCCCTATGAAGAAAGGCTAAAGCGGCTAGGGTTCTTCAGCTTGGGGAAAAGATGGCTGAGGAGAGATATGATAGAGGTCTATACAATAATGAGTGGAGTGGAACGGGTAGGACTAGGGGGCACACACTGAAGCTAGAAAGTAGTAAACTTAAAACAAATTGGAGAAAATATTCCTTCACTCAACGTGTAATTAAACTCTGGGATTCGTTGCCAGAGAATGTAGTAAAAGCGGTTAGCTTAGCGGGGTTTAAAAAAAAAAAAAGGTTTGGATGGCTTCCTAAAGGAAAAGTCCATAGACCATTACTAAAATGAACTTGGAGAAAATCCACTGCTTATTTCTAGAATAAGCAGCATAAAATGTTTTGTACTTTCTTGGGATCTTGCCAGGCACTTGTGACCTGGATTGGCCACTGTTGGAAACAGGATGCTGGGCTTGATGGACCTTTGGTCTGTCCCAGAATGGCAATACTTATGTACTTAACGTCCAGCAGAAGTAGCAGTGAGTCCCACTGCTTCTCCATAAGGCCACGAAGAACATCAAATGTTGCTTCTCTGTGCTACGGCCACCTCAGAACCTGCTCTGATAGTTATGAAGCCATATTCCGGTAACTGAGGCAAAACATACCGGTACTTTTCCGGAATGTTAGCAACTGCAGCCAAATTCAACATTGGACAATAAATTGCAGAACTATAGAAACTCTCATTTCTTCAACAAAAGCTATGTTCATCTCATTTCAAACATCCTGCATCAGTAATAATTGTATTATTTCCTCTTGGGTTACTCAGACCTCTTTCTGTTTTTTAATTCAATCTCATTTAATCAGAGGGAGGTAGCACGGCATTCATTACAGCTTTTTCAAGCTCTGGATTAATGTACGTCTTGCACACAGGAAATGAACAATGCAGGTGCTCTTCATTCTCACCCATCTGAAATCAATTCCAGCTCAACACCCTGTTATTTATACCTTGCAAATTATCCCACGAACAGAATCAGCTAATTAGAAAACATGTCAGCTGTTTGACACAAATCTCTCTCTGGTCAATATTTAAAAGTACTCATGTCAGTGGCATAGCCAGACCCAGTATTTTGGATGGGCCCAGAGTTATCTTAGATGGGCCCTTCCACACCACACCCCCCTGGAGATAAAAATAAAATTATAGGTATTTTTTCACCTATCCTACTCAAACATCTCTCCTCCTCCGCGGCGTTCCGGCATCTGCCCGTCCATCGCTGAACCCCCATCCCTCCCCGGTGCACCTTATGGGCATCTTCGGCACCTGCATTGATTCACTATTGCTGCCTGCGCTGGACCCTCAGGCTTCCATCGGCCGGGTCCCACTGCCGCTGATGTCATTTCCTGTTTCCTGGCTTGCGTTGACCCGGCCGATGGAAGCCTGTGTGGCCGGCATAGGCGGCAATAATGAATCACTGCAGGTGCCGGAGATGCCCATAAGGTGCACCAGGGAGGGGCGGGCAGATGCCGGAATGCCGTGGAAGAGATGTTTATGTGGGGTGCCACCGCTGGGTGGGCTTGAGCCAAGAATGGGTGGGCCTCTGCCCACCCAGGCCCGCCTGTAGCTATGCCACTGACTCATGTGATCAGTGGCAGTGCTGACCACATATATGCTTTTAAGAAAATCCAGGGCATGTTTTATGTGTAAGCTTAGCTGTTTTACTTACAAAGGGGGTCAATATTCAGCTACTGGTAGTAAGCGTTGTGCTCACCGCTAACAGCATTATTCCCGGATATTCAGAACCAGAATATATGCCGGCTTCGGCTTTGAATCTGGTGATTTTTAAGCTGACTAACATATTTTTTTGTTACATTTATATCCCACATTTTCCCACCTATTTGTAGGCTCAATGTGGCTTACATAGTACCGGAGAGGCGTTACAGACTCCGGTGTAAACAAATACAAAGTGATGTTGTGGTAAGATAAAGTTCATGTGGCCCAGCCACATTAGGGAATCATACAACGGAAGAGTTGTGTTATGTCCAATACGATCTTTAGTTTTGTTGTGTTTGCAGAGATCAGGCATTTATGTTGGATCGGTAGGGTATGCCTTTTTAAACGGGTTAGTTTTTAGTGTTTTCCGGAAGTTTAGGTGGTCGTTCGTAGTATTCAAGGCTTTTGGTAATGTGTTCCACAGTTGTGTGCTTATGTAGGAAAAACTGGACGCGTAAGTTGATGTGTATTTGAGTCCTTTGCAGCTTGGGTAGTGCGGATTTAGGTAAGTGTCGTGTTGTCGGATGTGTTTCTAGTTGGTAGGTTGATCAAGTCTGTCATGTATCCCGGAGCTTCACCGTAGATAATTTTGTGAACCAGAGTGCAGATTTTGAAAGCAACACATTCTTTGATTGGGAGTCAGTGTAGGTTTTCGTGAAGTCAATTTTTGCGAAGCCGCTTAAGTCAATTTTCATCACTTAAGTGGCCATGGGCTACCACATAAAGATAGGGCAGACATTTATGCGGTCCCATTTATGTGCTAACCCTGGCCACTTAAGTGCTGAATATCAGCACTTCACTTAAGCGTTCAAGTGCTGACTCCACCCCCAGAATGCCCCTAAGATAGCCCCTGGCTTTGGGTTTGGCGCCAACTGCAATATTCAGCAGCATTTAGGGGCCCTTTTACTAAGGCACGTAGGCACCTATATGTGTCCAACATGCATCAAATTGGCACTACTGACCGGCTACCACATGCCCAGGGCAGTAATTCCATTTTTGGCGTGCACCCAAAACATGCGGTAGAAAATATTTCCTATTTTCTACCGTTGGGTGCTTACCTGGTGGTAATCAGCAGTTGGCACGCACTGGACTCTTATCACCTGGTTAGCATGTGAGATCTTACCGCTAAGTCAATGGGTGGCGTTAAGGACTCAGGCTGAAAATGGATGCGCACTAGTTTTCATTTTGCCGCACGTCCATTTTCAGGCACAATAAAAAAAATTCCTTTTTTCCAGGTGCACTCAGGAAATAGACCAGCGCGCATCCAAAACACGCACCTACACCAGCGCAAGTCACTTTTGGGCTGAATATTATAGTTTATTAAAAACCTGATATACCGCTGATAGAACAGAGTTGGCCAAAGCGGTTTACAAATTAAAATTATTAGAAGGGTTAAAAGATATAAAAGGAATGCCAATGTGCACAGGACAGCAAACAATAACTCCAAAAATATGGAAGAGGGATACAGAAGGGGTTTGGGCTGCCTGATTCCAAAACAACAGGCAACAGGCAAAAACATTCAGCAACAAAATTCAGTTGCTGAATTATAAATTACTAGTAAAAAAGGCCCGTTTCTGACACAAATGAAACGGGCGCTAGCAAGGTTTTCCTCGGAGTGTGTATGTTTGAGAGAGTGTATGTGAGAGTGACTGTGTGTGAGAGAGAGAGTGAATGTGCAAGTGTGTGTGTGTGTGAGAGAGAGAGTGAGTCTGGGTGCGAGTGTGTCTGTGAGAGAGAGATTGTGTGTGTGAGAATGAGAGTGTGTGCAAGTGCGTATGTGAGACAGTGTGATAGAGAGTGTGTTTCATACAGATACAGTGTGTGCGAGAGAGAAAGAGAGCGAGAGATTTGATTTGTACCTGTCTTTTTCAGGGCACAGACCATACAAGTCTGCCCAGCACTATCCCCGCCTCCCACCATCGGCTCTGGCACAGACCGTATAAATCTGCCCAGCACTATCCCCGCCTCCCAACCACCAGCCCCGCCTCCCACTACCGGCTCTGTTATCCAATCTCGGCTAAACTCCTGAGGATCCATTTCTTCTGAACAGGATCCCTGTATGTTTATCCCACGCATGTTTGAATTCCGTTACCGGTTTCATCTCCACCACCTCCCGTGGGAGGGCATTCCAAGCATCCACCACTCTCTCCGTGAAAAAATACTTCCTGACATTTTTCCTGAGTCTGCCCCCTTCAATCTCATTTCATGTCCTCTCGTTCTACCGCCTTCGTATCTCCGGAAAAGTAGAAAAGCCAACAGTGAAAACTAGAAGGATGCTTGTGTGCATAGGGAGAGGAATGGCCAGTAGGAAAAAAGAGGTGATGCCCCTGTTTTTAAGATTTGTGAGATCTCATTTAGAATATTGTGTACAATGGAGGTCGTACTTTCGAAAAGATATAAATAAGACGGAATTAGTCCGGAGGGCAGCTAATAAAATGGTCAGTGATCTTCATCATAAAGTGTACGGAGACAGACTTAAAGATCTCAATATCTTTACTTTAGAAGAAAGGCAGGAGAGGGAAGACATGATAGCAGTAACCTGAGGCAATATTTATTTATTTAATACATTTATACCCCGCATTTTCCCACTAGTTATAGGCTCAACGTAGCTTACACAAACCGTAGGGTAGGCTACAGTACAGAAAAAGTACAATTAAACTATGTAAAAGTAAGATAATAAGCAAATAAGTATCTTGAGAACAACAAAGATAGCAAAAGATAATACAAAGAAATAGTGTCCCTGAATCTTGGTGAGACCATGAAGAAGTTGAGTCTGGAAGGGTGGTCTTCGATAATTTTTTAAAATTTAGATTTTTCTGAGTAGAATTTAAGGATTTTGGTAAACAAGAAAAAGCAACACTGGGCCTTCAAGAAAGAGACATAGCTATCTTTTGGCAGTTTTCACACAGACAGCGTCAGGGCCGTGCCAAGGGTCTCTGGCGCCCCCCTGCAGACTACCAGTTGGCGCCGCCGCCCCCCCCCCCGCCTGGCTCCAAGGCAGCGATTCCCCTCTCTCCCTGAGCCCTACCCTCCCACCCATCCATGCCCATCTGTCCCCTGCCCCCGCCATTCATCCCGATCAAGCACTTCCCCTCTCTCCCTTCCATCTATGCTCCTCTCTCCCCTGCCCTCCCGCTCCCATGTAGGAACTGCCCACCCTCTTCTCCCCCCCAAGGATGACGTCAGAAGAAGGCGGGACACTGAGCGAACCAATGGAAGGCTAGAGACGTCGGGACTGGGAGCGCCGCCTCCTTCACTGACGCTGCGCTGCTGGAGGAAGGTAAATTTAAAAGAAAAAAAAAAAGGAAAGGGATCTTGGGGGGGAGAAGAGGGCGGGCAGTTCCTACATGGGTGCGGGAGGGGCAAGGTAAGCACGCAGCGGTGGCGCCCCCCAGAGGATGGCACCCCCCTGTGGCGCTTTCCCCGCTTACCGCATCGGCACGGCCCTGGACAGCGTCTGGTAGGATTGAACAAACGCTCAGTGGTGGCTGGCAACTTACTCAGACTGTCTGAACATTCCTGCTCATATATTGTGAAGACACACTTTGACCCCTGAGGCAGGCGTTTGTGCGCCGAAACACGGCTCGTGTCGGGTCTTTTTCACAATAAAGGACTGCCATTGTCTCTTTCTTGAAGGCCCAGTGTTGCTTTTTCTTGTTTATATTGTATGCTTATATGCTGTATTACCCTCTCTTTTGCGATTAAGGATTTTGGTAAAGCATTCCATAGTTGTGTGCCTATGAAGAAGAAGTTGGAGGCGTAGGTAGATTTGTATTTAAGGCCACTGCAAACTGGATAATGTAAATTTAGGTAGGATCGGGAGAAACTGGACCTGTTTCTGGGTGGTAGATCGACCAGATCTAGCATGTATTCATGGACTTCTCCTTAAATGATCCTGTGAATCAAGGTACAGACCTTAAAGGCGATACGTTCTTTGATGGGTAGCCAGTGTAGTTTTTCACGAAGGGGCTTGGCATTCTTTTCATTCTTCATGGAAAGAATGGTGAATTCATAGAGTGGCCTCCCAATGGAGGTGGTAGAGACGAAAACTGCATCTGAATTTAAGAAAGCTTGGGACAAATACATAGGATCTCTAAGGGAGTGAAAGGGAGAGTAGAAGGCATGGAGACAAGATCGGCCATATGGTTTTTATCTGCTTACTTTTTCTCTGTTTCTATGTGTCTGTAGTGCTTGAGCCAAATTGTGGCATTTATGTGAATATGTGCAAAGTACATTATCCTAATGAGTTATATATGTAATTAGCATTTAACTGTTAGCAAATGCTTTATAGAATTTCCCTCCATTGTGTCGACTGTTTTTTTTTTTTCAGCACCACATTAATTGTTAACACATCACAAAACACATCTCTTAAAAGTGTGTGGTGTAAGTGACAGAGCTGTTTCTTTTCTGAAACATTGAGCCTTAATCTGAGTTAAGATATTAGGCTTCTCTCCTCTGTACTGGCTTCTTTATGGGATAATAAAATGATAATTTACTCACCTTGGACGATGGACGACAGTGAGAAATATGTTCCTGAACAAAAACGTACAGTCTTCTGCTATTGACACCAACTGCAATATGGCAATCACGTGAATTCCCCTCTTGTTTGATCAGTCATGACACTTGCAACTCCACCGGGTGAGCATCTGTAATGAAAGAACTTTACAGCACTCCCTGATTCAATTAGCATTACAGTGACCAACTGGAAATGGGGCATAAAATTCAATTATGGAATAGTACCCAGGAGGAAGTCTTTTCTTCTGTTCTTTCTCTTTGTGCCTAGTGAAAGAAAGTTCAGCAAGGAAGCCATGGTTCAATAGATTCAAAAGAGACCTGGTCTGAAAGTGATGTGGGAGGGAGAAGCACACCAGAAGATGAGATTGGGGGGGGGGGGGGGGGGGGGACTATGAAGCCAATGCAAAATCAAAGTAGATCTGTAGCCAATAATATATTTTCCCTGGTAGCAGTGGAGGTGTGTGAAGAGTTCCAACTGAGAATCTAAGTATGGGATTTTGCGTTACTTTGTGTGGGAATGTGGATGAGGGCGGGCCTGGAGCTCTATTAAATGGATCCACACAGCAGGGTTAAAGGTAGGTGTTGGGGAAGGGGGGTGAGCAGTGCGTTTTTTTCTAGCAAAAAAAGTGCCGGTGCTCAGGGGTGAAGTGATCACTGAGGGACCCACCCCACAATAGCCAGGCGCCCTGTAACCAGTCACAGAATCTGCGGCAAGGCAGAACTGGTGTGTAGAGCCTGAACTCAATTTAGCAGACATGGAAAAGGTGCCAGTACTCAGTGTTCTGTCCCCTGACAGCCTGGTACTAGTTATAATGTGACCCTGAAATGTGTTAATGCCTTCACTGCTATTCTTACTTCAAAAGATCTTTACTGCTGCAGTCTTCACTGCTAGGATATGTGTGTGAGCAATGCATTGTGTGTAATGTAGTTCACAGACAACGCAACCCCACTTGCTTGTCTGTATAAGATCCGTTACTACTGGTTGTGATGATGCTTAGATCACTCCTCTGTCTCAGCCAAGCTTGGCTTCTTTGTTTACGTGCCTGCACTTCCTGGCCATTCTTGCTATCTCTGTCCTGAGAGGTCAGCCAGGTATGACCTTTTCCTCCAATCAGGGGCCGTCCCCAAGAGCCGACCTTGCCACTCAAGGGCAGACTTTGTCCCTATTGGCCTTTCTACTCTTTCTTCTCTGAGTCTGTATGAGCTTCTAGCTCCGCCCCCCCCCCCCCCCCCCCCCCCCCCCCGGTCCATGAGGAGGACAGTATCCATTTTGCTCCAGGACAAAGCAATGATCCTGTTGTAGCTCTGGAAAAGCACTAGTCTTTTCACCCTGAAAATACCCTCCTAGAAGAGGGTACTGCACTCCCAAACACCTAGCTCCAAGCTGCCTCTTATCTGTGGAACTACCTTTCTTATCTCTGCAATGAGCTGATCCCACGTAAAGTTCTACCTTCTCTCCACTGATACAACTCATGAAACTACAGGGTTCCTTTGTGCTTATGAACATCTAACTGTGAGTAATCATCTATGTTATTCAATAAAGGAACTTCAGAAAAGAACAAGAGATTTAGGTGTGTTGATGTGCTAGGGGTTTATACTTCAGATATTGAGACTTATAGCTAAATAACTCTTAAGAAACAGCTATACAAGTCTTGAGAGACTTGACACTCAGTATCCCCTCAAAAAAAGCCATGGTTGTGAGAAACATGGAGAGATGGACGGATGATAAAGCAGTATAATTTTATGATTTATTACTCTGTCAGAGTATCTTACCATTTCGGCTTCAAAGACCTTATGTTCCTGAATTGTTTAAAACATTTCCTCCTCCATAAGGTCGTTGATGCAGTGCCCTGGTGCCAAAAAATGCTTTACCCAAAGAGGTGTCACCTTAGTGGTATCTGATGTGGTGCTGATATGAGTTGATTTTTATCTTTAGCATCTGACCTGTCTCCCCAGTGTACCACCCTTTGAGGGGGTCCTTTTACTAAGCTGTGGTGAAAAGTGGCCTGCGGTTAGTGTGGGCACGTGTTTTTGACGCATGCCGGGCCATTTTTAACCGCATCTGGGAAAAAAATGCATTTTTTTAATGGTCCGGGAAATGGTCATGCGCTAAAATTAAAAGTAGCGTTCGCCTATTTACGTCTTGAGCCCTTACTGCCGCCCATTGATCTGTCAGTAAGGGATCATACGCTACACGTGTGGTAACCATTCTGCGCATGACAACTGCCGATTACCACTAGAAATGCCGCATGCGGTAGAAAATAAAAAAAAACAATTTCTACCGCCGGAATGAGCATACGCCAAATCCCAAATTCCTGCCAGGGGAGTGCACTAGCCTGGCGGTAGTCTCATTTTGGCGTGCACTGTGTGCGCATAGGCCCTACCGCAGCTTAGTCAAAAGGCCCCTGAATGAACTATAACACATATAAGGAAGAGCATTTGAATGTTACTCCCATGTGGATAACTGTGGGGTTTAGTGGAGGAGTGGCCTAGTGTTAGAGCACCGGTCTTGCAATCCAGAGCTGGCCGGTTCAAATCCCGCTACTGCTACTTGTGATCTTGGGCAAGTCACTTATCCCTCCATTGCCTCGGGTACAAACTTAGGTTGTGAGCCCTCCTGGGACAGAGAAATATCCAGAGTACCTGAATGTAACTCACCTTGAGCTACTAAAGGTGTGAGCAAAATCTAAATAAATAAATATATGGAATGTTGCTACTATTGAAGATTCTACATGGAATGTTGCCACTGTTTGAGATTCTGGAATGTTGCTACTATTTGAGATTCTAGATAGACTGCTGTTAGTGGAAGAGTGGCCTAGTGGTTAGAGCACCAGTCTTGCAATCCAGAGGTGGCTGGTTCCAATCCCACTGCTGCTCCTTGTGATCTTGGGCAAGTCACTTAACCCTCCATTGCCTCAGGTACAAACTTAGATCTTGAGCCCTCCTGGGACAGAGAAATATCCAGAGTACCTGAATGTAACTCACCTTGAGCTACTATTGAAAAAGGTATGAGCTAAAAATTGCTGGTTATTTATTTTTCTGGAATCCCAATCCATGAAAAATGATTTCCATCATAGCTAGTGTTTTTATTTCTCAGAACCTTGTTATAAATAAGCATTTGGATTTAATAGCCTATCCTATAAACTTACCTTCAATCACCAATCAATAGAAACAAACACAAAATAACATTTCTCTGACAAAAGCAAGAAGATGTCTGTAGTTGACTCTTCGTGCTGGGACTATCAGCATCTCCTTCGGAAAATGAGTTAACGATCGAGGTTATCTTATGCAGACCGTGACAATATAAAATACACCATTTAAAGCTGGTATTTTAGCCAAATTACAACATGATTTTCATTCCATTTTCCTCTTATGCTGAACCTATTCTCTGTAATACAAAGATTACTGAGCTGAAAGGTTCTTAACATCTCAACCATAACGTCGCATATTCATGCGGGTTTTCAGTATCTCATTTTAATGTTATATATTAAACTTTTTTTTCTGCAATCGGAATGTATTGTTTGCAGGTTACACACTCCTGTACGGCTAGTCATTACCGCTAGTCATTACTACGACAACTCTGCTGGCCTTAAGTTACTTTGTTTGCTTAACATTTCCACCAATATTAAACAATCATCAATCCCACACATAATGAGTGTAATCCATCACAACAAAACATATGAGGAAAGTGTAAATGCTATACAGCATCATTGTAGACCAAGAAAGGAATGCCTTAAGTAAAAAATAGTTGACTTCTTCAGGGAAGCAGTCCGTTGACAAATGTAGGTCATTCGCTTCATGTTTCCAAACGTTAAGAAAAAAAATATGGATTCAAGGAGAGCTGCAAGGACTGAAAGAGTTGTAGATATTGATTTGTTGAATATAAATAAGGAATATGTTCCTCATTCTATAACTTTTCACCCAAATTTATACGGTGATTGTTGCATGTAAATTTATGCATTGTAGCATTTACATGGGCAACTGTACCATTATGGGTAAATTTATTTATTTATTTATTAGGATTTATTTATCGTCTTTTTGAAGGAATTCACTCCAGGTGGTTTACAGCAAGAATAAATCATGCATAAGCAATAGGCAATTACAGCAGTTTGTTAGCCAAGTGCTCAACGTTAGTCTGTAAATGATATGTGCAAATGCAAAGGAGGCATTCACAGGGGACGTGAATGATTGGGATTGACAGTTATACATGCAGCTTACAGAACATTGGGGCCCTATTAATAAGGCGCGTGGAGGGCCATAATTGAACGGCCCCCCATCTCTAATGACGGCCCCGTAAAGCGGCGTACCCGACTGTATTATCGAAACAAGATGGCCGGCCATCTTTCGTTTCGATAATACGGTCGGGGCTGGCCAAATCTCAACATTTGGGCCGGCCTTAGAGATCGCCGGCGTTAGAGATGGCCGCCATTGGTTTTCGCCGATAATGGCATTTGGTCATGGGAGGAGCCAGCATTTGTAGTGCACTGGTCCCCGTCACATGCCAGGACACCAACCGGGCACCCTAGGGGGCACTGCAGTGGACTTCACAAATTGATCCCAGGTGCATAGCTCCCTTACTTTGGGTGCTGAGCCCCCAACCCCTCCCCCCAAACCCACTCCCCACAACTGTACAGCACTACCATAGACCTAAGGGGTGAGGGGGGCACCTACATGTGGGTACAGTGGGTTTTGGGGGGGTTTGGAAGGCTCAACATTTACCACCACAAGTGTAACAGGCAGGGGGGGATGGGCCTGGGTCCGCATGCCTGAAGTGCACTGCACCCATTAAAAACTGCTCCAGGGACCTGCATACTGCTGCGATGGAGCAAGGGTATGGCATCTGAGGCTGGCATAGACGCTGGCAAAAATATGTGCTAATTCCATTTTTGATGCGCTTGTCCAAAACACACGGTAAAAAATATTTTCTATTTTCTACCATGTGGCGCTTACCCGGTGGTAATCGGCAGTTTACAAGCACTGACACTTACTGCCTGGTTAGCGCGTGAGACCTTACCACTAAGTCAGTGGGTGGTGGTAAGGTCTCAGGCTGAAAATGGATGCCCTTCTCTGTACCTTTTTTAAATTTCACTATACATTTAGGTACATTGATGACGTTTTACTCTAATAATTCTATAACAGAATCTTGGCCTCCAGATGCCATTATAGAACTAGAGGTCGACACATGCCATCTAGGTACCTAACCTGATACTGAAAGAGCTATTACCATACTTTTACCTATGATGCGCAGCAAAAGCATTGAGCCTGCCAAGAGTGGGAAAGCACGGGGTACAAATGTAACAAAAAAAAAGTGTGGCAAAGGACTATAACATTAACGTTATGCATAAAGATGGGTGACAACTTTAGAACTTTGGTACAAGCAACCTTGCTCCCATGGTTAGACTATTGCAATTCTTTGTATGTTGGCATTTCAGCCAAATCACGGAATCGATTACAGCTGCGGCAGAACATAGCAGTTAGAATGATATACGGCAAGGGCTGCTTTGATCCTGTGACCAGCTCTATGAGGGATCTTCATTGATTACCTATTCGACAGCGGACTAAATTTAAAGTGGCCTGTTTGGTTTTTAAAGTACTACTTAGTTTCAAGCCTGACGATGTGGTGGATTTATTGAAATTTCCAGCTTCTAGGCATAACTGTTTTCTGCACACTTTTCAATTGGGGTACCCTGACCCTAAGAATATTCGTTTTAAATCTATGAATAAGAGTGTGCTCCCATTTCAAGCAGCTAAAATTTGGAAAGAGCTACCTCAGGATATTAGACTTCGCAAATCTTATTTTGCATTCAGGAGAGCTTTAAAGACACTTCTGTTTGATTAATATAGTATTGAAGATATATTATGAAATGGATGTAAATAATCACAGGGTTTACTAATAATTGCGTTGCAAACTTCCCTCGCATTAGAAGGTTACTTCTTTTCCTTTGTAAACTGTTTTTACTCCTTTGGGAGAGCTGGGAGTACATAAAACACATAGAAATGAGGAATGGTGATTGTTTGCTTGCTTGTTCTCTTCATCTTGGAGAGAACATGTTTAAATTACTGCACAAGAGATTTAGGCCAGGATTTAGATTATGAATAACCTTCTACGACGACTAACTATGGCCTGGGGGCTAGTCAATAAGGGGTCATTTTACCTAGGGACTCTGTGGACTTTCTAATAGATACGAAGCATTTGAAGGTGAGTTTTTGAACTTGGTGGATTTGCCAATTAAATTCCTCCCCATCTTCCGCCCACCTCAGATCAAGGAAGGAAATTCATATGGATTCATCCTAGCAGATCTGAGGGGAATTAAGTCTAAAGTGGATCCAGCAAATCTGAAGAAACTGATGTTGGACTTTCCAATGTCCAAAGCTTTGATGCAGAATTGAAAAAAAAAATCATTTCTAACTTTTTGAATTCACTTAGCTAATTCGAAAATACAAAAGTAAAATTTTTGGCATTGAATGTCTGGGCTCACCGCTGACCATGACAGTTAGCCGAACTAACTCCGCGGTGAGCACGGATATTCAATGCCAGGCCATTTCTGGTGACCGGCATTGAATATCCGGTTTATTTTTGGCCACTTCAAACTTAACCAACCAAGCCAGTACTCAGCACTGGCTGGTTAAATTTGAACCGGCCAAAGATAGGCCTGGTATTCACGTGGCCAAATATGGCTGCCAAATTTGTGCTGAAAATTGGCGAATAGCCAGTTATATTGCGCAATAAAACTGGCTATCCACTACCCACAAATTTTCAGCAGGTCATGGCCAACCATGGGGCATTTAACCGTCCAGGTACCAATCTTGAATATTGGGCGGATAGAGTACACGTGCCTTCAGCGGTATAGCAAGGGCGGGGTGGTGGTGGCGGTCCGCCCCGGGTGCATGCTGCTGGAGGGTGCAGAGAGCAGCCACGTGCCTGTCGTCTCCGCTGGTTCCCTGCTCCCTCTGCCCCGGAACAGGTTACTTCCTGTTCCGGGGCAGAGGGAGCAGGGAGCCAGTGGAGCCGACAGGCGCGCGGCTGCTCTCTGCACCCTCCAGCAGCCAAGAATGCACCCGAGGGGAGGCTTGATGCGCCGGGGAAGGGGGTGTCATTGCGCCGGGGGGGGGGGCTTGATACGCCAGGGAGAGGGGTGTCATTGCGCACCCTGGGGGGACGGACGCCGCTGCACCTGGGGGGGGATGCGCAGTGGCGATCAGCCCCGGGTGGCAGCCGAACTAGGATCGCCACTGCATGCCTTATTCATGTTAGGGCACAGAAGTGTGGCACACTATGTGCTAATTTATAAGGGAGAAGTTAAGGGCCCCTTTTACCAAGCTGCGGCAAAGGAGGGCTGGTGCTGGTGTCGGTGTGTGTTTTACACACAAGCCGAGGCTCCCCTTTTCCACAGCTGGTAAAAGGGAAGTCTCGCCTTCCTGCAGGAAATGGCCGTGTGGCAAGTAAAACACTTGCTCTTGCATTTTTTTTTGGGGGGGGGGAGCCCTTATTGCCACCCATTGAGGTAGTGATAAGGGCTCCTGCTTTATTCCGGTGGTAACCAGGCAGTGTGTGGCACTGGCACATTCTGGCACTACAAAAATAAATAAATTTTTGTACCACTGGAAGTGACGGCATACTAGGGGTGGGAAGTACCACTGGGCTGATGCGTTAGTCTGGCGGTACTTCCTTTGTAGCGAGCGGTAAGCCCGCATTGGGCTTACGGCCGCTTAATAAAAGGAGCCCTAAGTACCCTAGTGTGTAATTGCCCAAGGGAGTGTGGATGGATCAAATGGGTGTGTCAGTACTACAGTATACTGTATGCTACACACATAGCACATGATATCTGCCATTGGCGTGGTACAATTGGGTGTGTCTAAGTTTGGGCTAATCAATATGAGTTTATGCTAGTATTTTACTACTACTACTAGATGTGCACATCGCTGTACACATTATATGCAGGTACTTTCTTTGTCCCTAGAGGGCTCACAATCTAAGTTTTTTTGTATCTGGGGCAATGGAAGGTTAAGTTACTTGCCCAAGGTCAAAAGGAGCTGCAGTGGGAATTGAACCCAGGTTGCCAGGATCAAAGTCCGCTGCACTAACCAGGGCCACCGAGAGACTAGGCCGGGCCTGATGCAAGGCTGCCCCACCTCCGCCCCCCCCCCCCCCGCCGCTGCTGTACCCCCGTCGCTCACCCTGCCGCTGCTGCCCCCCGTAGCCCCCCCCCCCCCCCGCTGCTGCAGTCTGCGGTCTCACCTGCCTGCCTCTACGGCTCCGAGCCCCCTTCATTCAAAGCGGCAGTCGCAAATCGCGTCTCTTCTGGCCTTCCCTCCCTGTGTCCTGCCCTCGTCTGATGTAACTTCCGGTTTCCACAAGGGCGGGACACAGGGAGAGAAGGCCTGACCCCGGCGCCGGGCCCCCCTTGGAGACCTGGGTCCGGGGAATTTTGCCCCCCCTGCCCCCCCTCTCAGCGGCCCTGGCACTAACCATTAGGCTACTCCTCCACTCCACTATTTTATAATGAAATCTGGGCACCCAGATGCCATTACAGAACTGCCATTACAGAACAGGCGCTACCTCTGCAGCATTAGGATGTATAAAACAGGGTGCCATTTTATAATACTGACCCCATAGTGCTTATCGCATTCCAATATGGGTGGATGGATAACAACTACCATCATGTAAACAGGATGTAAGGTACAACGTCCCTAAAAAATGGGCACGGGTGCTTTAAAACAGAGAAGTAAAACGATTACAAAGTGAACAAAACCTGGCTATTGATGTATTTTTTTAAAGTTCACATTGATTGTTTTTTAATTAGCAAGTAGTCATGAGGCTTCTAGAGCTGTCAATTACAGCTAACAACCTTCCCCATTAATGCATCAGTCAATTATAGCCTCCCCCCCCCCCCCCCCCCATTATGTCAGCATTAGAGATATAGACAGTTGCTGGCTGATATTCGAAACCATGGCTGACTGTCTCCTGCTGAATATTGCCAGATAGTACCTAGTGCATAGCTGGTTATATTATGCAATAGAACCAGGTATCCGCTGATTTTCAGTGCGTCGCTGGCCACGTGTGGCAGCCAAATATGGCCACGTCAATACCTGGAATATCTATGGCTGGTTCAACTTTAACCAACCAGCGCTGAATATTGGTTGGCTGAGTCAGTTGGACCCGGCCAAAAATAAACCGGACATTCAACGCTGGTCACTGGAAACAGCCCAGCATTGAATATTCAGGATCAAGAGCTGGTCATGGCAGGCAGCCTGGCTACCTCCTGTGGACTAAATATCGGCCTCTAGATGGCCAACAGCATTTTTTCAAGGGCAGTTTTCACTCAACTGCAATGATCTTCTCTAGAAGAGCTGCAAACCACACTTTCCTGTTATAGCAAGGGACACGACAACCGCTCAGCCACTTTACTACTACTACTTACCATTTCTATAGTGCTACTAGACGTACACAGCGCTGTACACATGAACATGAAGATACAGTCCCTGCTCAACAGAGCTTACAATCTGATTAGGACAGATAAACAGGACAAATAAGGAATAAGAGTAGGAAGATTCTGTGTGGAATCCTAAAGAGTAGCAAAATTCCGGAATCCCAAAGAGTAGCAAGATTCTGTGCAGAATCCCAAAGAGTAGCAAAATTCCGGAATCCCATAGAGTAGCAAAATTCCGGAATCCTAAAGAGTGGCAAAATTCCAGAATCCCAAAGAGTAGCAAGATTCTGTGTGGAATCCTAAAGAGTAGCAAAATTCCGGAATCCCAAGAGTAGCAAAATTCCCCAAAGAGTAGCAAAATTCCGGAATCCTAAAGAGTAGCAAGATTCTGTGCAGAATCCCAAAGAGTAACAAGATTCCGGAATCCCAAAGACTACTACTACTTATCGTTTCTATAGCGCTAATAGACATACGCAGCGCTGGACATGAAGAGACAGTCCCTGCTCGACAGAGCTTACAATCTAATTAGGACAGACAAACAGGACAAATAAGAGAAAAGGGAATTATTAAGGTGGGGATGATAAAATAAGAACAAGTGAGTAATGGTTAGGAGTTAAAAGCAGCATCAAAAAGGCGGGCTTTTAGCTTAGATTTGAAGACGGCCAGAGATGGAGCTTGATGTACCAACTCAGGAAGTCTATTCCAGGCATATGGTGCAGCAAGATAAAAGGAACAGAGTCTGGAGTTAGAGGTGAAGGAGAAGGGTGCAGATAAAAGAGATTTACCCAGTGAACAGAGTTCCCAGGGAGGAGTGTAGAGAGAGATGAGAGTGGAGATGTACTAAGGAGCTGCAGAGTGAATGCACTTATAGGTCAATAAGAGGAGTTTGAACTGTATGTGGAAACGGATAGGGAGCCAGTGAAGTGGCTTGAGGAGAGGGCTAATATGAGCATAGCGACATTGGCAGAATATAAGTCGTGCAGCAGAATTTTGAACAGATCGAAGAGGAGAGAGATGGCTGAGTGGGAGACCTGTGAGAAGCAAGTTGCAATAGTCTAAGTGAGAGGTGATAAGGGTTCTGGTAGTGTGCTCAGAATGGAAAGGGCGAATTTTGGTGATATTTAAAGAAAGAAATCTCCATTGTTTCAGCAGTAGCTTATATAGATACCTTCCAAACTCATAAAACTTCAAAATCAGGGCAGTACTGGCACAATCAGGGCAGCACCAATATTTCTTAGACTTTTTGGTTTCACTCCTCAAGAATTCCATCAGAATAGTTCTCTGTTTTGCATTTGTTGTCTGCTTTGGAGTGACTTGCTGTTATGAAAGCCTGAATCAAAATATTAACAGGTTGGGCAGTCGTTTACAATGACAGAACAAATGTCAATGACATTCTGGACCCTATGATTTATATAGGGTCTGGTCTGGGCAGCACATATGTGGTCCCAGAGTAACCATAGCATATTTATTTATTTGTAACACTTATACCCCACACTTTCCCACTTATTAGCAGGTTCAATGCGGCTTACATAATATAACAGGTTCACAAGATAACATAGAATGGGTACCAGCTGAAATATAATGAATAAAGAGGTGAACAATTAGATGTGGGTAAGTAAGATGGGTAAGGGAGGAGGGGGGTAGAGGTAGGGAGTGGAAAGAGGGTGTAAATTGGAATAGTGTGTTGTTAATTAAGAAAGAATGTATAATGAGGGTTGGAAGAGGGATGAATTCAGAAAGGATTAAGTAGGGAAGCATATTTCAGGTTCTGTCTTATAGTCTGATCCGGGTAGCGCAGATGGACTCCTAATTTAAGTCAAGTCATTTGTATAGGCTTGCTTGAAGAGGTAAGCTTTTAGCAGCTTCCGGAAGGGTAAGTGGTCATTGACTATTCGAATAGATCTTGGTAAGGCGTTCCAGAGTTGGCTGCCTATGATGGAGAAGTTGGATGAATAATATGTTTTGTGCTTGATTCCTTTACAGTTGGGAAGATGTAAGTTTAGATAAGTTCGAGAAGATCTAGAGCCATTCCTGATTGGAAGGTCAATCAAATTGTACATGTAGTCTGGGGATTCTCCATAGATAATCTTATGAATCAGCGTGTGGACTTTGAAATTTATTCGTTCCGTAATAGGGAGCCAATGAAGCTTTACACGGATAGGTGTTGCGCTCTCAAACCGCAACTTACCAAAAATAAGTCTGGCTGCTGTGTTTTGGGCAGTTTGGAGTTTTTTCAGGATTTGGGCCTTGCATCCAATAAAAATGCTATTGCAATAGTCAACGTGGGTAAGTACGGTGGATTGGACCAAATTGCGAAAGGTTTTTAGGGGAAGATAGGATTTCATGCACTTCAACATCCACATCATGTTGAACATTTTCTTTGTCGTAGCTTTATGCACTGGGGACCTGGTTTGTGGTAGATCCAAAAGGGTATCAGCGGTGTAGTAGCAGGAGATGCAATGGAGAGTCTGGTATGTATGTATGTGTGTGTGTGCGTTCACATGGCATATACTGCAAATAGCACCTCCTGGTATATGGTCAGCAAGTGGATAGCCACGTAAGCTTTGGTGACAGTAATGATGCAAGCCAGCACAAGGTGCTTAGACACCATTAGACAGCCTTCACTTATGGGCTCCCTTCCTTCTGGACTGGCCAGTGCCCTCTCTCTCTCTCCTCCCAACCCCCTGGCACCCTCCAACTCATTTCCCCTTCCCATTAGCCTACCAGTGTCCTACGTCTGAGACCATCTCTTCTCAATGGTGGCCCTGCCCCGGCAGCATGCCTCCTACCTCCTGCAGTTCATACAGGACAAGCACATAGGCTGAGTTACTCTGTACACCTTGTGAACACAGGCTTGCGTGACCGTGGTACATTGGCTAGGACCACCCCCAGGTCAACTCAGTTTTGGAGGCCATATCTTGCTAAGGATGCAAAAAGACTTGAAGCAGTGCAAAGAAAAGCTACAAAAATGGTATGGGATTTGCACTACAAGATGTACGAGGAGAGACTTACTGACCTGAACATGTATACCCTGGAGGAAAGAAGAAACAGGGGTGATATGATACAGACATTCAAATATTTGAAAGGTATTAATCCGCAAATGAACCTTTTCTGGAGACGGGAAGGCGGTAGAACTAGAGGACATGAATTGAGGTTGAAGGGGGCAGACTCAAGAAAAATGTCAGGAAGTATTTTTTCACAGAAATGGTGGTGGATACTTGGAATGCCGTCCCGTGGGAAGTGGTGAAGATGAAAATGGTAACGGAATTCAAAAGTGCGTGGGATAAACACAAAGAAATCCTGTTCAGAAGGAATGGATCCACAGAAGCTTAGTGGAGATTGGGAAGCAAAGCTAGTGCTGGGCAGACTTCTACAATCTGTGCCCTGATAATGCCAAGGACAAATCAAGGTCAGGTATATATATAAAGTAGCTCATGCAATGAATTTATTTTGTTAGGCAACCTGGATGGACCGTATAGGTCTTTATCTGCTGTCATCTACTATGTTCCTATGTTGTGGAGGTTTGTCCCTCTTCTTTGTTCCGTTAACTAATTAGCTTGCATGCAGATTTGAGATTGCAGAATCCGGGGGGGTATATACAATTCTTCTTCCTCTTCATTTGATTTCTGTTCCATGTCCCTCATTTATCATGCTATCTTGCATTTCTGGATCAGCTCTCTCCATCTCCACCTGAAATATATGAACCAGAGGGTGAAACTCTCTAATAGTCACTGCTCCCTGGCTTCTTTAATAGCTTATGTATTTTCCATGTGGTATTATTTGGGATGCATCAGTAACTATTTTGAGTTTTCCTCCTGAATTTTGTATTTCAGCAACAGACTATAAAAGCTATTTCATCTGGATGTCTTAAAGTATTACAGCAATGTAACCCCAGAAGAATTCGTATGTAAATTTTGTGTGATGGGGTTGCGGAAAGCCATATGTGTGTTCAATATTGCTTGAGCTTCCTCTGATGCATTTTCAAGCTTGCTAGTTGAAGGAAACATGCGTCCAGGGGATTATAGTGGAATTTTTATTTTATACTTTTCACTCTTTTATTTATGCAAATCATAAATCCATAAGAAGTTCTGTGGCACCATTTTGTCCTGGGAATCGAGCTTCTGTAGCTAATCCTGAAAACCGACCATGTGAACTAAATTTATAAATTCTGGTCTCGCAGATATACTCATTATAAAATATTTTTAATGAAGGCAACCCATATACATGCCACTCTCAATCTGGTGCAAGATTTAATGACATTGCCCTATGCAAATTGCATTAGTCTTAATTGACAGGGCATTAGAAAATATACATGAATAGACAGTCCTTTTTCCTGTGAAATTCTATTTAATATAATTGGCTGCACACTTACTTCTAGCAGCTAGTCGGAAGGATGCTTTCCCTATCATTAAATAAAATGACCTCATCTACTTTGGAAGTTTCCAGAAACGGATGGTCACATGACTTCAGAGCGATGTACTGCTGAGCTGGACACACAGAATAGACCAACTCTTTGGTTGACTAAGATACTATTTAATATATTACCTCTCCCAAGGGAGGTTCTAATTAAAGACTTTCTGCCTCAGCAACTGACTGGGAAAGTCATTCCCCACATTAATTAAAGTATTCCATTAGTAAAAGTTTATTTCCCATGGCTGTTCTGATCTTAGGTTTTATCTACAGTCCAATTCTCTTCCTTGTCCCTTAATCAGTTGACTGTGATAAGTTTTAATTCATACTTGGGTAGTTTCTGAAAAGTATTAAAATACACTGAAGATTATATAGCTCCGAAAGTAATCACTGTAGCTATGCAAGACATATTTTTAACTTATTTGACATAGTAACGTAGTAAGTGAAGGCAGATAAAGACCTGACTGGTCCATCCAGTCTGCCCATAAGTCACATTCATTATCAGTTCAAGATTTAGATTGACAGTAAACGTGATATTATGTACTTGATCATGATCTTTCTTTGGTGCTTCTGGGTCAAAGACCAAAGAAGTCCATCCGGCTCTGTCCTTATGTTCTAACTACTAGAGTTGCCGTCAAAACCCACTCCAGCCTATCCAAATCCGTCTAGACATTTGCGGGACAAAGTACTACTACTACTTATCATTTCTATAGCGCTACCGGACGTACGCAGCGCTTCACACTTGAACATGGAGAGACAGTCCCTGCTCTATAGAGCTTACAATCTAATTATGACAGACAGACAGGACAAGTAAGGGATAAGGGTTAGGACAGACAGGACATATTAGGGATAGGGGACAGTTGAAGGTTTAGGTTTAGGAGTTAAAAGTAGCATCGAAGAGGTGGGTTTTTAGCCTAGATTTGAAGATGGCCAGAGATGAGGCTTGGCGTACCGGCTCAGGAAGTTTATTCCAGGCATAAAAGTCTGCCCGGCACTGTCCTCACATTCCAAACCTACTGGAATTTCTGTCAAAGCTCTCTCCAGCCCATCCTAAACCAGATCGCCATAAGCGGGACTCATAAGCCAGCCCAGCACCGGCCTTAGTTGATACAGCCAGAGTCGCCAGCTAAGCACCACTTCACATGTTTTGCCTATTCAAATGTAAGAAGGTTCGGTTCAGTGCTATTTCCTTCCTAGCTACTTACTAATTGCACATGCGACACCTGCTTTGTAAGGGCATAACATATATATCGCTGTACCTTAAAAAGAGCCTCCATGAAAGCCTTGGCACAAATTTGCACCTGGTCCACATCAGGCATAACTTTTACAGGTCAGTTTAGGGGTTTATGGATGCATTTTAAAAATACCTCGCCCACATCCGCCCCTTCTGTGCTCCCTGGAATGCTACAGGGGTTATTTTAGAGCAGGCTTGTCCAAGTTCAGTCCTCGAGGGCTGCAAGCACATATACATCACAATTCTAACTCGAGTTAAACCTCTTATAATAGTTGCATAAAACCAGCATAGTCTAATCAACAACCGTTGTAAATTCTTTCAATCTTTATTATATCGTTAATACATTTTAATATACCACATTATCTAACGTGAGAGAGATCTGCATAGAATGGAAGTAGTGGGCATGCAAATCTTTTTCATGCATATTTATTAGGGATATCCTGAAGAACCCGGCCTGTTTGCAGCCCTTGAAGACTGAACTTGGACCGGCCTATTTTTGAAGCTTTATTTGCAATTTCCATGTTGAAATTCCAGCATTTAGAAGTGACACACGTGTAAATGATGATTTTAGGAAAGGGCTTAATATACACCTGGATAATAGTTGCAGTTGTCCGGGTCTTGCTGCATCTGAGTAAGTGGAACCAAGGTTTCAGCCATCATACTGTGCCTTTCTTCAGGGTGTACTGTGAGGTCTGCAGTTTGTCTTGGATGTGTCAAGACCTGGACAACCGCAACATTCATGATGCCGTCTGCAGAAGCCTAAGAGAACATACACGTGGATGCCCATAATATGTAGAAATTGCAAGTGGACACGTTGGGGGCGTGGTTTGAGGGTGGCCTGGGTAGGTAAAAGATCTACACATGTTCCCCATTTCAGAAAGCCTCCTCTCAGTGGCCCTGTGGGGAATCATTTTATGAATTCTTTTGTTTTACTTATTCCAAAGGGCTTTATAAAATTGCCCCAGCGGGGGTTACAAATCCATTAAGTAGATGGCAAGGATTGATATTGATATCATTTATAATTGCCTATTAACAAAAAACACACATAATCAAACATATAAATGGCAAGTGACCGACTCACCTGCAAATGCGCAGTAGAGACTTCCCTCTCTGTCCCGCCCTCACGTCAAGACATGATGACGTCAGAGGGCGGAACAGAGAGGGAAATGGAGTCGGACTGTCAGACGCTGCCGCCTGGAAACAAACATCGCACGCACCAACCTCCACCCTCCCCCCTCCCCCCCATCCCCGCCGCCGCTCCCGCCCCCCTCTAACGGGCCCCCTGCACTGACCTGACAGTGCCTCTCACCTCCGTGTGCCTGTAGCGCTTTCACACGGAGGTGAGAGGCGCTGTCAGGTCAGTGCAGGGGGCCCGGCACTGAGGGGGGAGGGAACGGCGGCGAGAAGGGCAGCTGGAAATCTCGCCCGTTTTAACGGGCTTAACGGCTAGTAAAATATATAAAACATACATAGTAAACAACAAACATATTACAAATCCTACATGAAATCTAAAACCCGAGTGTGTGTTCAAGGGATGCATAGATGGAATCATGAAGTCTTGTGTAATTTATAAATACCCACATACTCTAGCGTACCAAGGGCGGGGCGGTGGGGGCAGTCCGCCTGGGGTGTAGGCAGCAAGGCGGTGCATGGAGTATTTGTGAGGCTGTTGGCTCTGCTGGTTCCTTGCCCCCTCTGATGTTACTTCCTGTTTCAGGGCAGGGGACCGATGCAGCCGATAGCCGCGTGACTGGTCTGTGCACCTCCAGGTGGTGAGGATGATGCGCTTCGAGGGGGAGGGAAAGGTGGGTGGTGTGCTACAGGGGGGGGACGGTTGGTGATAAACCTTGGGGGCATGATACGCTGATTGGGGGGAGGGGCATAGCAGCGACCTGCCCTGGGTGGTAGCCAACTTAGGTACGCCACTGCCCACATATACCCCTACTTCAAGTGCATAAATGTACACCAGCTCCCAAGCAGGTGCATTCGCCCTTCGTTGTTTTAAGTTTTTTGAGGGTATTTTATTGAGAGATGCTGGTGCTTACATTGTCTTTATACAATAGCATCAAAATATATGTACCGATTTAGACTTTCTACCGAGGTAACCTGTTATAAAATCGACCCTTTGAAAATCAGTCCTAATGAATCTGTTAAAACAATACTTGTGTACCAAGGAATTAATTCATACTTGGGGATAGCTAGAGCACTCACTAATGTTTCTAATTTATATATATATATATATATATATATATATATATATATATATATATATATATATATATATATATATTTCTCCACCAGTTGCCAGTTACAGCAACAAGACTCACAATTGCACTGTTCTGTACTGCAATATTTAAAAGCATCCACTTAGGACACAAAAGACCATATATTTAGCTTCAAAATGGTTTATTTAATATAAATAATATTGCAAACGAGAGATAGCTTTTAAAAGGATCTTAGAACAGAGAATTTGTGCATAAAATAGAACAAAGTAACAGGCTTAAATCTTAAGGTTATAGTTTAACTTACAGGAGAGTCTTTGTTACAGAGCATGCTGTGGTCCAGCTGATTGATGAGCACATAGTCAGGAGCAAGGCGTCAGCAGAGATGGATCTGGATTGCAGCTGTAGAGAAGAATCTGTGTCTTGGGGAAACAACTTTTGCTTTTATACTCTTAGTTTGCAGGGAAGAATGAGTGCATGTCCTGTGTGCATTTTCTTCCTGGTTTGCACACGACCCTGAATAGTTGCAAAGCATTGTGGTATCTTGGTCTCATGTCTTATGACATCACAAGACTTCCTGTCTGGATTTTGCTGACAAATGGTTTATTGAAGTGCAAGGCTTCCTGCTTGAATCTCTGTGATAGATACTCCTCTGATAAGATTTGACTGGGGTGGCCAGCAGGTGTCCTTTGTCTTTAGTAGCTGGATTTTACACCTTTCCAGCCTGCCTGTCTCCTTGCCTCTTTGATCTTTGTTGTGTTGATCAGCCAGGCTTTTTGATCAGAGGAAGAGAGTAAATTTAAAACTTTGAAACAGTCTCTTACTTGAGAATAGTCTTTTGTTAAAGGGGGAGGAAGGGGGAGCACTGAGTCCTCTGTGGCAAGTGGTTTATGGCTTCTTGATGAGCCTTCAGGTATCCACCTAGTCATGCTTTTGTTATGAGTCCTTGTTAGGTGGGAGGAGAAGGAAGCTATATCCCAGTACCTTTTGTCTCTGTTGAGTGTTTGTAATTGACTAGCCCTGCTATCAAAAGTTTCCCAGGAAAAAGGGAGGGGGAGATGAGCTTGGAGTGAAATCCAGTTTCTGCTGCAGTTTCAATATGTTTTTAAAGCTGTACAAATATATTGGTATATATATATGTATCTGATCCAACACAACATCATGCTACATATATTTCAATAATCCTGACAATTAAACTGATACCATTACACTTGGATGCAATTTGCTGTTCTTGTGAAGTCACTGTTTTACCTGTGTGTGTTTATAATTTCATATCAAATTCAAAATCTGTGCCCTTACCCACAAGATTGTATACGGGGACTCTCCAGCTTATATGTACAGCCTGGTTGACCTCCCTCCCAGAAATTCCGAGAAGTCGTCCCGTACCTATCTCAATCTCCACTTTCCTAACTGCAGGAACTTTAAGAAACAAACTACTCTTTGCCTCCTCTTTTAGCTTTATGTGTCCCCTTTACTGGAATGCTCTACCCTCAACATTAAGAGAGACAGCTGATCACAGTCTGTTCAAGAAGTCCCTAAAGACCTACTACTGTGATCCTTCATACTCCTCTGCTGCTTGATCTCCTGCAATCCCGCATTCCTTTCTCCTGCTGTTTCCCTCCCTCACCCCCATCTGCCTTATTCTCTGTTTTGCACCAGAGTTATTATGTAGTTCTTTTCATCAAATGTTGTAAGCCACATAGAGCCTGCCTTAGGGGGATTATGTGGGATATAAATGTTCACAATAAATAAATAAATAATTACAGATAAGAAGTTTGCTGAAGTTCTTGCCTGAAAATGAGGTGGAGAACAGAGGTTTTCAAAATACATTATGGACTTTTAACCCTCAAGCAGTCTAGACAAAACACAGAGCAGGTCTTGTTGGATGGGGTATCGCTTTGTTTGGTTTTTGTATTTGAAGTTTCATGTGCAATAATGAGTATAGAGCAAACAAATTAGCCCATTCTGGGCACCTTTTAATGCAATAAAGACAATTTTAAAAACTCAAATGATCCATGATTATATCTTTAAGATTTCAGTGATTTGCTCATTTTGATAATGCCATGAGATTCCATTTTACTTTTCAGGAAGACTGGGTGATCAGAGCATTTTGCTTGAATATTAAAACAATTTGACCCACTTGTTGTAGGTCAAGATGTTAGATAACGCGTTTTATTTTATGCTTTTACTACTATCTGTCTTAGTGGAAGTGCTTAAATCTGCATTATTTTTATTTTATATTATCTATTATTCTTTATTTCTATTATTTTTAGTTTTAGTTTTTGGCCAATAGATAGTATACATTTGAAATTTAAACCTCATAATTAATTTTGTTATTCGTTGTTTTATTTTTACATTGTTCTTACTTATCATACTTAATTCATGTTTTTATTCATCATTTTTTTAGTTTTACTTTTGATTATTATTATTTTTTTTTTTTTCCATCCTCACATTATTTCCTTTTTTTCTTGTTATTCCTTTTTTCTTTTAATTTCTTGTTTCTATTATCCATGATTTGCTTTTGTTTTTTTATGTAGTATATGCCTTTTACTCCATGAGAATTCTGGAGGTACATCTGTATACGTTTGAAGGTAGGTCATAATTATATATCTTTTATATGCCTTTGTTCATATAGTAGTGAAGTTATCTGCTATTCAAATGTAATTTCTACTATTTTCTGTCATATATCAAATTATCAAACATATAAATGGCAAGAGGCGTACTCACTCACAAATGCGCAGTAGAGACCCTCTCTGTCCCGCTCCTGCGTCAATACGTGATGACGGGGGCATGACAGAGAGGGAACCTGTGCACCTGCGAGTGAGGGAACTGCCGTCGCCACCGCTCCCCCCCAGGGTTGCTGCTACCACTCCCCCCACCCACCCGGAGTCGCCGCCGCCACCCACCCTCCACCCGACCCGGGTACCTGACTTCACTATTCAAACCGCCGGAACGCAGCACACAGCTCATCTGAGCTGCCGTTGGCCTTCCTTACCTGCCTGTGTCCAGTCCTCGCCGACGTTATGTCACACGAGGGCGGAACACACGCAGAGAAGAAGGAAGGCCGACGGCAGCTCAGATGAGCTGTGTGCTGTGTTCCGGCGGTTTGAATAGTGAAGCCAGGTACCCGGCTCGGGTGGAGGGGCGGCGGCGGCGACTCCGGGGTGGAGGGGCGGCGGCGGCGACCTATCCCGGGGGGGGGGGCCTTTCAAACACCCCCCCTTCCTTTACTAGCCCGTTTTTACGGGCTCAATGGCTAGTATTTCATATAATTTAAATATGGGATCATAGCATGTATATTTTCATATACTTTTTTCAATATGTCTCCATATTCACACTTTTTGCATGTGTGTGTGGAATAGCACTATTGTATGTATTTATATGCCTGCATTTATAAGCCTTTTTTACATTTTATCCTCCATTGCCGTTTTGTTTTTAGGTTGTTTTTAGATTGTTTTTAGATTATTTCAAATGCTGTATCCTCATTTACCTTTTTTTAAAATGGTTTGTGATATGCTTTTAGATGTTTTTGTCTTTAATTGTATTTTTGTGTCACTAATATGGTTGTATCTATTTATACATATATAAGATTGTATATATTTTGATATGTTATATTTTGTTTGATTTTAGACCCCTGAAGAAGGCCGTTTGGCTGAACCACGGACCGTGTAGGGTCCTAATAAAACTTTTTTGCTGCTCTTATTCTTTGTGGTTTTTATCTGGTCTATTTTGGTTTTCTTCCGCTTTCTTTGTTGTTTCATGTGTTTTTTGCGGGAGACTTGGACCCCTTTTTTGTTGGTTTGACATTCAATGGACTTTTCCTTCAGGAATCTGTCCAAACCCCCCTTAAACTCCGTAAGGCCAGCCGCTGCCACCACATTCTCCGGCAACGAGTTCCAGAGTCCAACTACACGCTGAGTAAAGAAAACCTTTCTCCTATTTGTTTTACATCTACCATATTCTAGCTTCATCTTGTGTCCTCTGGTTCTATTATTGTTTGAAAGTGTAAACAAACGCTTCACATCTGTCCGCTCTACTCCGCTCATTATCTTGTAGACTTCTATCATATCACCCCTCAGCCACCTTTTCTCCAAGCTGAAGAGCCCTAACCTTCTCAGCCTTTCCTCATAGGGAAATCATCCCTTTTATCATTTTCGTCGCCCTTCTCTGCACCTTCTCCAATTCCTTTATATCTTTTTTGAGATGTGGCGACCAGAATGGGAAAAGCAGCCGCAGGGGCAGGCAGTCAGCACTGGAGGAAGACGTCTTCTGCTGGTGGAGCCTTGGGATCCCCGCCAGCCAAGGTATTTAACTTCAATCCTCTTGGGGCAGCGATCGGGGGGGGGGGGGGGGGGGGGGGGGGGGCAGGTCCTGCATTGGCAGCCCTGCCCCAGGCCCAGTTCAGTCTCTTGGCGGCCCTGCCCTAGAGGGCTCACAATCTAAGTTTTTGTACCTGGGGCAATGGAAGGTTAAGTGACTTGCCCAAGGTCACAAGGAGCTGCAGTAGGAATCAAACCCAGGTTGCCAGGATCAGAGCCCACCGCACTAAAAATTAGGCCACTCCTTCATCTCTTCAATGTGGTCTCTGTTCTGCTAACAGCAGGGATGCAGTAAAAGAGTTGAATACCACGAAACACATCACCCAGGAAGGATTTAAAAAAATTGATAGTCTGAATATACCCAGCCATGATTTACACAACTCGGAAATCTTATACAACTCGGAACTGGAAGCCATTGTGATTAGGTCATTTTGGCAGATTAGGAAAGTAATAATTCAGGTTCATGATTCTGTCCATATTAATTTTACCTTATCTGGGTCACTCAAGTGATTTGTTGCTACTAAACCAGCTGTATACAATCATAACACATAGTAAGGGAACCCACCCAATTGTTTGCGCATAATTGCTTCTTGTTACGTAGGCAAAGTTTTGCAGCGAAGGGGAACTTTATAAAAATCACCATATTAACAGGAAAGATAAAAATGATTGGTTTTCTTAATAAGCTGCTTCATAGAATGAAAATGGAATTATTTTACATGGCTAATGCTCACTTTTCCAAGTGGAACATTACTTTGTAAAGGAAAATTCAGGACTGCTATACACCGAGTCTTTCCCCTTGCTGCTTTGCTGATATACATCATAAAAAGTAATGATCACAATTCACAATGTTCTTAAGTGCCTTTCTAAACTGAAATCAGATTAGGAAAGTAATTTGTATGAATAATTTTGAGAAGTCAGGGCCGAAATAATTATGTATTGTCCATGCAATGACAGGATTCAGACATATTTAACAATGAAATGACAGTCCTTTGCAGACCATCAAAATAAATATATGTCTGTTTATTGGCTTTCTAGGTGAGTAATAATTTTCAGAGGAACTTTCTTTTTTAACCTGGCTGAGTTGGGGGCTTATTGATGAGCATCGCAGTGATGGTGGTGGTGGTGGTGGTGGGGGGGGGGGGGGGGGGGGTAACCTGCATGGAGAGGCAGTTACAACCTTGGCCACTTTAATGGGCAGATTGGATGGACCATGCTGGTCTTTACCTTGTGAAAAGGGTCCACTGCTTCCCAGCAAGTTGGAGCCGTCCACCAGCCGTTTTCCAGATCTCTCCACAATTGCAGACAGTGGCTAGGTCAAACAATTTTTATTATCAAGCCAATAACAGCTGTCACAAACTTCAGCACATAGGTTATCCCCAAACAAACAGGTTCCAACCACATAGGTTTCCAGTAAAGTAGGTAGATGTGGATGTGAAGCATCTGTTCACGCTTTCCAAAAATACTAGGACTAGGGGGCATGCGATGAAACTACAGTGTAGTAAATTTAAAACAAATCGGAGAAAATCTTTCTTCACCCAATGCATAATTAAACTCTGAAATTCGTTGCCGGAGAACGTGGTGAAGGCGATTAGCTTAGCAGAGTTTAAAAAGGGGTTAGATGGTTTCCTAAAGGACAAGCCCATAAACCACTACTAAATGGACTTGGGAAAAATCCACAATTCCAGGAATAACATTTATAGAATGTTTATACGTTTGGGAAGCTTGCCAGGTGCCCTTGGCCTGGATTGGCCGCTGTCGTGGACAGGATGCTGGGCTCGATGGACCTTTGGTCTTTTCCCAGTGTGGCATTACTTATGTACTTATATAAATAAAGCAGGCTTCCAAATAAATCAAGCTTCCACTAAAGGAGGTGAATACAGTGGGCTTCCAAATAAGTCAGGCTTCCAATAAGGCAGGTAAATGAAGCAGGTTTCCAAATACATCAGGATTTCAATAAAGCAGGTAAATAAAGCAGGTTTCCAAATACATCAGGCTTTCAATAAAGCAGGTTACTCTCACCTCCAACACCCTTCCAAACCCTCAGGAGCTGGCCAACCTGCCTTGGAACTCTCCCACTCCATAGAGGCTTCTCCCCCCTCCTGGGATTCCTCTCCTCTCTGATCTACCCCTCCTTCCATATAATCCATCCAATCATCTTCTTCCCTCTCCATGGGCCCCTCTCTATTCCAGCTGGGCCGCATGGTATATTGATTGTGTATCCAGGAGAACTGAGCTTCTTCCCTCCGCCTCCCCCTAGTGGGAGACGAAATTATAGGCTCAGCCTGGCTATCCCCCTGGCTCCCTCTGCTGGAGCTGGGAATCCATTCCCTTGTTTCCAGATCACTCTCTGCCTCCCTCCTTGCAATGGCGTCTGGTACTTGTATTTCAGGGTCTAAATGCTTCATCCTAGCCACTCTGGCAGTAGCCTTGTCACAACCTGTCGTCATTTACTATGTTACTCTGTAGTATGTCAGTTGTGTGATATGGGTGGTGACTATGCCTTGCAGTTAACACTAAGGGGACCTTTTACAAAACGTCGGTACGTCCAACACTGGCATACTGCACGCTAACTCAGGACTACCGCCAGCCCAACATGGCTGCCGGCGTTAGTTCTGGCTCGAGGGTGCTCCATTTCCAGCGTGCCATAAAAATTTTTTATAGTGTGGCGCTAACCCGACAGTAATTGGGCATCACTGCATGCTGCCTGGTTACCGCTGGATTACCGCAAGAGCCCTTACCGCCACCTCAATGGGTGGTAGCATGGCCACGCGGTAAGAGTTATCTTCTCACATGGCCATTTTTTTTTTTTTTTTTGGGGGGGGGGGTCTTTTTAGAGCACAGAAATTTTAATTAGTGCCAATCAGTGCTTGCTCTGCATGATTGAAATGATGAGACCATTTCACCGCCTCTGATGGTAAGAAAGCTGGCAACAGTCTCCTGCACACCCGAAAGGGAACATTGCTAGCAGTCCAAGGTTAAGATCAAGTTATTTTTATATTAAAATGAACTTATATTTTGAACCCATATTCATATCAAGATGAGTGCATAATTCACATTTGGAAACAATAGCCAGAAAACATGCTGAAATGAGAAAGACCTTCAGAGAACCAACATTCTGCATCATAAATGATTTATCAGCTCGCATTTTTCACTTTGATCAGGTAACCGCTTACAGGAACTCCCCCATGCACGATCAATTGGCATCCAGGCCATCAATAAAAGGAGCAGTGAGATATTGCACGTTTCAGAACCTTTCATGTGGCAAGAAACTCAATCAAGGCGAAAATTTGATCTTGCTTTTACACCTAGGCCTTGGGCCCGCAGGGAAAATGGGCAAAATTTCAAGCCAGGACTGATAACACAAAGCAGATCGTAGAGATACAGGAGGGGAAATATTGTTTAAAATAGGGCAGAACGAGAAACATTTAGAATAAAGAGAAAAAGTGAAAACGAAACAGAGGAGAGAAAAATGAGAAAGCATAACAGCAGAGTGGAGGAGTGGCCTAGTGGTTAAAGCAATGCTCTTGACATCCAGAGGTGGCCAGTTCAAATCCCATTGCTGCTCCTTGTGATCTTGGACAAGTCACTTAATCCTCCATTGCCTCAGGTACAAACTTAGATTGTGAGCCCTCCTGGGACAGAGAAATATCCAGTATACCTGAATGTACCTTACCTTGAGCTACTACTGAAAAGGTATGAGCAAAATCTACATAGATTCTGGAATCTTAAAGAGTGACAAGATTCCATGCAGAATCTCAAAGAGTAGCAAGATTCTGGAGAGGAGGAGTGGCCTAGTGGTTAGAGCACCAGTCTTGCAATCCAGAGATGGCCAGTTCAAATCCCACTGCTGCTCCTTGTGATCTTGGGCAAGTCACTTAACCCTCCATTGCCTCAGGTACAAACTTAGATTGTGAGCCCTCCTGGGACAGAGAAATATCCAGAGTACCTGAATGTAACTCACCTTGAGCTACTACTGAAAAAGGTGTGAATAAAAATAGCAACATTTTAATTTCTAACAACATGTCTGCTTTAGTGGATAGCCAGGGCTGGCACAGAAAAAAAGCACTATTCTATAAGCTACACTTAAAGGGCCCCCTTTACCAAGCTGCAGCAAGAGGGGTCCTGCGCTGGTGTCAGCGTGCGTTTTTGATGTACGCCGAGGCCCCCTTTTACCGCAGTGGGTAAAAGGTAGGTCTTTCTTTTTTTGAGGAAATGACTGTGCGGCCATTTTTTTTTTGCAGGGGAGCCCTTACTGCCATCTATTAAGGTGGCGGTAAGGGCTTCCACGCCAATCTGGCGGTAACCAGTCAGTGCACGGCAGTGCCCAATTACCACTGGGTACACACCAGAGCTACAAAAATAAATATATTTTTGTAGCGTTGGATGTGATGGCGCACTGGGGGTGGGAACTACCGCCGGGGGTGCTTTTTAGTGAGTGCTAAGTGCGCGTTGGGCTTACCGCGGCTTTGTAAAAGGGGCACAAAGTTAGGCACGGTTTATAGAATAGCGCTTAAGCCCAGGAATCCCGCCTAACTTTAGGTGTGGCTGTTTCACCCTATGAAATGTGGTGCAAATTTACGCTCCTATGTTATGTGCGTATCACCGTTATTCTATAGTACAGTGCATTAATTTTAGGAATGCCCCTGTTACATCCATGCCCCTCCCATTTCTGCACCTCCTTTTTCCGATCATGTGTAAATTTTAGGCCCAGATCCTGCACCTAAATTTATGCGCGTAAATGCCAATTAAATTTAATTAGTACCAATAAGCTGCTTGTAAAAAAGCTATTTATTGGCACTAATTGGTCATTATTCAATTAAATTGTGCACACAAATTGTGCATACGCTTAAATTTGCTTGCACAATTTTTGGTGACTTTTATACAATTCGGGGTTAGTATTCGCTAATGCAAACGCATTAGCTGGTTAGTATACCCATGCCCTGGATATAGTGAGGTAATTAAATTCGCAGATGACACAAAGTTATCCAGGGTCGTCTTGTTGCAGGAGGAGTGTGAAAGATTACAAGAAGACCTCATGAGACTGGGGGACTGGGCGTCCAAATGGCAGATGAAGTTAAACGTTGACAAGTGCAAAGTGATGCATGTGGGAAGGAGGAACCCGAATTACAGCTATGTTATGCAAGGTTCCGCTTTAGGAGTTACGGACCAAGAAAGGGATCTGGGAGTCATTGTGGATAGGACGTTGAAATCTTGAGCTCAATGTGCTGCGGCGGCTAAGAAGGCGAGCAGAATGTTGAGTATTATTAGAAAAGGGATGGAAAACAAGCATGAGGATGTTATAATGCCGTTATATCGCTCCATGGTGCGACCGCAACTGGAGTATTGTGTTCAGTTCTGGTTGCTTCATCTCAAAAAAGATATAAATGAATTTGAGAAGGTGCAGAGAAGGGCGACAAAAATGATAAAAGGGATGGGACGACTACCCTATGAGGAGAGGTTAAGATGGCTAGGACTCTTTAGCCTGGAGAAAAGGCGGCTGAGGGGTGATATGATAGAAGTTTACAAGATAATGAGTGGGGTAGAGCGGACAGATGTGAAGCGTTTGTTTACACTTTGTAACAATAATAGAACCAGGGGACACAAGATGAAATTAGAATGTGGTAGGTTTAAAACAAATCGGAGAAAGTTTTTCTTTACTCAGCGCGTAGTTAGACTCTGGAACTCATTGCCGGAGAAGGTAGTGATGGCAGCTGGCCTTGCTGAGTTTAAAGGGGGTCTGGATAGATTCCTGAAGGAAAAGTCCATTGATCGTTATTAAATTTTGGGTTTTTGCCAGGTTCTTGGGTCCTGGATTGGCCGCTGTCGGAGACGGAGTGCTAGGCTTGATGGACCTTGGGTCTTTTCCCAGCGTGGCGGTGCTTATGTGCCCATTCTCCATTCATGTTTAGGAAGGGGGTGAAGGTTTTATTGATCAGTTAAAGGGGGGGGGGGGGGGTGCAGAACTAAAAAAAATATTAAGAACTCTTGATCTACTTTAAAAGCTGCTGTATCTCCATTTTAATTGTTAGAGGACAGTACGCGCCTGGATCAGTTTGATTTTTGATGAGACGCATGAAATATTAGTGCAATATTCAGCTAAAGCATTAAATCAATCAGAGATTTAACCTGGTGTGACCATTTAAACAATGCGTATTGTGGGAATTCTTTGCTTTTCAGGTTCATTTGCTACATAAATATTGTAATATCCTTGTTAAATATCCCAAAGCACAATAAACAAGGATGGAGGTGGCAGAGCTCTAATGATCATCTACTGTGCATTCCTATTAATTTGTCAGCGCATGAATAAACTGAATTTTTAACATTAATGTGTAATCATCACAGCAAACCGAATTTTTGAGTTTAGCTCATTAGTGTTTGAGAACTTTTTTCATACTCTTTCATCTAGTGGAATTAAGGATACGTTGATGAGCAAGCGTTCCATTTTTACTTTTTCTTTTGAATGGTTGTTTGCAAGATTTGGAAATCTCTTTTAGGCTAGGAATGACTTTTTTAAAACGTTGTGTCATTTTTCTTTGACAAAGTGAAAATAAACTTGGGCTAGCATGTCATTTCCCTGATATGCTGATGTGAAAACCAATCCATTTTGATAAATAAGATAGATCCAACCCGGCCATTATGATGTATATGTGGTTCTAGGCAGGGCTTTTTTTGAGGGGGTACTTGGGGGAACTGAGTACTGGCACCTTTTCCTTTGTCTGCTAAAATTGACCCATAGATCCCAAGTTTTAATGAAGGGCTCAGGCTCTACACACCAATTCTGCCTTGTCATAGATTCTATGACTGGTTGCAGGGGGCCTGGCTATTGTGGGGTGGGTCTCTCAGTGATTACCCTACCCCTGAAGGGTAGCCTGGCATTTGAGGACCGGCCCCCTTTTTTGCTAGAACAAATGCACTGGTTCTAGGTCAGTTCCCAACAGGACAGTTCTCACCCACCGATTCCCGTCTGGACAATTGCCACCTAGGACAATTCTCACTGAACCAATTCCCACCACACCAGGGAGGACAATTCCCACCCATAACCCCAAAAATACAAAACACACAAGGCAAGTAATCTCCCTCCATTTTCTCTTCCAGATCATTTTTTTTTTTTGGGGGGGGGGGCAGTACCCCCTCCTCCCTCCCCCACAACATTATCTTTTAAACATCCCTTTCCCCTTCCAGACATGCAGTTAATGTGTGGGGGGACAATGCCCCCCCCCCTACACCACCCAAACTAGGTTTCAACCTAATTCATGTTTAATCCGGGATCTAAATGTTATAAATAAGTAAATAGATAAATACAAACTGCAGTTCAAACTGGGTTTCAACCTAATTCAGCCCCTCAAAATGACACACTTAAGTAGGAATTGTCCCGGGGGAAATTGTCCTAGTTCGGAATTTTCTCAGAGGGAATTGGTGGGTGGGGACTGTCCGGTGGGAAATGTCTGGTTGGAAACTCGCCTGAAAAAAAAGGTGTTGACAAAATATAAGGAAACATTCAATCCTACTATTGATAGCCACATGGAGAGGGCAATTTTCAAAGCAATATATCTAGACTGTCCTGTTTGGAAATTGTCCCTCCCCCTCATCCCAACTAAAGATGTGTATGGGAGTTCACAGTATGTTTACTTTTAGCTGGATGTGGGAATTTGTTCCCAGGAGTGTTGAAGTCAGGAGAGGGAAACAGCAATCATAATATTTTACAGAGTTCCTATACTATCCCCCCCTCTCCCTCGATGCCCATATAGGGCTTGAAGTTGTAACAGGGAACTATTTAATGCTTATTTTTTTAAGGCAGATACCACTTGTGTGGCATTATAAAATAGGCCCTCAGAGCCTGCCCCAGGAGTGCCTATCTTTCAAGTTCTGTGTTTTCATTCACCAAATTCTATGTGGTTCTGCTCCATCATATATGAACGATCTCATTAAATTACCCCCACGTAATGCCGTATCACCATCCAGAGAATATCTCATTCTGCATTTCCCTATTTGTAGGAATGTAATCTATAAAACAATCAACAATGACAGTTTCTCATATCAAGCTACTAAAATGTGGAATTCTGTACCAAAACCAATTAAATGCATACATGATTACCTGTCCTTCAGAAACCTACTGAAAACTAATTTTTTTCAATTTAGCCTTTCAGGAAACAAAGAATTCTATTTGAACATGATCCATTCATACAATTAATTTCACAACTTCTTTCCTCCCTAATCCTATATAGCCCTAATTGTACCCATATTTATTCATCTTCACTTCTTTGTTTACAAACTTAATTATGATTTAATCTTCTTCTCTATCCATCTACCCTTAAGAACAGTGACATCCAGGTTAATTCACCACATATGTTATATTTGTTTTACAAAGCTAATGTTATAGCTTTATTTATTTGAAAGATATGCAGGACCGGCGGATGGAATCCGCGCTGAAGCGGTCCTTTGATATCTCAGGCCTTTCCTTACGGGCGGCTATTTGCAGTTCCTATGCAGCCCGGGCCTGCCTTTCCTGGTTGCAGCAGGCGGTTTATGATCTGGTCAGAGCTTCGGCTAAGCAGAGGCGGCAGTATACGAGACTTTGCAGGTGCTGCTGAAGCTCGGAGCCGTGGTTCTGGTTTCTCCCGCCGAACGCGGCTGCGGTCGCTACTCCATCTATTTTGTGGTGCCTCGAAAAGGCGGGTCGTTCTAATCTGTTCATATAATTTTAAATATGTATCATTAATTGTTTGTTATGTAAGCCACATTGAACCTGAGTCACTCGCAGGCTAATGTGGGGTAAAAATGTCATAAATAAATAAATAAATAATAATAAAGGCTGTGACATTTGCACCTGCTTCGAAAAAGGTGTAATTGTGCATGAACAGTGCAAGTCCACCTCCAGTCCACATTAAACCCCAGGAATATCAACACACATTTACCCCAGGGTTCTGTATACGGCACCTAGATTTGAGCACCAAAATTTGGGATACGTTCCCGAGATGTGCGTGCAAAGCTAATTAATGTCAATAATTGGGTGCTAGTTGGCACCAATCTGAATTTGCGGGCACATTGTGCTTTGCACTATTCTATAACAATGTACGCCCAAATCCCACAGTGCGCAACCCAAAAGGGGGCGTGGCCACGAGAGGTGCATGGGCGGGTCAGGGCGTTTCTAAAATTTGTACACAGCATTTTATATATAGGGATGTGCACTCAAATCCCATAGCACACAACCCGAAAGGGAGCGTGGCCACGAGTAATTAAACTCTGGAATTCATTGCCAGAGGATGTGGTAAAGGCGGTTAGCTTAGCGGGGTTTAAAAAAGGTCTGGATGGCTTCCTAAAGGAAAAGTCCATAGACCATTATTAAATTGACCTGGGGAAAATCCACTACTTATTTAGTATATATAAGTACATAAGCACCGCCATACTGGGAAAAGACCAAGGGTCCATCAAGCCCAGCATCCTGTCTCCAGGCTTCAAGAATCCTGCAAAACTGAAAAAAAAAATTAATAATGTTCAATGGACTTTTACCTCAGGAATCTTTCCAAACCCCCTTTAATTTCCGTTAGGCCAGCTGCTGTCACTACATTCTTCGGCAACGAGTTCCAGAGTCTAACTACACGCTGAGTAAAGAAAACCTTTCTCCTGTTTGTTTAAATCTACCATATTCTAGCTTCATCTTGTGTCCCCTGGTTTTGTTGTTGTTTGAAAGTGTAAACAATCACTTCACGTTTGTCCGCTCTACTCCGCTCATTATTTTGTAGACTTCTATCATATCACCCCTCAGCCGCCTTTTCTCCAAGCTGAAGAGCCCTAACCTTCTCAGCCTTCCCTCATAGGGAAGTCGTTCCATTCCCTTTCATCGCCCTTCTCTGCACCTTTTCTAATTCCTTTATATCTTTTTTGAGATGTGGCGACCAGAATTGGGATAAGCAGCATAAAATGTATTGAACTTTCTTGAGATCTCAGGTGTTTGTGACCTGGATTGGCCACTGTTGGAAACAAGATGCTGGGCTTGATGGACCTTTGAAGCCTGTCCCAGTATGGCTTTTGAGGAGCATGGGCGGTTCAGGGGCGTTTCTAAAATTTGTGAAAGTGTTCTATATACCAGGGATGTGTATCTAAATTGGGCGCTAGGAAGTACACCTCCTTTCAACAGAATCAGTTCTCAGTGCGATTCTATAAGGGGTTCTCGTCTTTGAATGCCTGTTATAGAACTGCATTGAACGCCGATATTTTTGGGGGGGGGGGGGGTGCGGATTTTTGAGCACCATTTATAGACTTTCCTGTATATATCTTTATAAAATAAACCCAAAATAGATGTCCATTTGGCCTCTACATCTAGGCAACAATTTATAGAATTACTCTCCTGGTCACAATTATGCCAGTTAAGGAAAATTAATATTTGTGTTTTTTGCCAAGATTTTCAGCAAGATTTTCATATATATATATATATATATATATTTTTTTTTTTTGTGGATGTAGAAACCCAACAGCTGTATATTTGCACTGCAAAGCCTTGTTTTTTTTAAACAAATACCACAGTTAATAACTTCAAGGCTGAATAACTATTGACAGTGGGCAACGAGCATATGGGTTTACCATCGACGTTCATAAAATGGAAGAACTTTATGGATATTTAAAGTACAGTAGACAACCACAGGTTACAACCCTGCCTGGAACAATTTGTGCAAGTCTTAGATGAAAAATAAATCAATTTAAAAGTACCTTGAATGTGCCAATAATGATTTACATTTATATGCATCTTTTGTTCTAAGATTCCCATGCACTTTCCACTTCCATTCTCATTAGCCTATTTCCAAAGTCACTGTCCACTAGAATAAATCTTTGCATGATTTATATATAAGGCTTACAATTAGATCATTTCTTGCTAGGACATCAGAGAAACAGGCTTGGCTGCTAGCCAGCTGGAAGACAGAAAGCAAACATCACAGATCTTTAAGGGACCATTTTACTAAAGTATTTATTTATTTATTTGTTACATTTGTACCCCGCATTTTCCCCACCCATAGCAGGTTCAATGTGGCTTACATAGTAGTAAGGTTAAAAAGTAAAATGGAGAGAGTACAGTCTAAGCTTAACAGAGTAAAGGAGATGTGTAGATAGGTAACATTATAAGGGAGAAGGGTATAAGAGGGAGGAGGAGGAGCTAGTTTTAGGCTAGATTGAGATAATTAGGTGATAGGGTTGGGTAAACATAGGGAAAAACTGGAAAAAGTATGTTACCTAGTTAACACATGCATTAGTGTGCCCTGTCATGCCACCCCAGTAGCAGTTACCTTGCTTCTGCAGTAACAAATCATGCTAATTTGCATGTTTACTTCATGCTGTATTAGGGGGAGGCAGGGGCGTAGCCACGGGTGGGCCTGGACGGGCCCAGGCCCAGCCACTTTTCCTTCAGGCCCGCCCAGCGCCCATCCTAACAAGCCCCAACCCAAGCCATCTTTTCCTGCCTCTTCTGCTGGCTCTCCCCATCCGCGTGGTCTGTTTAATTTTAGTCCTTGAAGCGCCGTTCTCCCTCCAGGACCGCACCGGCGATTCTGATAGCCTTCTGCCAGCGTGCATCGTCGGGGGCGGGGCTTCTCCTTAGGCGCATCCCACCTCAGGACGCGCCTGAGAGGCCCCGTCCCCGACGACGCACGCTGGCAAAAGGCTATCGGAATCGCCGGTGCGGTCCTGGAGGGAGAACGGCGCTTCAAGGACTAAAATTAAACAGACCACGCGGACGGGGAGAGCCGTCAGAAAAGAGGGAGGGGATGGCGAAGGGAGAAAGTGCTGCCAAGGTAGGCCGAGGGAGACAGAAGAAAATGCCGGGGGGGGGGGGGGGGGAGGGGGGAGGGAATATTTTAAAATTACTGTGTAGGGGTGGGGTTGGGAACAGCCCACCCAGGTTAATGCGGGGCCTGCCCAAAATGGCAGGTCTGGCTACGCTGCTGGGGGGAGGGTGCTGGCTGGGTCATAGGCAAAGAATGGGTGTGGACTGCAACACAGGTACACTTTCCAACTCTTCAAAAGGAGGCAGTAAGTGCACTCATGCTAAATGCAAACAATCTTACAGAAGTACATAAGCATCGCCATGCTGGGACAGACCAAGGGTCCATCGAGCCCAGCACCCTCCCACCAACAGCGGCCAAAAGAACAAGCAATTTGTCCCGCCCATCCTAGAAATACTGTATTATTCCTTCGTCCATTCAATAACATTCTATGGCTTTTTCCTCCAGGAAGCCGTCCAACCCTTTTTTGAAGTCCGCTAAGTTAACCGCCTTAACCACCTTTTCCGGCAGCGAATTCCAGAGTTTAACCGCGTGGAGTGAAGAAAGGTTTCCTCCGATTCGTTTTAAATTTACCACACTGCAGCTTCATCGCATGCCCCCTTGTCCTAGTATTTTTGGAAAGCGTAAACAGACGCTCCACATCGACCCGTTCCATTCCACTCGTTATCTTATAGACCTCTATCGTATCTCCTCTGAGCCGCAATAAAGAACATTTCAGTTTGGTAATTGAATCTTTGCATTTATTGCACATTCATTTTTGCTGTCCAGAGGGTCCTTTTATGGAGCTGCGGCAAAGGGGGTCCTGCACTGGCGTCAGCGTGTGTTCTTGATACACGCCGAGGCCCGCTTTTACCACAGTGGATAAAAGGCAGTTTTTTTTTTTTTTAAAGAAATGGATGTGCAGTAAGTGAAGCACTTGCTCTGTGTCTGCTTTGGGTGGGAGCCAGGGGCGTAGCCAGACTTCGGCGGGAGGGGGTTCCACAGCCCGAGGTGAGGGGGCACATTTTAGCCCCCCCCCGGTGCTGCCAACCCCCCCCCCCGCCATTGCTGACCCCCCTGCCAACAACCCTCTCGACCCCCCTCCCGCCACCAACCCTCCCCTGCCATCACTGTATCCTACCTTTGCTGGCGGGGGATCCCAACCCCCGCCAGCTGAGGTCCTCTTCTTCCTTCGTTCTGTTTCTGAGTCTGACGTCCTGCACGTACAAATGCAGGACGTCAGACTCAGAAACAGAATGAAGGACCTTGGCTGGCGGGGGTTGGGGGTTCCCCCGCCAGCAAAGGTAGGTGACGATGGGTTGGCGACGGCGGGTTGGTGGTGGGAGGGGGGTCGAGAGGGTCATCAGCAGGGGGGGTATAGGGGCAAATCTACCCCTGTACCCCCAGGCCCCTGTGACCCCACATATCTACCCCCCTAATGGGAGCACTTTCCGCCACCCATTGAGGTGACGGTAAGGGCTCCCACGTTACCCCAGCAGTGGCTAGAAGGATGCTAGGCTGCATAGAGAGGGGTATAACCAGCAGAAGAAAGGAAGCCCCACTTGAAGTATTGTGTTCAAGTTTTGGAAGCCGTATCTTGCTAAAGATGTAAAAAGATTGGAAGCGGTGCAAAGAAAAGCTACAAAAATGGTATGGGATTTGCGTTGCAAACTGTACGAGGAGAGACTTGCCGACCTGAACATGTATTCCTTAGAGGAAAGAAGAAAGAGGGGTGACATGGTATAGACGTTCAAATATTTGAAAGGTATTAATCCGCAAACGAACCTTTTCCGGAGATACGAAGGCAGTAGAACGAGAGGACATGAAATGAGATTGAAGGGGGGCAGACTCAGGACTAATGTCAGGAAAAATTTTTCACGGATGGTGGATACGTGGAATGCCCTCCCGCAGGAGGTGGTGGAGATGAAAACGGTAATGGAATTCAAACATGCGTGGGATAAACACAAAGGAATCCTGTTTAGAAGGAATGGTTCCGCGGAATCTTAGCAGAGATTGGGTGGCGACGCCAGTAATTGGGAAACAAAACGGGAGCTGGGCAGACTTCTACAGTCTACGCCCTGATTGTGACTTAATAGATAGGGATGGGCTGGAGTGTAAATTTTAAGGGGCTTCGACGTTAACTTCAGAACTTAGTACAAGAGCAGTGCTGGGCAGAATTCTACGGACTGTGCCCTGAGAAAGGCAAGGACAAATCAAACTCGGGTATACATATAAAGTATCACATACCATGTAAATGAGTTTATCTTATTGGCAGACTAGGTGGTCCATTCAGGTCTTTATCTGCCGTCATTTACTATGTTACTCTTTGGGGTTCTACATGGAATGTTGCTACTAATTTGGATTCCGGAATCTTGTAACTCTTTAGGATTCCAGAATCTTCAGATCTTTTAGTACAGGAACAGTGCTGGGCAGACTTCTACGGTCTGTGCCCTGAGAAAGGCAAGGACAAATTAAACTCGGGTATACATATAAAGTATCACATTCCATGTAAATGAGTTTATCTTGTAGGGCAGACTGGATGGACCGTACAGGTCTTTATCTGCCGTCATTTACTATCTTACTATTACTATGTTACTATCGTTAGCAGTAACCAGGCAGTGCGTGGCACTGCCCGATTACCGTTGGGTACATACCAGTACCGTTGGGTACATACCAGCACTACAAAAATAAAAATATTTTTGTAGCGCCAGAGCTGGGAATGCTGTGGTACCCTGACTTCCCTTTTAGCGAGTGGTAAGTCTGCGTTGGACTAATTGCCGCTTCATAAAAGGGCCCAGGTGTAGTAAGCAGCACTAGGGCCTTAAGTTGCATTATTTGGCTCTTAATGCAACTTAAACAGCCATAGTGTGGTGATATTTAAGTTGCCATGAGCTATACACTAATGAGATGGAAAACATGCTTACCGCCACTCTGTAAAAGGGCACCATAATAAAATAATAATAGAATTGGTGCTCATTACGCCCCCTTGTGCTGCCAAGCTATAAAATCACCTCTAATATGCTTGAGTGCAATGACTTGGCATGCATGCTACATGGCTTTGGCCGTCACCCCAGGGCCGCCGAGAGAGGGGGTCAGAGAGGACAAAATTCTCTGGGGGACCGCCGGGGTCAGGCCACTGGCGTTCCAGTCCCCGGTCTCACCTGCCTGCCTCCTCGGCTCCAGGACCCCTGCATTCGAAGCGGCAGTCACAGATCGCCTCCCTACTACTACTACTACTGTTTAACATTTCTAAAGCGCCACTAGGGTTACGCAGCGCTGTACAATTTAACACGGAAACCGGAAGTTACATCAGACGAGGGCAGGACATAGGGAGGGAAGGCCAGAATAGAGGCGATCTGCGACTGCCGCTTTGAATGCAGGGGGCCCGGAGCCGTGGAGGCAGGCAAGTGAGACCAGGGACTGCAGCGGCGGGTGGAGCGACGGGGAGCGGCAGTGGCAGGGGGAGCAACAGGGGGTGGTAGCGGCGTGGGGGGGCGGAGGTGGCGCAGCCTTGCCCCAGGCCCGGCCTAGTCTCTCGGCGGCCCTGCATCACCCTTTCTTACATTAATCCCCATCTGCTGCACCAGGGGTACTTCCCAGCTGTCAGGTTCATAGCATTGACTGTCTGTGGAATGTAACACCTCTTCCTTTTCTCCAGAACTGTGAAACGCAGCCAGATCAGCAGACAGCCCAAGCCAGGAAATGTGCCGCCTCCCACTTGTTACAGCTGAGCTTGCACTGCTGCTGTTTTCCATCGGCTGCCCTTGCCTTTTCTTCTTGGGGGATTGATACAGCAGACCTACCAGCGTTCTGCACAGATCAGCTTTGTCAACCTCTGATTTTACATAAGTATATAAGTACATAAGTAATGCCATACTGGGAAAAGACCAAGGGTCCATCGAGCCCAGCATCCTGTCCACGACAGCGGCCAATCCAGGCCAAGGGCACCTGGCAAGCTTCCCAAACGTACAAACATTCTATACATGTTATTCCTGGAATTTTGGAGTTTTCCAAGTCCGTTTAGTAGCAGTTTATGGACTTGTCCTTTAGGAAACAGTCCAACCCCTTTTTAAACTCTGCTAAGCTAACCGCCTTCACCACTTTCTCCGGCAACGAATTCCAGAGTTTAATTACACGTTGGGTGAAGAAAAATTTTCTCCGATTTGTTTTAAATTTACTACACTGTAGTTTCATCGCATGCCCCCTAGTCCTAGTATTTTTGGAAAGCGTGAACAGACGCTTCACATCCACCTGGTCCACTCCACTCATTATTTTATATACCTCTATCATGTCTCCCCTCAGCCGTCTCTTCTCCAAGCTGTATAGCCCTAGCCTCCTTAGTCTTTCTTCATTGGGAAGTCGTCCCATCCCTGCTATCATTTTAGTCGCCCTTCGCTGCACCTTTTCCAATTCCACTATATCTTTCTTGAGATGCGGCGACCAGAACTGAACACAATACTCAAGGTGCAGTCGCACCATGGAGCGATACAATTGATTGAGTGGGAAGCTTTCCTTTAATTGTTTCTCATAACAGGTACACAAATTTTTTTCTAAGATAAGATTTCAAAAGCGCAGGGCGCATTCATTGGAATAATTTCTCCTTAGTCTAACCTGTCAAGCAGCTTAAGACTTTCTGATGGATGGGGGTCTAAATGAGTTCTTGTGTTAGAGCCTTCTCCTCCTTTGCTTCCCGATAACATGTTTCTAAGGCTGCAACTTTTAAAAATCACTTTTTAATGCGTCTGGCTGGCTCCGCTGAGATGTTTGTGTACCTTTAATCAGTTCATCATCATCAAATATTTCAGAACACTAGATTCTTAGATATCGAGGGCCCCTTTTACTAAGCCGTGTAGGCGCCTATGCTCGCCCAATGCGCGCCAAAATGGAATTACCGCCCGACTACCTTGTGGCTCTTGCGGTAATTTCATTTTTGGTGCATGTCCACTCCGCATGCCTGAAAAATAATGTTTATTTTCAGACACGCATAGTGGACGTGCGCAGGTCCTTGCCGTCCAAATTCTTAACCGCTAGATCTATGGCTGGCAGTAAGGTCAGAGACCCCAAATGAACGCACATCCATTTTCAAGAAAAAAAAGGCCTTTTTTAACAGGCGCACTGAAAAATGATTCTGCGTGTGCCCAAAACCCGCGCCTACACTACTGCAAGCCACTTTTCAGCGCGCCTTTGTAAAAGGACCCCTGAATTAATTTATCTGTGCCACTCTGTGTCTTTAGCATTCTAATCCTTAATGAGACACAAAAGAACTTGGCAGACACTTTTAAAAAGAATTCTCTTTATGAAAAAATGAATGTTTCTAATGCTTCTTACTAACTTTCCAGCCTAAAACATACTTTTCAATCATTTCTATTGCATATAACACGGTAACATAGTAACAGTTGACTGATAAAGACCAGGACGGTCCATCTAGAGGGGCATTTTCGAAATAAACGTCCAAGTTGCGATCTGGACGTCTTTGCAAAACGTCCAAATCCAGGGGCGGGGAAACTGGTATTTTCAAAAAAAGATGGACGTCCATATTTTATTTTGAAAATACCGTCAGAAACGTCCAAATCCTTAAAATTGGACATCCCTAGATATGGACATCTTTGACTTTCGGCGATTTTCAAAACTAAAGACGTCCATGTCAAAAACGTCCAAATGCAAGGAGGAGCCAGCATTTGTAGTGCATTGGTCCCCCTGACATGCCTGGACACCAACCAGGCACCCTAAGGGGCACTGCAGTGGACTTTATAAATTGCTCCCAGGAACATAGCTCCCTTACCTTGTGTACCAAGCCCTCAAAACCCACCACCCACAACTGTACACCACTACCTACGGGTGAAGGGGGCATCTAGATATGGGTACAGTGGGTTTGTGATGGGTTTTGGAGAGCTCGCTGTTTCCTCCACAAATGTAACAGGTAGGGGGGGATGGGCCTGGGTCCGCCTATCTGAAGTGTATTGCAGTACCCACTAAAACTGCTCCAGGGACCTGCATGCACTGTCATGGACTGAGTATGACATTTGAGGCTGGCATGAAATATTTTTAAAGATATTTTTTTAGGGTGGGAGGGGGTTAGTGACCATCGGGGGAGTAACAAGAGGTCATCCCCGATTCCCTCCAGTGGTCATCTGGTCATTTCGGGCTCCTTTTTGTGTTATAAAAACACGTCCGGGTGAAAACGTCCAAGTGTTCGTCAGTGACGTCCTTGTTTTTTTCAATTATGGGTCAAAGACGTCCAAGTGTTAGGCACACCCAAGTCCCGCCTTCGGTACGCCTCCGACACGCCCCTTTGAAATTTGGATGTCCTTGCGACGGACTGCAGTTGGAGACGTCCAAAATTGGGTTTCGATTACACCGATTTGGACGTCTCTGGGAGATGGACGTCCATTTTCCGTTTTATGTAGAAAGATGGACATCCTTCTCTTTCAAAAATGAGCCCGCTAGTCTGCCCAGCAAGATGGCTAGAGTCTTACATGCTGGATTGTGTACCCGCTGCTTCATGCAGGTTACACCAATCTATGGTGCCCTTTTACAGAGGGGCAGTAAGCCCAAGTGCGGGGTACAAATGTAATAAATAAATAAATAAATAAATTACAGCTCACTCTTCCGGGACTACCACTGGCCCAATGCAGATGCCAGCTGAAGTTCTGCCCTGAGTGCATGCCATTTCCGGGGGAAAAAGAAAAACCCCCAGAAATGGCTTGCGCGGCGATAACCCGGCGGTAATCGGGCATCACTGCGCATTTGTTCATTTCTGAATTTCTGATCCGAAGAAGAAGGGTTAACTTCGAAAGCTAAACAAAAAGGGACCTGTTTACTCAGGCGCGCTAGCGTTTTTAGCGTGCGCTGAAAATTAGTGCTAGAGACATCGATGTATTCCTATGGGTATCTTTAGCATTAGCGCGTGCTAAAAACGCTAGCACGCATATAGTGCGGCTTAGTAAACAGGGACCAAAATGTATTGTTAGTCCAATAAAAAAGATATATATCATTTTCTCTTCTTTTCTCTGTCTTGTGCTATTTTTTTTTGTTACATTTGTACCCTGCACTTTCCCACTCTTGGCAGGCTCAATGCAGCTTACATGGAGCAATGGAGGATTAAGTGACTTGCCCAGAGTCACAAGGAGTTGCCTGTGCCTGAAGTAGGAATCCAACTCAGTTCCTCAGGACCAAAGTCCACCACCCTAACCACTAGGCCACTCCTCCACTGTTGCTACTATTTGAGATTCTACATGGAATGTTGCTATTCCACTAGCAACATTCCATGTAGAAGTCGGCCCTTGCAGATCACCAATGTGGCCGCGCAGGCTTCTGCTTCTGTGAGTCTGACGTCCTGCACGTAGACTCACAGAAACAGAAGCCGGCGCAGTCTTCTACATGGAACATTCCATGTAGAATCTCCAATAGTAGCAACATTCCATGTAGAATCTCCAATAGTATCTATTTTATATTTGTTACATTTGTACCCTGCGCTTTCCCACTCATGGCAGGCTCAATGTGGCTTACATGGGGCAATGGAGGGTTAAGTGACTTGCCCAGAGTCACAAGGAGCTGCCTGTGCCTGAAGTGGGAATCGCACTCAGTTCCTCCGGACCAAAGTCCACCACCCTAACCACTAGGCCACTCCCATTTCTATTTATTACCTTTAAAAGTGGACTAACAAGGCTACCCTACCGCTTTCCCCAAAACAGGCCTGAAAACATTTTTGATTTCTCAGGCCTCAACCTAGTTTCCTGGCCCTTACTGCTCGCTGACTGGTTGGCACACAGTATTTCTGTTCTGCTGTTTTGGTTCTATGTCGTGTGAATGTTTAGAAAACCTTTCCTTTATTTTTGGCAGAGTTCTTTTCGTTTTCCAATTTTATTGTACGTGACTTTGATTTATCTTGTAAAAAAGGTGATATTAACAAATGAAGTAAACATAAATATAAACATGAACATATCCAGGCCAAATTCAGCCCACAGCAGTCAGCAGCTTTAAATTCATTGACCGCTGTGGGCTGAATAACGGGCCTGTGTCTTTCAAGCATTGCTAGTGAAACTTGCAGCTCTCTCCAAGCGTGAACGCAATTTTTGACCTTGTCCTATTAGACCGTGTGCACTGATAAAGTTTATCTAATAGTCCATGATTTCCTGAAGCAGCTGACGTTGGACGTGGACAGTGTGATTTAAAGCCTTAAGTGTTTGAAGATAAGTAAAATCTGTGAATACTTGAAGATATGTAAAATTGCTTATATAATGAAGAGGATATTTAAAATTCAGAAATTATGCACTAAGAGAAGATTAAACGTGAACTTTAAGTGGGAGGGTTTTTTTTTTAATGCCAATAATAAGATTTTAAGCTCTTTGAAATAAGCGGAGCTTTCTGAGGTCTTTTCCTGTGTTACAGTATGTTTGTGAATAATGCAATAAAATATAGAAAATGGAGCATTGAAAAACTTCCATATAACTATAGAGGTGGATTTATTTATTTATTTATTATTATAGACTTTCATTTTTACCATTCATTGCACGTAGTCTTTGCTTTAGCATTATAAATTATCTAATGAGGGGGGAGGGGCTTTTACAAAGGTCCCTGGTGGTTTTAGTGCATGCTACGCTTGAGACGTCCATAGAAATATATTTGCGTCTCTAACATTTAGCAAGTGCCTATTTTTAGCATGCCGTGGGGCAGATATTTAGGGGTCCTTTTACTAAGGTGTGCTGAAAAATGACCCGCGGTAGTGTAGACGCGTGGCTTGGGTGCACACGGAATTATTTTTCAGCGCACCTACAAAAAAATGCCTTTTTATTTTTGGTCAAAAATGGACGTGCGGCAAAATCAAAATTGTCGTGCGTCCATTTTGGTGTCAGAGACCTTACCGCCAGCCATAGACCTAGTGGTAAAGAATTTGGGTGCCAGAAAATAAAAGGTATTTTTCAGACACGCATATTGGACACGGGCCAAAAATGAAATTACCTGAATAGCCACGCGGTAGTCGGGTGGTAACTCCAATTTATTTATTTGTTACATTTGTAGCCCACATTTTCCCACCTATTTGCAGGCTCAATATGGCTTACATAGTACCGTAAAGGCAAGCGCCAAAGGAGGTGAGGCTGGAGATCCAGGCTGTTGATATATAGAACTGGCAGGATAAAGTTATACACGTTTGGTTAGGCAGAACCCCATGGTCATTTATATTTATTTATTTAATACATTTATACCCCACATTTTCCCGCTAGTTGCAGGCTCAATGTGGTTTACACAAAACTGTAGAAAAGGCCAGGGCCGTGCCTAGGGTCTCTGGCGCCCCCCTGCAGACTATCAGTTGGCGCCCCCCCCCCCCCCCGGTGAAAATGATCGCTCACCACTTGCCACACTGACAGGAACTGTCAGCAATATTCTTAGAAACAAATTGCTATACATTGCAAAATAAGATAGCAGATGTAAATTCTCAAAGTGGACATATTCCAAACGCTAAAATGAAAATAAAATTATTTTTTTTTACCTTTGTTGTCTGGTGACTTTCTTTTTCCGATCATGCTGGTCCAGTATCTGATTCTACTGCTATCTGTCCTCTTAACTCCATTTCCAGGGCTTCCTTTCCATTTATTTCTTTACTTTCCTCCTTTCTTCTTCATTTCTTGCTCTATATCCATTTCCAGCAATTTCTTCTCTCTCCCTGGGTCCTGCCCTCCCATCCATGTCCATTCTTGTCCCTCTCTGCCCTTCCCTCCTCCATCCATAGCCAGCAATCCTCCTCTCTCCCCTCCCCTCCATTTCCAGCAAATTGTCCTCTCCCTGGGCCCCCATGTCCATCCTTGTCCCTCTCTGCCCTTCCCTCCTCCTCCATCCATAGCCAGCAATCCTCCTCCCCTCCATTTCCAGCAATTTGTCCTCTCCCTGGGCCCCCATGTCCATCCTTGTCCCTCTCTGCCCTTCCCTCCTCCTCCATCCATAGCCAGCAATCCTCCTCCCCTCCATTTCCAGCAATTTGTCCTCTCCCTGGGCCCCCATGTCCATCCTTGTCCCTCTCTGCCCTTCCCTCCTCCATCCATAGCCAGCAATCCTCCTCTCTCCCCTCCCCTCCATTTCCAGCAAATTGTACTCTCCCTGGGTCCCCATGTCCATCCTTGTCCCTCTCTGCCCTTCCCTGCTGCATCCATAGCTAGCAATCCTCCTCTCTCCCCTCCCCTTCCAGCAAGTTGTCCTCTCCCTGGGCCCTGCTGCTGCCCTCCCATCCATGCCTCTCTGCCCTCCCATCCATGCCCTCCCATCCATGCCTGTCAGCAATTCTCTCCCCTGCTCTGCCCTCTCCCCTCCTGTCCAGTGATTTCTTCTCTCTCCCTGCCCTGCATCCATACATGGCCAACAATTCTCCTCTCCCCTGCCCTCCCCCCTACATGTGGCAGGCTGCAGCGTTTTTGCGAGGCAGCTCTGGCTCTCCCTCCTTCCTTCCTTCCTTGGTTCCCGCTCTCTGGCTCCCCGATCAGCAGCCCCCCCCCCCCCCCGCGTGTTTTAACCTTTACGCGATGTCAATCAATGAAGAACGCACAACAGACTCGTTTCCAGCTTCTCTCTTCACACAGTGTCCCGCCCTCGCGGGAACAGGAAATGCATCATCGCTGACGCTGAAGGCGGGACACTGTCTGAAGAGAGAAGCTGGAAACGAGTCTGGTGTGCATTCTTCATTGATTGACATCGCGTAAAGGTTAAAACACGCGGGGGGGGGGAGGGGCTGCTGATCGGGGAGCCAGAGCGGGAACTAAGGAAGGAAGGAGGGAGAGCCCGAGCTGCCTCGCAAAAGCGCTACGCTTGTGAGGGCAGCAGGGACGTCCGAAGTCCACGATTGGGCTGGGGCGCCGGGGCGAGGGTAAGCACCGTGGCGGCGCCCTCCAGAGGTGGGCGCCCCCCTGCGGCGCTTACCTCGCTTACCGCATCGGCACGGCCCTGGAAAAGGCTACAGTAAAGAAAAGTATAATCAAACAGTATTAAAGTAAGATAAGGAACATATAGATAACTTTTAAACAGCAATATGTAGATGGTGATAAAGAATAATTAGTGTCTATGAGTCTTGTTAAATCAGGAGTTAAACAGATTATATTGCGCCTGGAGAATAAGCCTTCTTGAACAGGACGGACTTCAATAGTTTTCTGAAATTCAGGTAATTCTGAGTGGATTTAACTGATTTGGGTAAAGCATTCCACAGTTGTGTGCCCATGAAGGTGAAGTTGGAGGCATAAGTAGATTTGTACTTGTCCACTACAGTCTGGGTAGTGTAAATTTAAATAGGATCGTGAGAGACTGAATCTGTTTCTGAGTGGTAAGTCAACCAGTTCAAGCATGTAATCTGCAACTTCCCCATAAATGATCTTGTGAATCAAGGTGCATATATGGATAATGTCGTCTAGACATCTTTATCAGGAATAGTTAATGGAAATCTTATCTGGATAAACTTGTCTGGATATCTTTTCCTATTCCGTAGAATTTATCCAGATAAGATTTCCATTAACTATTCCTGATAAAGATGTCTAGATAACATTATCCATATAAGTAAGCATGGGGTTCTGCCTAACTAAACGTGCATAACTTTATCCTTACAGTTCTATATATCAACAGCCTGGATCTCCAGCCTCACCTCTTTTTAAGTGGGTAAATTCTGGGTAGAATTCAGTAAATGGCATGCAAAGGGTCCCTTTTACCAAACTGCGGCAAAAGGGAGGCAGCGTTGGTGTCGACACATGTTTTTGACGCTCGACGAGGCTCTCTTTTACCGCAGTGGGTAAAAGGTAGGTCTTTCTTTTTTAAAAGAAATGGTCTTGCAGCAAGTGATGCCACTTTGGGGGGGGGGGGGGGGGGGGAGCCCTAACCATCACCCACTGAGGTGGCGGTAAGGGCTTCTGTGCTAACCCGGTGGTAACTGGCGAACTTACCGCACGGCCATTTCTTTTTTCAGCCTTTTACCCTCTGCAGTAAATGAGGCCTCGGTGCACGACAAAAACATTCCAAACTGACACATGTTGGATGTGTGTAGGCACCTACACAGCTTAGTAAAAGGGCCCCTAGATTCTGTGGTGTCTGAAAAATCGGCAAAGAAAATATTTCCATGTAGGCGCCTAGACATAGGTGCGGTTTAAAGAATACACCTAGCCGGTTTATAGAATATGCATAACGGCCATGCTTGTGCCTAGATCTAGAAGACAAGCTGGAGGGCAAAAAAAGAATCTCTGCCCTGAAGAAATCGCAAAACCTGGCCAAGTCGGTTGAGGTTCCTGAGGTCTTCACTCTGCTGCCAGTTCAGTGAAAGTAACAATAGAACGTATTATGGAATTAAGCAATGAAGCATGAAATTGCTGAATAAGAGATGTTTCTAAAGTGGCCTAGTGGTTAGGGTGGTGGACTTTGGTCCTGAGGAACTGAGTTCGATTCCCACTTCAGGCACAGGCAGCTCCTTGTGACTCTGGGCAAGTCACTTAACCCTCCATTGCCCCATGTAAGCTGCATTGAGTCTGCCATGAGTGGGAAAGCGCGGGGTACAAATATAACAAAAATAAAAAAAAGAATAATAGCACATACACAAAAAAACACATACACTAAAGGATCAATGGCAACGTGGACCTGACTGCCCAGAAAACTGTGAGTTAAGCAGTCTGGATGCAGGAATTCGGAGGATCCTTCAAAAGAGGTTAAAACTGCACTAAACTTCATCTGTGCCTGGGATGAGTTTTGAAGGTATTGCTGTGCCTAGATCTAGGCACGTCCATTTTCGCCAAGTAAACGTTGGTGTAAATACTGGCGCCTAAGTTAGGTGCAGAGCAGATGTATTCTACAACCGTGCATGAAGATTTTCGGAATGCCCACAGTCTGCCCATTCCACATCCATGGTCACACCCAGGGCCGCCGAGAGACAGGGCTGGGCCCGGGGCAAGGCCCCGTCCCCAGGGCCCCACTCCCGAGGTTGCCGCTCCCCCCTCCACCCCTCCCCGAGATTGCCGCTGCCTCCCTCCATCCGCCACCGGGCCGGGCCCCCTACATTGAAATCACAGCGCCTCTCACCTCTGTGTGAAAGTGCTGCAGGCAGCAGGGCAGCAGATCGCTTCCCTTCGGGCCTCCTTCCCTCCCTGTGTCCCGCCGTCACGGAAGTTACATCAGACGAGGGAAGGAGGCCCGAAGGGAGGCGATCTGCTGCCCTGCTGCCTGCAGCGCTTTCACATGGAGGTGAGAGGCACTGTGATTTTAATGCAGGGGGCCCGGCCCGGTTGCAGATGGTCGATGATGGAGGGCGGGTGGAACTGCGTCGCCGGGCCCCCCTTGGAGGCCCGGACCCGGGGAATTTTGTCCCCCTGCCCCCCTCTCGGCGGCCCTGGCCACGCCCCCATTTTGGCAGTTCACATTACAATTTACATGCATCAGTTTATAGGATATGCCTAGCAAGTTGCGTGCATAAATTCTAATTAATGCCAATTAGTAAAAATAATTGCTTGTTAAGTAGCAATTATCAGTGCTGACTGACTTGTTACGTAATTACATTGCATGCGCAAATCCAGAATACAACTGGGTTTGCGTGCGCTATTTCGGTCATTCTATCTAGAATCCAGGGGAAAGTGTGGGGCCCTAACATGCGAGAAGGCCCAGATTTTACCACCTTTTAGTAAAAGAGCCCCAAAATGAATAATAAAATGTATTTGCCCCTATATCTCTGCTCCTGTTCTTTATAGATTTTATTGATTGTCTGTTATTTGATGAAATCAGGGCTTCCCATAGCTGCCTGCTAATGCCACAGCCAATTGGGTTTCCAGGCAATAGAATATACATGAGATTAATTTCCATACACCTGGTGTCCAGTGTACGCAAAATTATGTCATGCATATATGCATTGTGAATAGCCTGAAAACCTGACTGGCTGTGGGATCCCTGGACAGGTTTGGAAAACCCTTTAAGAAGTGATTATTTCTGCCAAGTTTTTCTTTAAATCCAAAATTCACTAGTTTTTTTATTTTTTTTTTTACAATAACAATTAAACTAATAACTTTATACTAGAGTGCCTCATCCAATGTTCCGCTTTTCAAACAGCTTCTTAAATTATGTGTGTGATCAAGAACTGATCATGTCAGTCTTGATTTATAAGCTTACCCACAAAGTAACTGCATTTAATTGCTTCCAAACAAGATAGATGTTGACTCTGTTCAAGTCTGCAAATAATTCATGAGCCCTCATGAATATGCAGATCCCGCTTGGCACACCGCACTCTTATTAATCTGGTTTTCCCCAACAGCAGAGTAATGGTATAAATAAGAGAGGATTTAGAGAGACAGACAGATTAAACATAAAGGAAACTAGAGGAACAAATTTTTAACTTTAAGTTGGTTCCGGAATTAAGTTCTGATTGACAAAAAAGGTGGCCCGGCTCTGGCGGTGCTTTACACGATGTAGAAAAGACAGATGAGGTTTTATTTAAAAAAGTAGTTAACATTGCGGAATAAAAGAACTCAGAGGCCGTCAACTCTTCCTGCTCTGCTGAGCTTTTCTTTGTGATGTTCTCTTGCGTTTTGGAGGTGAAGGGACCTGCTTTCTAAATAATGATGGTACAGATGTGCAGTTAGCATGCGGGAATTGTCAAACTTGTTTCGGAGGAATCGCAAACCCATTGCATTAACCATTGACCCCCCGATTCTATATAAGGCACCTGAAAAGTCCACACGGTAAACGTTTCCGCCTAAGAATTTAAGTGCAGTATATAGAATACGCTTAGGGGCCCTTTTACTTAGCAACATAAGTGCAAACGCACACCTAACGTGTGCCAATACTGAGTTACTGCCTGGCTACCGCGTGGCCCTTGCAGTAATTTCATTTTTGGCACGCATCCGCTACGCACATCCGAAAAATATTTTTTATTTTCTGGTGCACGTCAGCTATGTGCGCCAACTGGCATTTGATACGCATAGGTCATTACCGCCCGGTTACCGCGTGAGTCTTTACCACTAAGTCAATGGCTGGCGGTAAGGTCTCAGACCCAAAATGGCTGCGTGGCAATTTTCATTTTGCCGCACGTCCATTTTCGGCAAACATTTTTAAAAGGTGCGTTGCAAAATACTTCTGCGTGTACCCAAAACCCGCGCCTACACTACCGCAGGTCATTTTCAGCGCACCTTAGTAAAAGCACTTATCTCAGCACTTAAAACGATGCACGTTCATTTACACCAACAAAAATGTGGCATAAATCCCTGCACATAGACTTATTTATTTATTTATTTATTTACAGCATTTATATCCCACATTTTCCCTCCCATGGGCAGGCTCAATGCGGCTTACATCAATCTAGCAACAAACATTCAGACACATTTCAGTTGAAGAGGTTGGTGAGTAATTACAGAGGGGAAGAAAAGAGAAAGGGTAGTAAAGTTCAAAACGTCCGTATGATAGTTACAGTTCAGGAGTTATTGATGCAATGCGGGACTTTAGCGTAAGCTTTTCCAAATAAGGTGGACTTCAGTGATTTACGTGCACTGGTCCATATTCAATAACAATGTGCGTGAATATTGGCACACCCACAAAACACTCATTTCCCTGCCTACAGGGCCGCCGAGAGGGGGGGACAGGGGGGACAAAAGTCCCGGGGCCCGGGCCTCCAGGGGGGCCCAGCGCCGTCACCTGGCCCGCCCTCTGTCGCCACCTGGCCCGCCCTCCGTCACTCCCAGAACTAACCTTAAGCCTCCTTTCACTTCGCAGCAAGCAGCAGGAGGTCAGGCCACTCCTTCCTTTCATGTCCCGCCCTCACCTGATGTAACGTCTGTGAGGGCGGGGCACGGAAGGCAGGAGGAGAGGTCTGCCCTGCTGCTGCTTGCTGCGAAGTGAAAGGAGGCTTAAGGTTAGTTCCGAGGGCCCGGCCCGATAGCAGGTGGAGGGGGGCCTGGCGACCTCGGGGGGGGGGGGGGGCCGGGGGCAGCCTTGTCCCGGGCCCGGCTCCAGCTCTCGGCGGCCCTGCCTGCCTATAGCCATGCCCCTTTTGAACTGCACACTAGGTGCAGTTCATTGTAGAATCTGCTTAGTGAGTTATGCACATAAATTCTAATTATTGCCAAAAGGTGCTCATTATTCCTTGTTAAGTGCTGCAATGCAATCTATACTGGATGCAAAGAGCAAATCATGAAGAAACTCCAAACTGCCCAAAACACCGCAGCCAGACTCATATTTGGAAAAACGAAATACGAAAGTGCTAAGCCATTACGAGAAAAACTACATAGGCTCCCAATCAAAGAGCGTATCGCGTACAAAATCAGCAGCCTGGTTCATAAAATTATTCACGGCGAGGCCCCAGTCTACATGGCAGACCTTATAGACCTACCAACCAGGAACACAAAAAGATCAGCACGTACATACCTAAATCTCCACTACTCTAGCTGCAAAGGATTAAAATTTAAATCAACATATGCATCCAGCAGGACATCAAGGGGGGGGGGAGGGAGGGAGGGAGGAAGGGAAGGGGAGGGCAGGGCAGAAGAGAATTGATGGACATAGATGGGATGGGAGGACAGTAGAGGAGAGAATCACGGGACACGGAGGGGAGGGAAGAATTGCTGGACATGGAGGAGAGGGCAGGGGAGAGAAAAAAAAAAAAGCTTACATGACAGCCTTCCTAGGGCCCGTTTCGTTGTTGAGGAAACAGGCATGGCTCCACTAGTAAATACATAAATATGTGCAATGCACTTATGGGGAAATTCCATAACTTGGCATTTCCCGTTAGCTGGGCCGATACTGCATGCCGAGCGCTGATTCTGCACCAAGATGTCATTATACACAGTGTCCAGACAAAACGGGACCCCTTACATAGCTTCAAAATATTTTGCAATTGTTTAAACTTTTAGGGCCCCTTTTACCAAGCTGCGGCAAAAGGGGGCCTGCGCTGGCATCGGCGCGTGTTTTTCACGTGCACCGAGGCCCCCTTTTACCGCGGATAAAAAGGAAGTATCTGTTTCCTGCAGGAAATGGCCCTGCAGCAAGTAAAGCACTTGCTGTGCGGCCATTTCGGGGGGGGGGGGGGGGAGAGCCCTTACCACCACCCATTGAAGCAGCAGTAAGGGCTCCTGCGCTAATCCAGCGGTAATCGGCATACTCCTGTCTTACAAAAATAAATATATTGTTGTAGTGCCGGATATGACGGTGCACTAGGGGTGGGAAGTACCGCCCTGCTGCTTTGATAGCCTGGCGGTACTTCCTGTTTAGCAAGCGGTAAGCCCGCGTTGGGCTTACTGCCCCTTAGTCAAATGGGCCCTAAGTGACTACAATGTAATATTATAACAAAATCGTGGCTCTGTATTGTTAGTTTGAAATAAAACTGAACAATTTACTGTTTGAAATATTAAGCTTCTGCAAGACTACACTCATTTCTATGAACTCTTGATTTCACGTGTGATTATTGGATTGCTCCTTGTGTGTGTTACAAAATCATGCTTCCTTCTGTAATATATATCTGGGCCATTCTTTCAAGAGATTTTGTTCCTTGATGTAGATACATAATGACACAAGCCTTTTGTGGAAATAGAGCTCCAGAGAACAACTGTTGTGGGTCAGACTCTGAATAATGACTTCTGGGGTCATACTTTGATGGATTCACCTTCTTGGCTATTTCTGTGATGTAGTTAACAAGAGATTTTCTGTGCTGCTTTAACAGCAGAATGGAGGTGGTTTCAATCTCATATCATTTGGTGAGGACTTAATGATCGGGACCGGCTTCCGAGGATGTGTATCTCATTTTCTGAGCTGAGGATTATCTCGCCCTGTTCTATGTTTCCTTTGGTCATTTGGATGGAGCCCCTCAGAAATGATGGAGAACAGATTGCTTGTGGAAACTTGCCTGAATTTTGCATTTTTCTGTGCCATTCTACATTTGCCAGAGACATCAGTCAGTGAACAAAAAAGGAGTTTCTTTTCTAAACTATGAGAAATTATATAACTGCCCAGGAGAAAAGCAGAAGAAATCAATAGTGCATGTTCATGCAAGTATGGGAAAAGAGCTGGTAACAGTCAACTTTCTGAAAAAAGTGCTGTAACTCCCAACCTTGTGCTACAGTAATTGGAAAATCATCTCTCTTCAAAAGTCACCTTTTTTTTATTCATATAAGGCCCAATATTCAGACCCCGCGGTCAGCTGATTTTTAACCCAGATATTCAATGCCAGACGTCTGGCCTCCGGCATTGAGCATCAGTGCGGTCACCCAGTGTTGGAATAATGTATTGTATTTTACATGCATTGTCTGTCACCAATTTTTCCTCTGTGATTACTCTGTGACCTCTGATGTGAATTTCCTAGAGAGGTCACACCCATGCAACTTCCTGTGGTGATTAGGCACAGCACATGGAGCTCATGGTCTCTCCTAAGCTGAGGATCTATGGTGTGAGCATCCATTACCATCTAAGCACATGGAAAGAGCTGATAATCCAAATGTATAGTATTATGTATATATAAGCCTGTCTGAATATAAATCTAACTACAAACTGTGAGTAAACAGATGTTTTGTTACTTCAACTTTAAAGTGACTCAGCAGTGAATTATTCTGGGGTGTATGTGAGAGAGATGAAGAAAAGAAATTAACATTTCTAAAGCTGAAGCTGTGTGTATAAAATCTGCTAATTATTTACTACAAATAATCCAACAAAAGGGTTATGGGCCCAGCCCAGGAATTGAAAAAGGGAGAAATATTACCAGGCAGTGAAAAAGCCAAATTTTTCTCTTAAGTTTTAAAAGAAAGATTCAGTCTGTCTCTCTCTCTCCCCACACACCAAACAGGCTAAGAAATGGCTGAGGGAGGAAATTCACCATTTTTCTACTCTCTCAAGGTGCCTAAATTAACTGAATTTAATTATCAGCAGTGGGAACTAAGATTCAGATGTCTCCTTCAAGCAAAGAAATTAAGTATATGTTTAGACCAAAACAGAACAGCTGAAAATATGGCTGAATGGGACAATGCAAACTATTATGTGAAGTACATGTTTTTTGAAGCGCTCTCAGAGAAACAAGCCATATTGCTGGAAGCAAAAGATACAGCAAACGAAATTTTATATAAACTGAGAACTATGTATGCAACTACATATGCAAACAGCAACCAATTTGGTTGGCAGAGTTAAATGAGACCAAATTAAGGGATAAAAGTAAATGTAATGATCACATTATGCATCTTATGTCTTCATTTCAAAAGTTAGAACTTTCTGGAATTCCCATGTGTGATGCATTGAAAAGAGCATTTCTTTTTACCTCACTATCAAAGAAGTTTGATGTTTTTAGGTCTGTAAATGAAGCCATTGAAGGGCAATCTTTTGAACAGGCAGCATCAAAACTGAGGCAGGAATGCATAATTAATGATTTTGAGGAGATGTGTTCTCAAAGACAGTCAGAGAGAAATGAAACAAATTTCTTGGCAAAGAATAGAGGAAGGCGGAGCTATGGGAAAACTCCACCCAAGGGCAAGCTGATTTGCTATTCATGTGGAAAGGAGGGACATGTATCTAAATGGTGTAAGGAAACACAAAACACCCCCTCTAGCTCACCTAAGCCAATGGAACAAAAGAATTTTCCAAGCAGGACATGTACAAAAGACAATGATAAACATAAGAGCTTTCTAATGGTAGAAAAATCTTTGACTATGGTAAATAATAATTCAAATGAAAGTACTTGGATTTTGGATTCGGGGAGCACATGCCATTTAACCAATTGTAAGGATTTCTTTCAGGAAATGTGTCCAGAAGAAGGTATTCTTCAAACTGCAAACGCAGGGACTACTCAGATCCAAGCAAAAGGCATTGGATTCTTAAAATGCAAAGTGTCTAATGAAGTTAAAGAAATTCCTGTAAGTGATGTCTTGTATATTCCCCAAGCAGTTTGCAATATGCTTAGTGTATCTACATTAGATAAGAAGGGATTTGCGATTCATTTTGAAAACAGTAAGTGCACAATCTCTAAAAATGATGAAGTGTATGCTGAAGCTTTTATGCATAATGATGTTTATAAACTGAGCATTTCAGGTGAAGCCTCACATCTGGCGCAAGTAAGGAAGAATGATGGTAAATGTAGTCTGGAAATCTGGCACCGCCGCCTGGGACATCGTGATTTTAAGGTGATCCAGGATCTTCACAGTGGGCAACTAGCCACAGGCATTCAGATAAGTGCAGATGCTGGTAAAATGGAGAAATGCATAGACTGTGTTACTCAAAAAGGTGTGAGACCCTCATTTCCTGCATACACAGGAAATTGGAGTAATAAAGTACTGGACTTAATACACAGTGACTTATGTGGACCGTTTAATATCCCATCATTGGGAAATAACAGATTTGTGCTAATATTCTTGGATGATTTCTCTAGATATTGTGTGGCCTATTTGCTGAAAGAAAAAAGTCAAGTCACAGACATGCTGAAGAAATACGTAGCCATGGTGAGCAATAAATTTGAAAGAAAACCAAAGGTTCTTCAGACCGACAATGGTGGTGAGTTCACTTCACAAAGCATGCGCACATTTCTAGAACAAGAAGGCATTCAGCATATCACAACAGTAGCTTATACACCAGAGCAAAATTGTGTTGCAGAGAGAAAATTTAGGTCACTTGTGGAAATGACCAGGTGTATGCTGTCAGATAGCAATCTCCCTAAAAGACTATGGGGGGAAGCCATTCTCACAGCAGTGTACCTACAAAACAGAATGCCAACTAAAGGCGCTGAGCGCACACCACATGAGACATGGCATGGTAGGAAGCCAAACCTGTCACACATAAGAACATTTGGAAGTACAGCATATGCTCATATACCAAAGCAAAGAAGGCATAAGCTGGATTCCACAACAGAAAGGGGCATTTTAGTTGGCTATGCTCCAGGACACAAAGGATATAGAATTTTGAATCTGAAAACTGGCATTGTTGGCATAAGACATGTTACATATTTTGATGAAAACAAAAGGGTTGATAAAGGCTGGATTATCCCAGATGAGCCTTATCATCCAGAATATGAAACTAGAACCATAATAGACATGCCAGTGTATATAAATGCCATACCAAGGCAGATGTCTGAAAGCAACTCATCTGTATCTAACGAGGAACAGGCAGAGGAAGCAGACACAGAAAGGATCATTGCAGGAGACAGTACAGTTGGAGAAGGGGAATCAATTGGAGAAGGACTCTCAGATTTAGAGGATGCGGAAAGGTCAGACCAACCTGTTGTCAGACGCTCATCCAGGGAAAACAAAGGTGTTCCACCCCCAAGACTGTCTTACCTAACAAAGTCAGCAGAAGCTCAAGAGCCCTTAACATGGGATGAGATTGAGAAAATGCCAGCAGAAGAAGCTGCTGAATGGCGTAAAGCTGCACAAGAAGAAATTGATGCATTGCATAAAAATAAGACTTGGATTCTTACAAAATTACCTCCTGGCAAGAAAGCTATAGGATGCAAATGGGTATTCAAGTTAAAAAGGAATGCACAAGGAAAAGTGGAAAGGTATAAAGCCAGATTAGTCGCAAAGGGATATCTTCAAAATTATGGAGAAGATTTTGATGAAGTGTTTTCACCTGTAGTGAAACACACGACAATTAGAACACTTCTGAGCATTGCAGTCTCAAAAGGCATGCAAGTCAACCACATTGATGTGAAAACAGCATTTCTTCATGGAGATATAACTGAAGACTTGTACATGGAACAGCCAACAGGTTTCATAAATACAAACAAAGACAGCTAGTGTGTAAATTAAACAAAGGTCTTTATGGATTAAAGCAAAGTGCAAAATGTTGGAATGACAAATTGCATGAAATATTGACAAATTTAGGATTTAAGCAAGGTGAAGCAGATAAATGCTTGTACACTAGGTGCAGAAATGGACAATATGCATACATTTTAGCTTTTGTTGATGATCTGCTCATTGCAAGCGAAAGTGAGCAAGAGTACAAGGACATTGTAAAATATTTAAACCTGAATGTTGAGATAAAAGAACTTGGTAATGTGTCATACTATCTTGGTATAGAAATTGAGAAACAAATGATGGTTCTTATCTTCTAAGCCAGAAGCAGAAAATAAATGAGCTTATTGAAAGTTTAGGTATGCAAGATGCCCAAGTTGTAAGCACTCCCATGATCACTGATTTTCTGAAGGATGAAACAGTAAGAGAACCTTTACCAGATAACATCCAATATAGATCAGCCATAGGTAAGCTTTTATATCTGACTACCACATACAGGGCTGATATAGCAAATGCAGTAGGAATTTTGAGCAGAAGGGTCAGCTCACCTACCAAATCAGATTGGACTGCAGTTAAAAGGATGGTAAGGTATTTAAAAGGTACCATTGATTGTAAATTAAAGATTTCAGCCAATAGTAATCCAAAACTAATATGTTACTGTGATTCAGATTGGGCAGGGGATCATTCTGATTATAAATCCACAAGTGGATATGTGTTTATGTATGGAAATGTACAAATTTCTTGGGCCAGTCATAAACAAAGTATTGTGAGTCTGTCTTCTACAGAAGCTGAATATGTGGCCGTATCAGAAGCATGCAGAGAACTGATGTGGATTGAAAAACTTTTGCTGGATTTTGGAATAGCTGAACAGAGACCAATCCAGATAATGGAAGATAATCAGAGCTGCATCCGACTGTCACAGAATGACAAGGTTCAGTCACGCACCAAGCACATCGCAACGAAATATCACAACGTGCGAGAGCTGGCGAAAGAAGGGGTCATCAGTCTACACTATTGTCACACCAGTGAGATGACAGCTGACATCATGACCAAACCGTTACCCAGAGAACATTTTGAGAATCTGCGTATAAAGCTTGGACTTTGTGTGAATTAATAATTGCATGACAGTTATGCATGAGAAGGGGTTTGTTGGAATAATGTATTGTATTTTACATGCATTGTCTGTCACCAATTTTTCCTCTGATTACTCTGTGACCTCTGATGTGAATTTCCTAGAGAGGTCACACCCATGCAACTTCCTGTGGTGATTAGGCACAGCACATGGAGCTCATGGTCTCTCCTAAGCTGAGGATCTATGGTGTGAGCATCCATTACCATCTAAGCACATGGAAAGAGCTGATAATCCAAATGTATAGTATTATGTACTGTATATATAAGCCTGTCTGAATATAAATCTAACTACAAACTGTGAGTAAACAGATGTTTTGTTACTTCAACTTTAAAGTGACTCAGCAGTGAATTATTCTGGGGTGTATGTGAGAGAGATGAAGAAAAGAAATTAACATTTCTAAAGCTGAAGCTGTGTGTATAAAATCTGCTAATTATTTACTACAAATAATCCAACACCCAGGAGTTAACCAGGCAATGACTGATAGGAACATAAGAACATAAGAATAGCCTTAACGGGTCAGACCATCTAGCCCAATATCCTTCTTTCAACAGTGGCCAATCCAGGCAACAAGTATTGTAGACGTATTTAGGTGGGCAGAAAACAGAAAATCACTTAGGCAGTAATTATTCTGGACTCGTTTGATAAGGCTATGATCAATACCTCATGTGGCCCTTAGGCTCTGCTGACAGGCTGTACCAATGAAAGGAATAATGCCAAAATGGAAATATATTACTTATTATAGATATAAAAATATCAATATAGCAAAGTGAAAAGCAAGTTACTACCAAAATATACTAATTATTACATATATATATATATATAATTAGATGAAAAACAACAAAGCAGTGGAATCAAATGTATTTATTGGAACAATACCCGACGTGGCCACGTTTCACCCTCAGGCTGCGTCAGGGGTATAAACTATCAAAAGTGTATGTAAATATATCATACACACTAGTAGTTCCAAAATCTAGTTCCATTTATCTGCTACTTCCAACTGAACTGATATGTATTAGTTCAGTTGGAAGTAGCAGATAAATGGAACTAGATTTTGGAACTACTAGTGTGTATGATATATTTACATACACTTTTGATAGTTTATACCCCTGACGCAGCCTGAGGGTGAAACGTGGCCACGTCGGGTATTGTTCCAATAAATACATTTGATTCCACTGCTTTGTTGTTTTTCATCTACTGTTTTGTAAGCAGTTGTGTGCCTTTTTGTTTTTTTTGTTATATATATAATTATACAACTATAATATCCTGAGAAAAGATTACAAACCACAGGTCCTGTGATAACCAGCCATTTGCAGACAAGGATGCAACCTAATGAACCCTAAGCTATAAGAAGAAAAATTCCTGCAAGCTCACCCTTGAGGTCCCGTAGGTTCAGTCCGAGGGAGTAACAAATCAGCTTCTCTTCTAAGCTCTAGCAGATTATCTGCGAGCTCTGATCAGGAATAGTCCAGTCCCTGCTCGTGAGCAACCGATTACACAGTCTTTGGGAAAGCCAGGAAGCTGCTTCTGAACTTGACCTTGTCAGTTCTTAGCACAAGGAATCACAGTTCACAGGTGTTTGGGGCAAATCAGTCCCTCGATCTCCTCTGAGAGAAATCCATTCACCATCCAATCTTCCTCTCTTCTCCTCTTCTTTCTTTCTCTCTTGTCCAACATTGGCATCCCTCTCAGTCCAGGTGACACATATGGACCAATCACAAACTATAAGAAGAAAAATTCCTGCAAGCTCACCCTTGAGGTCCCGTAGGTTCAGTCCGAGGGAGTAACAAATCAGCTTCTCTTCTAAGCTCTAGCAGATTATCTGCGAGCTCTGATCAGGAATAGTCCAGTCCCTGCTCGTGAGCAACCGATTACACAGTCTTTGGGAAAGCCAGGAAGCTGCTTCTGAACTTGACCTTGTCAGTTCTTAGCACAAGGAATCACAGTTCACAGGTGTTTGGGGCAAATCAGTCCCTCGATCTCCTCTGAGAGAAATCCATTCACCATCCAATCTTCTTCTCTTCTCCTCTTCTTTCTTTCTCTCTTGTCCAACATTGGCATCCCTCTCAGTCCAGGTGACACATATGGACCAATCACAAACTGTGTACTTCTGTCCGGCAGAATTCATGATCATGACAATGAGAGGCCTTGTGATTCCAGTAAAGAATCTCTTATTAGTCACAAGTCTGATGGTAGCAAACTCCCCTGTCTCTGTGAGGCACGCTCCTACACACTTTCCCGGGAGATAAGGTGGAAGCTAGGCTGCAGCAAACACATGTCCTTGGATGAAGTCAGCAGCAGCCAAGAAGTATTTGTCCTCTGTAGAAATTCTGATGTATTCAGGCCAGAGGCTGCAGAATCCATATTAGATCAGGAAAAGATGGTTCAGGCTTACCAGGCCTCTGACCAGCAAAGGTGAGAGAGCAGGAAAAGACCCCTACAGTACCTGGCAGAAATCAACATAGTAGCAAGATTATAGAATCCCAAAGAGTAGCAACATTCCATGCTATCAATTCCAGGGCAAGCAGTGGCTTTCCCCATGTCCATCTCAATAACAGACTATAGACTTTTTCTCCATGAACTTGTCCAAACCTATTTTAAACTCAGATACACTAATTGATGTTACCACATCCCCCGGCAATGAATTTCAGAGCTTTATTCTTAGAGTGAAAAACAATTTCCTCCTATTTGTTTTAAAGGTATTTCCACATAATTTCATTGAGTGTCCTCTGGTCTTTGTACTTTTTGAAAGAGTAAAAATTGATTCACTTTTACCGGTTCTAAACCACTCAGGATTTTGTAAACTTTAATCATATCCCTCCTCAGCTGTCTTTTTTCCAAGCTGAAGAGCCCTTACATCTTTAGTCCTTTCTCATTTTGGTCACTGCTTGGCTTAGTGGATAAAGTTTGGACAGCATTTTTAACAGTCCTAAATTCATGACCTTACTTTGCCGGTTAGCGGACTGAATATTGCTACTAACTGGTTGAGTGCCGGCTCCACCCAAGTTCTGCCTATGGATCACTCTAGCACCAATTTGTCTTGCAGTGGTTAGAGCCAGTATTCAGTAGCACTGCCTGGGTAAGTACCACTGAATTTCGGTGGTCAGCCCACTCAGTATGGTTTAAGCAGGAGGAGCCTCTCCTCATTTAAACAGTGCTTTTTTTGTGCCGGTATGCACTGGTATGGTGCATAAGAGGTGAATCTCTTTCAACTCAAAGGAAGCTCTGGAATGAGGGGGGGGGGGCAGATGGAAAGGGGCAGGCTCAAGGGTATGATAAGAAAATACTCTTTATGGAAAAAGTGGTAGATGCAGGGAATGGCCTCCCAGTGGAAGTGTTGGAGACGCATCTGAATTCAAAAAAGCATGGGTCAAGCACGTAGGATCTGCAAGGGAGAGGAAGGAATAGTAGACATTATGGATGGGCAGACTATGTAGGCTATATGGTCTTTATCTGCCATCATTCTCTATTTTTCTATTTGTTATCTTGGCCACAGGGCCAGCTTAAAACAGCTGTCTTTGTTAGCCATATACAGGATCACATATCTTTAGTCATGTTAGAAATGTCTCTAACTCTGGTTTTCAAAAAAATTAAATATATTCAATTTTCTAATTAAACACCATGAACAGTCCTGAAACATATACAGTATGTTTATATTTACACAGTGTAAAAAAAACACAGATTGACTGGTGTATTTCAGTCACATTGATATCCAGGCCTGTTTTTTTTGCAGACCACTAGGACTGCAGCTGAGAACCCAGAGAGCAGAGGAAGGGCTGGACCTCATGGAGTTCTACCTCCTCAGGCTTCAGTGCAGCATCACAGAATCATTGAAAGATGAAAGACCAAATTCTGATTGTGACCTTTAAAAGTTAACTGGCATTTACTCAGTCTCCTACTTGGCAATCCGTTCTCAAATCTTCATTTTCTGAAAGTTGGATCTAATTAGAATAGAACAACAAATGGAAATCTTTTGTTTTGTTCATGGCTTTTTCTTTTACAGTACATTATAGTTTTAAATCCATTTTGTGATATCTGTAGCTGATGTGGAATTGGTCAGTCTCTTTCATGCCAGTAAAATTTGACTAAGATAGCTCCAGGTTGTTATAGGAGACCTTGGGCTGGATTCCGTAAATGCTGCCCAAAATTAGGCGCTGAAAAATCCGTGTTGAACTAGTATTCTATAAAGGGTGCTCCATGCCGAGTGCCTTTTATAGAATACCAGCTTAACATGGATTTTGTGCCTAACTTGAAGTGACTGTATATAGTGAAGTTACATCTACTGTTACCAAAATGGAATCTTCCGACACCGAGGTAGTTTGTAAACACCTCAAAAAATCAGTAGTGTCTTGACGGTATGATAACACCTTACTAGCAGCAGGTTTTAAAAAAAACATCCAAAAATTTAGATAATGGCTCAAGAATAGTGTGACATAGAGCCACTATAGGGCGGCCAGGTGGATCTACCAGATCTTTATGTACTTTCGGTAGAAAATAAATTCTAGGCGTATTGGGATGTTCTTCCAATAGGAAACGTGCCTCCCTAGATGTCAGTATCGATTTTTCTACTGCCTCCATTATGAGTTGCTTAATATCTTCTTTTAATCTCATAGTGGGATCTGATGGTAATTTCTTGCACGTTGTTTCTTCCCCAAGTTGTTTCCAACCTTCATGTAAATATTTCTGTTTATCCCATAATGTAATTGCACCCCCTTTATCTGCTCTCATTATCAGCACTTCTGATTGACTCTGTAGCGAGGTCAAAGCCTCCCGCAAATCTCTTGATAAATTCTGAAATTTAAATTCCAATTTATATTGACGTTCCAGTTTTTCCAAATCATATAAAACACATTTTTCAAAAGCTAGAATCGATGGGTCCAGGTTTTCAGAGGGCATCCATTTAGATCTAGGTTGGACTATAGAGATGTCTGGATTCATCGGATGATCCTGAAAATATTTTTTTTGTTTAGATGAAGTTTTCTAAAAAAAATATATACAATCCTCTCCGTGTACCAAAGGGATCATAATGTGTAGTAGGTACAAAGCCTAAACCAAGATGCAAAAGCTGATTTTGTGCAGAAGTCAAATTAAATGTAGATATATTCAAAGCTACAGATGCAGATTCGCACGCGCTCTGGTTTGATAGTAGCATCCCGGGCCCGCAGGATTGTTGTAATGTTCCTGCTGTTGAAATCTTACTTGACGAGGTTTGCTCCCACAATTGTATGGTCGTCGATTCTCTAAAAAAGGTTGAGATTTCTGTGGAACATTCCCACTTGATGAAGACCTGCCTATATCCTCACCACTGGAATCACTGTCAGGAAGAGGGCCACTGAAAACTGTATCTGACGTAGTCTTCACTAATCTTTCTTTTTGCATCCAGTAATAAATATGATTAGTAGCATAATCTTCTTCGTCCCGTTTAAATTTCCTAATTTTGAATTGTCTAATCGATTCACGGGTAGTCTTCAATTTATTTGCTAAGTCTTGTTGGAGTTTAGAGTATTCATCCGGAGGGGTACTCTGTTGAAGTTGTTCAGATATTTCCATAGCTTTCTTTTTCAAACCCTGCTGGACTGATGCTGTAGTTTCTACAATTAACAGCATTAAATCTGTGCTGCATTTATTGAGGATTGCATTCCATTTTTTTAAATAAAGGTTTCATCATAAGTAAACAATGATGGTGCTTTTTGGAGTCTCAATCCTCGTGGGATCATGTGGCTCTTGATGTACTGCGCCATCGTGTCCCCGTGTAATTCCGCTTGTATCAGTCGCTTATTAACATTCTCCAGTTCGACCCAGGATATCCCTCCCGGTCCGGAACTCTCATCCTCCAATATTGTTGCTCTTTGAATTAGCTTAGACATTTGATCATCTGAGTAGCCAAACATCTCTAACTCAGGTGCTGTCGCCATTAGTACAGCTGTAGCAAGGTCGCTAATTGAACAATCTAATTCAGGAGACCTCTAATAATTAGTGTGGAGATTATTGCTTTACACTGTTTTCATCTTATCTCAGACACTCTATCATATTAAATTCACAGAAGGCCAGGGCTATCACTATTCTAACTACAATGTACCTTCACTCATAGTTCATCATTCTTTGATAAACGGGGATCCTAAGAATTTCGTTTGACAACAGACACTTTCCAAGGAAATTATTCCACTAAAAATGCTGCGCTAATTGGGCGGTAATCGGCAGTGTACGTGTGCTGATGATTACCGCCCGCTTAACGTGTGAGACCTTACCACTAAGTCAATGGGTGGCGGTAAGGTCTCAGGCCCAAAATGGACACGTGCCAATTTTTATTTTGCTGCACGTCCATGTTCAGCCCAAAAAAGGGCCTTTTTTGCAGGAGCGCTGAAAAATGGACCTGCACGCGTCCACCTTAGTAAAAGGACCCTTAATTTAGGTTTGCTGGTTCAGCTTGGTACATAAGTTACAAATGAAAACAGATAACAGCAGAAGGGACAACAACGTCCCTACAGTTCAAGTAAAGCAAGTTTCCCCGCTGGGTTTAATTAACCACTGCACCACCTCTCTCAGCTGCATAGGCAGCGCAGTCAACTTCCCAGCTTAGCAGAGAGGATTTGCGTTCCCCAGGCTTTCTGTTCTGACTGCAGATAGCCAGTCTCGGTGCATCTCCAAGCTACATTCTCCTCTCTGCTTGTGATAAAAGAGAGACCCTACTTGTGCCTGCTTCAGTAACTGAATTGACCTGAATTTGGACGATGTGGAGTGCTTAGAGCTGGACTGATGGAGCATCCTCCCTCTTCCCAAGACTTTCCTCGGGGACATTTTTTTTTTACAACACCACAGGCCTTGAAACCTCTGACTTGATTGCCTTTTCCTGCAGTTTACATGGGCTCTTTTAATTAATAAATCCCAGGTTCCATCAGCTTCAGGGAATAGGTTTTGCTCTAGCCCCTGGCTGACATACCTGCCATTCAAGACTGCCACAGAGCTGAGGACGATGATCTCATTATCTGACAGCCACAGGACGCAAATAATGAATGAGAAGCCAAACCTTTGAAAGAAAAGTGCATAATTTATCTAAGCATGAAGAACCAATTAGCTTAGTTCTTTATATTACCTTCTCAAAGAGGCTTTTCAGACCTATTCTCAATTTTTTAAAAATTGCAGGGTTATAGGATCCAATAGGAATGGTTCTCTTATACATACTATGGAAATATACAAAATTCTCGTTCTGCATACTTCAATATACTTTAGAACACAATAGATCATAAGTACATAAGTAATGCCACACTGGGAAAAGACCTAGCATCCTGTCCCCGACAGCGGCCAATCCAGGCCAAGGGCACCTGGCAAGCTTCCCAAAGGTACAAACATTCTATACATGTTATTCCTGGAATTGTGGATTTTTCCCCAAGTCCATTTAGTAGTGGTTTATGGACTTATCCTTTAGGAAACCTTCTAACCCCTATTTAAACGCTGCCAAGCTAACCGCCTTCACCATGTTCTCCGGCAACGAATTCCAGAGTTTAATTATACGTTGGGCGAAGAAACATTTTCTCTGATTTGTTTTAAATTTACTCAAATCGGAGAAAATTTTTCTTCACCCAAAAGAAACTTTTTAAGCACCCTCATCTCAAACACAAAGCCTGCAGATGAGTATCATGTTAAATCAATGGGTGCTGGTAAGGTCTCAGGCCCAAAAAGGATGCACGTCAATTTTCAATTTGCCGCACGTCCATTTCCAGGTGCAGTGAAAAATGAACCTGCGTGCGTCCAATACATGCTTCTACACCAGCACAGGCTACTTTTTGGCACACCTTAGTAAAAGGACCCCTAAGTTCAAGCGGTAAGTAGGAAAGATGACATTAACAAATACAAATATACAAGCCGTTTAGCCCATTAAAATGGGCAACATTTTTTATTTGTGAAATGTAATTCCCTTATTGTTGTAATATTTTGTCTGTGTGTGTGAGAGAGACAGTGAGTGTGTGAGAGAGGGAGAGAAAGTCTGTGTTTGTGCGCCTGTCTGAAAGAGAGAGAGAGAGTGTGAGTTTAGAGAGAGAGAGAGAGTATGTGTGTGTGTGTGTGTGTGTGTGTGAGAGAGACAAAGAAAGTGTATGTGTGTTTGCGTCTGTCTGAAAGAGAGAGAGAGAGTCAAGGAATGAGAAGATAAATTTCTCCCTGCTTCTGTTTGTCTTGTAAAAGTACAGGAGGTAATATTTTTGTGTGTGTGTGTGAGAGAGAGAGAGAGAGAGAGAGAGAGAGAGAGAGAGAGAAAGTGTGTGTGCGCCTGTCAAAGAGAGAGAGAGTGTGAGAGTGAGTTCAGAGAGACAGACATACAGAGAGAGAGAGAGAGAGGGTGTGTGAGTGTGTATGTGTGTGTGTGTGAGAGAGAGAGAGACAGAGAAAGTGTGTGACTATAGTTAAGACATATTATTTTACCTCTAACTCACTATTTTAGCCCAGGACCCATTGAATGCAATAAGACCTAGGTACTAATAACAGGGATCCTTTTAACATGGAAAACATTTGTGCTTGAAAAATGCTGAAGTTTAGTCAGACCTTGAGACAGCTTTACAGTGAAACTTTGGCCACGGTCGGCGTGATAAAATAAAGTTGAAGAGCACTCCGTTCTTGAAAGCTAAGTCGTTCAGACTTTTTTTTCCTTTTGTCATGTTTAAGTTTGTTGATCCAGAAATTGCATATAAGTGGAGTTTTAAATGATCCTTTTGAAAGGGTTTCTTAATGCCTATGATGAGTATCTACCCTTGTTAAAATCCTTTTCACCCTGTAACATTTTTGCAACCATTGGAGGTGGGGGCACTGAGGCCTTTTCCCTTTCAAGATCTTCTGTACTCCACAAGTTGTTTTGAAGCTTGGGAAAGTACTTTAGCTAAATATGTGGGAGAGTATCATTGAGAATGAATATGTTGATCTGACTCTTTCATCCTCTTTTTTTGATTCTTCACTGATCTGCCATTTTTGGGCCAATTCAGCACCTTGCTTCTGTGATAATGCTTTCTGTGTCAAAATATTGGCATGGAAATAGCACAGAATACTAGGTGTCATATATAGAATTCCCTAACAGGCGACATGCCAAAGGTAGGGTTACCATATGTCTGGATTTACCCGACATGTCCTCTTTTTGAGGACATGTCCAGGCAACCGGGCGGGTTTTGCCAATCTGCCCGTTTGTCCGGATTTCTGGACAAACGGGCAGGCTGGTGGGTGGCCCACCAGCCTGCCCATTTGTCCAGAAATCCAGACAAATGGGCAGATTGCTTGCCTCCCCTCCCCTTACTTACTACTGCCCTGGTGGTCTAGTGACCTCTTCCGCCTTCGGGGCAGGAAAGAGTTCCCTCTTTCCTGCCTGGGGTGCTGCCCTGCATGCATCCTTCCTGCTCCTGATCGTGGCGCCGATTCAAAATGGCCGCCAAGAGTTGAAGTGACCAACTCTTTTCCTGCTCCGAAAAGGTCACTAGACCACCAGGGCAGTAGTAAGGTAAGGGGAGGGGAGGCAAGCAATCTGCCCGTTTGTCTGGATTTCTGGGGGAGTGACGGGGTGTGTGATGGGGGGAGGGGAAAATGTGACACATCCTACCTCTCCGGAATACATTTAGACTCTCCCGTTCATATCTTACCCTTCATTATCCAGAATGCAACGGCATCAAGTACAAATCCATGTCTGCTACCTCCTTCTCTTTCATCAGCACTCAGCTTTGGAACTCTTTGCCAAAGACCATTAAAACCATCACCAACCATCTAACTTTCAGGAAATCTCTAAATACCATGTTATTTGGGAAGTGCTTATCCCACTGCCTCTGCATGTGTCTCCACTGTTGGAAGCGCATCGATCTAGAGACATTTTGGACACATTCCCCTTCCCTCTTCCCTCCAGGTTTCTCTAATCCTTCCGTCCATTCCCACTCTTCCCCAATATCTCTTACTACTACTACTTAACATTTCTAAAGTGCTACTAGGGTTACGCAGCGCTGTACAATTTAACATAGAAGGACAATCCCTGCTCAAAGAGCTTACAATCTAAAGGACACGTGAACAGTCAGACCGATAGGGGCAGACAAATTGGGGCAGTCTCTTGTAGGTTTTTCTGCTGTATTAGCTTCATTTTAGTGCATTGGCGTCTGCCTCTGTGGTCCGTTGTAAGCCACATTGAGCCTGACACTGTTGGGAAACTGTGGGGTACAAATGAGATAAATAAATAAAGAAATAAATCTACATGCTGGTGGCCTAAATGAACGCGACCAAATTTGGTCACGTGGAGAGACACTCGGCGTATTCTATAGACCGCACAGAAATTTAAGTCCATTCTATAAAAATTAGGCATACTTTAGAGAATAAGCCTAGACGTATTTTTTTAACGCAAGGATTTTTTAGGTGCCATATTTTAGAATCTGGCTTTATAAACTAAATGTTAATATTCAGTGGCGATGACTGGCTATCTTGCGCAGCATATTATTACTTAGCCAGTTAAATGCTATTAACCAGCTGGGAGCCACATTTAAATAGTGCTGAATATCGGCCGCTAAAAGCCTAATGAGTATGTATGCACTTAGAAGGTAGGCACAGCCATAGGTGCCCCGTATAAGAGGCTTGGGGAGGCTAAGCCTCCCCAGCCCAATGGTCGACTTCCGGGTGTTGCGCCCACCCTACCCGCCCCCCTCGCGCGTGCGGTTTAATTGTTTTAGTTCCGTGGCAGCGACGTCATTGATGTTGCTTCCACAGAGAATACGGAGGTCAGCGCCGCCCTCTTGGCAGTGACGCGACGTCATTGACGTCACCACGGAGGTAAGCTCCGCCCCCTTTAGCCTCCCCAAAATAGTTGGCTACCGACCGTCTATGGGCACAGCTACCTATGCCAGCCATACAGCTGGTGTAAGCGTTAGCACCTAATTGTCACAGATATGTGCAAAACTTATAAGGGTCCTTTTACCGAGCTGTGGTAAGCACTATACGAAACACCAGAGGGCACTAATGAATTCCACACAGTCACACAAATCAAACCAAAAGAAGTGGAGAAAGCCAACCAAAATGTTCAGGATGACCAAAGTTTATTCTTCAAAATAATTGCTGATAGAATAACCCAACACGGGCTGTGTTTCGACAAACACAGTCTTCGTCAGGGGTATGACCAAATTGCACGCACAGCTTAATTGATTAACAAGCTGATCAGCGCCGATAATTGTACTGAACAACCAATGAGCAGCACTAATTGGCTTTAATTAGAATTTATATGCACAACTTTCTAGGCATATTCTATAATGTGGTGTGCGTAAATTCTCATGTCAAAAAGGGGGCGTAGCCATGAGCATGGAATGCGTGGGTTGTGGGCGTTTAAAGAAAAAACATGCGCACTGTTATGGAATACACCTGATCTGCGCCTAACTTAGGCGCAGGTTTTTAGGCCTGGTTTTAAGTAGCTGAAATGGGTGCACCTAACGTTTGGTCGCACGAATGGTGCATAAGCATGTTCTATAAACTACGCATAACTTTAGGCGTCATTTATAGACTCACGCTATGCATGTGGTTTTTCGGTGCTGATTTTTATATTGTCATTTATAGAATTTGGCCCAATGCTTTTATCCTAAACACTTATACACATAACTGACGTATAGTCTTCCGTTGTACGATTCCCTAGTTTGGCTGTGCCACATGAACTTTATCTTACCACAACATCACTTTGTATTTGTTTACATTGGAGTCTGTAACGCCTCTCCGGTACTATGTAAGCCACATTGAGCCTACAAATAGGTGGGAAAATGGCAGCAGGCCCCATTTTGAGCCGTTAGTCGGGCCAGCCAAATGACTTCATGATTGTCCACTACAGCAGTATTCTTGGATTGGGCGTCCTTTTTTTCCCCTGAAGAAGCTCCTCCGGCGAAACGGGTCCGTTGGGCGGGGAACCCCATTTCCGACGCTGCTTTGAGCTAAGTGGGTTTTTTTTATATTTGATGTCCTTTAGGTTTTTTGGCACACAGTGGATTGAGCATATTTTTAAAAATTCCTTAAAAAATTTATTGTTCTACACTTAGGGAGGAGGTTGGGTAAAGACCGATGATTGATCTATGGTGATTCTCTAAATGAGCAATTTCAGCAATGGTGCTCAATAGAAATCAAACAAAATAAAACACGGAAAAGAAAATAAGATGATACCTTTTTTATTGGACACAACTTAATACATTTCTTGATTAGCTTTCGAAGGTTGCCCTTCTTCGTCAGATCGGAAATAAGCAAATGTGCTAGCTGACAGTGTATATAAGTGAAAACATTCAAGCATTACTATGACAGTAAAATAGATACCATTGGAGATTCTACATGGAATGTTGCTATTCCACTAGCAACATTCCATGTAGAAGGCTGCGCAGGCTTCTGTTTCTGTGAGTCTGACGTCCTGCACGTACGTACGTGCAGGACGTCAGACTCACAGAAGCAGAAGCCTGTGCGGCCACATTGGTGATCTGCAAGGGCCGACTTCTACATGGAATGTTGCTAGTGGAATAGCAACATTCCATGTAGAATCTATAGAAATCAAACAAAATAAAACATGGAAAAGAAAATAAGATGATACCTTTTTTATTGGACATAACTGAATACATTTCTTGATTAGCTTTCGAAGGTTGCCCTTCTTCCTCAGATCGGAAATAAGCAAATGTGCTAGCTGACAGTGTATATAAGTGAAAACATTCAAGCATTACTATGACAGTAAAATAGATACCATTGGAGATTCTACATGGAATGTTGCTACTATTGGAGATTCTACATGGAATGTTGCTATTCCACTAGCAACATTCCATGTAGAAGGCTGCGCAGGCTTCTGTTTCTGTGAGTCTGACGTCCTGCACGTACGCGCAGGACGTCAGACTCACAGAAGCAGAAGCCTGCGCGGCCACGTTGGTGATCTACAAGGGCCGACTTCTACATGGAATGTTGCTAGTGGAATAGCAACATTCCATGTAGAATCTATAGAAATCAAACAAAATAAAACATGGAAAAGAAAATAAGATGATACCTTTTTTATTGGACATAACTTAATACATTTCTTGATTAGCTTTCGAAGGTTGCCCTTCTTCGTCAGATCGGAAATAAGCAAATGTGCTAGCTGACAGTGTATATAAGTGAAAACATTCAAGCATTACTATGACAGTCTGACAGGGTGCTGTAACTTCACCTGTCTGAGGTCTCTTCCCCCCCTCCCATTCATTGTTTGACTCCCTACACTCTGCAAGAGTAGACCCGCAGCGTATATGATTATTATATCTCACAATTTATAGCGTGGTTTCCCTTTATTTATTTATTTATTTATTTGTTGCATTTGTATCCCACATTTTCTCACCTCTTTGCAGGCTCAATGTGTTTGTTAGCTGGATATAAATGTAACAAATAAATATAGATGATAATTCCTATGTTATAGAATACCCCCCTAGGAGTACCCTACCGTCTCTACCTGCCATCACAGTGCATCGATCTTTTGAACAGTACTCTATCCAAAGGCACAAGAAATTTTCCAGGCAAAAGAGAAACAAATGAAGCAAACTGAATCCAAGCTTCATCGTAGCACAAGTTATGCCAAAGATAAAGCACGACGCCATGGGAAGTTTGGAAAAAAAAAGTTTGACTATATTTCGTTATTACACCCACAGTAAAACTTGAGGTGAGAGTTCAAGTGTCATTTATAGAGAAGAACTCTGTAAGATTATCCAGACTCCATTTATTAATGAAGAATAAATTGCCGCTGGATTCCTATGCAAATACCTATTATAGCTACATTAAAGCCAAATGGGTTCATTAACGTTAATGACATTACAAAGAAAAGCAAGGAATTAATAGGAGCTCCTTATCAAATGATGCCCAGAAAAGGATTCATTTAGCCAAGAAGGGGCCATTTGCACATTGCTGTATAACGATAGGTTCCAATTTCTTGATTATGTGTGCAGTCGTATATCACGATGGTGTTCCGGTAGACTCTTTGGAAGCCACTTAATCCCAATTCACTTTTGATGAAATGTCACCTCAGATTTGGTACGTTCTCTCCATCTTCTGAAAAAGAGGGGCTGCATTCTTCAAACCGTCTTTATTTGCTTTCAAATTGTAACACAGCAATCCCAGTCAGAGACTGCCCAACGCAGCACATTAAATGAATGACACTCTAGCAAAACAGCATCAATAGGTGAACATTAAAAACTACCCAAAAGGAAACAAAAATATACAATTGACTAAAAACTAATCATCACATACAACAAATTGGAGAATAACTGTGCTGAATCCCTAAAACTTGGGAAATTAGCCTCCAGAAAACGGGCAATAAATGAAGTAGTCAAACGATACATTGATTTCCTCATAAAATCCACAGTTGGGACTACTTAACAAGGCTCCTTAATTGGATCTTAACAATTGCCTTTGCACATACCAAGAACATTTTTCCTCAAACAACAAGCTTTGGCATTATCAAGCATTTTCGGGCCTTTTTACAAAGCTACCTTAAGGACTAATGCGCATTTAGGGGTAAATTCTATAAGTGGCACTTAAAATTCGTCACTGAACATTTTACATGCTGAGCGCTATTCTTTAAAGGGTCCGCGACCTTTATAGAATAGAGCTTAGGGCGTAAACTAAACCTAACTTTAGTCACTGGCAATTATGCCTGCTGAAAGCAGGCTTAAACGACGGCGCCTAACTTAGATGCGGTTGAGCTGAATTCTGTATTTATTATTATTTATTGCATTTGTATCCCACATTCCCCCACCTATTTGCAGGCTCAATGTGGCTTACATAGATTTGTTAACATTGTCATTTCAGTATATCAGATCAGATGCAGTTAGTAATGTGTAGCAATTAGGAAGGGAAGAAGAAGGAAGAGAGTGATTAGGGTAGTTATAGAAGGTAAGCGTTCATAATTGAGTGGGTTGGTGAGGTGACTTTAAGCACATAAAATTTGGGAACACCCCAGGAATGCCCCTGAAATGCACTTAGCCATGCCCCCCAAAATTTACGCATGTTAAGACTTACATATGGATCATTATAAGAACATAAGTACTGCCATATTGGGACAGACCAAAGGTCCATCAAACCCAGCGTCCTGTTTCCAACAGTGGCCAATCCAGGTTACAAGTACCTGGCAAGATTTCAAAATAGTACAACACATTTTATGCTGCTTATCTGAGAAATAAGCAGTGGATTTTTCCCAAGTCCATTTTAATAATGGCTTATGGACTTTTCTTTTAGGAAGTTAGCCAAACCTTTTTTAAACCCCGCTAAGCTAACTGCTTTTACTACATTCTCTGGCAACGAATTCCAGTGTTTAATTACACGTTGAGTGAAGAAACATTTTCTCCGATTCATTTTAAATTTACTACTTTGTAGCTTCATTGCGTGGCCATTAGGCCTAGTATTTTTGGAAAGAGTAAACAAGTGATTCACATCTAACTGTTCCACTCCACTCATTATTTTATAGATCTCGATCGTATCTCCCCTCAGCCGTCTTTTCTTCAAGCTGAAGAGCCCTAGCCACATTAGCCTTTCCTCGTAGGGAAGTCGTCCCACCCCCTATATCATTTTCGTTGCCCTTCTCTGTACCTTTTCTAATTCCACCATACGATCTGTCTGTAAATCCTAATTAAAGCCAATTAACACCAATTAGCAGCCAATTATTGGCACTAATCAGCTTGTTAAGTAATTAAGTTGTGTGTGCAGATTGGCTACGAACGCTGATTAGCGCTCATAGCTTTAGTCATCATTTATAGAATACGCAGGCTAATGCAGGAAAAATGGCCTAATGCAGGATGTGCGAAACTGTGCTGTATTAGTTTTGCCATCTGCAGTGGCGTTCCTAGGGGGGGGGGGCGGTGGGTGCAGTCTGCCCCCGGTGCACGCCACTGGGGGGGGGGGGGAGTGCCGTGCATCTGTCTGCTCCGCTCGTTCCGTGCTCCTTCTGCCCTGAAACAGGTTACTTCCTGTTCCGGGGCAGAGGGAGCATGGAACGAGCAAAGCCGACAGGCGCGCGTCTCCCCCGCAGCAGGTAAAAATGCACCCGGGGTGGGGTGTTGTTTCGCCGGGGGGAGGTGTCGTTTTGCCGGGGGGGGGGGGGCACTGCACCCGGGGGGGGGGGGGGGGGGGCGCTTCGGCGATCCACCCCGGGTGTCAGCTGCCCTAAGAACGCCACTGGCCATCTGCACACGCTTAGAATGCAGTATTTTTGGGGGAGGGGAGGAGGCCTATCAGGGGTGGAGATGGGCATGGATGCACTATTCAAGAAATGCTTTGACATGTCTGGTACACTAACTGGTTAGCGTGTCCATAAAGCAGGAGGTCTTAGGAAGAACCTGATGGTTAGTGCAGTGGTTTGAGAACCAGGAGAGCTGGGTCTGATTCTCACTGCAGCTCCTTGTGACTCTGGACAAGTCACTTAACCCTCCATCACCCTCATTACAAAATAAGAACTGGTATATACTATGTAAACTGCTTCCTGTAACCATAGAAAGGCAGTATACAGTGGCATAGCCACAGGTGGGCCGGGGCCCATCCACTTAGGGCTCAGGCCCACCCAACGGCAGCACATATTTAGTGCTAGCTAGTGGGGATCCCAAGCTCTGCCAGCTGAAGACCTCCCCCTGATGGTGCTGAAAACACTGCTTTCGAATTCAGCAGTCTAAGCTTCCTAAGCTGCTGATACTGGCCTCATTGCATTGGTGGGGGGGGAGGGGGGGGGAGAACACTTGGTGCCCACCCAAAATCTGCTGTCTGGCTATGCCCCTGACAGTATATCAAATCCCATCTCCTTTTCCTTTACCCCCAGATTCTATATAGCACACCTAGATTTAAGTGCGATTCTGTGTGTAAATTCAGGTGTATTTTTATAACTATGCGTATAGATTAATTGTTTTAACAAGGTGTTAAGCGTTGTTAACAGCTCTTTACAAGCAACAACGAGCACAAATTGGCATAAATTAGAATTTATGCGCATATATTGCTAAGCGTATTCTATAATGCACTGTGCCTAAGTTCTAATGCGCACAGGCAAAAAGGGGCATGGTTAAGGGCGTGAAAATGGGCATTTCAAAATCTACACGTGTTGTTATAAAATATAGGCTAGTGCGTGCAAATCTATGTGCAGGGATTTACACCAGCTTTTTGTCGGCATAAATGGACACACATAGATACAGTCATGTATAAACTATGCCTAAGCATATTCTAAATACCACACGTAGGTTTATGCATGGTATTTAGAATACTCTTAGGCGTAACTGCGTACCATGCGTTCATTTTAGGTGCCATATATATAGAATCTGGCCCTTAGCGCTTCCTAAATAGGAGGGGGGTAAGTGCTCCCACATTAATTTTGTTAAATGGTCACATGCTAATTTAAACATTAGCACATGGGTAGAACTTTAACAAATACGAAAAATGCCTATTTTATGGACGTGCTAGGATTGGGCTTATCACTCGGAAAGACTCGTGTTAGGATGCGCTAAGCCCATTTACTAGCCCAGCTTAGTAAAAGGGCTCCTTTAGAAACAAGCAGTGAGATCTTAAATTTGGCTCTTGCATGGACTGGCAACCAATGAAGGGGTGCTGAAACCCATCTTGGTTTATCCATGATTACTCTGGTCGCAGTGTTCTGTACTACCCGAAGTCTATGGATGAGTCTCTCAGAGAGGACCATACATAGACATTACTGTATGAGAACAAGGTCAGCACTGCAGTCTGGGATGAATTATAGTGAGTGCATTTTTTTCTAGCAAATAAGATGCTGGTACTCAAATGCCATGCCTTCAGGGGTCGGGTGATCACGGAGGGACCCACCCCGCAATAGCCAGGCCCCCTGCCACCAGTCACAGAATCTATGACAAGGCAGAATTGGTGTGTAGAGCCTGAGCTCTTTCATTAAAACTTGGGGACCATGGTTCAATTTTAGCAGACGATGGAAAAGGTGCCGGTACTCAGTACCCCCAAGTACTCCCTCAAGAAAAGCCCTGATTATAGTCCAAAATAGAATGAAGGATCTTTATCAGGTGCAATTTCCAAACGGCAACACGGAACATTCAAGCAATCTAGCTGTCCATGTTCACTTTGACTTTAGATGATTTCGCTTTGGACCTGGCATGGTCTTACATCTGGGAGCTGCATTTCCCCCCTCTTTATTCCTCCTTTTTTTGTTGTTTTTTTTTAGCTTGCTAGCATTAATACTAGATGAGGAAAAGAAAGTCTTGCACATACCCTGCTGACACTCCAGCCATTGGTGACCCTATGGATCCATTGGAAAATTGAGGTCCTGAGTTTGTGGGTTACACTGTATTAAACCTGGAAGTAGATACCTTCCTTTTTCCAGAGAGATAATTGCCTCCAAGTGCCCATACTTATCTGCTATCCTTAGCAAATGTAGAAATGTTACCACTGAATTTTTGAAGCTGCCAACAGAAGCAGAAATACAAGCCAAGTAGTTCGATGAACTCCTAACTAGAGCTCCTTAGTAAAGAATTTAAATGTCAATGGCTCACGGACCCTTACTAGATGTTCAAATCATGTGGGAAATGTTGAGATTTTTTTTCATAATTTGTTGAGAAAGTCTTCAAATATTACTGCCTGAACCTAAAAGAAAACTATCCATAAGATGTGAACTGTGATTTGAAAGCTGGAAGTTCTCTCACTTCAGACAGAGTGTTTAATTCTTTGAGAAATCATCAGCGGCTCAAGGGAACACCTTAAACCTGCAGGCTAGGGAGATACAGCTCCTCAACGGTCCTGACTCCATTAGGCATCCACAGATTTAGTACATGGATAGGTTGTTTGAAAATGACCCCCTTTTTCATTTCAGTCAAAATTGTTTTCTGATATGAAGAACAAAATCTGCCTACCCTCTTTCACCTTCTTAAAGTCTATTGCAATTTCTGTATTTCAGTATTTTTTCCTCTCTCCTTTCCAATCAAACATTCTTCAGATTTCGACATTGCAAGAAGAAATAGTGTTACATAGAGTTGTGAATTTTCTAATCATAATGAAATCATTTCATATAATTAAGATACCAATAATGTGACAGGTATCAAAATAAAGCAATTCAATTCTCCAACCCAATGTAAAATGTAAATAAATAACTAAAAATAAAATCTAGTTACAGTTAATAGTAGTTGACATGCCTGCTTATTTTTGAAGGAGAAGGGCGCCCATCTTCCGACACAAATCGGGAGATGGGCGTCCTTCTCTTAAGGCTGCTTAAATTGGCAAAATTGAAAGCCGATTTTGGGCATCCTCAACTGCTTTCCGTCGCAGGGACAACCAAAGTTCAAGGGGGCGTGTCAGCAGTGTACCGAACGCGGGACGGGGCGTGGTTAAGAGATGGGCATCCTTGGCCGATAATGGAAAAAAGATAGGCGTCCCTGACGAACACTTGGCCGACTTTACTTGGTTCATTTGTTTTCACGACCAAGCCTCAAAAATGTGCCCGAACTGACCAGATGACCACCGGAGGGAATCGGGGATCACCTCCCCTGACTCCCCCAGTGGTCACTAACCCCTTCCCACCCTCAAAAAAACTTTAAAAACTTTTTTTGCCAGCCTCTATGCCAGCCTCAAATGCCATACTCAGATCCATCGCAGCAGTATACAGGTACCAGGAGCAGTTGTAGTGGGTGCAGTGTACTTCAGGTAGGCGGACCCAGGCCTATCCCGCCCCACCTGTTACACTTGTGGTGGTAAATGTGAGCCCTCCAAAACCCACCACAAACCCACTGTACCCACATCTAGATGCCCCCCTTAATCCCTAAGGGCTATGGTAGTGGTGTACAGTTGTGGGTAGTGGGTTTTGGGGGGGGGGGGGTTGAGGGGGCTTAGTACACAAGGTGAGCTATGCACCTGGGAGCAATTTTTGAAGTCCACTGCAGTGCACTCTAGGGTGCCCGGTTGGTGTCCCGGCATGTGAGGGGGACCAGTGCACTACGAATGCTGGCTCCTCCCATGACCAAATGGCTTGGATTTGGTCGTTTTTGAGATGGGCGTCTTCAGTTTCCATTATCGGCGAAAACCGAGGTCGCCCATCTCTAAGGTCGGCGATCTCAACATCTAGGTCAACTTAAATGTTGAGATTTGGGCGTCCCCGACCGTATTATCGAAACGAAAGATGGACCCCCATCTTGTTTCGATAATACGGGATGCTCCGCCCCTTCGCCGGGGCGTCCTTAGAGATGGGCACCCTTAAAGATGGGCGCCCACTTCGATTATGCCCCTCTTGGCAACCTACTGAAAATAAAAGCAATACAGTGAAGCTTTGAAAAATGCTTTTTCAGTCAATTTCATCAATATGCTCATGTCCTTAAATGAGACAAAGTAAAATGATGATTACGCAGCAAATGAAGTATGTTTCTTTGATATGTCACTCTGTATTTCACACTTCAGGAGGCAGCAGACTGTGCTTCAAAGCTGCAAAAATAACCTCAGAACATACACACACAACTGTTAAGGATGAGAGTGATATGTCTCTGACTGTCACATTCAAATGAATGTTAGGCAATTCTAAATGAAGATTAATGAATGCAATAGAAGGTCATATCAAGGTCAGCTTGTGGCTCAGTTAGCTCATTAGATGCTCATGTCAGAGATGCAGGTTCAAAGCTGACCTCTGACTCGTACGCTAGATATGTGCCTTCTGTAGACTAGTTAGAACTTGATTTCAAAGAACATTTATTTTCAAGCGGAAAGTTCTTCGTTGATAATTCAACCCATTGGATTTTAGAATTTTTTTTTATTAATAGGGATTTATTAACTGTCATTATACAGCGATTTACCCAAGGCAGTGTACAGCAGGTCCAGTTTAACATAAAACTTGCAATTTTGTTAACAACGTAACGATAGTAAAATGACTGACTATAAACATAAATACAATAAGGGCCCCTTTTACCAAGCTGCGGCAAAAGGGGGCCTGCGCTGGCGTCACTGAGGCCCCCTTTGAATGCAGTGGGTAAAAGGTAGCTCTTTCTTTTCTGCAGGAAATGGCCGTGCAGCAAATAAAGCATTAAGGGGCCCTTTTACAAATGCACGCTGAAAAACGGCCTGCGGTAGTGTAGACACGTATTTTGGGTGCGCGCTGAATCATTTTTCAGGGCACCTGTAAAAAAGGCCTTTTAAAACTTTTTGCCGAAAATGGACTTGCGGCAAAATGAAAATTGCTGCGCATCCGTTTTGGGTCTGAGACTTTACCGCCAGCCATTGACCTAGCGGTAAAGTCTCATGCGGTAACCGAGCAGTAATGACCTACTCACGTCAAATGTCACATGGTGCGCGCCCAATTCGTGCGTCTAATATTTTTTTTGGCCGCACATATCGGGCGTGCGCCAAAAATAAAATTACAGCAAGAGCCACGTGGTACCCTGGGCGGTGACTCCATTTTGGTGCGCGTTGGGCACGTGTAGATGCTTACACGGCTTAGTAAAAGGGCACCTCACTGATTATCAGCGGTTAGGTGGTTCTAGGCCATGTAAGCTGGCAGGACTCTTTCCTGCCCACTTAAATCGCTTTGAATATTAACCGGTCAGTGTCTAGGAGTTGGGATTTGACATCTGCCTCAGAGAATGCTACTTGTGAATTAAATATGACTTCCACAAAAGGAAAAGGGGGGAAATGCATATAAAATATAAATGGTGGTCTTCAAGGAAAGAGGATGTTATAATATTCACAGTTCAGCATTTCATTGCTAAAACAATCTGGTTCTTCAGCAAATTCTACAAGGAGAGATGAGGGCTCTGATATTTGCCTTTTTCTTTGAACTGGGTAGCAGAAAACATCAAGTCAATATTCAAAGGGGTTTACATAGTTAGGAAGAAGCCTAATGTTAGAGCAGTGGACTAAGAACCAGCGAATCCTGGGCTCAATATCCTCTGCAGCTCTTTGTGATCTTGAATAAGTCACTGAACCTTCTGTTGCCTTGGATGTAAACTCAGGGGGTAATATTCAACCTGCAACACCAACCAGTATTCAGACCACATAATTCAGTTAGCCAGTTAACTGCTGGCTTCACCAAAGCTCCACCCCCTAGAGCATCTGTAACTTAACCGGTTAGGGAATGGCCAGTTACCCCCGGATTCTATATAGTGCGTCTAGAGATCCGAGCCAAAATCCATGCATATTCTATAACAACGTGCGCAACTTAATTGGCTTAACAATCACCCGGATCCTGACGGGAGCAGGAGAGAGACAGACCCCGGCGCTGCCCCCCCCCCCCCCCCCCTTAGAGGCCAGGGAGGAGCAGACACAGGATTCTAAATTGGGGCCCCTGGTTTGGCTGGCAGGGGTCCCCAAGCGCTGCCAACGGAAGCCTTCCTCCAACGGTGTTCTCCACTACATTGCCTGCCCTCCCTGCTTCCCTTCACATCGCACATGCTCGGTTTTGATGAAACTGAGCATGCGCAACGTGAGGGGAAGCAGCCACAGGGTAGGCAATGTGGCAGAGAACAGCGCTGGAGGAAGTCTTCTGCTGGCAGGGCTTGGTGATCCCCGCCAGCATAGCCACCAAGGGGGGGGGGGCAGGGGGGGGACAAAATTCCCCGGGCCCAGGCCTCCAAGGGGGGCCCAGCGCCGCAGTCCCACTTGCCCTCCATCGTCAACCATCTGCCTCCTGCATTGAAATCACAGTCTCATCTCTGTGAAAGCAGCGTTGCAGGCAGCAGAACACCTCCCTTCGGGCCTCCTTCCCTCCCTGTGTCCCGCCCTCGTCTGACGTAACTTCCGCGAGGGCAGGACACGAGGAGGGAAGGAGGGCTGAAGGGAGGCGTTCTGCTGCCTGCAACGCTGCTTTCACGGAGGTGAGACTGCGATTTCAATGCAGGGGGCCCGGCATGGTGGCGGATGGAGGTTGGGAACGCGGGGGCAGCGGTGACCTCGGGGGGGGTAGAGTGGGGGAAGCAGTGGCTACGGTGACCTCGGGGGGTGGAGGGGGGAGCGGTGGTGACCTTGGGGTGGGGCGGCCGGGCCCAGTCCTGCCCGCCAGCCAACATATGTGGAGTTGCGGCAGGGGGCAGAGAGGTGGGAAAAATGTGCCCCCCCCCCCACTTTGGGATCTGGGCCTCCCAATCTGAAGTCTGGCTATACGGTGTCTTGGAAGGGGGGGCGGCAGCGGTGGTCCTGCCCTTGGCCCGGCTCAGTCTCTTGGTGGCCCTGGTTATCTACTCTGGTGCTTAGTTCAATAAAGACTATCTTTGGCTTTTATTTCCAGGTTGGAAGTCATTGTGTCCACCTCTGCTTTTTCTGTTGCACCTATTCTAATCTACATACAAGGTAAAAGAACAAGACAGTTAAAGGGCACTCAGTATGAGCAACCATAGCATGTGCAAGCCAGTGGGGCGTCTTTGTGTGGCAGATCAAAGTGTTTTACAGCAACTGAATGGGATGTTTTCAATTATTCTAACGAGAAATGTGGTGTGCTGTGTGCTGTGTGCTTCAACCCATGGCCCTAAACACAAACTGGATGCTTGCAATGTATTAGAAAGGATTAGCCTTCAATTAATTAGGATATCTATGTCTGTCTTGCTCATGCCTGTTCCTATTAGCATAAATATGAATCTGCTTCATTAAGTTCACAGTTTGTTCCAGACACTGGACAAAGGCATCAAGCAATGCAGAAAATGTACCCGTAAGAGTAAGATGGATCTAATGTGGAAACTCAAACAAATAAAACCTTTCTTCCCGAGGGCAATATTCCGCCACTTGGTACAATCAATGGTACTAAGCCACCTAGACTACTGTAATGGAATCTATGCAGGATGCAAAGAGCAAATCATAAAGAAACTCCAAACTGCTCAAAACACCGCAGCAAGACTTATATTTGGAAAAGCGAGATTCGAAAGCGGCAAACCCCTACGTCAAAAACTGCACTGGCTCACGATCAAAGAACGTATTGCCTTTAAAATATGCACCCTAGTTCATAAAATCATCTACGGCGAGACCCCGGAATACATGACGGATCTCATTGACCTACCAACCAGAAACACTACAATATCAACACACACCTACTTATACCTCCACCACTCAAGCTGCAAAGGACTTAAATATAAATCAACCTATGCATCCAGCTTCTCCTTTATAAGCACGTAACTATGGAACGCACTACCAAACGCCATGAAAGCAACACATGATCTATCAAACTTCCGGAAATCACTAAAAACTAACTTGTTCAAAAAGGCATACCCTAATGACCCAACTTAAATGCCTCGACCCTGCAACACAACGAAACTAATACTCAAACTGGACATAACTTAACCCTTCCTCCTTATTCCCTAAGATGTCTGTCACACACGAACCTTACTACAATATCACTCTGTATCTCTCATACCGGAATTGGCGATTGCCACCACGGTACTAAGTAAGCCACATTGAGCCTGCAAATAGGTGGGAAAATGTGGGATACAAATGCAATAAATAAATAAATTTATATCAAATGTATCTCATATGTGGATAGAAAGGCCCCTTGGGTAGACTGAAAAATATGGTGTCATTTCCTTTTCCATATTAGGTTTTAAAAGACATTTTTTTTTCAGTTCAGATGTTTGAGAGAGATGAAGCCTGTAAATGTTTTATTTCCATCGTATCTAAAGATTTATTTTAAAGAATCAATTCTACAGGACATGCAGAGAATCTGGGGTCAGGTCTTGTATTCCCCAGCCTGGCTGTGGCTGGGGTGCTCTAGAGGTACCATTCGTAAGTATGGAGATAGGAAGCTGCAGGATCTCATTAACGTGACATCAGGGGTCTCAAAATATGAGCTATACCTATGGATGAGTCAGGATATAAAGTAGGGGGAAATCCCTGGGTAGTTGAAAATGAAGGCTTGTGGTGCTACATCCCATTCCCAACCCTGGTTTGGACTGAGCTGGAAGTACTACTATTACTACTACTACTACTAATAACATTTGTATAGCGCTACCAGCCGCACGCAGCGCTGAACACTTGACAAACAGAGACAGTCCCTGCTCAAAGAGCTTACAATCTAAGTAAAACAGACTGATAAGACATTACGGGCAAGGGAATTACAGGGTAAAGAGGAACAGGGAAGGAGGAGGGCAAATGAGTAACGGTTAGGGGCCAAAGGCAGTAGTGAAAAGGTGAGCTTTCAGCATAGATTTAAAAACAGGTAGAGATGGAGCGAGACGTATGGGTTCAGGAAGACGGTTCCAGTCATAAGGTGCCACAAGATAAAAGGAACAAAGCAGGGGCGTATCTGGAATCCGGCGGTAGGGGGGGCCAGAGCCAGAGAGGGGGGGCACATTTTTGCCTCCCTCCCCCCCCGCCGCCGCCGCCTCTCTCCACCCCCTCCCCGCCGTCAACCCTCCCCCGCTGCTTACTTTTGCTGGCGGGGGGCCCCAACCCCCGCCAGCCGAGGTCCGACCCGCAATCTCCGTATTTCGTCTTCCTCCGTGGCCATGTGCTTCAAGGAAGTAACACTGCAGTGCTGATTCGTTGAATCCAGTTCAGCGTCTGACGTCGCAGCACGTCAGACGCCGAACTGGATTCAACAAATCAGCACTGCAGCGTTACTTCCTTGAAGCACATGGCCACGGAGGAAGACGAAATACGGAGATTGCGGGTCGGACCTCGGCTGGCGGGGGTTGGGGCCTCCCGCCAGCAAAAGTAAGCAGCGGGGGAGGGTTGACGGCGGGGAGGGGGGCCAGGGCGAAATCTGCGGGGGCCCAGGCCCCTGTGGCCCCACGCAGATACGCCCCTGGAACAAAGTCTGGAGTTAGCGGTGGAGGAGAAGGGGGACGAGAAGAGAGAAGTACAAGTACAAAGGAGAAAGAGGAAACTGCTGGGATCACCCCCCCCAAAAAAAATCTTACAGGTAGGATTTTTTTATTATTATTAGGATCTCAGCATGTCCTGAATGGTCCCCATCACGACTGCACTCAAATTAACCCGTTAATACCAATCGTTGGGGGGTGAGGTGGCAAAGAGCAGATCAGTAAAAGCTACACAAAGCAGTTCCATACACTTCAGCATGTTCTTTTACCATAGGGAAGTTGGTAAATATTCAAATAGCCCACTTACCTGAGTCAATGTGGATTTTTGGAAATTATCAGCATTGGTACTTTCAGGAGTGACTTGGACATGTAGTCTTTTACATGCTCACGTGGCACTTACAAAACTATATAAATGTACATAAGTACATAAGTATTGCCATACTGGGAAAGACCAAAGGTCCATCAAGTCCAGCATCCTGTTTCCAACAGTGGCCAATCCAGGTCACAAATACCTGGCAAGATCCCCAAAATGTACAAAACATTTTATACTGCTTACCCCATAAATAGTGGATTTTCCCCAAGTCCAATTAATAATGGTCTATGGATTTTTCCTTTAGGAAGCCGTCCAAACCTTTTTAAAACTCCGCTAAGCTAACCGCCTTTACCGCATTCTCTGGCAACGAATTCCAGAGTTTGATTACACGTTGTGTGAAGAAACATTTTCTCCGATTCGTTTTAAATTTACTACATTGTAGCTTCATCGCATGCCCCCTAGTCCTAGTATTTTTGGAAAGCGTAAACAGATGCTTCACATCTACCCGTTCAACTTCACTCATTATTTTATAGACCTCTATCATATCTCCCCTCAGCCGCCTTTTCTCCAAGCCCTAGTCGCTTTAGCCTTTCCTCATATTGAGGACTAACATGAAACTATCAAAAATACACATTTAACAGCTCTGCAGAATGACCATATAACTGAAATATGATAAATGTCAGTACAATATCATAAAAGACAGCTTGGAAGAACATTCCCAAATAACATAGATATAATACGTTGTCAGCATAATACCCATGAAACATCTAATAAGCACGCATTAGAACATTCAAATAACATAGATATGATGCTAATGCTTTTTCTACAATACAGCTTACCATGTAGTCGAGGGGTGAAGTGTAGATTTATAGATGGGGAGAAGATGGGTAGGTATAGGGTCAACTGAGATAAAATTCATGCACTAATTCCTGCATTAAACAGCTAAAGTGGTTTATTAAGTAAAGCTTAAGCCTACTAATTGTATTCTGTCTCGATAGTCTGTTTTGCATAGACTGTAAGCTCCAAGAGCTAAGGACTGTCTACAGGTAGTACTATGATAATAATAATTAATAATAATAATCATACCTAGCTGAAAAATCAAGAGCATTTTGAAAATGTTTGTATGTTCTCCAAATGATCTCAAATGGCCTGCAGGTGGTGCTATTGCGCCAACAGAAATCACTAGAGCTAAAACATGAAAAATTGGGCTGCAACAAGCACAATAAAAATTTTACAGGCATTCTAAACAAACTTAAAAATTATTTACACCTTTTATCACCTAAACAGCATTGAAAAAACAACAGATCCATCTATTCGCATCTGTTTTACCATCTCTCTCAAGTCGTCGCCTCCTTTTTGTGCATGCTTTGTGCATGCATTGACAAGAACAAACCTCACTCTTAAGCCAGACTTTGTCTTCAGTTTTACCGTTAGCTTTCTTCTGGAGCTGGAGAAGTGGATTAATGCATAAAGAGATGGGTTCGGGAGTTTAGGTGCCCTCGGACTAACCTGGAGGGGCATATAACATGGCAGAGCCCACTGGTTTCTTGCGTAGGCAAATTTTGGGGATGGGTTGTGGGTGGGGGAGGGGAGGAGTAAGGGAAAAGGAGGGAAGGGGTAGAAAAGGGGTTGGGTCACCGAGGGAATATGGGGTAGCTATTTATGGGAAGGGTTTGATGTGGGACTGAGGTAGATCAGGAGTCAGGGGGGTGTGATGTCAGAGATCGGACTGGTCATTTCTATTGGTAGTGAATAGAATGGGTGGAGTTCTATGTGGTTCTAGGAAGCCATTTTGAGCAGGAAGGAATTGTAGGTTTTGTTGTGAGCCGGACGCATTGGGAAGGTCGGTGGTGAGCAGAATTCGTTCCACTGAATAGTGGCACTGACATGGAAAGATTTTAAACACTATGGGACCCTTTTACTAAGCTGCGTAGGTGCATACACATGTCAGTTTTGAACTACTACCCAGCTACCATGAGGGCCCAGGCGGCAATTTCATTTTTTTAAATTGCATTTACATTTTAACTTCAAGTACAAATCTTGAAATGAAAAGATGACTATTTGTCAGTGGTTAGTGCAGTGAACTTTGATCCTGGGGAACTGGGTTCAATTCCCACTGCAGCTCCTTGTGACTCTGGGCAAGTCACTGCACCCTTCATTGCCCCAGGTACAAATAAGTACCTGTAAATAGTATATAAACTGCTTTGAATGTAGTTGCAAAAACCACAGAAAGGCTGTATATCAAGTTCCATTTCCCTTTCCCTATTCGAGATTCTACATGGAATGTTGCTAGTGGAGGAGGAGCCTAGTGGTTAGTGTAGTGGAACATGGAATGTTGCTACTATTGGAGATTCTACATAGAATGTTGCTAGTGGAGGATGAGATTCTACATGGAACGTTGTTACTATTTGAGATTCTACATGGAATGTTGCTAGTGGAGGAGGAGCCTAGTGGTTAGTGTAGTGGAACATGGAATGTTGCTACTATTTGAGATTCTACATAGAACATTGCTAGTGGAGGAGTAGCCTAGTGGTTAGTGCAGCTGACTTTGATCCTAGGGTAACTGGGTTCAATTCCCAGTTCAGCTCCTTATGACTCGGGTCAAGTCACTTAACCTTACATTGCACCCGATACAAATAAGCACCTGTATGTACTATGTAAACCGCTTTGAATGTAGTTGCAAAAAAAAAAAAAAAAACACAGAAAGGCAATACATCCAGTTCTATTTCCCTTAGTCTCACTCATGAACAAGTTCCACACGTGACTGTGTCTTGCCTCTCCTCCAGCACATAGAAACTCAAAGAATGGTGCTACTGGATTTTATTTAAAGAGATGTTTCATATCCCCTGAAGAAGTTTGCTAGTGGAATTAAAATATATTATATATACATTTGGGGGATAGGGGGATAGCATCACATTGAGAGGCATTTTTACTAAACAACGGCAAAAAGTGACCTGTGACAGTGCAAGCGTTTCTTTTGGGCACGCGCTGGGCCAGTTTTTGCCACGTCCTGGAAAAAGGGTCTTTTTAAGGGGACGGAAAATGGATGTGTGGCAAAATAAAAACCAGCACATGTCTATTTTTGACCTAAGACCTTACCGCCATCCACTGACTTAGTGGTAAGTCTTACACGCTACCTGGGCAGTAGGCGTGCAGTGCGCCATGTGGTAGAAAGTAGAAAATAATTTCTACTGTGTGTTTTTGACATCTGCCAAATTCAGAATTACTGCCTGGGGCACGCTGACTTGGCACACGCTGGACACGCGTAGGGCCTTACACACCGTTGTAAAAGGGTCCCCTGGATTTTTTAAAACAATGTACACATTTACGATCTTTTGCAGTTAAATTGACTAAAAATGCATTCTAATACCCCTGCATTTTTGAAAATCTATATACCCTACCACTGATTTCTATAGATGACCACTACACGCTATGCTAGTTCTTAGCCTCAGATGCTCCAGATCTTTGAAAGTTTCTTTTCATCATCTGTAAAGCCAAGGGCACAGTAGCCAGAAACACTGAGTACTCATCCACCAGCAGTGCACCCCACTGACATCTACATGAAGGCAGAACCTCTGAAAAACAGGAGCAAAGCAATTCTGTCTTATCTTTTTTCAAACCAATAGATTTCTCATCAAAGCCTGAGTAAATAAAAAAAAAAGAATTAAGAACCTCCACAATTTCTAGGCATACTAGAAGAAATCAAAAGTTGCTTCCTGGACAAGAACAATAGGTTTTCTTAGGAGAAAATGTAATGAAATGTTAAGTTTTCCTCATAACATTATTATGGGATCCACCAGAAACCGTATATGAGGAATCCATAAATTCAGTCCTTGGGGGTTTCCAAGCATGACTGTTTATGGATATCCATAATGAATATGTACAGTGGTGGAAATAAGTATTTGATCCCTTGCTGATTTTGTAAGTTTGCCCACTGACAAAGACATGAGCAGCCCATAATTGAAGGGTAGGTTATTAGTAACAGTGAGAGATAGCACATCACAAATTAAATCCGGAAAATCACATTGTGGAAAGTATATGAATTTATTTGCATTCTGCAGAGGGAAATAAGTATTTAATCCCTCTGGCAAACAAGACCTAATACTTGGTGGCAAAACCCTTGTTGGCAAGCACAGCGGTCAGACGTCTTCTGTAGTTGATGATGAGGTTTGCACACATGTCAGGAGGAATTTTGGTCCACTCCTCTTTGCAGATCATCTCTAAATCATTAAGAGTTCTGGGCTGTCGCTTGGCAACTCGCAGCTTCAGCTCCCTCCATAAGTTTTCAATGGCATTAAGGTCTGGTGACTGGCTAGGCCACTCCATGACCCTAATGTGCTTCTTCCTGAGCCACTCCTTTGTTGCCTTGGCTGTATGTTTTGGGTCATTGTCATGCTGGAAGACCCAGCCACGACCCATTTTTAAGGCCCTGGCGGAGGGAAGGAGGTTGTCACTCAGAATTGTACGGTACATGGCCCCATCCATTCTCCCATTGATGCGGTGAAGTAGTCCTGTGCCCTTAGCAGAGAAACACCCCCAAAACATAACATTTCCACCTCCATGCTTGACAGTGGGGACGGTGTTCTTTGGGTCATAGGCAGCATTTCTCTTCCTCCAAACACGGCGAGTTGAGTTCATGCCAAAGAGCTCAATTTTTGTCTCATCTGACCACAGCACCTTCTCCCAATCACTCTCAGCATCATCCAGGTGTTCACTGGCAAACTTCAGACGGGCCGTCACATGTGCCTTCCGGAGCAGGGGGACCTTGCGGGCACTGCAGGATTGCAATCCGTTATGTCGTAATGTGTTACCAATGGTTTTCGTGGTGACAGTGGTCCCAGCTGCCTTGAGATCATTGACAAGTTCCCCCCTTGTAGTTGTAGGCTGATTTCTAACCTTCCTCATGATCAAGGATACCCCACGAGGTGAGATTTTGCGTGGAGCCCCAGATCTTTGTCGATTGACAGTCATTTTGTACTTCTTCCATTTTCTTACTATGGCACCAACAGTTGTCTCCTCGCCCAGCGTCTTACTGATGGTTTTGTAGCCCATTCCAGCCTTGTGCAGGTGTATGATCTTGTCCCTGACATCCTTAGACAGCTCCTTGCTCTTGGCCATTTTGTAGAGGTTAGAGTCTGACTGATTCACTGAGTCTGTGGACAGGTGTCTTTCATACAGGTGACCATTGCCGACAGCTGTCTGTCATGCAGGTAACGAGTTGATTTGGAGCATCTACCTGGTCTGTAGGGGCCAGATCTCTTACTGGTTGGTGGGGGATCAAATACTTATTTCCCTCTGCAGAATGCAAATAAATTCATATACTTTCCACAATGTGATTTTCCGGATTTAATTTGTGATGTGCTATCTCTCACTGTTACCAATAACCTACCCTTCAATTATGGGCTGCTCATGTCTTTGTCAGTGGGCAAACTTACAAAATCAGCAAGGGATCAAATACTTATTTCCACCACTGTATGTAGTTGATTAAAAATTGTATTCTACTCTATTTTACAGTCTAAGTGGGCTCTAGAAATATACTAATAAAAAGGAAGACAAACAATACATAGATCATAAAAGCAACATACAAAGACTGCACAGCTACAGAAAATAAAGCTGTACAACCCACAGCTGGGCAAAGAGAGTATCATATGTAAATATTACTATAACAATTACAACCAAGGCATAACATCATAATATGGGTGAAAACACCTGCTGGAATAAATTATTATTATTATTAACATTTGTATAGCGCTACCAGACGCACGCAGCACTGAACACCTGACATAGAGAGACAGTCCCTGCTCAATAGAGCTTACAATCTAAAAATAATACAGACAGACAAGACAATTAAGGGCGAGGGAAGTACTGGGTGAGAAGGAACAAGGGGAGGACAATTGAGTAGTGGCTAGGAGCCAAAAGCAGTGGTGAAAAGGTGGGTTTTCAGCATAGATTTGAAAACAGGTAGAGATGGAGCCTCCCAGTGCTATAGCCATGGGGGGCCTTGGGGGGGGGGGGGGGTCTGGGCTCCCCACTTTGATCTCAGGCTCCTTCCAAACCTACAGCAACCCCCCATAACTGGCAGGTAGGGATGCTGACACCTCACCAGTCAAAGAAATGCAGTGCCTGAGCTGCTCCCTGCCTCCTTGCACTGCTTCTGTAACGCAGAAGTCGGCAGCGTGCCTCCTGCCGCCAATGCTGGGACTTCTCACGCATGCTTAGTTTGCACAAGAGCTGAGCATGCTCGAGGAGTCCTGGAGTCAGCTGACTTCCACATTACAGAAGCAGTGCAAGAAGGTGGGGAGCAGCTCAGGCACTGGATTTCTTTGACTGGCGGGGGCTTCAGCATTCCTGCCAGCAAAGGTATGTTTAACGCATGCGGGGTGAGAGGAGGACTGCATTGCCCCCCAATCCACCCTTGGGCCCCCGAAAATTTGAGGGACATCAAGAAATACCTTCTTTTCAGAGTGCAGTGAATGAGGGGGGAGGGGGGACCATAAATCTTCAGAGCAAATGCTCAATGGGACCACACTAGAAAATACTTTAAGGGAAGTCATCAACATGGGCTACCATTAAGATGCATTATTTCACCACAAGTCATACTGTATTAGCACAGGGTTCCATTTTATGCAATGAGACCCTGTGCTAAAATAGCACAATTTATGGTAAAATAACCCATCTTAACTGTAGTTCACATTGATAATTTCCTCCCTAAATGTAAGCAGAATGATCTTAAATTTGATTCAAACCACTAACACAGAACAGGGGCGTATCTGGACTTCGCCGTTAGGGGGGTTCCAGAGCCGAGGTGAGGGGGCACATTTTAGTCCCCCTGGCGGTGCCGCCAACCCCCCGCCGCCATTGCCGACGCCGCCCGCCATTGCCGACACCCCCCACCGCCGCTAGAACCACCTCCAACAACTGTGGCCCACCCGCCGATGACCCCCCCGCCTGCCGTCTCTGTGACGTCGCCTACCTTTGCCGGCAGGGGACCCCCGACCCCCGCCAGCCGAAGTCTTCTTGCTTCGTTTGGTTTCTGAGTCTGTCTGACGTCCTGCACGCAAGACTTCGTTCTGTTTCTATGAGTCTGACGTCCTGCATGTTGTACGTGCAGGACGTCAGACAGACTCAGAAACCAAACGAAGCAAGAAGACTTCGGCTGGCGGGGGTTGGGGTCTCCCGCCAGCAAAGGTACTAGATAGCGACGGCAGGTTGACGGCGGGTTGGCGACGGGAGGGGGGTTAAGAGGGTCGTTGGCAGGGGGTCCAGGGCCAAATCTACGGGGGCCCTGGTCCCCGTGGCCCCATAGCAGCTACGCCCCTGACACAGAAGAACAAAATTCCTCTGCACGGGTCAATACAGGCAGGCAAACACAGCGAGGGTGACACAAAGAATGATGTGGAAAAACATCCAGTGAACTCAAAGAGTTCACAGCAGGAGTTTTATTCAAAAATATGTGATGGACTCGACACGAATCGTGTTTCAGCCGCAAGGGCCTGCCTTAGGAGTCCCTGTATAGAGTACGAGTCGAACTATACAGGGACTCCTGAGACAGGCCCTTGCGGCCGAAATACAATTTCTGTCGAGTCCATCACCTATTTTTGAATAAAACTCCTGCTGTGAACTCTGAGTCCACTGGATGTTTTTCCACATCATTCTTTGCGTCACCCTTTGTTGTGTTTGCCTGCCTTAAATTTGATTCACAATTTCACTGGCAGCTAAATGCAAGGAACGTAAAAGAGGATTCACTGGTTCGTATCAACCCACTTTAGTTAATCCTCAAATAGTTGCATTTGAAGAAGCTGAAGTGCTTATAGCATGGAATGGAGAAACCCTAGATACAAACCATTACAGAAGTCCATGTGAGAGATTACCAATACCTGGACCACTGTACGGAAATTTTCCTCTGACAAAGATGGTTTCAGCCTGCGTAGAAATCAAAGCTGAAAAAAGTGCTTTCTTAATGACTGACTGAATCTGGGATTTCATCGTAAATGAGGACTCAAGAACAACTCCCCAAATTTTAGAGTAGAAATGGGAATAAACCAGTTATCAGTACTCGAGGATGTAGGTAAACTCAGGGTGATCACTCTGCCCAAACAAAGAACCTCGGTGTTTCTGATATTCAAAGTTAATTTCTGATGTTTCATCCAAGTATTCACAATCTGAATGCACAAAATTGCATGATCAATAGCTGCATTAAAACTAGTAGTTACAGGCATAAAAGAAATTGAATGTCATTAGCATAAAGTATATTATTCCACAGTCAGCGCAGCAAATAATTGACAGTTCAGAGCAAGATAGATACTAAAAAACAATGCTGAACCTTAAAAATCTGACCTGTTTATGACCCTCAAGGACTGAACATACGAATGCCTGTGCTATCCGCCTTATTTTCGAAAGAGAAAGACGCCATATTTCGACCCAAATCGGGAGATGGGCGTCTTTCTCCTGTGGGCGCCCAAATCGGTATAATCGAAAGCCGATTTTGGGCGTCTTCAACTGCAATCTGTCGCGGAAACGGCCAAAGTTGACAGGGGGTGTGTCGGAGGCATGGTGAAGGCGGGACTGGAGTGTGTATTGGCCGAGGAGAGATGGGCGTCCTCGGTCGATAATCGAAAAAAAGGTGTTTTAGCGCAAATTTGGGTCACTTTTTTTGGACCCTTTTTTTTCACGAAGTCCCAAAACAGTGCCCTAAATGACCAGATGACCACCGGAGGGAATCGGGGATGACCACCCCTGACTCCCCCAGTGGTCACTAACCCCCTCCCACCCCCCCAAAAAAACAACTTTAAAACCTTTTTTTTTCCAGCCTCTATGCCAGCCTCAAATGTCATACCCAGCTCCATCACAACAGTATGCAGGTCCCTGGAGCAGTTGTTAGTGGGTGCAGTGGACTTCAGGCAGGTGGACCCAGGCCCATCCCCCCCTACCTGTCACACTTGTGGTGGTAAATGGGAGCCCTCCAAACCGCCCCCCAAACCCACTGTACCCACATCTAGGTGCCCCCCTTCAGCCATAAGTGCTATGGTAATGGTGTAGAGTTGTGGGGAGTGGGTTTTGGGGGGGATTTGGGGGGCTCAGCACCCAAGGGAAGGGAGCTATGGACTTCAGAGGTAGTTTGCTTTGGTTTTTTAATTGTTACAAGTGCCCCCTAGGGTGCCCGGTTGGTGTCCTGGCATGTCAGGGGGACCAGTGCACTACGAATCCTGGCCCTCCCACGACCCAATGCCTTGGATTTGGTCGTTTTTGAGCTGGGCGCCTTTGGTTTCCATTATCGCTGACAAACAATATCGCCCAGCTCAAATCCGCACAAATCCGATGCATTTGGCTGGCACAAACCGTATTATCGGAAAAAAGATGGATGCCCATTTTTTCGATAATACGGTTTGTCCCGCCCCTTCACGTACCTGTTCTTGGAGATAGATGCCCATGGAGATGGGCATTCGCGTTCAATTATGCCCCTCCACATCACCTAACTCATGTGAATAGAGTGAATAGATAAGAGATCAAATTGTGCATAATGCTTACCTCAGCCTCGGAAAAGAGCCCAAGTCCAAATGAATGCCCATGCACTAATGTTGCAATTAGCCCATGAAAGAAACAAAAAGTGGAGTCAAGTGATGTCATTTTTTTTAAAGAAGGTGCACAGAGGGAGTGTTTTGATTCTTTGCTGATTTATGCTGTAGCTGAGAAGTTAGATTAGCACTCAGTGTAGGCTGTGCTATGTCCAGGATGAGAATTTTAGACATTTTTCAGCAAAACATCTGCAATTGGACTTGGACATCATATTAAAAATGGCCCTCCACATGCACTATGTGCTATTCTATACGCTTTTAAGCTAACGCCTAAGCGTCATAGCATTTAACTGCAAGGTAATGTACTTATGGGTGGGCATGTCTCCCAGTTAAGGGCATAATTTATAGAGTACAGTGATACCTCTGTTTTTGTCGATAATCTGTCCGAAAACAATCGGCGAAATCCGAAACCGACAAAAACCGAGGCAGTCATCAGGGGAAGGCTCAAACCCATCAAAATCTCTCTCATGTACACATCCTGGGCAAAAACAACGCCACACTGAGCAGGAGAACGCGTGGGTCGCCCTTTGTTTTTGCAAAATTAGCAGCGAGGTCACGTGGGCACGCCGACGAAATCCGAGACAAATGTTTCGTGAAAAAACTCGACGAAAACCGAAACCGACGATAACCGAAGTCAACGAAAACCGAGGTATTACTGTACTATAAATTATGCCTGTCACTTGACACTCTTAACATAGTAAGATAGTAAGTGACCACAGATAAAGACCTGAATGGTCCATCCAGTCTGCCCAGCTGTCACACTCATTATTATCAATTCATGTTTAAATCAACAATGAATGTGATATAAAATACTTAATCATGGCCTTTCTTTGGCATTCTGGGACATAGATGGTAGAAGTCTTCCTGGCCCTGTCCTTACATTCCAACTACTAGAGTTGCGGTTGAAGCCCACTCTAGCCTATCTGTCTTGTCTTTGCGGGACACAGACCGTAAAAGTCTGCCCAGCCACTGTTCTCAGGTTCCAGCCACTGAAATTGCTGTCAAAGCCCTTTCCAGCCCAACCTACACCGGATTGCCATATACAGGACACAGACCATACAAGTCTGCCCAGCACCGGCCCTAGTTCATCACAGCCGGAGTTGCCATCTAAGTATCACTTGACACATCCGCACACACGCAGCCATTTAAGTTTAGGGTTTTTTTTTATGCCATCAATTTTTTAATTTGAGATCCTCTGTGTTCATCCCATACTATTTTGAATGCTGTCACCATTTTTTCTGTACCACCTCCCTGTGGAGGGCATTCCAAAGTTTGACCACCGTCTCTGTGAAAAAGAATTTCCTGATATTACTCCTAAGTCCACCGCCAACTTATGCCTGCCATTGATATGACATAAGAGGGCATAGCTAAATATAGCCATGTCAATTGCATTGCATTACATGTGTTCTTAAATTCTGCAAATACCCAATCAGGTTTTTTGCAGTTTACGTGGAGGGGCATAATCGAAAGTGGGTGCCCATCTCCGTGGGCGGCCATGCGAAGGGGCGGGACAAACCGTATTTTCGAAAAAAGATGGGCGCCCATCTTTTTTTTCGATAATACGAGTTGTGCGGGGCAAATACCTAGGATTTGGGCGTTTTTGAGCTGGGTGCTATCAGTTTTCAGCGATAATGGAAACCGAAGGCGCCCAGCTCAAAAACGAACAAATCCAAGGCATTGGGTCATGGGAGGGTCCAGGATTCGTAGTGCACTGGACCCCTCACATGCCAGGACACCAACTGGGCACCCTAGGGGGAACGTTTACAAATTAAAAAAAAATTTAAATAGCTCCCAGGTGCATAGCATCCTTCCCTTGTGTGCTGAGCCCCCCAAAACCCACTGCCCACAAGTCTACATCATTACCATAGCCCTAAGATGTGCAGGGGGCACCTACATGTGGGTACAGTGGGTTTTGGGTTTTTTGGAGGGCTTAATATTAACCAGCACAAGTGGAACAGGTAGGGGGGATGGGCCTGGGTCCGCCTGCCTGATGTCCACTGCACCCACTAACAACTGCTCCAAGGGACCTGCATACTGCTGTCAGGGAGCTGGGTATGACATTTGAGGCTCACTTACAGGTTGTCAAAAAAGTTTTTAAAGTTCTTTTTTGTGGTGGGAGGGGGTTAGTGACCACTGGGGGAGTCAGGGGAGGTCATCCCCGATTCTCTCCGGTGGTCATCTGGCCAGTTGGGGCACTTTTTTGGGACTTGGGTTGTGAAAAAAAAAAGGGTCCAGCAAAAGCGACCCACATTCTCGCTTCTGCTGTCCTTTTTTTTCATTGGCCGAAGGCTCCCATCTCTCCTTGGCCGATAAACACGCCCCAGTCCCGCCTTCACCATGCCTCTGACACCCCCCCCCCCCCGTCAACTTTGTTTGTTCCCGCGACGGAGTGTAGTTGAAGACGCCCAAAATCGGCTTTTGATAATACCGATTTGGGCGCTTTTGCGAGATGGGCGCCCATCTCCTGATTTGGGTCGAAATATGGGCGCCCATCACTTTCGAAAATAAGGCCGATAATAAGACAGCCAGCAATATCTGGAGAATAACAAACAAAGATCAGCATGTAAATCATAGTCTAACAATTACTTAAAAATTGCTTAAAAAGGTGAATTTTCAAAGCTTTCCTGAAGAGGAGATAACGTTGCAATGATCTGATTTCAAGAGGGAGATCATTCCAGATAAAAGGAACTTGATACATAAAAGAGGCATTATAACTGTTCCTGCATTTCAAGCCTTTTGGGCTCAGAAAATGCATCACGAATATGATATCCAGAAGACTGTACACAAATTAAATCAGACATGTAAGCTGGAGTCAGGCCGTAAAGTATTTTGTAAACTGTCACGCAAACCTTAAATCGGCAATGGGCTTCCATAGGAAGCCAGTGCAGCTTTACCAATAAAGGAGTCAATCTCTCAAATTTATGAGCGGAAAAAAATCAGACGGGCCGCAGTATTCTGAATAAGTTGTAGTTTCTTAAGCTGCAATTTAGAAATTCCTGTGTAGATAATATTATAATCTATATATATAAAACTCACCCTCAACGTTCTATTGTCTGATGACGTCACTGAAGCCAAGGTTCGTAAGTTCGAAGCTCTGAAGCCAAGAAAATCACAGTCTCGGGGCCCCGCCCTCGTGTCAAACGTTATGACGTTCAGGGCGGAGGCGGAACAATTCACTCACATCGACGACGGCCAGGGCGCCGCAATGGGCCACCCACTGACGACGAAGGTGCGTTGGGTGGGGGGGCCACAGTCACACATCGACGGCGGCCACGGCGGCGCAATGCCGTCACTAACAACCAAGGTGCATTCGGTGGGGGGGGGGGGGGGGGGGGCACAGGAAAGCCTTGCTAACGCCCGTTTCATTGGCTCCAGAAACGGGCCTTTTTTTTACTAGTAGTCTAATAAAGAAAGAAAAAGACTTTGGACCACTGTACGGAAAGCTGTAACCTCCAGAGAACTGCAAACTCATCTGAGTTTCCTCGAGATTAGAAACGATTTCCTTACAACTATCCACACCTATCCTGTTAGAATATCAATGATATGCTTTGATGTCCCCATGCATACCTCCTACCCACCCCCATCCTCCCACCCTGTCAGACTGTCATAGTAATGCTTGAATCTTTTCACTTCTATACACTGTCAGCTAGCACATTTGCTTATTTCCGATCTGAGGAAGAAGGGCAACCTTCGAAAGCTAATCAAGAAATGTATTAAGTTATGTCCAATAAAAAAGGTATCATCTTATTTTCTTTTCCGTGTTTTATTTTGTTTTATTTCTATAGATTCTACATGGAATGTTGCTATTCCACTAGCAACATTCCATGTAGAAGTCGGCCCTTGTAGATCACCAATGTGGCTGCGCAGGCTTCTGCTTCTGTGAGTCTGACGTCCTGCACGTACGTGCAGGACGTCAGACTCACAGAAACAGAAGCCTGCGCAGCCTTCTACATGGAATGTTGCTAGTGGAATAGCAACATTCCATGTAGAATCTCCAATAGTAGCAACATTCCATGTAGACTCTCCAATGGTATCTATTTTACTGTCATAGTAATGCTTGAATGTTTTCACTTATATACACTGTCAGCTAGCACATTTGCTTATTTCCGATCTGAGGAAGAAGGGCAACCTTCGAAAGCTAATCAAGAAATGTATTAAGTTATGTCCAATAAAAAAGGTATCATCTTATTTTCTTTTCCGTGTTTTATTTTGTTTTATTTCTATAGATTCTACATGGAATGTTGCTATTCCACTAGCAACATTCCATGTAGAAGTCGGCCCTTGTAGATCACCAATGTGGCTGCGCAGGCTTCTGCTTCTGTGAGTCTGACGTCCTGCACGTACGTGCAGGACGTCAGACTCACAGAAACAGAAGCCTGCGCAGCCTTCTACATGGAATGTTGCTAGTGGAATAGCAACATTCCATGTAGAATCTCCAATAGTAGCAACATTCCATGTAGACTCTCCAATGGTATCTATTTTACTGTCATAGTAATGCTTGAATGTTTTCACTTATATACACTGTCAGCTAGCACATTTGCTTATTTCCGATCTGAGGAAGAAGGGCAACCTTCGAAAGCTAATCAAGAAATGTATTAAGTTATGTCCAATAAAAAAGGTATCATCTTATTTTCTTTTCCATGTTTTATTTTGTTTGATTTCTATTGATAACCTTAAGAGTGGACTAACACGGCTACCACACTCCTCTACTTACAACTAGAGTAACCTGAGAGTCCAACTTCAATGTATCTGACAATATAATCCTAATATTTTGATGTTGTCTTCAAAGATAAAATCGGGGTTGGTTATTTTAAGAATAGTTTCATTTCAAATATTATCCCGTTGACCTATGAGTAAAAATGTGGTTTTTTTTTTCCATGTTTAACTTTATGATTAGAAATCCAATTTGTTTTTCAGCACCAAGATATGCTACTATTCTGTAATGAAATCTTGGTACCAAGATACCGTTATAGTATTGGAGCTGTGTGTTCATCATTCGAGTGTCTAAATTGAAACTCCAATTTATAGAATTGTCTGATTGCCCCTGAAATGAAAATAAAGACTAAACAAAACAATGCTGCAAACAACATGGAAAAAGTGTATTAAATAAAAATGAAATGGACTACCCATCCTTAGTAGGTATTACTGCAAGTATATAGAAACTGTACTCCGCTCACCTATCCATAACGACTAGAAATTTGTAGCTCAGTAACGGGTCTAGGTAAGTATACTTCCAGGTATAAAAATACAGTGAACACACTAAATAAATAATTCTACCCAGCAGCTTTATTTATTGCACATACATCAAGTAATTTTTCTGGTCAACTTAGCTCGACCATAAGAAAAGATAATGGAAAGATGCTGTTAACATCAGAACATAAGTGCTGGGTCAAACAAATGATCCATCTAGCCAGGCATCCTGTCTCCAACGGTGACCAAGGCATGTCAATTGGAAGTGCCTTAACAAGCTCCATATTTCCTGCTAGAAATGTAATGCCACTTCTTCGGAATATATTAGGTCTGAAATAGTTATATAATTAATTTCAGAAAGCTGAAACAAAAGGTTTTTCTCAGCCATCTAGGCCCTGGAGGAAACAGGAACATCAGCTTTTGGGTCCAGGGTTTTGTAAATGACTCAGATGTCATAGTCCTTGCTGGATTAATACTCGGTGCATAATGTAGAATTATATTTATTCCCATTTCCTTGTTACTTTTCAGTTCATTATTGTTCAAGGTGACATGCAGTGATGTGACTATATTTAACTTTTTATGCAGACAACTACTGTTCCCTCTAAGCGTCCTTCCCCTACAACCCCAACAGTGGGGTGTGCTATTTCACTATTACATCCTATATAATAATTCTCACCTCCAACGTTCTGAGGCTGCCTGGAACCATGGCTTCCGGCCAGAGGTGGTCTACTTAATGGAGTGGAGTAGATAAAAGTGATGTCATGAAAGAAGTGCCACTGATTGGCTGCGCCTCCAAGTCCAGCCCGACGCCCAGCAACAAACCGCCACCCAGCCAGCAGAAAACAGTGACCCAGGGAAACCGCCACCCAGCCAGCAGCAAACAGCGACCCAGGCAGGGGGAGGAGTAGGGAAACACACAGAGGGTGTTTCCCTACTCCTCCCCCTGCCTAGGAATTGCTGCACACTGCCTGCGAACCACCCGCGCACACTAACCACCCTCAATCGTAGAGGACAAAGAGGGAGGGCGGTGACACGGCGAGCGAGCGCCTGCGGCGAGTGTCGAATCTGCAGGAGGTGGGTGAGGGCTCAGGATGGGGGTCGGGGTCCACTGGCAACTTGCAAGACGGAGGAGGCAAAGAGGAGCGGCTCCTACTACAGCGCAGCCGTCATCCCTGTTCACGCAAAACAAAGGTTGCAAACCTATGAGATGCTGTAGCAAGTTCAATAGACAGGAGTGGAAGTCAGCAAAGCAAGTCTACGGTAAGCAATGAAGCCCATTGGTTAATCTCTGTTTCCACTCCCCTATGCAGCCGTCATTGTTATACACTGAAAATAAGCAAAAACTTGCAGCCAGTGGTGTACCAAGGGGGGGCGGTGGGGGCAGTCCGCCCCGGGTGCACACCGCTGGGGGGGGGTGCCGTGGCGTGCGCCTGTCGCCCTGTCTCCGAGTTCGCATGTGTTCTCTGCTCCCTCTGCCCCGGAACAAGTTACTTCCTGTTCCGGGGCAGAGGGAGCAGTGAACACATGCGAACTCGGAGCCGACAGGGCGACAGGCGCGCGCTGTGGCACCCCCCCCAGCGGCGTGCACCTGGGGGGGTGTCATTTCACCGGGGGGGGGGGGGGGGGGGTCGCGCTGCACCCAAGGTCACTGCTTGCAGCTGCTTGACATTGTCGTTTTAAAAATGTTGTTCCATCTGAAACAAGTCTACAGCTCTTTCAACTGGATAGATAGTGCCTTAAAACTTGGAGGACAAAAGGAGGGGGGAGACAAACATACCCTGCAACTCGGAGGGAGGGAGGAAGGAAGGAGGGAGGGAGGGAGGGGGGATCCGGCAACTGGGAGGAAGGGAGGGAGGGGGGACCCTGCAACTAGGGGGCAGGGGGGGACCCTGCAACTGGGGAGGGGGGGAGGGGAAGGGGGGAACCCCCTGCAACTGTGAGACAGACCCGGGGGGACGGCCCTGCAACTGGGAGGGAGGGGGGCCCTGGCACATACTCTCATTCTCACACAGACACTCGCACACAGTCTCATTATCTCTGTGTCACACACACACACTCGCACATTCACTCTCTCTCACACAGTCACTCTCACACACACTCTCTCTCAAACATACACACTCCGAGGAAAACCTTGCTAGCGCCCGTTTTCTTTAAAAGAGAAACGGGCCTTTTTTACTAGTTTTCAATAAAGAGGGACGAGCAAGCTCTGCAGGACTCCAAGGAACCTGCCTGTCTCTAGCAATTGAAGACACAATATTGAAGCACCGCCCCCTACTGGCAGCAATGCAATTGGAGGACTCACGCTCCTCTTACAGGGTACAGTGCAGACAACCACATTCCAGTCCAACTTCTTACTATCGGTTTCTACAGTTATATGATGTCCTGTCGGACACATTTAACTTTTGTCACAGTGGTTACCCTTGCCGATCTCTGTGATGTTTGATGTCATGTTGGATATGTTTAACTTTTGTCACAATGGGTTACTCTTGCTGTTCTCTGTGGTGTTTCTAACCTAGCTCTAGTAGATTCCATTTTTCAGTCTAGGAAGAAAAATTCCAAGTGGTACTTTATTTTACACTATTTCAGACTCTAGACTCTTAAATTACATCTCTTCAGACACATAAATATGGTTTTTAACCTTTGAGCAAACACAGGGAAGTTGCAGGCAAGCAACGGCAGAAAAATGAAAGTTTTACAGTAGTAAAAATGATTTTCGCAAAAGAACATAGGACGTTACCTCTGTACCCCTGCATTGTAAGAGTCATAGTTCTGCAGGGATTCTATTTCTGATTATTATGGTACAATGGGGTGAATACTTTCACAAGTAATAGAAAGTTACTGTAGCGTTCTAACATGGGGCATTTTTTTACAGCTATTTACTATGAAAATAGCTGGTGATTATCCAGAAATAAGGAGCATATGTTTTTTGCTAATCCATTAATTTCTAGCTGCATCTTTGAAGATGCAATAAGTTTTTCTTTATCTTATATAATAATTCTCACCTCCAACATGCTATGCGTCTGCCTGCCTGTGTCTGTAACTTTCTTCACAGATGGGCTCCGAAGCCTTAGCTGATGCCACTAGACCCATTATGACACATCCTATATAATAATTCTCACCTCCAACGTTCTGACTTGCCTGGGACCGTGGCTCATTCAGAGTTGGTCTGCTAGGCTCAGTAGATCAGGCTGACATCACCGTAGCCATTATGATGTCAACTTCAGAACCCAGGGGAAAAAAACCATGCCTCACAGCTGATCCATGTCCAGAGGAGGGTCGCTGGACATGGGTGGCTGGAGGGGGGGCAGGGGGGTCCCTGGACATGGGTGGCTGCAGTGGGCGCAGGGGGAGAGGAGGATCGCTGGACATGGATGGCTCCAGGGGAGCCGAGGAAAACCTTGCTAGCGCCTGTTTCATTTCTGTCAGAAACGGGCCTTTTTTTAGTTTGAAAATAAGTTTGCCCTGTTATCCTTGACTAATTCGAGGATGATTAAGTAGTCCTTCAGCATAAGAGTATACCTTTCCACTTCCTTTATAATAATTTTTCACTTAATAGTTTTTCTTATTGATTTTGAAATAGCCTTTGAACTATTTTTTTCAATATTATTATCCTGATTGCCCACTGGATTAGAGATGTGTCCCTTGTAAATAGAATCCATTTGAGTTAAATGTATATCAAATCCTAATAAGGTTAATTTCCCCTACAGTGTGTATCCTGGACTACTAAAATATGCATCCTTCAAAACGAAGCCTGGCAATTTTATTTCTTGAGTTCTTCGGGGTATGTGAAAAACAAATGTAAAAAAATAAATATCGTGCTAACTCCGGCTGTAAACATTTCTTTCTGAATTGGAGCCCTGGGCTTTTTGAGGAATCAGTGATGCTTGTCACTAGGTTTAAATAAGTGACTGAAAAAAGCAAGTGTCAAGAGGAAGAATCCCTTGGTATCTGTGCTTTTTGATAAGTGAATCTACCTTACCTGCTGTTTGTTTAGGATGAATAAATTATTGTAGTTACTTTATTCCATGAGGGAAAGATGTGCGCAGTCTACTCTTGGTTTCCAGATGGTAGATGGTAGATAGCAAGTTTGAGTTCTGTACAAGGATTTTTAATGTCAGGTCGAGCAGATGGCTCACAGTGGTTGTAGAAGACAACATGTTAGTCCCCAACACTATGCTTATTCATATTATTTCCTTCGTCATAACACATAAGCACATGACATTTCGTTAATCTCTGGAGATGAAAATCTAAGCATATTCTGAAAATATTCAATTGGCTACAGTTTAGCTAATTGAAATCCAGCCTAGGACAAACAACTAGGAATGTCTTATATATTTTGATTGCCCATGTCCTAAGATCTACGTGGGAAAAACTTCTAGATCTCTCAAACAGTGACCACAAGTACAACCTCAGGCATGCACGTATCATAAGTACATAAGTAATGCCACACTGGGAAAAGACCAAGGGTCCATCGAGCCCAGCATCCTGTCCACGACAGCGGCCAATCCAGGCCAAGGGCACCTGGCAAGTTTCCCAAACGTACAAACATTCTATGCATGTTATTCCCGGAATTGTGGATTTTCCCCAAGTCCATTTAGTAGCGGTTTATGGACTTGTCCTTTAGGAAACCGTCTAACCCCCTTTTAAACTCTGCCAAGCTAACCGCCTTCACCACGTTCTCCGGCAACAAATTCCAGAGTTTAATTACGCGTTGGGTGAAGAAACATTTTCTCCGATTTGTTTTAAATTTACTACACTGTAGTTTCATCGCATGCCCCCTAGTCCTAGTATTTTTGGAAAGCGTAAACAGATGCTTCACATCCACCTGTTCCACTCCACTCATTATTTTATATACCTCTATCATGTCTCCCCTCAGCCGTCTCTTCTCCAAGCTCCTATAGTGGCCCATAGAAAGAACACATAGATTTGAGGACTTTAAATGCATGGTAATTGATCATATCCCAGAATCATTGAAAGAAGGAGGTAGGGATAGACAATTAGTCCAAAAGGAACAAAGATGGATATATAGATTGAAATCTTTAACCCCGGGAGGGTTAAACAATCGGGTGGAGTGGAAAGCCTTTTTGTAACATCTATGGACAATGCCTGAAAATTCAATCGTTATACATTGTTCTTTACCGTTCTTTTCTAGAGGGCTAGTCTCCTTGAAGTATTTTCTTTAGTTTGATCGGTGGGTTCCCAAGGCGTCCTGTTTAAAAATGCGGCTGCCATTTTAGAAATTGGATATACCCCATGCAGACTACTAAAAGTAAGTAGTTGTATTATCCTTTGGATGTCCTCGAGCTCTCCACTCTTTCTGCTTAGTTTTTGATTTTGTCTTGAATTTAGGGTGATGTAGAAGAAGATTGTTGGGTTCAGCTCCTTAGAAGCATCTGCGAACCAGGAGCTCACTGCTGGGCGTTCCCAGCAAGTGTGGAGCTAATAGAAGCTAAGTATAAGTTTTACCTACATTGGTATACAAGACTATTTAATAAATAAGAGGTTTTTCTGACTAATGAGGATACTCGCCAGCGGATTGACCAAAAGGAATTTTATTATTCTAGAGTTAACGCTGAGCGTCTCGGTTCACAGGTCCCAATTAACCGTCATTTGAACCAGGTATCTGAAGTCTTTTCCTCTTCATATACAGATTATTACACTAGCAGACAAGAGAGTTACTTGCTATCAGTGGACTTATAAAGCTTTATCAATACAATTTGTGATTATGTACAGTATAAACTTGGTATAAACCAGCAAGATGCAGATTACCATCAGCGAATGGCTCCATTTTAAGATTCTCCAAGCAATGACGTGGTCCTCCTTTCTGGAATATTCAAGCAATGCTAATACCCTCTCTAGGAGCTACCTAAGGTCTCCTCCACCCTCTAAACCGATTCTTTGGAATAGTCTACATTCGTCACTGACTGGAGCAATTGCAAAAATTGTTAATGACAACGCAAAGTAACACTTCACTGCCTATTAGGCAGTGACATTTGCTATCTGGATTGACGGCAGGTTTCTGTAGTCACTTCTTCCAGATAGGGAACCATTGTAATAGTAAATGACCATTTGGAAGGGTGGGTGAAAGGTGGATAGGTAGCCCTCAGAGAGAGACGTTTTATTGAAGGGAGGAATGCTGCCGAAGGGGGATCAATGTCAATAATTGGAGAGACGGAAGAGGGTGATGACCCTTAAAGGCTGTGGTAGAGAGAGGGGAATATGGATGTTCCTGAAGGGTGTTCACATCATTGCTTAGAAGGAGGCAGATGCTCCAGAGGGGGCTAATTTCATTTTTCAGTTGGGGAAGAGACGGGGATTGGGATGCCTTGGTAGGGGAAGGGTAGTGAAGAACACTTTTTTGTAGGCAAATTAAAGGAGGGAATTGCTTGTACTAACAATCTCTTTCACATTGGCAGTAAGCCAGGAAGTGGGTGGCGTGGGGGTAGATGATTGGATTTCACAAGGCAGCTAGTGTGCATGTTAACTTTTGGTTATATCAATGTTAGTCAGTCCTATGGCTGTACTAATGTGGCACAATTTTAATTGGCATATAATTCAATACCATATTAAGTTTTACCACTTCAGTGCTAATCCTGTTTCAATCTGTAGGCTCCTAAATACATAGATTAGTAGAAAATATGGTTCTTGATATTTAAAGAAAAAAGAAGAGGTTCACACCTTCCACAAAATCACCAAGGAGAACGAATGCAGAGTGGAAGAAAATCCAATCCAAGAAACCAGTCAAAACTCACAGAATGAAAACTCCAAATAGACTTTATTAGGACCCTACACGGTCCGTGTTTCGGCTGTAAAGCCTTCATCAGGGGTCAATATGCTGATGTTCTGTTGAGCATATGATACTACTGGAGCACTGAAAATAACGCAAAGTCAAAATCAGAGACAAAAATAGTAGTCACTAGCGATCACTGCGAACAAATACACGTAGCAGCGGATAAATGCCACTGACCTGGACTAATCACTGATCTTCTGCAGCATTATCTGGAAAATGCCACTGAAAATCATTCCAACTGTCCTGGCATTATCTGCATAGGAGTGATCCGGGGCAAAGCTGGAAAATATCTGGATAACAGCAGTACTAGCATCGCTGTCTAGTCTAAGGGGCCCTTTTAATAAGGTGCACAGAAAAATGGCCTGAGCTGGTGTAGGTGCATGTATTGGACCATGCGCAGGTCCATTTTTCAGCGCACCTGAAAAAAAGGCCTTTTTTTGGGCTGAAAATGGACATGCAGCAAAATAAAAATCAGCACGTGCCCATTTTGGGCCTGAGACCTTACCGCCACCCACTGACTTAGGGGTAAGGTCTCACGCATTAACTGTGTGGTAATTGTCAGCACCTATGCTGCCGATTACCGCCTGGCTGGCGCCACGTGGTAGAAAATAGAAAACACCAGAGGGTTAGTGTTTCAAAAGTAGACCATTGGCAACAATTTGGATTTGCGCACACATCTTGTTAGGCATTATTCTATAAAGATATGTTTTCAAATTTTTTAGTTTGGCCATGGGAGGGGCATGGGTGGGTCAGGAGCATTCACTAAAGATATGCCCAGTATCATAGAATTTGGGGAATTTGCACCAAAAAAACTCCAGACCGCCCAAAATACAGCAGCCAGGTTGATGTTCAGCAAAACACACTTCGAAAGTGCCAAATCCCTCCGAGAAAAGTTGCGTTGGCTCCCAATCAAAGAACGGATCATCTTCAAAATCTGCACCTTAGTCCACAAAATCATATATGGCGTAGTCCCAGAATACATGACAGGCCTCATAGACTTACCAATAAGAAACAAAGTCAGATCATCAAGATCCTACCTAAACCTACACTACCCAAATTGCAAAGGACTGAAATACAAAACAGCTCACGCAGCCAGCTTCTCCTACATAAGCGCACAACTATGGAATTGGCTCCCAAAATCTGTGAAAACAATCCACGACCACTTGAACTTCAGAAAACCACTAAAAACCAACGTCTTCAAAAAGGCCTACCCCAATGACCCCAAGTAACCCTCTTCACCTACCAACACAGCATGACTATGATTGCACAGGACAACACGCAATCTTCATCCATTCCGACCCTCCACTTATACCTCATACGATCACTATACAACTTTGTATTTGTTATCCACCGACTGGGCAAACGCCTTTGACAATACTATGTAAGCCACATTGAGCCTGAAAATAGGTGGAAAAATGTGGGGTACAAATGCAATAAATAAATAATAAATAAAGAAATAAAATAAATAAATAGAATAAATTTACACATGAGAATTTACACCAGGTTTCAGTTGGTGTAAATCCTCATGCCCAAAGTTGGGCACAGATCCTGCCTTTTCATGTTATTCTATAAATGATGCCCAACTCGGAGTTCTACTTACAGAATAGCGCTCAGCATGCATTGCTTTCAGCACCCAAATTTGGGCACCATTTGCAGAATCTAGTCTTCAATCCGCTTCTATTCGGTGTCCTGCTCCTCACCAGGAACTATTTCTCTTTTTAGTGTGGATTTTCATTGTGATGAGTCACTGCATTGTGAGCAACCAGTCAAACAGTTAGTATTGCCTGAATTGACCCCCTGAGACAGGTGTTGGGTTACGCCAAAACACGGTCCATGTCGGGTCATCAATAAAGTGTACTTGTTCCATTCTTGAGAGCCCTTTGTTTCTTTTTTAGACTACTTGTGCTGTGTACTTTGACCATCTGTGTGTGTGTGTGTGTGTGTGTGTGGGGGGGGGGGGGGGGGGGGGGTCAAAGTACACTTTGATGGGGAATAAATGTCTATGAACTTGCCATGCCCTTGTCTACCCAAAACAGAGCCAGATCATGCCACCTTGCCATTTGCACACACTCAGGTTTGAAATATGTATATCTTGGCTTTCTAAAATGTTGACTTAGACATATCTGCAAGATAATTGTTTAAGTGCCTGCTTATGCACGTATCAAATGTGAATAGGGCTTGTAAAATGAGAGCCAAAAAGGGGCATAATCGAACGGAAACGTCTATCTCCATGGGCGTTTATCTCCGAGAACGGGTCCGTGAAGGGGCGGACCGAACTGTATTTTCGCAAAAAATAGACGTCCATGTTTTATTCGACAATTTGTGAGGTGGGCGTTTTTGTTTTTCAGCGATAACGGAAAATGAAAGCGCCCAGCTCAAAAACGAATAACTCCAAGACATTTATTCGTGGGAGGGGCCAGGATTCGTAGTGCACTGGTCCCCCTCACATGCCAGGACACCAACCGGGCACCCTAGGGGGCACTTCTACAAAAACAAAAAAAAAGGTAAAAGAGCTCCCAGGTGCATAGCACCCTTCCCTTGTGTGTTGAGCCCCCCAAATCCCCCTCAAAACCCACTGCCCTTACTAGAGCCCTAAGGGGTGAAGGGGGGCACCTACATGTGGGTACAGTGGGTTTGGGGGGGCGGTTTGGAGGGCTCCCATTTACCAGCACAAGTGTAACAGGTGGGGGAGGGGATGGGCCTGGGTCCACCTGCCTGAAATCCACTGCACCCCCTAATAACTGCTCCAGTGACCTGCATACTGCTGCCAGGGAGGTGGGTATGACATTTGAGGGTGAAAATAAAAACTTGTGAAACGGCATATTTTGTGGTGGGAGGGGGTTTGTGACCACTGGGGGAGTCAGGGGAGGTCATCCTCGATTCCCTCCAGTGGTCATTTGGTCATTTAGGGCACTTATTGGGGCCTTATTCATTGAAAAACAGGGTCCAGGAAAAGTGCCCTAAATTCTCGCTACAAACGCATATTTTTTTTTCCATTATCGGCGAAAGGCGCCCATCTCTGATCGGCCGATAACCACGCCCCAGTTCCGGCTTCACCACGCCTTCGACACGCCCCCATCAACTTTGTCCGCATCCGCGACGGAGTGCAGTTGAAAACGTCCAAATTCGGCTTTCGATTATACCGCTTTATTCGTTTTTGTGAGATAAACGTCTATCTCCCGATTTGGGTCACAATATAGGCGTTTTTCTATTTCGATTATAAGCAGGAAAGTATCTTTTATCAACCTACAGCTACAGCAGTTCACAGCACGTGCGTGAGGAAAGGCTAAAGTGGCTAGGGCTCTTCAGCTTGGAGAAAAGGTGGATAAGGGGAGATATGATAGAGGTCTATAAAATAATGAGTGGAGTTGAATGGGTAGATGTGAAGCGTCTGTTCACGCTTTCCAAAAATACTGGGACTAGGGGGCATGCGATGAAGCTACAATGTAGTAAATTTAAAACAAATTGGAGAAACGTTTTCTTCACTCAACATGTAATTAAACTCTGGAATTTGTTGCCAGAGAATGTGGTTAGCTTAGCGGAGTTTTAAAAAAGGTTTGGACGGTTTCCTAAAGGAAAAGTCCATAAACCATTATTAAATGGAGTTGGGGAAAATCCACTATTTCTGGGATAAGCAGTATAAAATGTTTTGTACATTTTTGGGATCTTGCCAGGTATCTGTGACCTGGATTGACCACTGTTGGAAACAGGATGCTGGGCTCAGTGGACCTTTGGTCTTTCCCAGTATGGCAATACTTATGTACTTATGAACGTTCTTGAAATGCCCCCTAAACATGCCCCCCCCCCCAAAATACACATCCTAGGAATTACCTGCAGATTGTTATAGAATAGGATCTGCACGTAGATCCCAATTGTGGCCAATTAACACCAATAATTGGGTGCTAGCATCCATTTATTGGCGCTGATTGGCTCATTGATCAATTAAGTTGTGTGCACACAAATTGGCAATGCGTTCCTGATTTGCACACTCAACTTTCGTCACCATATATAGAATCCAGAAGCTAATGCCTATATCATACCATCAGGAAATACTATTACCCAGGACTTTTTTGAGAGGGTACTTGGGGGGTACTGAGTACCGGCACCTTTTCCATTGTCTGCTAAAATTGACCCATGGACCCTAAGTTTTAATGAAAGAAAGAGCCGAGGCTCTACACACCAATTCTGCCTTGTCAGATTCTGTGACTGGTTGCAGGGGGACCTGGCTATTGTGGGATGGGTCCCTCAGTGATCACCCTACCCATGAAGGGTGGCCTGGCGTTTGAGTAAAAAATGCACTGCTACCAATCTACCATGCCATTGACAGGCACTGTTGCTTTTTACAGTGTAACAATTTGTTAAAACTGTCCTGATCCAATTCCGTGTTTCTATCATAACTATTAAGGATATTAAAGTCCCTTGTTCAATGCTGAAATCAACTATTGTATGGCAATGAGGCCTGTGTAATTGTTGTGCTATGTTCACATAAAAATTCTTTTGTTCCTAATCATCAGTCAGTCTAATAGCTTGGATTTAAAATTCTATTTTATGGCAAATTATCAACCTGCTTCTGTGCCCACTCTCTTTATAGCAACTCCAGGGATAGGGGAAGCACATTACGAGGAATGATTCAGGAATCCGAATTCATAGCCGTATACCTACCCAAGAATTTCTGATGCCTGTCTGAAATGCTTTTTCTTTAGGGATGCACATTTGTTAACACATTTTTTGTTTTTTTAGAGCACACAAAATCATTTGAACAAGTGCTAATCTAAAATTTAATATGCCTTACATTAACACGTTAAAATGTTATAATAGGTCATTATAATTGCAATATGTGCAAGATTATGTTAGAAGATGACACTGTCATGAATTAGATCCAGAGCGCGTGATGGAGTGCAAATGGAAGAGTCGAATTATTTATTCCCCTGATATAGTGTTAGCAAAAAGGGGTGGGATAAGAGCATAAATATTTTATTGGAGGAGTTATTATTAGGGGTGTACCACTGGCCGTGCCCACCCACTTTGAACTCAGGCCCACCGAGCAGTGGCACAGCTGTGATGTGGTTAGCAGGGATCCCCATGCCCTGGCAGTTCAAGAGTCCTGGCATCTCCCACTCCCCCGCACCCCAACCCCTAGTACCTTCTAATTCTTCACCAGCAGCGAGCAGTGACTCATACTCCTTGCTCACGTGAGCCCCGAGCCTTCCCTCTGACACAGCTTCCTGGTCCCATGAACGGGAAGTTGGGTCAGAGGGAAGGCTTGGGGCTGACGTGAGCAAAGAGTATGAGTCACTGCTCGCTGCTGGTGAAGAATTATAAGACTTAGGAGGTACCTGGGGTTGGGGGGGGGGGGAGAGGGAGAAATGCCAGGACTCTTGAACTGCCAGGGCTTGGGGATCCCTGCTAACCACTGCTCGGTGGGCCTGAGTTCAAAGTGGGTGGGCATGGCTAAGCCAGTGGTACACCCCTAATCTTCTTCTACTATAATAAAACTCACCCTCAACGTTCTGAAGACAACGTTCTGAAGTCACTCAGTCACTCCCTGAAGGGTTCATGGATTCATGGTGGTGAAGCCACAATACTGACCATGTCTCTCTGCCCCGCCCTCGCATGACGGACCAATCAGAAAAAACACCCTCAACATTCTGAAACACAAAGGACCATCACAACACCGTTCCCAGGCAACACTAGGCAACATAAGACGGACCAATCAGAGGAAACTACGTGACAATAAGGGAGGAGCATTCCCCAGCAGAATGGCTCATTATCTGTGCAGCATGGAGAGCACAGAACCACCGCTGGAACGAGAGAAGAATATTCCTGCTGTGGGTATGTGCAAAAATAGACCGGGGGAGGGTGGGGGGGGGGAGAAATTTTTAAATGCCTAATGCCAGTACTGAAGAGTGCCAGAGGGCCTATAGCACAGACTATATTTGGGATCGCTTGACATGGAGTCAGAGGAGCCGGAAAACAACATGCCCGTCACCATCTGGGACGTGGGTGAACAGGACAAGCTGCGGCCCAGCTGGAAGGATTACCCGCGACCCAGCCAGCAGCAAACAGCGACCAAGGAAGGGGGAGGAGTACCCCTGCCTAGGAATCGCTGGAGACTGGCTGCCAAACTAACGAAACAACTGCACACCGACGCACCACCTCCATCATCAACAACCTGCACACACACCGCACCCTCACACACACACACACACACACACACACACACACAAAATAACTCTGTGACACATACACACAGACACAAAAAAGCCCACATGCTAGCGCCCGTTTCATTGGTTTCGGAAACGGGCCTTTTTTACTAGTAATAATTATAAGCAGGTATAAATCGCTGTTCATTGCCGGTAAAAAACTAAAAGGTAGCAGGGGGTTGGGAGAGTGGAGTTAAGAGACCCCTGATCATATGTTGGGAGGGTAGGGAGAGATGCTGAGAGGGGCCCACCCGCTTTGGGCTCAGGCCCAATCAAAATTCGGTGTCAGGCTATACCCAGTGGCGTGGCTAGGTGGGGCGCCAGGGGAGCGGCTGCTCCCCAAACGGAGTTCTGCCGGCACTGATTTTTTTTCTCGTTGTGTTTCATTGAAAATATGTGCCGGCAGAAGTCCGCTCTCATGCCGCTTTCGCTCCCCCCGCGCCGTCAATGTGGCTCTGCTATTGGCTATACCCCTGCAGCTAGAACATTTTTGTTTCATGTCGCTTCCTGTATCATTTATAGAAATATTTGTTTCCTTCTGGGCAGGGGCGTAGCCAGACTTTGGCGAGAGGGAGGTCCTTTTAGCCCCCCCCTGGTGCCCCCAACCCCCACCACCAACAACTTTGCCCCCCTGCCAACGACCCTCTCGACCCCCCTCCAACCCTCCCCCGCCGCCTACCTTTGCTGGCAGGGGACCCCAACCTCCGCCAGCCGAAGTCCTCTTCTTCTGGCGCAAGGCTTCGTTCTGTTTCTGTGAGTCTGACGTCTTGTACGTGCAGGACGTCAGACTCACAGAAACAGAATGAAGCCTTGCACGGGAAGAAGAGGACCCCAACCTCCGCCAACCGAGGTCCTCTTCTTCCGGCGCAAGGCTTCGTTCTGTTTCTGTGAGTCTGACGTCCTGCACGTACAACGTGCAGGACGTCAGACTCACAGAAACAGAACGGAGCCTCGCACGGGAAGAAGAGGACCCCAACCTCCGCCAACTGAGGTCCTCTTCTTCCGGCACAAGGCTTCGTTCTGTTTCTGTACGTGCAAGACGTCAGACTCAGAGAAACAGAACGAAGCCTTGCACGGGAAGAAGAGGACCCCAACCTCCGCCAACCGAGGTCCTCTTCTTCCGGCACAAGGCTTCGTTCTGTTTCTGTGAGTCTGACGTCTTGCACGTACAATGTGCAGGACGTCAGACTCACAGAAACAGAACGAAGCCTTGCACGGGAAGAAGAGGAACCCAACCTCCGCCAACCGAGGTCCTCTTCTTCCGGCACAAGGCTTCGTTCTGTTTCTGTGAGTCTGACGTCTTGCACGTACAACGTGCAGGACGTCAGACTCACAGAAACAGAACGAAGCCTTGCACGGGAAGAAGAGGACCCCAACCTCCGCCAACCGAGGTCCTCTTCTTCCGGCACAAGGCTTCGTTCTGTTTCTGTGAGTCTGACGTCTTGCACGTACAACGTGCAGGACGTCAGACTCACAGAAACAGAACGAAGCCTTTCGCCGGAAGAAGAGGACCTTGGCTGGTGGGGGTTGGGGTCCCCCGCCAACAAAGGTAGGCGATGGCAGCGGCGGGGGAGGGTTGGCGGTGGGGGGAGGGGGGGTCGAGAGGGTCGTCGGCAGGGGGGTCCAAGGCCAATTCTATGGGGGCCCAGGCCCCCGTGGCCCCATGCAGCTAAGCCACTGCTTCTGGGTTTTCCAGGCTTTTTTCTTTATGTCATCAAGGTGCACTCTTTTGGAAAGAGCATGCTTCCTTCTGAAAGAGTGTGTATGCATTTTTTCACAAGAGTGTGCGCTAATTGCAAAGAAGGCGTACTCTTTCCCAGCAATGTGCACATCACGCAAGCACTCACTATTGGAAAAAGTGCACCCTCTTTGCAAAAAGTGTGCATCCTTTTAAAAGAGTCACCCTCTTTAGGAAGTGTACACACTATTGACCTAAAATGAAGACCCCCCCACACACACATTTTGTGTTTTTATCTGTTTGTTTTCATTTGTCAATGACATAAAATAATGTGAGAAGTGCCATTGATATTTCCCATGTCATTTCAAATTAATGCACATCCCTAGTTATTTTGACAAAACATAGGATTCTAATGGGCTGATATCAAAGTTTCCATTTAAAGAGGAGTTTTTTGGCCAAGGATTCTAGTTCATAGCTCGAAGCATTACAAAGCTGTAAAATCAGTGAGCTAGGAAAGTTCTGAGGTCTTTTTCTCCCCTGGTTTTGGCAAATCATTTTGGATTGTTAAGTCTGGTATTTTTTACTGCACATTTCTAGTGCTCCTATAGTAAAAAGTTTATTAACTGGAAAATGTGAAATGAACCAAAAATCAGAAAAAAAAAGTCAGAAAATAAGCCAGGATTGACCCAAATATTTTTTCTGTGCAGAAAGATTTTTAAGCAGAATAATTAAGATCTTCAGGGTGTAGTAGTTGTCAAGGTGTGGTAAAAAGTGGGCTTTTACTACACCTTCAATTACCATGGGACTCATCATCGTGTAGTAGGGCCGTTAAATGGGAACATGACCCTCTAGTGGTAGTACTGCAAGACTACCACTAGGGGTTGCAGGCAATTTAACTGGCCAGGAGCTGTTTCTGGCTGGTTAAATTGCTTTGAATATTTACCTCATAAATGTGTAACAAGGAGACACACCCATGGCCTGCTCATGCTCCGATGCGAAATGGAGAAGAAGTGGGGAAGGTAGGCTCTTTCCAATCAGTGAGAGAGACGTAGATAATAAAAGAAACATCAAAAAATGACTCTACACAGCTGTATTTCGACTCCAAGGCGCCTTCTTCAGGAGTCTACAAAATTAAACATAAATATAAATATAAATAAGAGAAAAATGAGAGAAAAATAACCTTGAACTATACAGACATGATAATAAACATATTTCAAAATGAACAAGATAAACATGCTCCGCCCACATGTATGGCTCCCTTGCAGTTAGGGTCTATGGCAGTTAGGGGCTACCTTATAGAATAGCACCTATAGACACCTAACTAACCCTTTATGGTACTTCATCCATTGGCAATTAATATTCTCACACATTCCCTAACAGTCAGCTCGATTACTGTAACACTTTGTACAAAGGATTCTGTGTTAAAGATCTTCATCGCTTACAATTATTTCAAAACACAGCTATTAAACTACCCCTCCCCCCTTCTCAAAGCTGCACACTGGCTCCCAATCTCTTCCCGTATAACTTACAAGCTACTGTTACTTGTCTATAAGATCCGCATGACCGGTGAACCAGTTTATCTGTCTCACCTCCTTATCCCTTACTGTCCTTCCAGTATACTTAGGTCTTCTCAGCAGAATTTTATTTTATTTAATTTATTTATTTGTTGCATTTGTATCCCACATTTTCCCACCTATTTGTTCCATCTGTTCATGAAATTAAGCTTGCTGCCAATCCATATTCTCCGTACAAGCTCCTGACCTTTGGAACAGGCTACCGAATAGCTTATGACTCTTACTACTACTACTTATCACTTCTACGCAGCGCTGTACACCATACATGAAAAGACAGTCCCTGCTCAAAGAACTCACAATGTAAATAGGACAGACAAACAGATAGAACAACTAAGAGGTAAGGGAATTAAAGAGGTGGGGATAAAAGGGTACAGGGCAAGTGAGTAGTGGTTAAAGAGGTGGGCTTTTAGCCTGGATTTGAAAACGGCCAAAGACGGGGCTAGACGTACAAGCTCGGGAAGTCTATTCCAGGCGTGAGGTCCTTGCAATCTTTTAAGACTGATTTGAAGACCTTCCTATTTGTAAATGAGGCAGGGATAGTGCTGGGCAGACTTATACGGTCTGTGCCCTGAAAAGGACAGGTACAAATCAAGGTAAGGTATACACAAAAAGTAGCACATATGAGTTTGTCTTGTTGGGTAGACTGGATGGACCATGCAGGTCTTTTTCTGCCGTCATCTACTATGTTACACGTTACTCCTCTGTGCTCCTTGGGAGTGATGGTACCCTGGAAGACACAATGCCCCTCCCCCCCCCATGTGTGCCCTCTTTGCTTTGCTTTTTATATTGTATTTCATCCCTCTTCCCATTGCTCTGTTGGCGTCTCCATTTTCCTCTCTATCCTTTCTTTCCCCCCCCTTACATTGTGAGACGCTCAGACAATCTTTGATGGGCGGGGTATAAGCCTTCAATAAACTCGAAACTTGTGGCGCCTTTGATGTGCTGAAGGGCCCAACCTCTAGGCACAACTTTACTGACTTGTTCTCAATAATCTGTAGTTTGCTTTCATTACCTGTACTGTTTGTTTAGACTGGTTATCCAAGACAGAAACATTTCTGCTTCCTGTTTTTCTACATGACTATGGATTTTCGCTTATGTGAGTGATGGGCAGAACAGTTTTATTCTAAGAGAACCAATGTGATGCCAGTGTATTTGTTATATTTTATTTAAATACTGTTTAAATCTCTAATCCTAAGGATCAATTTATTCTCTTTCCTATGAAGCCTTAACTTTATCTTTCTTTGGATGCCAGGTTTTATGCTACAGATCGAGATTTTAACAGGTCCCCTGATCCCAATTCAAAGAGCTAATAACGGAAATAATGTTCACTATTGCCAAATAAATTTCATTCTTTTTGAAGTTTTAAATTGCTTGTATACCTGTATAAATATGACTGAAAGGTGAAACTATCTGTATTCCTATTAAAACAGACTTTCCCCTGCAGCCCAGCACCTCAGCCTCCCACATTATACTGCAAACACCATATTCCTCTGTCATAAGCAGAAAAATGTTGTTAAAAAGGGTACTTACTCAGACCTATGACTGAAGGATGAAACTATACTGTTGTTCCAATGGGCCAATTCAATCCTTACATTCCAAGTTTTGATCCTTTAACCCCTTCATTCTATAGCAGGTTGTCTAAAGTTAGATACCAATTATTTATTTATTTCTTACATTTGTATCCCACATTTTCCCACCTATTTGCAGGCTCAATGTGGGCTTACATAGTGCCGTGAGGCGATAGCCACCTACGGTGAAGAAACAAATATAGATTGAAGTTATTTACAATGAAATAGATATAAACAGACACATCAAGGGATCATAAAGAGGGAAGTTATGTAATGAATATAAAGTTAAATACAAGTTTGGATTTCTTTGTGTTGTTGGATTTAGGTAATTAAGTTGGGTCAGTAGGATATGCTCTTCCGAACAGGTAAGTCTTTAGTAATTTCCGGAGGTTGAGGTGGTCATACGTATTCCTCAGGGTTTTTGGGAGTACATTCCAGAGTCTTGTGCCTATAAATGAAAAGCTGGATCCATGAATTGATTTATACTTGATTTATAATCAGGGGCGTATCTGCGTGGGGCCACAGGGGCCTGGGCCCCCGCAGATTTCGCCCTGGCCCCCCTCCCCGCCGTCAACCCTCCCCCGCTGCTTACTTTTGCTGGCGGGGGGCCCCAACCCCCGCCAGCCGAGGTCCGACCCGCAGTCTTCATATTTCGTCTTCCTCCGACTCTTCCGTGGCCATGCTGTAAGTAACGCTGCTGATTCGTTGAATCCAGTTCGGAGTCTGACGTGCAGGAGTGCGAGGACCGGCTCCCCACGATGAAGGACGCTAGTGCGACTACTGGTTGGCTCCTTCCCAGCTCTCCTTCAGCCTTTCCATCGGACTGCTCCAGTCCGTGATAGTCTACTGCGCTGCTTGTTGGGCATTGAGGCCTACTTCGCGATGGGGAGATCTTTTGTGCATTGCTGCATCTTGTGGGAGACTTGCTTCCTTTTGAGACGCCAGATGTTGCGAGAGGCTGCTGCCTTTAATTCCGGTAGACTGCGACTCTTATACTTTGGCAGTGTTATTGCCAGACCCATTGGACTCGCCGGCATTGTTCGCCTCCAGCTGCTGTCTTCTGCCTCCGGTGACCACCTCCACTTTCCAGGCTGCATGCTGCTGCTTCTGCGCTTCGACTGCGCTCGCTGGGTGTCACTACAGTGCCTTGTTGGGAGCTGTCCAAGCCACTCTGATACATCTCAGTGTCTGGATTTCCACAGTCCATTTTAGACTCTTTTCCCTTCCCTTCTTCCTCTGTTCCTTCTATCCTCTCTACTGTCATTGTATTGTTTCATCAGTTCGTTGTAAGTCGCTTTGAGGCCACTTTCAGTGGTATAAAGCGGGGTATAAATGTTCTGCATAAATAAATAAATAAAACATGACATCTCAACCACGAGCTTCAATATTCCAGGCAGTTGTGCGTATGAGAATTGCCACCGATATATAAGCAGAAAACAAACTGCTGACTGACAATACATTTTAGTGAAATTATAATAATTTCAGACAATGTTGTCTCATCTCAGATGGAACAGGAACAACTAAAAATCATTCCAGTAGAAAACTACTCTTACTTTTTCGGTCAGACTATTTTAGAATGAAGCTCACATAAGCTAGCAATGTTTTATTTTCTTAAGTACAGGTATTTCCACTTCTGTCGAACTTAGGGAATTTCTACTGGCAATGAAAGGCTTTATTTTGGTGGCAGAACTTCATCCTTTTCCTTTATTTATTAGGATTTATTTACCGCCTTTTAGAAGGAATTCATTCAAGGCGGTGCACAGTAAGAATAAATCAAACATAAGCAATAGACAATTATAGCAGTAAAAATATTCAAACAACAATACAAAGTAATTACGATGCCAACACAATAGGGTGAGGATTGGGTTCAAACTCTGTGCTCTCATATTTCAGATTTTGTATGGTGTTGCCCCTGACTATATGTTTCCCCTTTCTACTTTGCTTTCTCGCAATTCAATCTTTGGTGCAAAAGAATACCTGTGCCTTCATTTTCCTACCTGTAAGTTTATAAATCTATATATTCAGCTACTTTTTCATACCAAAATGGTGGCATTCCTTGCCAAAAAATATGACCCCCAACTTGATTATTTGGTTTTTTGTAAGTTTTCAAATCTTTTCTTTTCAAAAAATTTCTGTCAGTTGATCTTGGTTCCTAATCTCCCCCTATCTATTCTCCCCATTATGCTTTATTATTGAATTTTTTTTTATATATTTGCGATTCATTCCTTATTGATATGTGTGGGTTTATGTATTCTGTTTCATATTTTGTGATGACTTCTTTTTAGCTTGTTAGCCACACTGAACTCAAAATTGTACGGGAAAATGTGGGGTATAAATGTCACAAATAATTAAATAAATACACAATAAAACATTTTAATAGACAGCATAGGGTGTAAACAAAGATGGAACATATAGATAGATAAGATAGAGTAACAGGAGAAAGAAAATAAGGGCCTAGTTAACTTCCAGTTCTACTAGAACCAGCTCCTACTGGGCTGCAATGCCATAAACCTTCATTCACAACCACCTGCTGATGGGAGGGAGTTCCTCATTTTTTTTGTCCCCTTTCTTCCATCTAGCTCAGTCATTGCAATGACAGTGCTCAGCAAGGGTCCACTTCCGAATAAAGCTGCTAGTCTACCGATCTAGAGTCTGCCCTCTAGATGTCGCCATTGTGCAACAGCAAGCACGCTTTCCCTTCCAGGGGCTGAAAATCCTGACTGGGAAGTATCCCCAGCCTCGGCTGCCCAAGGATCAGAAGCTGGGACCAGGAACTGAACCCTCAAATCCCATATGGTAGCTCATAACACTACTACTGTGTGATGACACTGACAAGACATTCAACACACCAACAAGAAGATCTCCTAGATCTTACAAAGATAACCACATTTTAATTAAAATGACATGTACATCTATAATAATAATTTTTACCTGGAAACATTCTGAAGCTCACTCTGTGGGAGGGAAACACTGAAGGCTAGGCTCTCAGCTCACTCACTCTCACTCATGCACCACTCACTGTCACTCATAGACCCGCTATCGGCCACGCCCCTTCCGGACATAATTCGCGACCCCAACGTTCTAAATGAAGCCTCCAGACCGCTCCAAACTGGAAGTGTGAGGCTCCAGAGATATCCGTTTTGCCCATAGCTCAAAAATGGAAGTGTGAGGCGTCCTGTGTCCCGCCCTCCCCTCAGAACGTCATCACGAGGAGGGCGGAGCACATTCCAGGAAACGAGATGTCCCCCTGCCCACCCTCGATGTGTGCCCCGCCCTTGCGTCACAACAACGTTTGGTGCAACATCGACGGCGGGGCGGGGAAACAACGCGATCATGTCACCAGTGGGGTGGGGAATGCAGAAGCCTTGGAGAATTGCCAACAAAAAAAACAAAACCGTCATCCTCGACGGTGGGATGGGGAAGGCAGTCACACAACGCGATGACATCGACAGCGGGGCGGGGAAGCCACAAGCCGCGGAGAATCACCAAGAGCAAAAAAAAAAAACCTGTCATGGCGGACCGAACGACCCAAACAACTTGCGCCTGGAAGGTGGGGGGGGGGGAGGGGGGAAGAAAGCTGCAACTAAGATGACAGGAAGGAAAAGGAAAACCTTGCTAGCGCCTGTTTCATGCTCTTCGGAAACGGGCCTTTCTTACTAGTATCAAATAGAGGCTATCAATGAACCATGACAGATTTCTTTATGGAAATTCTAAATATTCAGCTGAATTCAAAAGTGCAACCTTGCACTCGTCCAGTTCAGTTCCCTGCCTTCCTAATATTTTTACTCATACAGTTCGATCACCAGATACAGTGTTGAATGTACTGGAGACAAATTATGAGTGATGAAAATTAAAACTGAGAGACAATGAATTGACTTCTGTTTTCCTTGTCAAGGGGGTACAATTATCATATATGGAGAGAAAGGGCTATTTATTCAAGGTCATTAATAATAGAGGGAGATTTAAGGATGCAGACAGCAATAATAAACAGATTAGAGAATGTGATTCGGTTCAGTATAATAGGGCATGGAGATATTAGAAGTGTAATTGTTAATCAGCCGAATTACATGTAGAAGTAAGATTTGGGTCACAGGTGAGACAAGAGCGAAAGCTAAAAGAAAATGGAAAAAAAAAATCCCCCGTCTCTCAAGTTTATAGGGAAGGGGTGAAAAGGCTGCTTGGTGTAATATCAAATGAGCTGTCAGGACTGCTACAAATGGATGGAAGAACACTTCTGTGCAGTGCTTTGCCTGAGGGAGTGGAGCTGGTGCTGGGACTGCAAAAGAGACAGTCAACCCATTATTCAAAGGGACTTACAAGTTTAGGCCTAGATTCAGTAAATGGCCCAAATTTGAGTGTCAAAAGAAAAAAAATGAGTGCTGAGCGTTATTCTATAAATGATGCTCTGAGTAGGGCGTTGCTGTTTATTGAATAGTGAGGGGCATTTTCAATATGTGTTTTGCAAAATAATGTCCAAAATCTGAATAGGAAAGAAGGTCATTGCCCTCCCCCCTCCCCCCCCCCCCCCCCAAAAAGCATCTATCTTTTGTTTTCGAAAACACAAGGTTTTGTGATTTGGACGTTTTGTTTTTTGGTCCATTTTCAAAACAAAAAATGTTCAAGAGCAAAACGCACAAAATCAAGCCGCTGGGATGTAGGAGGAGCCAGCTGTTTTAGTAGACTGGTCCCCTTGACATCCCAGGAAAGCAATAGGACAACCTAGGGGGCACTGCAGTGGACTTCATAAAATGCTCCCAGGTACACATCTCACCATTGCTCCCTTACATTGTCTGCTGAGCCCTCCAAAACCCACCCAAAACCCACTATCCCAAACTGTACACTACCACCATAGCCCTTACGGGTCAAGGGGGCACCAATATGTGGGTACAGTGGGTTTCTAGTGAGTTTTGGAGGGCTCACAGTTTCCTCCACAAGTGTGACAGGTAGGGGGAGGTAGGAGCCTGGGTCCACCTGTCTGCCGTGCACTGCACCCACCACTAGACCTACATGCTATTCTAAGTGACCTGAGTATAACATCTGAAGCTGGCAAGTAATGTTGTTCATCTCATTTTTGGGGGGTGGGAGGGGGTTAATGACCACTGAGGGAATAAGGGGAGGTCATCCTTGATTCTCTCCAGTGGTCATCTGGTTATTTAGGGCACCTACAGCTGTGAGAGGAGAGAGAGATTTCTGGGTGGCTCCCAGCCACCAGGGGGAGACAAAACTGATTGAGAGAGAAGCTGCCATGGAGTAGGTGGAAGATAGAAAGCGCCTGCCACTGGAGCTTCCCTGGGGGGTGGGGGGGGGGGAAAGAGTAAGCTGCCTTGCAGTGTGAGAATGTAGATGTAACCCTGACCAGCACATGAAGGCAGTGTGAGAGGCCACAGGGGTGTGTAGTGCTGTGAGGTAGGAGGAAAGCTGCCAGCCCTGCTTGGTACAGGGTCCTCCGGGGTGCTGTGAAGAGGACAGGGGCATTAAAGTAGTGGTTTCCTTTGAAGAGACAGTTTGTGAAAGGGTTGAATTATTGGGATGTATAGAACAGCAGGCTGAACTTTTGACTGAGCCCTTCTGAGGGAGAGGGGAAGGTAGTGCAAAGGAAGTGGGCCTGAACTGTTAAGGAACTGAATGTACGCATGTAAATTCTAATTTTTGCCAATTAGTGCTCGTTATTGCTTGTTAAGAGCTGTTAACAACACTTAACAGCTTGTTGAAACAATTAATCTACGCGTGTAGTTATAAAATATACCAAGATTTATGCACGGCATTGCGCATCAATCTAGGCGCTATATAGAATAGGAACCAAGATCAACTGACAGAAATTTTTTGAAAAGAAAAGATTTGAAAACTTACAAAAAACCAAATAATCAAGTTGGGGGTCATATTGTACAGCACTGCATATGTCTAGTAGCGCTATGGAAATGATTAGTAATAGTAGTAATTTGTGTCAGTAAATATTACACGTAGGTGCTCATAGTAATGCCAGCCATGGATCTGGCATGAGTGCATATGCAAACATGTAGACACGTCAATGCTGGTTTATGCTGGTATATGTTCTTATAGTTCAGGTTTGCAACCCATGGAAAGCAGGTGCCTACCTTTTGGAGAGCTGTCACAGAATTCTCCTATATCGATTGTGGAAACAGGATGCTAGGAATTATTAAGAAAGGGATGGTGAATAAGACTGAAAATACTTTAATGCCTTTGTATCGCTCCATGGTGCAGCCGCACCTTGAATATTGCGTTCAGTTCTGGTTGCCGTATCTCAAAAAAGATATAGCGGAATTAGAAAAGGTTCAAAGAAAAGCCACCAAAATGATAAAGGGGATGGAACGCCTCTCATATGAGGAAAGGCTGAAGAGGTTAGGGCTCTTCAGCTTGGAAAAGAGACGGATGAGGGGAGATATGATTGAGGTCTACAAAATCCTGAGTGGTGTAGAACGAGTAGAAATAAATTGATTTTTTACTTGTTCCAAAAGTACAAAGACTAGGGGACACTCGAGGAAGTTACATGGAAATACTTTTAAAACAAATAGGAGGAAATATTTTTTCACTCAACGAATAGTTAAGCTCTGGAACTCTTTGCAGGAGGAGGTGGTAACAGCGGTTAGTGTTCAAAAAAGGTTTGGACAAATTCCTGGAGGAAAAGTCCATAGTCTGCTCTTGAGACAGACATGGGAAGCAACTGCTTGCCCTGGGATTTGTAGTATGGAGTGTTGTCACAATTTGGGTTTCTGTCAGGTATTTGTGACCTGGCTTGGCCACTGTTTGGGAAAACAGGATACTGGGCTACTCTTATGTTCTTATGCCACCAAAAACTCCTCTAAATGCCCTGGCATTGTCCAGATAGTGCTGGTTCAGCATTAGGATGGAATGAGTGCCTTTTAACCAACTCTACATAGGATGGCAATATTCAGCCTCAGTATATACTCTTAAGTGGTTTAAGTTAGCCTAGCAAAAAAGCTGTCCTAAATTAAACTGCTTAGCTATTCCTGTAGAAAATAATTTTATAATGTGACACATGGTTTAAGAGAGTACTTAAGTGCTATTTTATCTAGGTGGCTATGGGGCCCTTTCACTAAGCTACGGTAGCACTAGTGTGTGGCTACCGTACACTAAAAAGCACTACCGCGGGACATGCTGAGGCATCCCGCAGTAGTGCGCTGCTCAACGCATACTACTCCTGCACTGGAAAATGGGCAGAGTGTAGGCATGGCCTACGCTGATCCAGTAGTCTGGGCACATTGCTGTGCGCTGCCCGATTACTGCGGGAGTAGCGCGGTAGCCCTTACTGCCACATAAATAGGTGGTGGTAAGCACTCCTGCGGTAACGGCTATGCGCTAATTGGGAAATTAGCATGTGGATGTTAATGGGAGATAGAGCAAATACAGTCATTTTACTATCATGCTAAAAGTGGCTGCAGTGCGCAGTAAACCCACGTGCTGACAGCAGCGCCGGCCACTTTTTAGCACGGTTTACTAAAAAGACCCCTATGTGTTTTTTTTTTTTTTAATGCTAGCGTCAACAGAAGAATTATGCTTACCTGGCAGAATCCTACTTTCCATTACATAATTGGTGGCCCATGGGCACCCTCTGAGTACCTAATGGGAACACTGCTATAGAATTGCCCTCCAGAGCAGGGGCGTAGCCAGACAACAGGTTTTGGGTGGGCCCAGGCAAGAATTGGGTGGGCACCAAGTGTTCCCCCCCCCCCCCCCCCCCAAAAAAAAAAAAATGATCTCAGCTTGTGGGAAAACGCTTCTTTCTACCTTGGCAGCAGGCATGCACTGAAAACTGAGCATGCACAGGTGCCGGTGTCGTGGAGAGTAGCGTTTTCGTTACCATCAGGGGGAAATCTTCAGCTAGCAAAGCATGGGATTCCCACCAGTCACCACTAAACATGTGCTACTGTTGGGTGGGTCTGAGCCAAGTCCACCTGTGGCTACGCCACTGCTCCAGAGGGTAAGTCAAAAATTGTTGCCTATATTTACATGTCAAGAAGGTGGCTATTTGGGGTCTTTTCTGTAAAGGAAAGTTGGTGCTTACTTTTCTTTATAGAATACTAGCATAGAGGGCAAACATGCATCTATATTTTAGGTATTAGCACTTAGCCATAGAGTTGGTGTAAATTCTGTCACCTAGATTGCTAAAAATACACATACGGCTGATATTCAGCCCATGACGCTGAGCGTTTTTTAAACGCTGACAAGCTGCGGGCAGAATTAGCCTAGATATTGAGTGCCAGGACTTGTCTGGACACTGGAACTGAATACCAGGGGCTAATTTAAACGGGGCAGGCTGCCGGAGCTTATGTGCATCCCGGTCGATATTCAACCAGGGCCCACATAAGACACTTATGTGGGCAGTGACTGAATATCAACTGGGACCCAAATAACTTTTTTTTTTTAACCCCTGCAGTTCCTATCCCACCCCCTGAAAAAAACCCTCCTTCCCTCCCCCTCTCCCCAGCTTGCACCAAGCAGAAGCCCCCCCAACCCCCTCCAACCGCCTTGTATGGGTAGGACCTCCCCCCCCCCCCAGGCCTAGCTTTGCCTCCTGGTGGTCCAGTGGAGGTAATGGAGGTAGAAGCAAAGCCCACTCACTTCTGCCCCCTGTGGTAGCCTGTGGAAAATGGCAGCCAAAACCTCTCGTTTTGAATTTTGAGCCCATATTTTTATATGTAAATGTGCCCCCCACTGTGTTCCACCCAGACTCTGTCCATATATATGTCAACATTCAATCTATGTGCCATCAAATTTAGGTGCCATTTTATAGAAAAGCACGCAGTTGGAATATTGCTGTTTACTCTCATATGTGCACACATACGTGTCTACATGCCAGTAATCTGGTCATTTATGTGCATTCTTGGCACTTAACTGTTGGTACCCTCTTTATAGAATTACCCCTATAGAGGCTGAAAATCACTGCTAGGCATATAGCTGCTGCTGGTGAGCATTTTCCACCTATGTTCAGCACCATTTTCTGTCCATCAAGAGGCGTTCAATGGGTCAGATTCAGTAAATGGTGCTTAGAGTTAGGCACTGTTATAAGAACATAAGAATAGCCACAGTGGGTCAGGCCAATGGTCCATCTAGCCCAATATCCTGCTTCTAACAGTGGCCAATCTAGGCCACAAGTACCTGACAGATCCTCAAAGAGTAGCAACATTCCATGTAGAACCCCAAAGAGTAGCAAGATTCCATTTTAGAATCCCAACTAGTAGCAACATTCCATGTAGAACCCCAAAGAGTAGCAAGATTCATTTCAGAATCCCAACTAGTAGCAAGATTCCATACAACCGATCCCAGGGCAAGCAGTGTCTTTATCCAGGAACATGTCCAAACCTTTTTTAAACCCACACTGCAGTTACCAATCCTCCGGCAATTTCCAGAGCTTAACTATTCTTTGCGTGAAAAAATATTTCCTTCTATTTGTTTTAAAAGTATTTCCATGCAATTTCATTGAGTGTCCCCTGGTCTTGGTACTTTTTGAAAGAGTGAAAAATTGATTCACTTTTACCCGTTCCACACCACTCAGGATTTTTTCACTCAAAAAATAGTATTCTGTACAACAAAGCACCCATTAGCTTGGCGCTCTTCTTTAGGCACGAGTACTTATGCCTGCCAAAAGCTGGTGTAAATGCTTGTGCCCAGCTGATGGCATTTAGGCACGCAAATGCAGATATTGTATACATTTCTAGGAAAGCCCCTGACCGGCCCATGCCCATCCCATGGCCACGCCCCCTTTTGAGTTGCATGCTATGAAATTTAAGTGCATATGTTATAGAATAGATTGTAAAGAAGGTCCGTGTGTAACTCCTAATTACTGACGATTAAGCTTGTTAATGCCAACAATTGATTGTTAGCGCTTAATAGACTGATTAGTTCATGTGGAGGAGTGGCCTAGTGGTTAGGGTGGTGGACTTTGGTCCTGAGGAACTGAGTTTAATTCCCACTTCAGGCACAGGCAGCTCCTTGTGACTCTGGGCAAGTCACTTAACCCTCCATTGCCCCATGTAAGCCGCATTGAGCCTGCCATTAGTGGGTAAGCGCAGGGTACAAATGTAACAAAAATAAAATAGATACTATTGGAGATTCTACATGGAATGTTGCTACTATTGGAGATTCTACATGGAATGTTGCTATTCCACTAGCAACATTCCATGTAGAAGGCTGCGCAGGCTTCTGTTTCTGTGAGTCTGACGTCCTGCACATATGTGCAGGACGTCAGACTTACAGAAGCAGAAGCCTGTGCGGCCACACTGGTGATCTGCAAGGGCCGACTTCTACATGGAATGTTGCTAATGGAATAGCAACATTCCATGTAGAATCTCAAATAGTAGCAACAGTGGAGGAGTGGCCTAGTGGTTAGGGTGGTGGACTTTGGTCCTGGGGAACTGAGGAACTGAGTTGGATTCCCACTTCAGGCACAGGCAGCTCCTTGTGACTCTGGGCAAGTCACTTAACCCTCCATTGCCCCATGTAAGCCGCATTGAGCCTGCCATGAGTGGGAAAGTGTGGGGTACAAATGTAACAAAATAAAAAATAAAATGTGCAGATTTGGGATCCACACCCAAATTTCAGTGACCTATAAAGAAAAATTAAGTAAAAGATGTGCTGCTTGGTCTGAACATTGACCCAAATGTTAATATCTCTTTGGTGGAAAGAAGCCTACACCATCATATTGTTGATTATTGTAAAAATCTTATATTCTGCATTATCTCATAGATTCTAAGTGGAAAAAAAAAGTTTATATACATAATAATAAAACACCATACAATTAGACAAACATCAAAACACAACATAATAAAAAAATAAATGCAATTGCAAATATACCCCTGAGTACAATAACACATCTTCAGTGTCTGACACACATAGCTGAGTATAAGTCAATATATAGATTAGTGTCTCATACATACCTCTAGGTTCATAGTTTCTGGATCTCATTAGGTTAGAATGACATGACCTATTTTCTCTTAAACTCTTGAGTTTATCCCCTCTGCTAAGTGAAGTCTTTGGTTTCCCTAATGAGAGATTCAGGATTTTTCATCATACTGAAGTCAGACAGATTGCCCTATAATTACCCAGCCCAGTCCCTTTTCCATTTTGTGGCATCTGGACTGTGTAAAAGCTTACGGAGGGGAAAATGAACCGTGTTGCTGCTCTTATTATCCAATTACAGCTGGATAAACAGAGGCACAGGGAGATGAAGTAACTTGCCCAAGGACACATCAGTGATAGAGAGATTATGCAAACTCACACATGGTTCGTTGGGTTAACAACCTACAGAAAAATATTGCATTACATCTGAAATGTGCAAAATATGTTTTGTATACCAGGCAGTGGGAGAAGGGGGTATAAAAAAAAATGAGAACTGGAAGGAAGAAGCTCAAATTATAATGTAGTCAAAAATCCATTATTTAAAATCTGAGAGGTAAATATTCAACTGGTTGCAGGGAGCTTTTTTTTTTTAGTCGCTGCTGATTTTACGCCCCTTTATTCAATGCTGGATCATGTCTGGACACAGACATTGAGGGCCCCTTTTTACTAAGCCACGTAAGCGACTATGCGTGCCCAACACGTGCCAAAATGGACTCACCGTCCGACTACCATGTGGCTCTTGCGGTAATTTCATTTTTGGCGCGAGTCCACTATATGCGTCTGGAAAATATTTTTTTTTATTTTCTGGCGTGCATAGCAGACACGTGCCCATGACCCTACCATTTCCACATCCCCTTTTCAACTCAAGTATATAATTTAGGCACGGATCCTGGACCTAAATTTATGCCTGAATTATCCAATTAAATCTGATTACTGATGATTCCTCTTAGTATATTAATTCAAAAGGAGTGAAGCCTGTGAAACTGGGATTACCTTAATCAGTGGGAATTGGATTAGAGACTCAAGTGTTTGTATTGTTAAATAATTTCTGGTTTTAAAAGAGAAAAAAATGAAATCAGGTGTATCATTTCCACTAATATTGGACAATAAGTATGTTTCCAACGATATAAATTGACTATACACCGTCTTGGGTTTGAAGAAGCCAACCAGACGATCAATGTGGAATAATGATTCAGATAAATAATAACTGGGGATAATCAGGTTAATACCACGTTTTCTTTGTTTACTGTTGTTTAATTGATCTCCTTGTCTTGTTTCACTCTCCCTATTTTGTGGTCTAAGGAAGAGTATAGAATTACCTGATTGAAATAATTCTTGTGTGTTATTTTCTCTGTATTTCTGGCAAGTTATTTTAGTGCTTGTAAAATTAAGTTGTTATAAATAAAAAAAAAAATCTGATTACTGCCAATAATTGCTTGTTAAAAAGCCAATAATTGGCTTGATGTCCTATTAACTGCGCACACAAATCGGGAACACACCTAAATTTGTGTGCGCAATTTTTGGTGACTATACAGAATCAGGGCTTAATGCCCTCAAAGTTCTCTAAGATACCAACGGAACAGAATATGTCCCAACCTGGACCTCTCAATTTTGATCTCTATGTTCTGTTTAAAAATGGGGCTCCACAGTTGCTTTTGTGAACCTCCTAGAATGTCAGGATAGGTGGAATATAATTCAGAATAAATATATAAATAAATAAATACTCTTGACTATCTGCTCAGTTCTCTGTAATAATTACAGTACTTCTTTCGCTACCCAAAATGCATTATTTAAATAGACAAGGGAATATACTTCTGCTACTAACAATGCAAGGCTTTCACAGCAACCTAGTCCTCCCAGATTTATACTAGGAAAATCAGCGTAAAAGCGATTTATTCTTCCCATTTCCCCAGCTCGTAAGCTTGCTTGACAAGCCTTTTGCTAATTTTTCCCAAGTGCAAGCGAATCCCAGATTAGTAGTTAAAGCGCAATGATTACATGCAAAATACATAATGAGCTATTTGAATAATCATTCGACTAGAAATGCAACACTACAATATAAATCTGTGAATCGGTAAATACACGCTTCCAGTTAAATGTGGCATGAAGCATGTTTCCCTACTAAAAGAAGCAGCACTACACCAGGAGGCTAAAATCTTTTCCCCTTTTTATAGGCCTAGGGTATGAGAGGGTGGAAGGGGGAAGGAAGGACACACATGTATATACCTGGGGAAATCCAATAGCCTACACAAAAAAGGCCCATGGGGATACAGTTTATAGTTATTAAAACTTGATGTACTGCCAGGCTTTTACAGATGATGGCAGTTTACAATAAATAAAACAAAATAACTAAAAAAAGGAACCCTATTAATAAAAGATATAAAAAAGTGTAAAACACATACACCCAACAAGAGTAAGCATTCCCTCGATACAAACATCTGTGTATACACAGATGGTTCTAGGTCAGTTCCCGCCTGGATCTAGGTCAGTTCCCACCTGGACAGTTCCCACTCACCAATTCCCATCTAGACAATTGCCAGCTAGGACAATTCCCACTGAACCAATTCCCACCACATCAGGAAGGACAATTCCCACCCAGAAAAACAACAAAAATGCCAAACACCATTGGAGCCGACTCTGGGTGCTGTGGGTGCTTGAGCACCCCCAATATTGAGAAAATTCCTTGTATGTGTCCAGGGAGGGGTTATTTCCATTGGGCTTAGCACCCCCAATAATTTTGAAAAGTTGGCTCCTATGCGGCAAACACATCCTTTTCCCCTTCCTGACATGCAGGTCATTTGGGGGGGGGGGGGGGGAGCAATGCCCCCACACCCTCCTAAACTACACCCATCCAAAAAGAAACAACTTAAAATAATCCACCCCATGCTCAAGACACACGCTTGGAAACATTTCATTTTTTGTCCACTCCACTCGATTGCACGTCTTTTAAACAATATTTCCCTACGACATCAGCATTTCATGGAAATACATCTTCCCACTCCCGCTTGATTCCACTTTTTTATACTAACCTTTCAGCTTCCAGACGATCCTCCCTGTTAGCGTCGGAAAGAGCAGAGCCACAGTGCAACACGATGCACCACCTGGACTTTTGGGAGTTCACACGGAAAAGAAAGAAACTACAGTACAAAAAAGCTAGGGAGGGTGGGAGATGAGCCCGGGGGGGGGGGGGGGGGGGGGGGGATTGTCCCCCTTCAGTGGGAATTGGTCTGGTGGTTATTGTCCTAGGTGGGAATTATCCCGGTGGGAATTGGTGGGTGGGAACTGTCTGGGTGGCTACGCGCCAGATACCACATATATATGCCTGTAATAAGGCCTCGTCATCAACCCAAAGGTTCCACTCCAAAAATGTTTCCAATAAGACTTTAAGAGGCCTTTTTATTAAAATGCAACTGCTACATTTTTTTGAAGGGGTAAACAAATATGTGAATAAAAGTTAGCCTGTTGATATTGTATACCTGGATTTTCAAAAGGCATTTGACAAAGTACATCATGAAAGACTCCTGAGGAAATTAGAGAGTCATGGAATAGGAGGTAATGTCCTACTGTGGATTAAAAACTGGTTAAAAGAAAACAGAAAAGGTACAGAGAAGGGCGATGGAAATGATAAAGGGGATGGGATGACTTCCGTATGAGGAAAGGCTAAAGCGGCTGGGGCTCTTCAGCTTAGAGAACAGATGGCTGAGGGGAGATATGACAGAGGTATATAAAATAACAAATGGAATGAAATGGGTGGACATGAATCGCTTTACTCTTTCCAAAAATACTAGGACTAGGGGACATGCAATAAAAATGCTAAGTAGTAAATTTTAAACAAAATTTCTTTACTCAACTTGTTATTAAATGCTGGGATTTGTTGCCAGAGAATGTGGTAAATGTAGTTAGCTTAGCAGGGTTTAAAAAAGGTTTGATAAGCCATTATTAAGATGGACTTGGGGAAAATCCACTGCTTATTTCTAGGATAGGCAGCATAAAATCTGTTTTACTGTTTTGGGATCTTGCCAGGTACTTATGACCTGGATTGGCCACTGTTAGAAACAGGGTACTGGGCTTGATGAACCTTCAGTTTGTCCCAGTATGGCAACACTTATGTTCAGTAAATTGCACTCAGATTTAGGCACCAGGAAAAATCTGCGCTAAACCGTATTCTATAAAGGGCGCTCCAGGCCGAGCTCTCTTTATAGAATAGCGCTTAAAGCAGATTTCCGCACTGAACTTTGGGCATGAGGATTTATACCTGCTGGAATCTGGTGCAAATCCTGGTGTGCAAGTTGGGCGCATAACCCCGGTATTATATAACACTGTGCCCCAACCCAGATCCATGCGCAAATCCAAATTAGTTTCGATTAACATCAATAATTGATTGTTGACAATTCATTAATTCATCAATTTGTGTGCCCAAATTTGAGTCCCAACATTGGCTGGCCTAAGGGGGTAGGCTTGAATTAACTATTTTATAAAAATATTTTTGAGGGGGTGTGTCATGGGCGGAGACTGACATTTCTGCGTTATCCAGCTAGCACTTTCAGATTATCTCACATTAAGAGAAAAACTACACTGGCTCCCACTAAAAGAACGAATTGCGTTCAAAGTCTGCACCCTGGTCCACAAAATCGTCTACGGGGAAGCCCTGACCTACATGTCAGATCTTATAGACTTGCCTAGTAGGAACGCAAAAAGATCATCACGCACATTCCTCAATCTCCACTATCCTAACTATAATGGGCTAAAATATAAATCCACATACGCGACAGGTTTCTCATACATCTGCATGCAGCTATGAACGCACTACTGAAGGCCATAAAAACAACGCAAGACCTAACCATCTTCCGAAGGCTACTGAAAACAGATCTTTTCAAGAAGGCATACAATAAACATCCATCTTAAATACCAAATAACAACATTATTCATGATCTATACAAAACCGAACGCCTATCACAAGACTGATTAACCTCTTTGCTATGAATAATCAAGCACTACCACTTTAAACCTTATATTAAATAGGATCTCTCTATAGCCGATGACCTAATGTATATGACAATCCAATTTATTACTCAGGAACCTTCATGCAATACCATAATGTATTCTTCTTTACCATGTATGTATGCACACGGTATATATACCATGATCTGTCCCATATATGTCATGTTCCAATTATGTTACCATGTATGTATGCACCTTATCGCAATACCATTTGTAATTCTGTTACCCAGAAATGGTAACCGCCATTACGGCAAATGTAAGCCACATTGAGCCTGCAAATTGGTGGGAAAATGTGGGATACAAATGCTACAAATCAATAAATCAATCAATCAATAAATAAAAAATAAATAAAAACAACACTGGGTTAATGCGGGAGCACTCCACTTCCCATTTTTGCTAATGGGAACATTAGTACATGACCTACAAAAAAAAAAAAATCCTGACTTTATTACAGTGTGAAATCTGGTTTAGTGTGTAGTGGTTTATAGTTCTACTAGCCGTTCAGCCCGTAAAAACGG